>NC_083110.1:19342912-20542912 GCF_949774975.1 Lagenorhynchus albirostris | reverse complement strand
AATATAATACCCACCAGAACCTGTGACATTGCAGAAGAGTCATAACTGGGAAATGTTATAGCTATGTGGTGGGCTTTAGCAGTTGGGCTTCCCTGATGGCGCAGTGGTTGAGAGTCCACCTGCCGATGCAGAGGACACGGGTTCGTGCCCCAGTCCGGGAAGATCCCACGTGCCGCGGAGCGGTTGGGTACATGAGCCATGGCCGCTGTGCCTGCGTGTCCGGAGCCTGTGCTCCGCAACGGGAGAGGCCACAACAGTGAGAGGCCCGTGTACCGCAAAAAAAAAAAAAAAAAAAAAGGCTCCAAATGAAGTCATTTGTCCCTGAAACAGCAAGACTTAATTGCAGTTTCAACTCCTCCCAGAAATGTGTCCTTTTGAACAGTCAATCTGAAATTTCCTCATCAGCCCTACTGAGGTAACCTGTGTGACAAAGACTCCTACCGTTCCCTTCCCCCCAAAGAAGTCAGCCTGGACTGAAACAATCTTTTCTTTTGCTATTACCTTTTTGTCCCACCCCATTCTGCCTGTAAAAACCTTCCATTTTTGTACAACGTCTCAGAGCCTTTCTATTTACTAGATGGGATGCTGCCTGATTCAAGAATTGTTGAAGAAAGCCACTTAGATCTTCAAATTTACACAGTTGAATTTTTTTTTTTTTTTTTTTTCGGTGTGCGGGCCTCTCACTGCTGCGGCCCCTCCCGTTGCGGAGCACAGGCTTCAGACACGCAGGCTCTGTGGCCATGGCTCACGGGCCCAGCCGCTCCGCGGCACGTCGGATCTTCGCGGACCGGGGCACGAACCCGTGTCCCCTGCATTGGCAGGCGGACCCTCGACTACTGTGCCACCAGGGAAGCCCGAATTTTGGTTTTTGACAGATGAAAACCTCTCCTTATTTCCTCAATAGCCAAATGTTCCCCTCAATGAGAATGCTATAGTAATAGTAACAGATAATAAAAAAGAGCAACTAAAAAATTGAAATATGAAGATATAGCCTAGTCAGTGGCAGGTTGGGTGTTTTATAGAGACAATCTTGAGAAAAATGGTTAGAGGTTTATTTTTTTAACGAAGCTTAAAAAGCATTGGGGATAAAAACAAGGAATAATTTAGAAAGATGTACTACTCGAAGGTGGTGCTGATGTATTAATACATGTTAGAAACGAGTGGCCGGGAAGCATCAATCTGCCTGAGCTGTGGTCATTTTTCAAGCCTGGATGAACGAGAAGCAAAATCAAATTGTCACAAGTAGATTTGAACGATATATTGGCAAATTTTCATGGCCAAAGCAAGAACAGGAAAAGCAATAGATAAGAGTGTCTCTGAACCTCTTTGCCATCATTTAAGAAATAAATTTGTTTCTACAGTGAATCCACCCTCAAGTCAGTCTTGCAAAGTAGTTGGGACTGTGCCATGATATTAATGTAGGTACTGAAAAAAATTCCTCAAGTCATCCATCTTACCCCTGAAAGTTTCTACAAGTAGAAACAGGAGCTGAGAGTGGGTCTGGTGGACCTCTCATCACTCCCTTGCCTTACAAATAACCATGGTCATTCTGCAGGGAAGGTTCAGACCTGCATTCTTTGTAACTGCAGACTTTGTTGTCCTTTTTATGAGCCAGAGGCAGTGAGCACTGTCCCCAGAGAGCACTGAGTTAGCAGAGACTGTGGTCACAGAAATTACTCTTGGAGCATCTTGAATTGTGAATAAAAATTCCAGGAAGCCCAGTAATTACTGGGTACAATATGGAGCTAAGCAGAGGAGAGGGGAGACAGAAGGGGGAAGGGAAGGGAAAATTTCCAAGAATTGACTCATTTGAGATGTCAGAAGATAAATGAGTACTTTTACTTCTAGCCCTTCCTTTCCCCTGGAAATGGAATAGATTAGCAGAGTGGAGGCTTCCCGTTTCTTTCTAGTGTATTTGTGTAGACTATACCTTTTTTTTAAAATTTATTTTTCAGCTTCATTGAGGTTAGGTTTATTTTTCAGCTTCATTGACTATGTTTTTAGAACTGTTTGATTTCTTGAAGCCAGTTCCTGTTACTTGCACAAAGGGCTGATCGCTTTCTCTCAATTGTACATGAAAATGGATAACTGGGATTAAGATCCCTCCTTTAGAAAATGTCATATATACAAGATTTTCTTCGAAGCACTTTTTTCTTTTTTTCTTTGGTAAAATCAAAAGATTGGAAACAACTTTAATGGTCATCAATAAGGATTTGGCACAGATGTAAAAAACAAACTTATGGTTACCAGAGGGGAAAGGGCAGGGGAGAGGGATAAACTGGGAGACTGGGATTGACATATAACACTACTATATAGAAAATAGAAAACGAAAAAGGACCTACTGTATAGCACAGGGAACTCTACTCAATACTCTATAATGACCTATATAGAAAAAGAATCTAAAGAAGAGTGGATATATGTATATGTAAAACTGATTCACTTTGCTGTGAAGGTTCTGGGTCATTCTGATGTATTGAGAGGAAATGATCTTAGAAAGCATTCACTCCCAGTTTTGTCTCATGCATATATTACTGATGTCCTTTCTTGATATCTTTATGTTAATGGAAATTGTAAGATATCATAGATACGTATAAACTGGAAAGAACGAGTAAAATGTTAACCAGCCTCTTAACAATGTCCCAAATAATTGTATCTTAACAATTATAACTTGGAAAAACTTTTTTTTATTATACTGGGAAGAGTCCTGTAGAACAGGGATTGGTGAACTACAGCCTGTGGGCCAAATCCAGCCTTCTGCCTGCTTGTGTAAATAAAGTTTTGTTGGAACTTGGCCACACTCATTTGTTTATGGCTTCTTTCATGTTACAAAGGCAAAGTTGAGTAGTTGCAACAGAAACCACATGACCTGCAAAGCCTGAAATATCTACCAGCTGACCTTTCATAGAAAATGTTTGCTGATCTCTGTAGTAGAGGTGTGTACCAAAAAGTGTGGCATTTCTGTGCTCCAACATCCTAATACATGTTATTTCAAAACACTGACAGTCTTTCTCCACTGATGTATGTATCTTAACATCTGGAAGATAAATACTTTTTGGATGGACACTGTGTATACTTATCTTATGTGGTGTCAGGTGAAATATGTCTAAAAGTCCCTTGCTGGACAAATACTCTGAGAATCTTGTCTCAAATGAATATGTTTGGGAGGGAAACATATCCCCCAAAAGTGTTTGGGAATAAATGTGATATGAAAGAACAAAGGGCTCTGAGATCCCTGGAATGGGACCTGGGATTGATGAACTGACCAGGCGGGGGCTGTGCCCTACCTCAGTACCTCAGTGAGAATCTTACCAATCCCTGACTCTTCTCCTTCCCTGACCTCAGGCAGCAGAAAGCTTCAAGAGCATGAAGCCCATGGGCCATGTTCTCTGTCACTGGAGTCTTCGGAATGGCCTAGAGATACAAATGGAGACCTGGCCTTGCTCACTCATGCCTCCCCTGGCAGCCCAGTACCAGGCAAAGCAACTAAGGTAAATCTAAGTCCATCCCATCCACTCTTTTAGGCCTCAAAATCCAGTCCATGAAAGAGTGTCCCCAGACCTAGGACTAATGAGTAGAAGTGGGAGAGAGTGGGAAGGAAAAAGAAATAACTAATTTCCTGTGACATCCAGTTTACTAGCTTGGGTGAGCTTGTCTGATTACCTTCATGTAGGTTGGGAAGAAAAGTAGTCATTAGAACAAGAGCTGAAAGTTCTAAGTTTTCTCCATCAGTGCTTCAGACAGAAAAAAGTCATCTGTTTTGTCTGAAAATTCCAGTGTCAGAGGTTCTGTCACTCTAACCCCTGCAGGAGCTAAGACTTAGGTATCATCGTTAGTTGTTTGCATTCTAGCATTTAGAGAGAGCCTAAGACCATGTTCTTGGGGACATGGGCACACTGGGGAGCAGTTCCTCCAAAGGTGGGCATGGGGGGCTTGTGAAGACATAACAGCCGATGTGAAGGATTACTTATGAAAGAAGTTTTATCTTAAAACAAGTGTGACATGAGAGGTGATGTTGATTTAGACTGGGTGGTGGTGGTAGATTTGGAACAAAGTGGATTCTGAGAATATTTAGGGGTAAACTCAGTGGCACTTGGGTTGGATAGGAAATGAGGTGAGGAATAGCAAGTATCAGGATGATTCCAAGTGGGTGTGTCCTGCTCTGTGGCAGGAGATGCTACAAACTGGAAGAACATGGAGAAGGACTTGGATTTGGAAGGGAGGGATGGTTATGAGTTCAGTATTTGCCTTCAGATCACTGATTACAATTTACAAAAAATTCCCTTCGGTCCATCTACACTGAAAACCTTTTTGAACCCTGATTGGGAAGTTGCAGGATTAATCCTGTATTAATAGAAGTGGGTAGAGAAATATTTGGTGGGGCAGGAGACTTTGGTATCACATTTATAACCTCCTCTGCCTTCTAAGGGTAGCTCTTTGATTGCTGGGCACACTGATGCCAATGCACAGGGACACGGCTGGATTACTCTGTATTCTAAAAGAATGAAAAAGCTGGGGTCTTGAGGGAAAATCCTCAAGGTCATGCACCATGTGCAGCTGGGTTGGAAAAGGCAGGCTCCAGGGGATGCACAGGAGAGCGAAGGGGCTGGGGGACTTGGATGAAGAGAAATGTTGACGTTGTGTCCTCTGAGGAGTGCACTGCAGAACCTCTTCCATATCTCCTCTCTAAAGTCTTTGGTGGATGTTCCTTTGCTCCCCATGGAAAGAGCTGACATTCGGGTTACACGGCGGCCAGGGTGAAAGTGAACCACTCTCAGGGAGATGGGCATGGGGTGTGACCAGAGAGATGGAGGTCTGTATGCACTTACCTCCTGGTTCAATCTGCCCTTTCAGTGCTAGAAGACAAGGGAACAGAAGACAAATAAAAAGAACGCAAGGAAAAAATAAGGAAAGGGAAGGCAATGGAAAGGGAAGGAGAAGAGGATATTGTATATTAAATTAACTCATGCTAAGGGCAAAGGTTAGTGACTTTCAAAAGGAGGATAGCAAGTTGGCTTCCTCCCCCGCCCATTTTTTTGGGGTATTCTAGGGATTGAGTGTGGATTTGTGTGCTGATTCAGGTATTTATTCATTCCTTCGTTAAAGATTTATCGAGTACCTTTTCTGTGTGAGGCAGGGGTACAAAGATAAGAGACATGGTCCCTTTTTATGTTTGCAGGAAATTTACTATTTAGCGGGAAGAGAGGCAAACAGGCAGAAATAGATCAATGTGAGCCTTGCTATAATAAGTAGCAAGAATAAAAGAATAAAAATGGGGCTTCTGGGTCAACCCTGGAAATTGCAGGAATGCTTTACTCAGAAGGTGGAAGAAAGAACATGAATTTTCCCAGCAGGTGATAGTGGGGTGAAGAGGGAAGCTATATCTGATATTTGGAAGAAAATAAATTGACTGGGGCTGATTTAAGCAGAATACTTACTGGAAGGATATTAAATAGTTCACAGAATTGCCAGGAGGGCTAAAGCCACTTTTGGAAAATGGGACAGGAGTAAGTTAGGCTAGGCAAAGCCCAAGATCAAGGCAGCATGACGCCACAGAGCAAGTTGGGTATAAACACTACTGTCGCCGCTGCTGAACAACTGTAAACCCCAATTGCAGCCCTGGTGCTGCTGCCCTTAGCAATCCCTGCAGCTGCTACTATGGCCTCTGCTCACCACCAGGTTGGATCCTTACCCTCCCTGCTTCTTTGCATTAATCTCTCTGATTGAAAGTTGCGGGTGGGCACATCTGATTGGTTGGGCCTAGGTCACATGCTGCCTCCCTAGTGGCAAGGGAGTCTGGGAAGCTAATAAGTGGCTTTTTTCAGCTTCTGTGATGGAGATGGGGGAAGGGGGAGCAAAGATGAATTAGAGTCTTACATGTAGATTCGAAAAGAGAGCCAGTCCTCTAACTAGGAAGGGAATTCAAATGATAGGCAGTCCTCTTCTCCAAAGGAAGGGAGAAAGTGTTAAGGCAAAAGAAGGATTACGTATAGGTAATTGTATGTGAACATGTAACAAGGTTCAAAGGCATGAGCCATCATACAGTGCTGGGAGGCCTTCTAATAGAAGGAGATGGGAGAGAAGAAAGGGAAGGCTGGGAAGGTTGACAGGGGACTTGTTTTGAAGGCCTTTTGACTTTCCTGTTAGAAGAGTGTGGAAGATACATTTGGTTGCCCACTCAGTACCCATCCATCTTTTTTCCTTAACAGTGGAATTCTAATTTTAACTTAGGTAGCAATACACTCAGCTAAAAACACTTACTTCACTAGAATTCCTTGTAGCTAGTGGTAGCCATGTTACACAGTGCATGTAAATGACATATAAACTGAGGGGTATTGTCTCTCCCCTTTCTAGCTGAATACTGATGTGAGGTCTGGAGATTTGGCAACCATCTTAGGACAATGAGACAACAAGCAGGGGATGAGGCCTATGCATTAAAAATGGCAAGCAGAAAGCTGGAAAGAGCCCTGTTCCCTGTTCCATCTGAGAATTGCCTATTCCCAGATTTCTTGAGACAAACCCCTTATGTATTTAAGTCACTAGAGTTAGATTTTTCTGTTAATTACTGCTGAATGTGATCCTGACTGAAAGAGGGAAGGAAATCAGCTAGGAAACTAGTACAGTCATTTATAAGTGGCTTGAATGGGGGCAGAAGAGGAGGGGATTGGGCAGAGAGGAGGGACTGAAGATGTGAATGTGGTGAATGTGTATGCTCAGTCAAGTCTCAAATGGGATGGGGGCTGTGTGGATGGAATCTACTTCAGGTACCACAGAAAGCTATCCATAGCCTTAAGGTGTTAGGGAGCTCCATAAGAACACCTGGAAAGCATGGAGTGGGAGGGAGATTGTGAAAGTGGGCGAAGGGAGCAGAAAGGGGATGTGCAGGGTCTCAGACTAACCTCATGATTTCCTTTTATTACTAAAAAAAATACTGGATCAATATACACATTTTAGAAAACTCAGTTAAGCAAGAAACTATCTGTTAAGAAAATTAAAACCCCCAAATCCCACCACCCAGAGATAATAATTACTGCTAACATTTTGGTTCTTTCTTTCCAGCCCCCATTCACTCTCTCTTTTTTTCTGCCATTGTTGCCACATAAACGGTTATATAACTGAATTGTTTAACAAAAATGTGATCATAATATATACTGTTTTCCAACCTGTTCGACTTTTTGCATTTAGCAATGTATTGGGAAAGTCTTCCCATGTCATTAATATCATTTTAGTGGCTACATGCAGTGTTCCATCATGTGGATCTACCTATCATACTTTAGAAGTTGAACTTTTAAAAGTTTTTATTATCTCCCATTTCACACCACTTTTGGATGTGGTGGGGGAACCGTTGAAGGTGATTCTGGGATGGAAGGAGAGGTCGCATTAGCCTTGCCATCAGTTTTAATGAGATGATATCTTGTTCTGGCTGTGATAGCCTGAAAATTCCCGGCAATATTTATCTTCATTTTATTTTTATTTTGTGAACAAGGAACAAGATTCTAAAACCGTTAGTTACTATTTAGTATAAAGGGAATAAAGGCTATTCCCACTAGTGTAAACAGCGTATGTTTACAGCACTGACATTTACTGGCTTTTCTTTGAGACATTTAACTTCTCTGCAGTCGGGCCATTTAGCGGGCAGATAGGGGAAATACAGCCGGAAGAGTACGGATTATCGTATGACAGCATCTGTTGGAAGTGGGTAAAAAAGCTTCTTCCTTTTCCGCAGCGAGCAGGGTTCGAACCTGCGCGGGGAGACCCCATTGGATTTCAAGTCCAACGCCTTAACCACTCGGCCATCGCTGCCACAGAGAAGACGTAAAGGCGGAAATCCTTTAGTGTTAAAACAACTGGGCACATGCGCACCAGCCTCACGAGTGGGCGGGGCTTACAACTTCCGCGAGCTCTGCTGTGTGAGAGGTGGCTGAGGCTGACTGCCCAAATTGCGGGAATTACCCCGTGAACGCGAGGAAATAATAGAAACTCCCTTAAGTAGTTTAAGTATTAGAAGCCTTTCCCTGCGCTCGGAAAATCGAAAGTCGCAACCCTGCTTGGCTTCTGGTCTCTGACCTGGTTTTTGCTCTCCCGCTTCCTCACTACGTCACCGAGAGAACTGTGAAACAAAGATTCGTCTCGCTCAGTGCTCCGGGCCCGCGCCCTGGAAAGTTTCTGCGTCGCCGGCTGCGTTTGCCGCGTAGGTCGCGTCGAGCTCTCCTCTGAGAGGGAGGTGTGAGTGAAGGCGTGAGGAGTCGACCGCTGCCTGTGGGCTCGCTTCTCGCAGGCTCCTGCTCATTCAGTCATCTTTCATTCTTCTCCCCACAATGACTCCCTCGTTGCTGAGCCCTACTGGAAGAAATCGTGTCCCGAGTGTTTCCCAAGCTTTCTCAAGTGATGGGGAGACTTGCAGGTGGTTTGAGAACAAAGTTCTGTGCATTAGGTCTGCATTTTACCTTTAAATGCTATTAATTTCCTCCCTTGTCAAGTGTAGCTACTGTGCTAGGTGCTTTATTTACGTTATTTCGTTAAAGTTCTCAGAACCGGGTAGGTCTGTACTATGGTCGCTCACCTCAGAGAATGAGGCGGGGAACGAGGCACGAGAATTGGCGCTGGTGATAACCAGGGCGCACGCGCAGCTCCGTAGCACGTGGCGCCCCGAGAGCAGCAAGTTGTTTGTTGATGGAAAATTTCCAGAAAACAGTAGGGGCCTTTTACTATTTTAAGTATTTGTAACTGTTCAGGGGAACTTCATCTTTCTCATAATGTTACATTTCATATTAAGGCAGGAAGGCAAATCCTTGCCCTTGGGAAGGCCAGATGTTAAGTGACCTCGCTTGATATTTGGGTGAATTTTCCTGAGACTTTTAAGTACCGTTTCTCTTAACTAAATAAAGGTGCTAAGTGTCTAGATCCATTTACTTGTGGAAGGAGAGCAAAATACCTGGGAATTGTAAGAATAAGTTTTATCTAATTTGAGATTTTGCTTTTAGAAATTTTCTCTTTTTGTTTTTAATTTGGGAGAGCTACACGGGTGGTCTCCATTTCTCTATGAATATTATATGGGAGCAATGTTATTCCTGACATTCCCAGGCATAAATTTTATCTATATGAACATTACTTGCACTTTTCCAATAGGATACTATCCAAGAAGAAGTAAAGTTTTGTCTTTTTTCTTTTTATCTCGTAGAGTCTATGTGTGCTGCGATAACCTATAATTTAATCTTACTATTTTATTAGTTGTATCTTGAAGTCTTTTAAAAATTCCTATCTTCTGTGCAGTTGAAGGATAATATTTAACGGAAAGTTCTATTACTCTTCCTTAACTTCCCCTTCCTCTTTTAAGAATTTTCTTCACTTGCCTAAAAGCTTGACAGTAATGGGAATTGATTATGGTTAAAATAGTTCAATCAGAAATTCTACTGAGGTTTTTTTTTTTTTTTTTTTTTTTGGTGAGGGGAAAGGAAGACAGCAAAGGAAAAGAATATATTACAAAGTTAATGTGTATTTGTTAAGAACAATTGTGATTAATTTTTCTTTGCAGCATTTCAAAAGTGAAATGCCTAGATTTAACATTTAACTTTCAGCTTATTTGAGTTATTGTAGGCTTTTAAAAAAAATCAAATTGCCTTTTTTTTGCGGTACACAGGCCTCTCACTGTTGTGGCCTCTCCCGTTGCGGAGCACAGGCTCTGGACGCGCAGGCTCAGCGGCCGTGGCTCACGGGCCCAGCCACTCCGCGGCATGTGGGATCTTCCCGGACTGGGGCACAAACCCGTGTCCCCTGCATCGGCAGGCAGACTCTCTCAACCACTGTGCCACCAGGGAAACCCTCCCCTAGAATTTTAATAAATCAGAATTTTAATGCTGGAAGAAACATTAAAGCTAGTCCAATCCTTTTATTTACAGATAGGAAACTGTGGCCCATGAGTGGTTGCCCAAGGTCACATAGCTAATTAGTGCAGATTCAAGACTATAATTCGTTATATTAGCCTAGTGTTCATGCTAGATTTTGTTGCCCTCATGTATTCTTTGTTAGTCTCTGGCTCAGTGGCATGTAGATCTAGAAGTGTGTATATGGCAGTAGAGAGAGCCAACGGTAGGGGAGAGTTGTGAGTTGAATGTTGAAAGCCTATGAGATGTCAGATGCTGAATATATTGTGGTGGATGATTTTTGTTCTTTTTTCCAGTATCCATCCTCCCAACGGGTAATGACACTTCAATTGCACTTAAGGAGGACCACCCCTCCCCACTGGATGCAAACTTACTTCGCCTGTTTATCAAGGTATCCCACCCTGCTCTAGGTAAGGGGTGGGCATGTGACTTATATTGGTTTTCTGTTGTTGCATAATAAATTACCACAAACTTAGTGGCATAAAACAACATGAATTTATTATCTTACAGTTTCTGTGGTTCAGGAGTGTTGTCGTGGGTTGACTGTGTCCTCTGCTCAGGGTCTTTTACCAGTTTTCAAGGGGCTGACTGGGACTTTGGTCTCATGTAAGGCTTGGGGCTCTCTTCGAAGATCACTGCTTGTTACCAGAATTCAGTTCTTGTGGTTGCAGGACTTGTTGGCTGTCAGTGGAGGACCTTTTTGAGTTCCTAGAGGCTTCCCATTGTACCTTGCCATGTGGCCCTCTCTACAGCATGGTAGTTGGCTTCTTCAAGGCAGCAGGAGAATTGCTCTCTAGTCTATTACAGTAGAGTTTTATATAATATGATGTAATCACAGCGGTGACTATTCATCATATCACAAATCCTGCTCAAGTGAGGAGGATTCTATAGGCTGTGTACAGGATGGGCAGGGATCTTGGGGGCTATCTTTGAATCCTGCCCACCACACAACTCAAGCTGGGCCAGTCAGAGTCTCTCAGAATCCCTGTTCTTGCCATTACACGATTGTATTTTTATGGGTACCCTACACAACACACTCACATAGTAACCAGTGAGAGGTGATCAGAGTGTGGAAATTTAAACTTAGCTGCCTTGTATGCTTTTGTACTTGATTTGAAAGGAGTAGAGTTGGCAACAACTGCAGAGTTTGAGAGCCTTAGCCACCATTGACAATTCTTGATTTTAATTCTGTATTGATTGGAGAATAACTCTAGCTGTACATTCGTGACAACATATATAAGGGGCTTAGTTCAGGTTAGACAAAAAAAATTACTAAGTTATTGGCAACAAAACCCTCATGAAGGTTTAGTTGTTAAATTACAGGCATCATGAAAAGCAGTGGAAATGATTATCATGGAATTACTACATTGCAAATGACTGTACTTTTGAAGTCTAAGCAATTAGTTGTGGATAGCTTTTTGGTCATTATATTGCTTATACATACATGTTTTAAGAAGACTGGAGATTTATCGTAGTCAGGACTAGAGCAGCTTATTTATAGGATTTTCCTACCTAATCAGTCCTCTAATGCCATGACCAATTAAGAAATACAGTCAAGATTGATGGAATCCTCTTTCCTTAAAGGATATGATGCCGGTGTGATATTCAGCCTTGAGTTCTCCAAGGTAGTATCCACTGATTTTGGAACAGCAGAGATCCGGACCTACCAAAGACATCTTAATCTACTGCCCAGTTAAATATCAAAAGGGCAGAATACATTTATTAAGGATGAGATCTTATACCCAGCTTATTTATAAGAACTGAATTGATGCCTTATAAAACTCCCTGGACTGGTTCTATCTATAGAATTGATGGTTCTGGGGTTTCCAGGTGGTTTATTTATAAAGACAACTGAAATTATAAACAGAGATCATAAAAATAATTTTAAGAATTATATCAAAATACAGTTATGATCATTGGATTATGGTTAAAATTGACTGGGAAACAACTAGACTCACAGACCAGTTTTCTTATAACTTTAAGGAATTATAACTATAACACTGTCCTGCTTCTTTATAAAAGAATGCTGTCTGTTATTAATTCTGATTTCTCTTTGGGGCTATTAAATTATATAGGAAAATCAAGTGTTGACCTTAGGGAGTTCATCTATGCTCACACATTAAATATACAAACATGTCTCCTAAAGCCATGTTTTGGGAGTTTTTGTTGAATAGCAATACATAACTAATGAATTCAGTCCCCCCACCCCATAACTAGATTCCTTTGCTCTCCCTTCCATGTTTCTATCAAATGTTTCCTGTTCACCCAGCATGTGGGAGAGTACTCATGATTCATGAAAATGCCTAGTACAGTGCTTAATTTTTTAGTAGGTACTTGATACTTGATAGTTCTCTTTTTATTATGAAAACAATATAATAATGTTGATAAAAAGTTTGAAAAAATAGAAAAAACTCAACCTGACCCACCTAAGCCTTTTCTTTGTTTTGTATTTCTACTTTGTCTTTCTCCTTATACTTACATAGTTTTTTTTTTTAAAGGAATTTTGCCTTTTTAAAAAAAAATTTTATTTATTTATTTATGGCTGTGTTGGCTCTTCGTTTCTGTGCAAGGGCTTTCTCTAGCTGCGGCAAGTGGGGGCCACTCCTCAACGCGGTGCGCGGGCCTCTCACTATGGCGGCCTCTCTTGTTGCAGAGCACAGACTCCAGATGCGCAGGCTCAGTAATTGTGGCTCACGGGGCTAGTTGCTCCGCGGCATGTGGGATCCTCCCAGACCAGGGCTTGAAACCTTGTCCCCTGCATTGGCAGGCAGACTCTTAACCACTGCGCCACCAGGGAAGCCCTTTGCATAGTTTTAATTGTGTGTGTTTGATGGTTTTTCTGCTTTTGTTTTATAGAGATAGATTCATGTAACATAAAATTGACCATTTTAACCGTTAAAGTGTACACTGCAGGGGCTTCCAGTACATTCATGATGTGCAACCATCACCATTATCTACTACAGAACATTTTCATCATTCTAGAAGGAAACCCTGTACCCATTAAGCACTCATTCCCCACTTCTCCACTCTCTCCATTCTCTGCCAATCACCAATCTGTTTTCTGCCTCTATGGGTTTGCCTGCTCTGTACATTGCATATAAATGGAATCATATGATGTGTGGATTTTTGTGTCCAGGTTTTCACTTAGCATGATGTTTTCAAGGTTCATATGTGGTTATACAATGTATCACTACTTCATTTCTTTATTTTTGTGTGTTTGTTTTGACAATAATTTACTGTGTTGCCTTTAAAAATTGTGATAAAATATGCATAACATAAAATATGCCATTTTAACTATTTTTAAATGTACAATTGAGGGGCATTGAGTACAATTACAGTGTTGTACAACCATCACCACTATCCATTTCCAGAACTTTTTCATCATTCCAAATGGAAATTCAGTACCTATTAAATATTCTTCCCTCCCTCCAGCCCCTGGTAACCTCTGTTTTCCTTTCTGTCTGTATAGGTATCTCGTATAAGTAGAATCATACCATATTTATCCTTTTGTATCTGGCTTATTTCACTTAATATTTCCAAGGTTTATCCATCTTGCAGCATGTATCATAATTTCCTTTCTTTTTTGGCGGAATAATATTCCATTGTATGTGTATAGCACCACATTTTGTTTATCCATTTGTCTAATGATGGATACTTGGGTTGTTTCTATCTTTTGCTTGTTGTGAATAACGCTGCTGTCAACATTGGTGTACAAGTATCACTTCATTTCTTTTTAAGGTTGAATAATATTCCATTGAATAGGTATACTGCATTTTGTTTATCTACTCACCATTGGGTTGTTTCTACTTTTTGGCTATAATTATGAATAATGCTGCTATGAGCATTCATGTACAAGCATTTGAACGTCTGTTTTAAGTTCTCATGGGTAGATACCTAGGATTGGAATTGTGGGGTCATAGGGTACTTTTATTTTTAACTCTTTGAGGAACTGCCAAACTGTTTTCCAGTGGCTGCATCATTTTACACTCCCATCAGCAATGTATGAGGGTTCCAATTTTTCTACATTCTAACCAACACTTACTTTCCATTTTTAAAAACTATAGCATCTTAGTAGGTATGAAGTGGTATCTCACTGTAGGTTAGATTTGTGTTTCCCTAATGACTAATGATGTTGAGCTATTTCCATGTGCTTATGGGCCATTAGTGTATCTCCTTTGAAGAAATGTCTATGTAAGTCCTATGCCTATTTTTTAAAATCAAAAAATTAATTGATATATAACATTGTATAGGTTTAAGGTATACAATGTGTTGATTTGATACATTTATATATTGCAATATGATTACCATCATAGCATTAACTTACATCTCTATAACATCACGTAATTATTATTTCGTTTTTTATGGTGGGAAAAATTAAGATCTAGTCCCTTTGAAATCTGTAATACAGTGTGTTTCCTATAGTCACTATGTTGTGCATTAGATCTTCAGGACTTATTTATCTACTAGTTGCAAGTTTGTTCCCTTAAATAACATCTCCCCAATTTCCCTACCCCCAGCCCCTGGTAACAACTATTCTAGTCTCTATTTTCATGAATACAGCTTTAAAAATATTCCACATATTAGTGATATCATACAGTATTTGTCTTTCTCTCTCTGAGAAAGACATTACTTAACATTATGCCCTCAAGGGCCATCTGTGTTGTCACAGATTCCTTTGCCCATTTTTGAACTAGATTTTTGTGGGGTTCCTTTTTTTGGTGTTAACATAACTTAAAAATATATCATATTCTCTGTTTGTGTCACTGTGGTTTTTGTTTTAATGGTTGCATGATAGTCCGACTGGATGTATTATATTTCATTTTCTTATTCTTTTGTCTCTTACTCTTCCTAATTCAACATCAGTTCCAGACTGTAGATTCTTATATTATCGTGTTTCTATTTTGCACATACACTCTTTCCCAAATTTGAGATATGTTAATGCACCATTTTTCAGAGGGCGCTCTGCAGAACACCTGCACCAGGATTACCCAGGTGAATGTGTGCATGTATGTATCTGTGTGTGCATGGGGGAGCATGTTGAAAATTCACATTTCCAGGCCTTGTTCTAGGCCTTTCATATTAGAATGTGTGGGGACATTGCTCGTCTTTATTTATTGTTTTAAATTTTAACTTAAGTTTTAATTTTTTTGGGGGGGACATTGCTTGTCTTTAGAAACAGTGATACATATTACTTGGAGAAATACTACGTACTTTTAATAAAGCTACATTTTCCCATTTACCCTACCTTAAAGATATTTCCATGTTGATATGGTTAGCCAGCTACATCATCACTTTAATGTCCATATCGTAGGACATTTAGATTATTTGTAGTTATTCATGGTTGCAAGCCATGTTGCTTGCTTCCTTGTACACATGCATCTTTAAATACTAGACTGGTTATTTGGGAAAAATCCCTAGATATGCAATTTCTGGTCAAAAGTATGTATTTTTAAAAAGGTATTGGTACTTGTTGTCAAATTGCCCTTCAGAGATGTTTTCCCAATTTGTTTTCACACCAAAAGTGTCTTAGTGTGTGTTTCTCTGCACTCTTGACTTTCTTGTGCCCACACTCTTATCATTCTGCTAAATTTTGATAATAAACAATAAAAAGTATCTTCTTGTTGTTTTGATTAATTAAGTGAATTCTCCTTTATGCAATAGGTAAAATCCTTCATATTATTTTCTTCTGCTAGATTATTCACTCTTTCAGGATCAGATATGTTTTTGAGTCTTATGTTTCTTTGTATGTGCCCTTACTGGAGGCTTGTCCTAGGTAAGCACTCAATAAATTTTTATCTGTTTGATTTGAATTCCCAGCAACAGCAGATTCTTCAACTCTCGCTTCCAGATTCAGCACACGTTATATGATTGTTGATGTTTCAGTCCCATCTGCACACTGATTCTGACCATAGTCGTGGTCCATCTTCACACAGTTCTTAGGTTAATATTTTTTTAAAAAAGACAATTAATTTGAATTAATTAAAATGTAGCATTAATATCTGAACAAAGGTTAAAGGAAGTTTAATTGACTGGCCAGAAAAAGAGAAAGGGAAAGAGTTATTTAATAAGATCTCAAGTCTATAAGTGGGTAGTACATAAATGATAGAAGGAGCTGAAACTGCTCCTGGAAGAGTTTAGGCTGGATATAATAAAAACAATCCTAGTGTGGTTGTTCTGAGACAAAATAAATTCCCTGGTGGAGGGTAACTGTTTTCTGAAAATCTGTCTCCTTCTTAATGGTCCAGATGCAGCCTTTTCATGGAAAGGGAAACTTTTAGTCTGAAGGATAGGGACTGTGGCTTCTGCTTTTGTTTTTCAATCTCTTAAGGCCAGTGTCAAATTTAGGTTCTGGCCATGAGGGAGCTCCCAGAATGTTCACTTATAAGTGTTACTAAAACATCAATGGCAAGTAATGGGATGGAGAAGGTGTTTTCCTGAATGGCTCTCAGGAAGAAAAGTAAATATGGTAGGAAGGAGTAAAACACTTGGAGTGATGGGAAAGGCTAATCATGGGGTATTTGTGGGCAACATGCTCCAGTAATGAAAGATGTTGCTGAGATTGGTTCAGGATGGTGGAGTAGAAGGAGGTGCTCTCACTCCCTCTTGCGAGAGCACTGGAATCACAACTAACTGCTGAACAATCATCGACAGGAAGACACTGGAACTCACCAGAAAAGATACCCCACATCCAAAGACAAAGGAGAAGCCACAATGAGATGGTAGGAATGGCGCAATCACAATAAAATCAAATCCCATAACTGCTGGGTGGGTGACTCACGAACTGGAGAACACTTATACCACAGAAGTCCACCCACTGGATTGAAGGTTCTGAGCCCCACGTCAGGCTTCCCAACCTGGGGGTCCAGCAATGGGAGGAGGAATTCCTAGAGAATCAGACTTTGAAGGCTAGCGGGATTTGATTGCAGGACTTTGACAGGACTGGGGGAAAGAGAGACTCCACTCTTGGAGGGCACACACAAAGTAGTGTGCGCATCGGGACCCAGGGGAAGAAGCAGTGACCCCACAGGAGACTGAACTAAACCTACCTGCTAGTGTTGGAGAGTCTCCTGAAGAGGCATGGGGTAGCTTTGTCTCGCCGTGAAGACAAGGACACTAGCAGCAGAACTTCTGGGAGGTACTCCTTGGCGTGAGCCCTCCCAGAGTCCGCCATTAGCTCCACCAAAGAACCCGGGTAGGCTCAGTGTTGGGTCACATCAGGCCAAACAAGCAACAGGGAGGGAACCCAGCCCCACCCATCAGAGGAGAAGCGGATTAAAGTTTTACTGAGTTCTGCCCACCAGAGCAACAGCCAGCTCTACCCACCACCAGTCCCTTCTATCAGGAAACTTGCACGAGCCTCTTAGATAGCCTCATTCAGCAGAGGGCAGACAGCAGAAGCAAGAAGTCCTGTAGGCTGTGGAACAAAAACCACATTCACAGAAAGATAGAGAGGATGAAAAGGCAGAGGGCTATGTACCAGATGAAGGAACAAGATGAAACTCCAGAAAAACAACTAAATGAAGTGGAAATAGGCAAGCTTCCAGAAAAAGAATTCAGAATAATGACAGTGAAGATGATCCAGGACCTCAGAAAAAAAATGGAGGCAAAGATCGAGAAGATGCAAGAAATGTTTAACAAAGACCTAGAAGAATTAAAGGACAAACAAACAGAGAAGAACAATACAATAACTGAAATGAAAGTTACACTAGAAGGAATCAATAGCAGAATAACTGAGGCAGAAGAACAAATAAGTGACCTGGAAGACAGAATGGTGGAATTCACTGCCGTGGAACAGAATAAAGAAAAAAGAATGTAAAGAAATGAAGACAGCCTATGAGACCTCTGGGACAACATTAAACGCAACCACATTCACATTATAGGGGTCCCAGAAGGAGAAGAGAGAGAGAAAGGACCCGAGAAGATATTTGAAAAGATTATAGTTGACAACTTCCCTAACATGGGAAAGGAAATAGCCACCCCAGTCCAGGGGGCACAGAGAGTCCCATACAGGATAAACCCAAGGAGAAACATGCCGAGACACATAGTAATCAAATTGGCAAAAATTAAAGAAAAAGAAAAATTATTGAAAGCAGCAAGGGAAAAATGACAAATGACATACAGGGAACTCCCGTAAGGTTAACAGCTGATTTCTCAGCAGAAGCTCTACAAGCCAGAAGGGAGTGGCATGACATATTTAAAGTGATGAAAGGGAAGAAGCTACAACCAAGATTACTCTAGCCGGCAAGGATCTCATTCGGATTCAACAGAGAAATCAAAAGCTTTACAGACAAGCAAAAGCTAAGAGAATTCAGCACCACTAAACCAGCTCTACAACAAATGTTAAAGGAACTTCTTTAAGTGGGAAGCACGAGAAGAAAAGGACCTACAAAATCAAACTCAAAACAATTAAGAAAATGGTCATAGAAACATACATATCGATAATTACCTTAAACGTGAACGCATTAGCTGCTCCAACCAAAAGACACATGCTTGCTGAATGGATACAAAAACAAGACCCATATGTATGCTGTCTACAAGAGACCCACTTCAGACTTAGGGCCACATACAGACTGAAAGTGAGGGGTGGAAAAAGATATTCCATGCAAATGGAAATCAAAAGAAAGCTGTAGTAGCAATACTCATATCAGATAAAATAGACTTTAAAATAAAGAATGTTACAAGGGAGAAGGAAGGACAGTACATAATGATCAAGGGATCAATCCAAGAAGAAGATATAACAATTATAAATATATATGCATCCAACATAGGAGCACCTCAATATATAAGGCAACTGCTAACAGCTATAAAATAGGAAATCAACAGTAACACAACACTAATGGGCGACTTTAACACCTCGCACCAATGGACAGATCATCCAAACAGAAAATTAATGAGGAAACACAAGCTTTAAATGACACAATAGACCAGATAGATTTAATTGATATTTACAGGACATTCCACCCAAAAACAGCAGGTTACATTTTCTTCTCAAGTGTGCATGGAACATTCTCTAGGGTAGATCACATCTTGGGTCACAAATGAAGCCTCAGTAGAGTTAAAAAAATTGAAATCCTATCAGTCATCTTTTCTGACCACAATGCTATGAGATTAGAAATGAATTAGGGGAAAAAAGGTAAAAAATACAAACACATGGAGGCTAAACAATACATTACTAAATAACCAAGAGATCACTGAAGAAGTCAAGGGGGAAATCAAAAAATACATAGAGACAAATGCCAATGAAAACACGACGATCCAAAACCTATGGGATGCAGCAAAAGCAGTTCTAAGAGGGAAGTTTATAGCATTACAAGCCTACCTCAAGAAACAAGAAAAATCTCAAACAATCTAACCTTACACCTAAAGGAACTAGAGAAAGAAGAACAAACAAAACCAAAAGTTAGCAGAAGGAAAGAAATCATAAAGATCAGAGCAGAAACAAATGAAATAGAAACAAAGAAAACAATAGCAAAGATCCATAAAACTAAAAGCTGGTTCTTTGAGAAGATAAACAAAATTGACAAACCATTAGCCAGACTCATCAAGAAAAAGAAGGAGAGAACTCAAATCAATAAAATTAGAAATGAAAAAGGAGAAGTTACAACAGTCACCACAGAAATACAAAGCGTCCTGAGACTACTACAAACAACTCTATGCCAATAAAATGGACAAACTGGAAAAAATGGACAAATTCTTAGAAAGGTATGACCTTCCAAGACTGAACCTGGAAGAAATAGAAAATATGAACAGACCAATCACAAGTAATGAAATTGAAACTGTGATTAAAAATCTTCCAAGAAACAAAAGTCCAGGGCCAGATGGCTTCACAGGCAAATTCTATCAAACATTTCGAGACGAGCTAACACCCATCCTTCTCAAGCTCTTCCAAAAGATTGCAGAGGAAGGAACACCCCCAAACTCATTCTGTGAGGCCACCATCACCCTGATATCAAAACCAGATAAAGATAGTACAAAAAAAGAAAATTCCAGACCAATATCACTGGTGAATATAGGTGCAAAAATCCTCAACAAAATACTAGCAAACAGAATCCAACAACACGTTAAAAAGATCATACACCATGATGAAGTGGGATTGATCCCAGGGATGCAAGGATTCTTCAATATATGCATATCAATCAATGTGATACACCATATTAACAAATTGAAGAATAAAAACCTTACGATCATCTCAATAGATGCAGAAAAAGCTTTTGACAAAATTCATCACCATTTATGATAAAAACCCACCAGAAAGTAGGCATAGAGGGAAGTTACCTAAACATAATAAAGGCCATATATGACAAACCCACAGTGAACATCATTCTCAGTGGTGAAAAACTGAAACCATTTCCTCTAAGATCTGCAACAAGACAAGGATGTCCACTCTCACCACTCTTATTCAACATAGTTTTAGAAGTCCTAGCTACGGCAATCAGAGAAGCAAAAGAAATACAAGGAATACAAATTGGAAAAGAAGAAGTAACACTGTCACTGTTTGCAGATGACATGATACTATACATAGAGAATCCTAAAGATGCCACCAGAAAACTACTAGAGCTAATCAATGAATTTGGTAAAGTTGCAGGATACAAAATTAATGCACAGAAATCTCTTGCATTCCTATACACTAAGGATGAAAAATCTGAAAGAGAAATTAAGGAAACACTGCCATTTACCATTGCAACAAAAAGAATAAAATACTTAGGAATAAACCTACCTAGGTAGACATAAGACCTGTATGCAGAAAACTATAAGACACTGATGACAGAAATTAAAGATGATACAAATCGATGGAGAGATATACCATGTTCTTGGATTGGAAGAATCAATATTGTGAAAATGACTATACTACCCAAAGCAATCTACAAATTCAATACAATCCCTATTAAATTACCAGTGGCATTTTTTACGGAACTAGAACAAAAAAATCTTAAAATTTGTATGGAGACACAAAAGACCCCAAATACCTAAAGCAGTCTTGAGGGAAAAAAACGGAGTTGGAGGAACCAGACTCCCTGACTTCAGACTATAGTATAAAGCTACAGTAATCAAGACAATATGGTATTGGCACAAAAACATATATATCAATGGAACAGAATAGAAAGCCCAGAGATAAACGCACGTACCTGTGGTCAACTAATCTATGACAAAGAGGCAAGGATATACAATGGAGAAAAGACAGTGTCTTCAATAAGTGGTGCTGGGAATACTGGACAGCCACATGTAAAAGAATGAAATTAGAACAATTCCTAACACAAAGCACAAAAATAAACTCAAAATGGATTAGAGATCTAAATGTAAGACACTATAAAACTCTTAGAGGAAAACATAGGAAGAGCACTCTTTGACATAAATCACAACCAGATTTTTTGGGTCCACTTCCTAGATTAATGGAAATAAAAACAAAAATAAACAAATGGGACCTAATGAAACTTCAAAGCTTTTGCAAAGCAAAGGAAACTACAAACAAGATGAAAAGATAGCCCTCAGAATGGGAGAAAATATTTGCAAACGAATCAATGGACAAAGGATTAATCTCCAAAATATATAAACAGCTCAATATTAAAAAAACAAACAACCTAATCCAAGAATGGGCAGAAGACCTAAATAGACATTTCTCCAAAGAAGACATACAGATGGCCAAGAAGGACATGAAAAGCTGCTCAACATCACCAATTATTAGAGAAATGCAAATGAAAACTACAATGAGGTATCACCTCACACCAGTTAGAATGGGTATCATCAGAAAATCTACAAACAACAAATGCTATAGAGGGTGTGGAGAAAAGCGAACCCTCTTGCACTGTTGGTGGGAATGTAAATTGATATAGCAACTATGGAGAACAGTATGGAGGTTCCTTAAAAAACAAAATAGAATTATCATATGACTCAGCAATCCCACAACTGGGCATATACCCAGGGAAAACCATAATTCAGAAAGACATAAGCACCCCAGTGTTCATCGCAGCATTGTTTACAATAGCTAGGTCATGGAAGCAATCTAAATGCCCATTGACAGATGAATAGATAAAGAAGAAGTGGTACATATATACAATGGAATATTACTCATCCATAAAAAGGAACGAAACTGGGTCATTTGTAGAGACGTGGATGAATAAAGAGACTCATACAGAACGATATAAGTCAGAAAGAGAGAAACAAATATCGTATATTGACACATATATGTGGAACCTAGAAAAATGGTACAGATGAACTGGTTTGCATGGCAGAAATTGAGACACAGATGTAGAGAACAAATGCAAGGACATCAAGGGGGTGGTGGTGGTGATGTGATGAACTGTGAGATTGGGATTGACATATATACACTAATGTATAAAATGGATAACTAATAAGAGCCTGCTGTTTAAAAAAATAAATAAAATTCAAAAAGAAAAAAAATTATGTTGCTAAACTACTTTCTAAGGAAGGTGTGTCCAGTAGGTACTTTTCAAGGAAGGTGAGTCCAACTCTTCCTTTGCTAAGGGGCAAGTACAAGTTTAGGGCCAGTACTGAATTGTTTCTAGCAATAGAAGAGAATACACATCACCAGAAGTCCTCCTTGTGGCCCTTCTCCAAGGAGAGAACAGCCTCTTCCCTAAATGTTGAATAAAGGCACTGAGGTGGGATATGGATGTGATCTCAGGAATGGAGAGCAGGTTGAGGGTGAGTGTTGAGGGATACAGAATTCCACTGTAGATGTATATTATATTTGAAATGCCTTTGACACATTCAAATAGATTTATCATGATTTGACTTGGTACCCTTTCAGGAAAAATCAAATCTTTTGAACTGGAAGTATAATAGCAACTTGTCATAGAAAATTTATGTGGGCCAGTTCATTTTTTAATCTCAGCTTTTTCAAAACTGAATTTTACTGATTTTTAAATTAAAAATTTAAATAAATATATGTAATACAGGTACATGTGTAACTCATTACAATTTCTACTGCATTATTATTTTTTATTTTTGAGCAAGTATCTGTATTACATAGCTAAACATTTATATTTTTAGCCATGTAATAGGCAACAGGGGACTGTGAACCCACTATTGTTTCCATCTTGGTGCGTTTCTCCCATAAACACTCTCCCAGGTTTGGTGTGTTTGCTGTCTGATCATTTAGGAGCTGGACTTGTTTGCTCAACTGTACAATTTTAATGGAGTCTTGAGAGGGAGAGAAGATAAGGGTGTGATCAATTTGCCATCCTTAACTTATTTCTTAATATTTTCTTTATAAGTTACAATGCACAGTTTTAATACTCAGGTCTTATAGAGTTACATGGACAAATGAAAAGATAATGAGAAACTAACATGTTGTGAGAGAGACTGTAAGTTAGAAGAAATTTTATCTAATTTTATACTCTGTGAGAATATCTCAATTACAAAAGTGCTGCCCAAATTTTGTGTTGTTGGCTTATTATTCAAGTAAATATGTAATAAGTAAGGCCATTGTATCACTGATGGGCTCTTATTTATTTATTTATTTTTATCTTAAAGCAGAGTACATTTTTAATTAGGAAGTTGTATCAATAATAAGTGCTTAGAACACATAAAGTGGCTTCTCAGTTTGGGTGAAATTAGTAACATAAGGTTTTTACTCATCAAGAAGGTAAAGTAAACAATGGTTGTAAAAATTATGATTTTTGAGATTTTATGACACTTTCTTTTCTAAGACTATGTACCACTCAGATATATGCGTAAAGTTTTACTCAGAAATTTTTGAAAATTTCTCTAGAATTATGAATACTGTGCGAAGTCAGACTGGGACTGTCCCTCCAAGAGATAAGGGAGAGTAGATGAAGAAACAGGTGGGTGGGAGACACCAATCAAATTAAATACTTTTGCGAGGTTAGCATTCAAGATTATTTGGCCATAGGGTTATACATAAGAAAGCTAACATTTTCCTTTTAAAAGTTTTTTTCGTGTTCTAATATGCCAGGAGAAAGAATCTTAAAAGGGCTTGGAAATTGTGAAAGTTGTGCTGATTTTTGGTTTTGCTTTTACATATTTTTTTAATTGACGTGAAATTGACAAAACAAAAATTAACCATTTTAAAGTGAACAATTCAGTGTATTTAGTACACTCACAGTGTTGTGCAACCATCACCACTATCCAGTTCCAAAACAGTTTTATCATCCCCAAAAGATTACCAAATCTTGATACTGATTCTTTTCTTAGGACATAAACTTGTACATTGGCTTCAAAATTTGGCTTAATATATCAGCCACTGTGGAAACCAGCCAATTTATTATATTCTGGCCATTCAGTTCCTTCAGAACTGCACTGTACACAGTTTATATTTTCTTATCAGAAAATCATAAAAGAATATTAATGTCCTTCCTTCCTATTGTGTTCTTTGAATCTAGCAATGTAGAAATTAAACTAGAACATAGTATTCAAAAATTAGATTACCATTGTCTTTATTGTTTTTTGTTTTAGTATATTTAGAAGTGTACTGCTACAGGACTTTGAAAATGTAGGCTACAGAGTAGGCATATCTCATAAAGAAATGGTTCATTTAACAAATAAGTTAATGGATCTGTAAATGTTTCTGCTTTTTTTTTTTTTTAAACCAGCACATTATACTCTCATTTGTCACATGCTATAGGATGATCATCATTGTCATTCCATGATGGAGATTCTCCTTTGAACAGGGCTTAAAGTGGGTGGCATTTCATGGAGAATAATTTCTGGTACCATTGGTTGGGGTGGGGGTGGGGAGTAGAAGAAAAGGGAGTAGGGAAGGGGGGGTGGAGTAGGGAAGGGAGTAGGGAGACTGCTTTTATCTTTTCATTTTCTCTTAAAACTCTATTTTTAAAAATTAGGTTGCCTTCAAATTCCTGCTTTTCTTATTAACAGCTGTTTGTTTATTTTGTAAATGAGATTTAGAAATTAATAAGGAAGCTTCAAAGGAAGCAACGTTCTCTCTGGAAAGCAGATTCTCGCCAGCTTTGGTTAGTTGTGGGTAGCAGTTAAGCCAAATTTGTTGTCTTATTCTGTCAATCAAATATACAGATTGTATACTTCTACAGATTTTAGAAAATACGATCTATACAGTTTTAAACATTGGTCTTTTTTGGACTTAACATTATGGAATAAGCATTATTCCATAAAAGTACTTCGTAAATGTCATTAAAAGTATGTTGCTGCTTAAAAGTTCATAATTTCATTGTTTATTTTCCACATTTGTACTGTGGAAGGTTATCTTTTTAGAAGGATAGAGGAGGGAGCAGTTCCTTGCCTGCAGTATTATTTTTGGATATACTTACTAATATCTTCTCATGTTGTCAAAGAGGCATAGACAAATTTGGTAAAACTGTGAAGCAGGCAATTTTTGGTGTTTAAAAATGATAATTAATTACAATTTTGTGTTTTTCATTTCACGTCTTTTCCTTTTGTGACCTCCTTTTAGGTGTGTGTACTTCCCATCTCCTCAGTTTACTGACCCTTTTGCTGCTCAGTGTCTCATTCTTCTGGTCTGGTCCTTTTTGATTCACTTCTTCCATTAAATATTTTCACAGTGTTTTCAGGTCCTATCTTAAAGCCTTTAAAGGCAGGAATTTGGAGACTATGATAAATAATTGAAGAAGGTATTTTCCTTTTCCTTGCCTTTAATCTCAGCATAGAAGTGCTTGCTTACTTGAGTTTAGGGGTTAATAGAGGGCCTGTGGAATCAGATAAACCATCTCTCCACTTAATTAGCTTTCTGTCTTTGGCAAACAAATACCTTTGAGCTTAGATTAGCTAATCTAACAGCCTAATAATCTAACAGTATCTAATTTAGAAATGTGAGCATTACATTATATCTAAATTATAATTTATAGATGTGAGCATTACTTTATATCTAAAGTGCTAGGATAATGTCTGACATAATACATCTTCAATAACTGTTAGGTATTACTTTTAGAGGTGCTATTAGTGTTTGTTTAACTCTAGAGCCATCTTTGTACAGTTGCTGAGATTCCTGGTTTTAGCTCTTCATTTTTGTGACTAATAATGCTTAAATTGTTTATATTTCATGTTAATGGAAAACTGGCTCTACTTTTCCCTACATTTACATTTAAACTTTAAAATTGTATGGAAAAGATGTTTTAAGAAGGCATTATCTCAGATTCCTGTTTAATTTTTCTTTTTTTAAAACTCAAACGTATAAAAAACTGTCTTTCAGATGAAATTATCTTTGGTAATTTTATTTTATTTCATTTTTTTGCGGTACGCGGGCGTCTCACTGCTGTGGCCTCTCCCGCCGCGGAGTACAGGCTCCGGACGCGCAGGCTCAGCGGCCATGGCCCACGGGTCCAGCTGCTCTTTGGCATGCGGGATCCTCCTGGACCGGGGCACGAACCCGCGTCCCCTGCATCGGCAGGCGGACTCTCAATCACTGCGCCACCAGGGAAGCCCTGGTAATTTTATTTTTATTGTCTTTATAATATTACAGATTTCCTAGAAATTTGTGGAGAAAAGCATATATTAGTGTACTATTAATTATAAGCTCATTTAATATTTTCCTTGTAATCTGCGAATGTGCTTAGTTCTTAGACATCATAACTTAAAATACTAAACTGAAAAATAAAGAAGGGAATTCCCTGTTGGTCCAGTGGTTAGAACTCCATGTTCTCACTGCTGAGGGCCTAAGTTCGATTCCTGATTGAGGAACTAAAATCCCACAAGCTGTGCAGTGCGGCCAAAAAAAAAAGAATCATGATTGGGCTTTATTCTTATTTTGTATAATTTTTGGGATTTTGGGCAAATGTGTGTTGACTCCAAGAAAGCTGTTTATCATGAGTTACTCATATAAGTGATTATAGTTATCTGTTCTCTCCATGTGCCGAGTGAGCAGAGTGCAACACTTTGACCTATTAAATTTATTCATTTACTTAGCAACCATTTATTGAGTGAGTATTATGTATTAGGTACCATGCTTGGTGCTAGTCTGATAAGCATGGGTAAGATATGGTAGAGTTCATTCTTTTGTGGAGAAATATGTTAACAAGTAATTTTGATACAAAGTGCTGAGTTGTATAATAGAGGTATGTAGAAGGTGGTATAGAAGCATGTGGTTGGCACATTTAACTTGGCATTTAACTTAGGTGGGGAACAAGGAACACTGATTGATAGTTGTAGATGAGGCCAGGCAATTAGGTAAGACTTGTCAAAGACAATGTTTGACTGAGCTGGGCATTGAATAAAAGAAACAAATTCAGAGGGGCCCAGGCTGGTATGTCTGAGGGAACAGAGAGCGGGGTATAAAAGGACCACTGGTGTCATTTGTAGATGCCATAGGAATCAACCGAGAAATGTAAAACTAAGGAAAGTTCTGCGAGATTGCCAGATATGAGATCAGCTTACAAAATTAATAGTATTTCTCTATACCCATCATAACCAACTAGAAAATATAATAAAAAGATCCATTCATAATATAACAATATCTTTAACATATCTAGGAATACACAAAGTCTCTGTGGCAAAAACTTTGAAACCCTAAGACAAGACAAGCTGAATAAATGGAGGTGTATCCCGTACTGGATGGAACATGTTAATAAATATGTCAGTTTTCCCTTAATGTATAAATTAATTGCAATTCCAATTAAAATTACCGTTGGATTTTTTAAAGAATTTGATACATTTATTCTAAAATTTATGTGGAATAATAAAGGTACAAGAATAGCTAAGCTAGCCTTAAAAAAGAAGAGCAAAGGGGGGCATTTATCATTCTGGATATTAAGACATATTAGAAAACCCTACTATTACACATAGACCAATGAAACAGCTTAGAGATTTTGGAGACATGCCATGTGTATAGTTGGTTTTTACTATTCACAGGTTCCGTATTTCTGAATTCACCTACTGCTAAAATTTGTTTGTAAGCCTCAAATCAATACGCATAGTGCTTTTGTAGTCATTCACCAATGTGCACAGAGTGGACATTGAGTCACCTGATAAGCAAGAGTGTGTTCCCAGCTGAAAAAGCTGATGCTGTGTGTCCTTGTTTCAACTTTCATACTGTAAACCTGTGTCCTTTTCTTTTTAAAATACATTTATTTATTTATTTATTTTGGCTGTATTGGGTCTTTGTTGCTGCACATGGGCTTTCTCTGATTGTGGCGAGCGGGGGCTACTCTTCGTTGTGGTGCGCTGGCTTCTTGTTGCGGTGGCTTCTCTTTTGGAGCACAGGCTCTAGGCGCATGGGCTTCAGTAGTTGCAGCACGTGGGCTCAGTAGTCGTGGCTCATGGGCTCTAGAGCGCAGGCTCAGTAGTTGTGGCTCATGGGCTTAGTTGCTCTGTGGCATGTGGGATCTTCCCGGACCAGGGCTTGAACCCGTGTCCCCTGTGTTGGCAGGCGGATTCTTAACCACTGTGCCACCAGGGAACCCCAAAATATGTCCTTTTTTGCAGTCTGTTTAATGCCATATTTTCTGCATTTTTGTGCTTTCTGATAGTGATTTCACTGTCTAAAATGACTCCTGCATATGTATAGTGCTGAAGTGCTCTCTAGTGTTCTTAAGTGCAAGGAGGCTGTGATGTTCTTTATGGAGAAAATATTTATGTTACATAAGCTTTGTTCAGACATGAGTTATAGGGCTGTTGGCCAAGAGTTCAATGTTCATGAATTAAGAATATATTAAATAAGGTGTTTTTAAACAGAAACACACATAAAACAAGGCTAAGTATTGATTGTAGGGGAAATATTGTGACCACAGACTCACAGAAACTGTATTTCTTGTAGGAGCAATGGTTTGGTAGTCACTAATTCAGTGTTTATGGTGACTTTATAGAATAATTAATGAGAATCAACTGTATATGTATATCAGAGTCTAGTCAAGAAATCAAAAACCATTCTGGGAGGTTTAGTAAAACTAATTCACTTTTGGGAAATGGCTAAATAGGTGTTGGAGGGCTGAAAACCAGGAAACCAGAGGGAATACAGGAAACAGCTATCACCCTTGGGAGAACAAATGCAAGAATTAGGGTTCTCAGAATCTTCAAGCATAGAGCAGTGTCCAGTGGAGCTGAGACTCAGTTGTCTGAGGAGAGGGTACTGTCAGGATGAGGGCATACAGACAGGTCACTTCTGGGTCTGTGAAGGAGCTGACACTGGAACAGCTATTAGTAGTTCATGGGATGAAGAAGCGTTGCTGGGTTAAGCTTTATGAATAGCAAGGAAATAGGAAGAAGCAAATTCCATCTACTCTCTTTCCTTCTAGTGTCCTTAGAAGAAACTAACAGTAAACCAGCTAGCAAAGGAGAGAGTGCTGAGCTCCAGCTCCACTATCAAAAAGCAATAGTAGATTTGGAGCCAAGAGATAGCACTAAAATTACGGGTTAGTTTGTTACAGTAAGTAACATTATCCTAACTATTACTACAGGAGTGTTTTATTTATTAATTTATTAATTATTTTATTTTTGGTTGTGTTGGGTCTTTGTTGCTGCCTGTGGGATTTTCTCTAGTTGCGATGAGTAGGGGCTACTCTTTGTTGTAGTGCGGGCTTCCCATTGCGGTGGCTTCTCTTGTTGTGGAGCATGGGCTCTAGGTGCATGGGCTCCAGTAGTTGTGGCACGCGGGCTCAGTAGTTGTGGCTCATGGGCTTAGTTGCTCTGTGACATGTGGTATCTTCTCGGATCAAACCTGTATCACCAGCATTGGCAGGCAGATTCTTAACCACTGAGCCACCAGGGAAGTCCCTACAGTAGTGTTTGTTGTAGTGTTTTTATTGTGGGGAATTGAAGATAAGCCTAGTGTCTATCACTGTGAAAGTAAATAGGTTATATGCCAAACAACTAGCAAGACAGGAACACAACCCCATCCATTAGCAGAGAGACTGCCTAAAATCATAATAAGGCCACATACACCCCAAAACACACCACCAGACGTGGACCTTCCCACCATGAAGACAAGATCCAACCTCATCCACCAGAACACAGGCACTAGTCCCCTCCACCAGGAAGCCTACACAACCCACTGAACCAACCTTAGCCACTGGGGACAGACACCAAAAACAACAGGAACTACGAACCTGCAGCCTGGGTAAAGGAGACCCCAAACACAGTAAGTTAAGCAAAATGAGAAGACAGAAACACACAGAAGATGAAGGAGAAAGGCAAAAACCCACCAGACCTAACAAATGAAGAGGAAATAGGCAGTCTACCTGAAAAAGAATTCAGAATAATGATAGTAAAGAAATACAATAGAGAAAATACAAGAAAAGTTTAACAAGGACCTAGAAGAACTAAAGAGCAAACAAACAGTGATGAACAACACAATAAATAAAACTAAAAATACTCTAGAAGGGATCAATAGTAGAATGACTGAGGCAGAAGAACGGATAACTGACCTGCAAGATAAAATAGTGGAAATAACTACTGCAGAGCAGAATAAAGAAAAAAGAATGAAAAGAATTGAGGACAGTCTCAGAGACCTCTGGGACAACATTAAACGCACCAACATTCGAATTATAGGGGTTCCAGAAGAAGAAGAGAAAAAGAAATGGACTGAGAAAATATTTGAAGAGATGATAGTTGAAAACTTCCCTAATATGGGAAAGGAAATAGTTAATCAAGTCCGGGAAGCACAGAGAGTACCATATAGGATAAATCCAAGGAGAAACACACCAAGACACATATTAGTCAAGCTATCAAAATTAAATACGAAGAAAACATATTAAAAGCAGCAAGGGAAAAACAATAAGTAACTCTCAAGGGAATCCCCATAAGGTTAACAGCTGATCTTTCAGCAGAAACTCTGCAAGCCAGAAGAGAGTGGCAGGACATATTTAAAGTGATGAAGGAGAAAAGCCTACAACCAAGATTACTCTACCCAGCAAGGATCTCATTCAGATTTGATGGAGCAAGTAAAAAATTTACAGACAAGCAAAAGCTAAGAGAGTTCAGCACCACCAAACCAGCTTTACAACAAATGCTAAAGGACCTTCTCTAGGCAGGAAACACAAGAAAAGGAAAAGACCTATAATAACAAACCCCCCCAAATTAAGAAAATGGTAATAGGAACATACATATTGATAATTACCTTAAATGTAAATGGATTAAATACTCCAACCAAAAGACATAGACTGACTGAATGGATACAAACACAAGACCCATATATATGCTGTCTACAAGAGACCCACTTCAGACCTAGGGACACATACAGACTGAAAGTGAAGGGTGGAAAAAGATATTCCATGCAAATGGAAATCAAAAGAAAGCTGGAGTAGCAATTCTCATATAAGACAAAATAAACTTTAAAACAAAGACTATTATAAGAAACAAAAAGGACACTACATAATGATCAAGGGATCAATCCAGGAAGAAGATATAACAATTGAAATATTTATGCACCCAACATAGGAGCACCTCAGTACATAAGGCAAATACTACCATAAAAGGGGAAATTGATAGTAACAATCATAGTAGGGGACTTTAACACCCCACTTTCACCAATGGACAGATCATCCAAAATGAAAATAAATAAGGAAACACAAGCTTTAAATGATACATTAAACAAGATGGACTTAATTGATATTTATAGGACATTCCATCCAAAAACAACAGAATACACATTCTTCTCAAGTACTCATGGAACATTCTCCAGGATAGATCATATCTTGGGTCACAAATCAAGCCTTGGTAAATTTAAGAAAATTGAAATTGTATCAAGTATCTTTTTGACCACAATTCTATGAGAGTAGATATCAGTTACAGGAAAAAGTCTGTGAAAAATACAAACACATGGAGGCTAAACAATACACTAGTAAAGAACCAATAGATCACTGAAGAAATCAAAGAGGAAATCAAAAAGTACCTAGAAACAAATGACGTTGAAAACACGATGACTCAAAACCTATGGAATGCAGCAAAAGCAGTTCTAAGAGGGAAGTTTATAGCAATGGAATCCTACCTTAAGAAGCAAGAAACATCTCAAATAAACAACCTAACCTTACACCTAAAGCAATTAGAGAAAGAAAGAAGAACAAAAAACCCCCAAAGTTAGCAGAAGAAAAGAAATCATAAAGATCAGATCAGAAATAAATGAAAAAGAAATGAAGGAAACAGTAGCAAAGATCAATAAAACTAAAAGCTGGTTCTTTGAGAAGATAAACAAAATTGATAAACCATTAGCCAGACTCAACAAACAAAAGCCCAGGGCCAGATGGCTTCACAGGTGAATTCTATCAAACATTTTGAGAAGAGCTAACATCTAATCTTCTCAAACTCTTCCAAAATATAGCAGAGGGAGGAACACTCCCAAACTCCTTCTACAAGGCCACCATCACCCTGATACCAAAACCAGACAAAGATGTCACAAAGAAAGAAAACTACAGGCCAGTATCACTGATGAAGGTAGATGCAAAAATCCTCAACAAAATACTAGCAAACAGAATCCAACAGCACATTAAAAGAATCATACACCCTGATCAAGTGGGGTTTATCCCCGGAATGCAAGGATTCCTCAATATATGCAAATCCATCAATGTGATACACCATATTAACAAATTGAAGGAGAAAAACCATATGATCATCTGAATAGATGCAGAGAAAGCTTTTGACAAAATTCAACACCCATTTATGATAAAAACCCTCCAGAAAGTAGGCACAATGGGAACTTTCCTCAACATAGTAAAGGCCATATATGACAAACCCACAGCCAACATCATCCTCAATGGTGAAAAACTGAAACCATTTCCACTAAGATCAAGAACAAGACAAGGTTGCCCACTCTCACCACTATTATTCAACATAGTTTTGGAAGTTTTAGCCACAGCAATGAGAGAAGAAAAAGAAATAAAAGGAATCCAAATTGGAAAAGAAGAAGTAAAGCTGTCACAGTTTGCAGATGACATGATACTATACATAGAGAATCCTAAAGATGCTACCAGAAAACTCCTAAAGATGCTACCAGAAAACTACTAGAGCTAATCAGTGAATTTGTTAAGGTAGCAGGATACAAAATTAATGCACAGAAATCTCTTGCATTCTTATACACTAATGATGAAAAATTTGAAAGTGAAATTAAGAAAACACCCCATTTACCATTGTGAGCAAAAGAATAAAATATCTAGGAATAAACCTACCTAAGGTTTATTCCTGTATGCAGAAGACCTGTATGCAGAAAATTATAAGACACTGATGAAAGAAATTAAAGATGATACAAATAGATGGAGAGATATACCGTGTTCTTGGATTGGAGGAATCAACATTGTGAAAATGACTATACTACTCAAAGCAAAGGTTCAGTGCAATCCCTATCAAACTACCACTTGCATTTTCCACAGAAGTAGAACAAAAAATTTCACAATTTGTATGGAAACACAAAAGACCCCGAATAGCCAAAGCAATCTTGAGAGAGAAAAATGGAGCTGGAGGAATCAGGCTCCCTGACCTCAGACTATACTACAAAGCTACAGTAATCAAGACAGTATGGTGCTGCCACAAAAACAGAAATATAGATCAATGAAACAGGATAGAAAGCCCAGAGATAAACCCATGCACATATGGTCACTTTATCTTTCATAAAGGAGGGAATACTATATAGTGGAGAAAAGACAGCCTCTTCAATAAGTGGTGCTGGGAAAACTGGGCAGCTACATGTAAAAGAATGAAATTAGAACACTCCCTAACACCATACACAAAAATAAACTCAAAATGGATTAAAGACCTAAATGTAAGGCCAGACACTATCAAACTCTTAGAGGAAAACATAGGCAAAACACTCTATGACATAAATCACAGCAAGATCCTTTTTGACCCACCTCCTAGAGAAATGGAAATAAAAACAAAAATAAACAAATGGGACCTAATGAAACTTCAAAGGTTTTGCACAGCAAAGGAAACCATAAACAGGACCAAAAGACAACCCTCAGAATGGGAGAAAATATTTGCAAATGAAGCAACTGACAAAGGATTAATTTCCAAATTAATTATAGGTACATCCACCTTACTTCACTTTCTATGAGAGATTATAGGTCCATCCACGTCAAGCAGCTCAATATCAAAAAAAACAAATAACCTAATCCAAAAATGGGCAGAAGACCTAAATAGACATTTCTCCAAAGAAGATATACAGATTGCCAACAAACACATGAAAGAATGCTCAACATCACTAATCATTAGAGAAATGCAAATCAAAACTACAATGAGATATCGTTTCACACCATTAAGAATGGCCATCATCAAAAAATGTACAAACAATAAATGCTGGAGAGGGTGTGGAGAAAAGGGTACCCTCTTGCACTGTTGGTGAGAATGTAAATTGATACAGCCACTATGGAGAACAGTATGGAGGTTCCTTAAAAAACTAAAAGTAGAACTACCATACGACCCAGCAGTCTCACTACTGGGCATATACGCTGAGAAAACCATAATTCAAAAAGACACGTGCACCCCAATGTTCATTGCAGCACTATTTACAATAGCCAGGACGTGGAAGCAATCTAAATGTCCATCAACAGATGAATGGATAAAGAAGGTGTGGCACATATATACAATGGAATATTAGCCATAAAAAGAAACGAAATTGAGTTATTTGTAGTGAGGTGGATGGACCTATAATCTCTCATAGAGACTGAAGTAAGGTGGATGGACCTATAATCTGTCATAGAGATTGAAGTAAGTCAGAAAGAGAAAAAATACTGTATGCTAACACATATATATGGAATCTAAAAAAAAAAAAAAGGTCATGAAGAACCTAGGGGCAAGACGGGAGTAAAGACACAGACCTACTAGAGAATGGACTTGAGGATATGGGGAGGGGGAACGGTAAGATGGGACAAAGTGAGAGAGTGGCATGGACATATATACACTACCAAACGTAAAATAGATAGCTAGTGGGAAGCAGCCGCATAGCACAGGGAGAACAGCTACATGCTTTGTGACCACCTAGAGGGGTGGGACAGGGAGTGTGGGAGGGAGGGAGATGCAAGAGGGAAGAGATATGGGGACATATGTATATGTATAACTGATTCACTTTGTTATAAAGCAGAAATTAACACACCATTGTAAAGCGATTATAGTCCAAGAAAGATGTTAAAAAAAAAATCTTGTCCATCAACATTCTATATAACTTTTCCCTTCAAACAACATTACACATTTAATACATTTTAAGATTTTTTGATGGAAGTCTTTGTAAAATATATACTTCTCAGTCTTTAATAAAAGGATAATCTAATTTAGAAAAAAAGGAAAGTAAATAGGTTAATTATGGTGTATGCAAAGCATGGAGATTTATACAGTAATTAGAAGTGAGAAACACATATACATGAATGAATTGTAGAATCATGGTGCTGAGTGGAAAAATGAAACAATGAGATATATAACACTAATACCATTTATGTGAATTACAAATATATGGACACAAAACAACACACATTTCCCTGAACAAATACAAACATAAAGATACACTTTGGGCATATTAGAATAGTTGCTTCTGAAGATGTGGGGAAAGAGGCGGGGCTCAAGGTATAAAAGCATACAGTAACAAAAGGGGGCCTTGCGTAGACGAATAGTGACAATTGTAAACTGAGGGGAATATGATTTGCTCAGTCTTCTTTTACCTAAGAGTGAAAGGAAGAAAGATCAAAATCAAATCTATAATAACAAAAGAGAAAATAAATGGGAATGAATTTAATGAGAAATGTAGAGCACAAATAGGAAGAAAACTCTAAAGCTCTACTGAGGTGAATAAAAGATGACGTGTAAATGGAAAGACAGTCCTTGTTCTTGTGGAGTTCAGTTTTTCCTAAATTGTTCCATATATGTAGTGCAATCTTGAAGTATTAGTAGGATTTTTGGGGACCTGAATAAGCTGATTCTAAAGGGCATGTGAAAAATAAATATGTATGAATAGCTGATAAAATTGTGAAAAGGAAGAGTAATAATGAGTGACCAGTCCTAACATATTCAAATGGGGGAGATATAAAAGGAACTTTTATAGAGCTACAGTATTTGAAAAACTTTAATACTGGCCTATGAATCAACAGAATAGAACCCCCCCCAATAGACCTTTATATATATAGGAAATGTGTGTGCAATCAAATTCATTTAAAATTAATGAGGAAAAGATGAATTGTTCAGAAAATGATGTTGGGACACCTAACTATTCATTTGGAGGAAGAAAAATTGGGTTCTGCCTCTTTTCTTTTTTTAATAAATTTATTTATTTATTTATGGCTGTGCTGGGTCTTCGTTGCTGTGCGTGGGCTTTCTCTAGTTGCGGTTAGCGGGGGGCTACTCTTCGTTGCTGTGCGAGGGCTTCTTAGTGTCGTGGCTTCTCTTATTGCGGAGCACGGGCTCTAGGTGCAGAGGCTTCAGTAGTTGTGGCACGTGGGCTCAGTAGTTGTGGCTTGTGGGCTCTAGAGCTCAGGCTCAGTAGTTGTGGCTCATAGGCTTAGTTGCTCTGCGGTATGTGAGATCTTCCTGGACCAGGGCTCGAACCCGCGTCCCCTGCATTGGCAGGCGAATTCTTAACCATTGAGCCACCAGGGAAGCCCCATCTGCCTCTTTTCTTTCATCAGAATCAATTGCAGATGGATCAAATTTAAACATACAAAACTAGAAATACTGGAAGAAGATATGAGTACATTCATAAATTAGAAGTATTAGATGATTAGATAGCTCACATTGTTACCATTATCATCTTCTTCATCATCTTGGAGTAGGAAATGTTATTTCAAGTAAGAAACAAAACCCAGATCCAACAGGGGCAAAGATTTGTCTATTATGATTGCAAGGAAAATGTAAATTTCTGCTTAGTAAGAAACACCTAAGAAAAATCAAAGAATGGGTGACAGATTGGTAGGAAAAGATTGGCAACAACTGTGTGAGGTGAACTAATTTCCTTAATATATAAAGTTGTCTTACAATTAAATATGAAAGCACTCAGTGGAGAAATAACAGAGCACAACAGGCCATATATGGGAAATGATATATAGATGGCTTGACTACAAATGAAACGATTACTAATATTAATATTACTCACAATTAAAGAAATACAAATTTTAGTTTGTATTTCAAACTAAATGCAAACCACTAAAAGTGGTCTCAAAAGAGACCACTTTTCATCCACCATATTGGCAGAAATAAAATGTTTGGTAATTCAGAGGGCTGGTTAGGGTGTGGGGAAACGGACAGTCTTAAGGATTGGTTGGAAGGTGTTTTGAGGGAAGCTCACTGCAGAGAGAAGAGCATGGTTTGTGTAGAGACTGGCAAGTACTCTAGGTATCTATATGCTTTTACCACTGAAAGATAACCACTCAGAGAAAGAAAAATTTCTTGTCCTTAGTATATTTGCATGCTTTTAATTAGGGACTGGTATTTGGAAAGATAGGGAAAGCCCAGATGGTAAAGGGCTTTGAACGCCAAACTAAAGAGTTTGTATTTTTATTCTGGGAGTGTGCCAAAGACTTTGTGTGCAGGGTCATGAAATAATCAGGCTGAATTTTAGAAAGAAGTCTGTGATACTAAAGTGGAGAATGGATTGGTGGAGTTATGGTGTGGTGGAGGTAGTAATACTGAGAATGGTAACAGTTGAGAAATCATTTAGAAAGCTATTGCAGTAGTTCAGAGAATTTAGAATCATTAGGATTTGATGACTGATTGGGTAGGAGGGGAGAGGGAATAGTTGAACATGACTCTCTTCCTAAGGTAAGAAAGAAACTGGGAGTTGTTTTAGGGGTTTTCTAAAAGTAATTTTACTTACTTTAGATCTTCTAAGGATAATTCTACTCACTGTGGAGTAAGGTGCACCTTATGGATCTACAATAAGACCTAAACACTCTAAGTTTGGGAGTTAGGAGTGGCATAGGGAAGGGTTTAACTTTCTTGAGCCTTTTGCATTTCCTAGAACTGATCTCCAGTGTTGGTTTTGGAGCAAGCTCTTCTTACCTTCTCTATCTTTATCTCTATCTCCATCTCTATCATTTTTTCTCCCTTGGTTATCTTAGCTCTGTTACAATATTGATCATTACTGTTCTGTTCTGGATTTGGTCAGGGCACTCTGATGTGTGACAAAAGATAACACTGGGAGAAATAAAAGTCTATCCTCCTTAGAGTATACTAGACAGGGAGATCTTACTATATAAAAGCAATATAATAAATTCATATTTCTATTAGGTGAGTACATAGTTAAATGACTCATTCAGAGACTGTAGACCCATTGTCTTATCAAATAGCATGTGCCCCGAGTATGAAAAAGTTTGAAAATAAATTGTTGTGAGAGTACAAATGATATAATTTTATAAAAAATAGAATATGACTAACATGTATTACCTGTTTATGGAATCCTTAACGTGAGCACTGGCAAACCGCAATATACTATATAGAAACTTTCCCAAACCTCACTATTAAAAGATTTTTTAATTGCTAAAAATAGACTTCCTGCACTTGGATAAAGGCTGACCATAGTGGAAGCAGCTGATTTATGCCATGGACAGGAGTAGCCTTGGGATTTGGTGATTTATGACATAAATCCTGGAAAACGTACTGGGTACCACTTCAAATGGGGTATGGGAAGAAGGAAGCTGAAAACTGGAGTGTTGGCCAAACTTCTGTATATGAAGGAGTCTCATAGCCCCTTCCCAATCATATAGTCCTCTCAATAGAATGATGGGGAATGGAGAAGCCCTGATTTGTAGTGTTTGCCAATTTTTGTGGTGTGAATACTCCTAACCATGGCCAATTTCAAATTACCTGCATAATGGCACTGAATGCAAAATTGGGAATAGATGCTCACAATCAGCGCTTTCATCTGTACTTCATCTCACCCCACAGTAGGTGAGATGCCGCTTGCAACTCACCAGCAATGGGCTCTCATTTCTGTCTGGCCTGTGAGTGATCCGGTTCATGAGACCATTCCGAGGGTCTGCTTTCTAGGCCCACTCCTGGTATAAACAGTCTTGGCTTGGATTCTCCCTGAAAGCAAGAACCTGAGACAGGGACTTGCGTCTAGGTAGTTTATTTGATGGCAGCACCATGGAGCAGGGGTGAGGTACTGGGCAGAGTGAGGAAAACAGAAAAGGATAATATAAGATAAGCTTGTGTTTTCAGAGTCACTGCTGAGCCCAGCTGGGACTTGATGCCACCAAGAACCTTCCGAGGATTGTGTAGAATGCCACTTAGAATTCTCTACCTGGGGGCCAGTTGGAAGGAGCAGTTGTCTACCAGTTCCTTACCCTCACTTGTGTGTGTTAATCTTGGACACTCACTCCTGGGAACTTCTACGGATATACACATACTGAGTGGGCTCCCCGTGTCATCTGTGGTATAGGAGAAGCCTCCCAGTGGACAGTGAAAGACATGAGGTGTGACACTGACAGTGTGAGGGTGTTGTGGCCTGCCAGGAACTATCTTCCACAGGTGTGATGGGAATCAGAGGTGAGACTAACCAGAAGTTTCTGTTACAGTTGATACTTGGTTTCTAATGTTTTGAAAGGTGGACTAAACATTTATTCACAGTGAAGCTACTATTTAGGATCATGGGTCTTGTGGGATTAAATTGCTTATCAGAGAACTGAAAAAATTTTGGGGCAAATGTGGTTGTTTTTTTCCCTTCTCTTTTCTCTTCCTCAAGTAAAACTCTGGGTTGTGCAGTGTTTCTGTGTCATAAGAAACCCATAGAAAGGATTTAATCAAGTTCATAAACATTGAAAATACATGGGCAAATTCACTTAATTAATATTTAATATTAGAAATGTGAAAATATAAACAATTTATGAAACCATGAAGTCATTTAAAGGGTCTTTTTTAAAAAAATATTTATTTATTTATGGCTGCGTTGGGTCTTCATTGCTGCACGCAGGCTTTCTCTAGTTGCTGAGAGTGGGGGGTACTCTTCATTGTGGTGCGCGGGCTTCTCATTGCAGCGGCTTCTCTTGTTGTGGAGTATGGGCTCCAGGCATGCCGGCTTCAGTAGTTGTGGCGCAAGGGCTTAGTTGCTTCATGGCATGTGGGATCTTCCCTGACCAGGGATTGAACCTGTGTCCCCTGCATTGGCAGGCAGGTTCTTAACTGCTGCACCACCAGGGAAGTCCTTAAAGGGTCTTCTAGGTGTTTTATAAGGAATAAGGGATGATATAAAACAACTTTGATGAGATTTAGGCCTTATTTCTGTTTTGTTTCTTTTAGATAATATTTTTAGAAGTTTTAACACTTCTACTACTTAATTGTAGGTCTTTGTGTGATTTCTTTTCATTTAGTAAATGAATAAAGACAAAATAACAGTATAGTTTCATAGCTAAATCTCTAATTAAACCTTTTCCTCCCTGACAGTTTATTTTGGGATATCATCCTTAGGTTATTTCCTCTCTTTGAGGTTAGTATCTGTGAATTATTTGTGTATTTGATTGCCTTTAGGTGTTTGTAAAAATTCAAGGAGAGCAAGGAGGATAGTGAAAACTACGTGGCATGATTCATGCTTTGCCTTAGCTATTTTTTAGAAAAAGAGGAACAAAAGCTAGAGCTGGCCTAGTCTTACTAGAAAAGAATCCTCTCATAACCTCTTTTATCGATTACTCACCTTCCTTTGTCTCTTTGTCTTTGAACATTTTCCAAACTAGTGAATAGTTTGAGATCTTGTGAAATTCTGCTAGATGTAAAGCCCAGTACTGAATTTTAAAAATTTAGTTCTTAGCGTTTGTACTAGTTTCTGAGGAAAAATACCGATTTTGTGTATGAACAAGAGGAAACAGTTGAAATTGTTAATAGAAGTTTTAACTTATTTAAATTCACAGAATTAGAAAGTGTCTGTGAGTCATGGTCTAGTTTTTTATATTTTTTAATTTACTTTTTATTTATTTGTGGTACGTGGGCCTCTCACTGTTGTGGCCTCTCCCGTTGCGGAGCACAGGCTCCGGATGCGCAGGCTCAGCGGCCATGGCTCACAGGCCCAGCCGCTCTGCGGCATGTGGGATCTTCCCAGACCGGGGCACGAACCCCTGTCCCCTGCATCGGCAGGCGGACTCTCAACCACTGCGCCACCAGGGAAGCCCCATGGTCTAGTTTTTAAGCTACTGAGATTTACCTTATTTTTGAATCAGTGGTTTTAATTAGGTCCCTAATTTCAAAGTACCTTAAAATCTCTAATACCTAGATTTTTTGCATAATTTCTGAGATGTAAATTCCTGGTTTGCACATGGTAAGTGTTAATATTCCTATATTTGATAATTTGAATTCTGATAACACATTGAACTCCTATGTTTGTATTATTGAAAGGAGTAGCCCACCCAAACAAGGATCATTCATACCTAGGTGCCATATAGTAAGGGTTCTGCTTATCTAGCTGACTATTGGCAGTCAGTTAAGATACTTCCTCTTAAGAGTACGTATATGCAAAGAGTTCTTACAACTCAGGACATGATAAGCATTTGCATTGATTATTTGAGAATAACTAAACCTGCATTATGTAAAGAATGCCTACCCCAAGCTTTTTCACCTGTGTTGATAGTAATGTTTGCAATCTACAGCCTTCGTTAGATCCAGTTCCTAAACAAATCCACCTTGTAGATGGAAGGTGGAATTTTAGTCCCATATCTGGTGCGCCTGGGTGAAGCCTGGGCAATTTTGTGTCCATTGAATCATAGCCTTTCATCTAACTCTCCACCATGTTTGTTTAATCTAGGTAACTGGGTTTCTGCCCAGTGCACTTGGCTGGGGCTCTAACTTCCTGCCTTAGGCTGGGCGTTTCTAATTGAACCACCTGAAACAGGGCATCACCACCACCTAACATAGAGTGACACTGCTGGGAGGAGACTCCTGCTGCAGTGCCCCACTCACTAGATTGTTGGTTCTTGGACATTGAAACTGGTCCTAATTAAATACAAGTTTGCTGTATTAGGCCACCAAGCCACTTTGATTGGGCTGCCATCAAACTCTCTTTGGGGTTTAGCCCTATCATTTGGTCAGTTCTCTAGCCATATTCTTGCTCAGCTCTTTATTGTTGCTTGGTTCTTTCTCTTGTACTTGCTCACTGCTTAAACTGAGCCTGCCTAAAATGCAGTGTGAAGTATATACCATATACTAAGTAGTTTACATGATTAAAAATAGCTACCACTTATTTGAAGACTTTACTACATGTCATTCAAATTTGAGTCTGAACACCTGTATTATAAAATAAGGTCACATATTCTTTTAGATATCTAGATTCCAGTAGCTTAAATTCCTACCGTCTTAGTGCCAGAAATCAGCCCCTTACAGTGTTTCTGCGCTATTTCTAAGTCATGCCCAGAGCTCTCTCAGTTGTGTTTAGGAAGAGGTCCATCATGCTTTCCTGTTTTGGATGCCGTGTCATGCTGCTGCGCTGCTGCCTTTGCTCTTGTCCTTCAGGTTGATATTCCATCCAAATCAAGAAACAGACCCTTTCCTTAATTTTCCACAGGATAGCATTTTAACCAGCGTTTATAGAAAGAGACGGGATAAAGAAAAGACAGTACATAATAATTACGACAGTAACTGTGGCCATGCTCAGAATCCCCTGGTCCAAGTTCTGCTTGGCTTTCAAAACTTCCTTGAAAAGTGCTCCTCTAACTTGTTTTCGTCTACCACTATTATGAACATGCCAGCTTGCTCTCCACTGTGGGAACTCTCTGGCTTGTCTCTTCTATTTGGAGTCTAGGCTCCCAAACCTTGGGACTTCAGAGAGAAAAGGGACTTTCCCCTTTTCAGCTAAAAACCTGGCTGTCCACTTCTCATTCTTGTCCTGGAAGCAATTTCTTCCCCAGGATAAATAACAGTGGGAATATCCATTCTTTTCAGGGGAAACCTCACTCCCTCACTCGTAGGATATGGTCTGGTCCTGTGGGTGCTGCCCATCTTCACTTCTCCTTTAGGCAGTTACCATAGCTGTCTTTTAATACATTTCCTAGAGATCTGAATTATTCTCTAAATGGGACTTCTGTAGTTCATTCCAGGATGTTCTATGCCATTCCAGTTAGAGCTTGTTATAGAATTTTCCCTCCCCTTCTTCCTCCCTCCCTTCCCTCCCCTCCTTCCTTCCTCCCATCCATCCATCCATACATACATCATCTATATATCTTCTTCATTTCAGCCTTGGGGCTCTTGTAAACGTGCATTGTTTTACATCAGTGGTTCTCAAGTCCCCACTCTCTCTCCTTGCTCCAGGGTCAGGCAGTTCTGGTTGCCATAGTAGCTGTAGGGCATATTTGTCATTTAATTGACTTGAGGCAAAGAAGCTTAAAGGTTTTGCAATGTTTGAAACTCTCCCCTAAAATGAATAGTCCCACATCCTGTGCAACTTTCAGATATCTCACTGGACATTCATGTAGGTCCTGTTTATAATTTTCTAAGCCTTGAAACGAATTCTGATTTTACTTATAAACAAAGTATTTTTTGCACAGTTTTAATATACACTGAATTTTTCAGGAATGCAACCAATTGGGTATATTAAAGGAAGATTGTTCTTTTGTTCTGTATCGTTCACCATTTCAGAAAAAGCACATCACTATTTCAATGCTGCTTGTGGTATTTGAACTGCCAATACAATACATCCTCATCAATCTATATTTGTCGCTGTCACATTCACAGTGATTCTATATGCATAAGGAGAAAAGTGACTCTTTTATTATGTGTTCGCATGTAAGTGTGCCTGAGTATTTGCATAATGAAATGCAAATATATAATTTGTGTAAAATACATATAATATATAAGCAACATTTATATATAAAATATATATAAATTTTTAAAGACAGTATAGTCAGCCAGTGTGTAGTTAGTAAGTATGAATTTCATTTCAGGATGTTAAAAAAAAGACATTGGAAAATATTTTTTAATAAAGGGGGTGCAATTCTGATGGGTTTGAGGGCCATGTAAATTTATACAGGGAAAAGAAATGGTTCTCTTTAAGAAGCAATAAAATTCTGCAGAGACTCAGTGAATTTGTGAAATGCCTCACTGAATTTCTCTGAGTGAAATGACAGTCATTTCCTTCCTTACATTGAAGTGAAATTTGCTTTAACATTTACACAACTAGAAAATCTACTATATTTGTTTTCTTAGAACCAAGAGACAATTTGTTTCAAAGGTAAATTTAACCTCAAACTCTCAGGAGGCCAAAAGTGATTGACATTTTTTTTTGATTCTGACTTTTAAATGATATCAATACTACCACACCCCTTTCCGAGTGCCTCTAGTTTAGGATGCTACATTACTTGTTTACATCATTTATAACTAGCTTTTGAGGTTAGAATCACAAATACAAGATAATTTCTTTAAAATTTTAAAAGAAATACTATCAATACTACCACACCCCTTTCCGAGTGCCTCTAGTTTAGGATGCTACATTACTTGTTTACATCATTTATAACTAGCTTTTGAGGTTAGAATCACAAATACAAGATAATTTCTTTAAAATTTTAAAAGCTGTATCAATTAAAAATGAAGTATGTTAATCCTTCAGAAGTAATATAATACATCTGTTGTTTAAATAATTTGAAATAAAAAGGCAGGTTCAATGACAGTAAATATTGATTTTGTTCTAGGTGTTCTGTATCTCTGAAAATGATTTTGATTTTCAAAGCTGCAAGGACAAGTTGTTTTTAGAACCATCAATACAAGATGCTCTGGTTTTTTTTTAATATATTCAAGGGACTGATAGGGTAGTTAATTAATAAAAGAAATGTTACCCAAGAGGTCTGTGCTGGGAATTTTCATTAACAAGTTGAAAAAGAAGTAACAAAGTAATCAATGAACTAAAGCAGACATGATTGACTGTAATTACTGTGCTTGTTAAGGTTATTGACTGACTGCAAGATGAGCTGTCAAGAGTTGAGGCATGGCACTCTGAGAAGATTAAATGAGAAAAATTAATGAGAAGAACATTCATTTTAGCCTTTCTGTTGTCACGAAGGCAATGAAGTTAACGTGTCAATTTTAGTAGTTCTGAAATAGTTAAATTGAGATTTTAAAATTTAGCATAAATATATTCTGACTAGCATTTAAATACTGTATTTGGGTTTACACAAAGTGAAATAGAGGGAGAGGGAGAAATTAGGTGATAAGTATATAAAGACAACAAGCAAGACAACTGTAGTTTGTATCAGGGTAATAGCTGTGAAGATGGAGAGGCAATGGATTTGAAGGATATTTGAGAAATAAAATTAATAGAATATTCTATTATGACTCTGACATCTTTCATTTCTGTATCAAGGCAAATATAACTCCCTCCAAGAAATTTTCTTGGATTACCCCCTCATTCTAGAGCTCTCTCTCATTCCTTTGAAATCCTATAGCTATTGATGCTTTATCTTGTGTAGTTAATTTTCATATGCCATGCTGTTAAAGATACTACCATTGCCCCTGGCTTTTATTCCAGTGGTGAAGACACAAAAAGTAAACATGCAAGGTTGTGATAAGTGACTGGGGGCAGTGAGATAAGATAATCAGGTAATACTTCTCTGAGGGATTATATCAAGGATGAGAATGAGCCAGACATGTAAACAGCTGGGAGAAAATGATTTCAGGCAAAAGAACGGCAAGTGCAATGGCCCTAAGGGAATAAGCTTGGATGTTTTCTGAACAGAAAGTGTAATCGAAGTCAATGAACTAGGGGGAGGTGTGCTGTGAGTCACGGTGGGAGAGGTTGACAGGAGCCAGATCATGCAGGGCCTTATAGATTTGGTAAATAATTTGGATTTTGTGCTATGAGTAATAAGAAGCCATTGGATGATTTTAAGCAGGAGAATAACATGAGCTAAACTGTATTCTGAAATATTTAGATGCTATGTAGAGAATGGATTGCAAATGCCTCAGAAGAGTTGGGGTAGGGGAGATAGAGACAAGTGGAAATAGAATTAATGGAAATTCTTGATGATTGTGAGGGAAAAGAATGAATGAAGGATGACTACTAGGTTTTGGCTTAAGGAACTAGGTGATGGTACCGATTACTAGACTATGAGTGACAGAAATAGGGTTTTTTCCCCCTTCCATCCCTTAGTTTTTTAAATTATTATTTTTTAATTGAGATATAATTGACCTACAACACTGTTAGTTCCAGGTACACAACATATTGATTTGATGTTTCTATTATAAAATGATCACCTTGAAAGAAATAGGTTTGAGAGGGAAAATCAAGAACTCTTTTTTGGGACAAATTAAGTTTGAAATGCAGATTTGTTATCCAAATGGAGACAGTAGTTGGATATATGCCTCTGGGGCTCATGAGAGAGGTCTGGGTTTGGGATACAAGTTTGAGAATCATTAGCATGTGAAGGTGTGACTGGTTTATTGAGTGAACAAGTTTCTTCAATCCTTGCATTTCACTTTGCTGTGCTGCATCTCCCTTTCTCATTCCTAAATGATACATTGGGTGGGCTCCATAATTTTGCTGCCATTTTCAGTTCTTTAAGGCCTGCTTAGTCCAGTTTAAAACTCCTATCTGATTCCAGTTTAAATCTCATCTCCTCCCTTTCCTCCAGCGCTGACCAGATGTCCTCTTGAGGGACTTGAAATGGGGAAGGGGCAAGATTGACTTTTCTACCACTTTTACTGCTCTGGTATCTTTGAGAGGAGAAGAGTAGTTGGCCTAGTTTCTCTAATTTTTCAAGTCCCCTAACTTTTCCTCTATTGTTGGGGCTAGGAGAGGGAATAGGAGAGGAAGAGCATAAAGCTCTTTTCTTAAATGATTTTTAGTAAGCCCTGGAGTGAGATGTCTGCCCTCAGATATTGGAAATTCCTTAGCGTGCAATGTACACAGATGGATTCTTTTTCTTTCATTTTGAGCCTTAGTTGCCAATCCTGAGCAACAAGAAAAATCCCACTCAGCATCCTATTAAAGATCTCATTTAAAGCCATAGGATTGGATGATGTATTCCCTGAGGTAACACTATGGATTTGGCCACGTGGAAGTTGTTGGTAGACTTAAAAATGGCCCTTATGGCGGTGGAGGTGATAGAAGTCACATGGAGTGGGTTGTGGAGTAAATGAGAAGTGAAAACATAGGGAAGGCAAGCAACTCATTAGGGAAGTGTTGTGATGAAGGCAGCAGAGAACTTGGAGGAGCAGCTGGAGGGAGCTGTAAGGTGAAGCTAATGTTTGTTTGTTGATATTTTTAATGTAGAGTTGGTGCCGATCATTAGAAAAGGGGTTATAATGTAGTACATGAGATGATAATGAAGGAGCAGAGCCCTTGAGAAGGCGGGAGAAGAAGGAATCCAGAGCAGAAGAGGAGAGATTAGCTTTTGGTAGGAGCAAGGGTACAACTTGAATTGTAATAGGAGAGAAGGCAGAGAAGATAGGGCTCGTGCTGGTGGTTTTGTAGATTTGATGATGAGAAGGTAAGGGACATTTCCCAAGATGGCTTCTGTTTTTGCGAATGAGGCAGGAGAGTTGATTAGTAGCTAATAACAGGGTGGGTGGGAAGGGAGAGTGGGAAACATCTTTTTGCTACAGTACACAAACCTTGAAATAGGGGCAGATTGATTTAGATTCACCTAAAACAGCCAGCAAAGTGCTGGAACTATTTATCACATAGTATTGGAATAACATAATTTTAATTATCGCAAACTGAAAGTATTCTTTGCTTTAAATCTTATCTTAAAAAGGTGTTATAGCTGTTCAGAAAATTATATATATTTTTTAGGCCCCAACCTGAAATTGTGAATATTTTGAGGTGTAATGTATAGAATAAAATGGACTTATGGTTCATGCAAAAGCTACTTTCATTTTTTTAAGGGATTTTAATGAAAAGAAGAAACTGTATTCCATTCTGATTAAAGAACTGATTGTACCCCGAAGGGCTTATTTTCCAGGAGGGAATGTTGATAGGGATAAAATTGTTTTCTTTCAGGAGGCCTCCCTTCTGTGCCTGTAATCTAGCTGGCCCCTAAAACAGGGCTCTGCATCAAGGGGCTCCTCAGTGCATGTGGTTGAGTGAGTTTGTCTGGGACCAGCCCTGATACCTAGAGCCAAAGAACACTTGATTACCTCGGGAGGATTTCTACAACGTCTCTGATTTATTCTTTTTTCTTTTTTTTTCTAGCTCCTCTATCCCTAACTTTTGTTTGCTTGCAAGAAGAATGTGAGCCAAAATTTTAAAGTTTCAAAAGTATAAAGAAAGGAAACAAGTAAATAGGGAAGGAGAATAAATACTGAACAAGACTGGGCAAGGTGACAAGACAGAATTACTGTGCAAATCTGGAAGGCAGCCAGGGTGCAAAATGCAGCGGCTGTGTAGTTTACAGGAACTATTTAGTGTTCAGCATGCTTCAGTGATCACCCAGAGAAAGCCAGATTTTTCCGGTTTTGTTTGCTACCCTATAGTTAGCTATGGAAATCTGACATAGGTGATCTGTGTTTTCTGTCAGCCAACCGATGTAAATACAGAGGACTATGGGGCCTCTGCTCATCAAATCCGACGTGATTTGAATTGCTAGGAGGAGGACCTCTTGTGGCTATAGTGGGGAATACTTCAGCTAAAACTGCTCTTGGAGGCTGCAGACATTTCTATGAGGGAATTAAAAAAACCCCAACTGTTTAGAGCTCTTTAAAATTGTATTTCATATATTTATAATATTCAGTTGGTTTGATAACACCAAGTACTGTAATTGCATCTGTATTGCATCTCTGAGGAGTTCAATGTAATTTGAAGCACTTCAGATTTTATCCATTTATTTCGCATATCCCTTGAAAAGTAGATAGGAAGAATAGGGGTTTTCATCTCCATTTTGCAGATGGAAAGGAGAGGTACAGAGCAGGTAAATAACTTATTTGTGCCTTTAAAGTGGGGGCAGGCTGGCTCATAATAGAATTTGGATATCTAATCTTGGGCTCAATTCAACAGTCTGTGTTTAGAAAACATTCATTATTAAAGCTCTAAAACAAAAACTTCTATTTTGCAAGTGTCAAGTGATTTCTTTATTCAAGAAAAGATGGAGTGAGAGACATAAAACTTACTCTTTGTTTTCACTGTGAAAAGAGGCTGTTCCTAGATTCTCCAGGGGGAAAAAGCTGCTTTAAAAAAATTTGGAGAGGACAGTATGTTAGCAACTAAGAATCTTTAGATAAATGTAATGTCAATTATGCACATTTTAGAGGAAGCTACATAAAAAAAGTTATTTCAAAGATTTCCCTAGAAATCATATAAAATGAAACCTCTTTCATAATTGATTCTCTGACAATTTCCAGACCTTGCCTTTTCCTCTCAGCTCCCTCGTATTTGTTCTAAGAGTGCCTGTAGAGCTAATAAATAAATGCCTTAAAATTTTTTTGAATTCAGTCTTTTAAGAACAGGAATGCCCAAACTCAGATGAGTAGTTCTGTTTTAGGGGCAGTTACCACCCGCTGTTTTTAGAAGCTATTGGAAGAAAGTCACAAAAGCAGTAATGCCTAAGGAATATGGTACAAGTTCAAGTGGGGTGTCAAGGAATAGATGAAGTGATAAAGCTTAAGGCAGGGCTATGCAAGATTGTTCCAGTGAATGGTAAGATGTTGATGGAGAGGAGATTAAAAAAAAGGAAAGAGGAAATATGAAAAAGAATAGCCATAGAAAAGAATTTTGTTGGAAAAATTTCTGGGTTTTTTTTGGTGACTTTAATAATGGTTCCACCTGTGGAGTTTTTGGTAAATCTTCACTTTACATTCTTTACTGATAATTATGTAGGTGCAAATAAATCCCAGAAGCAGAGAGTGTGATGCTTGGTGCAAGGGTATGAGACAGGTAAGATTTCAGAGGAAAGACACTGTCTCAGATGTGACACATAATTCTGTGGTACTGAAGACACTGAATTTTACATAATTGATCTTTTGATGTGTGGATTTCCTGGACTATTCCTGCTTTATCATTTTTCACTCTTGATAATTCCAGCGTTCAGCTTTAATTAGATGTAAGAGGTCCTTATTTTGGAAAGGGACTAGAGAAATGCAGATCTAACTTATTTAGAGCTTCCTGACAGCTTTGTTTGTAGATCTCTAGGCAAAGTATGTGTCTGGCCTTTTTCAACAAAGTATTTTCAGTAACAAGTTGTCAGTGAGGTCAGTGACTAGCAGTTCAGGATTAGATACCACCCACCCTGGTTTGTAACCTCCCCCTTCTTTCTCATCCTGGGTGAATGACGCTCAGCTGAAGTGACTGCCCCACTGTCACTGCCTCTCAATTTGGTACTCTGTAACTCTGTGACTAACCAAGAAGTCGTCTTTTTTTTTTTTCTCCCCCAAACTCTTTTTGGAAAATTTCCTACAAGAGCTGAATTTTAAACACATTTACTTTATAGGAAGCAACAGAAAGGTAAGAGTCAAATTTGTAAAAAGAGGAGCTGGACTTCAGTGCTTTTTTGTTTCTGTGTTGAAATTGCTCTGCCTTAGTTATATATTATAGGTTTAAAATGTGGAGTTTCTTTCTGAATTAAAGAACACATTATTATATAAAACGGGAATGTTTTGACTAGTTATGGTGAGAAATGTAGGCTTTCACGCTAAGTTTAAAGTTATAAATAACTTTCAAGCTAGTGCCAGGGGAAGCTAGTAGCCAAGGTCGTACTTTGCATTCAGAGAGTTTCTGGCTATAAAAAACCGATTGGGATCCTGTGCAGGAAAAGATAAGATGTTGTCTGGTTGCTTGTGCTTTGGCATGGGGCTGGGGCAAAATATTTGAAGGAATTTTACTTTCAACCCAAAGCTTGTTCAGAGTAAATGGGAGATTTTAAAAATGAGATAGTGGCAAAAGCCTTAATTTTTGAATTTAATATTTGCCTTATATATTTGTTTTATAATTGGCAGTAACATTAAGAAATTGAGGAATCTCTCAGAACTGTTTTTACCACCATTTATAATCAAATGAAAATTACACTGTATGAGATGAATATGGGAAGTAATAATGTAAATAGAAGGTCACTATCTGATGGTGTCTGAGTGACTGCGAGCAATTGCTCTCAGTTGCACTGAGGACAGAACTGGGAGGAATAAGTACGAATGGAAACAAGAAGAAATTTAGGTTAGGTATCGGGAGGTTCATTAACTGTAGAGGTTTTGAGTCATGGATATGCACCACTGAGAAAGACAGTTGCAACATATCAGAAGATACAGGAGATCCAAAGATTTGCTTAAAACACACATGTGGGAAAAACAGGATTTCAGATAAGCCTTGGTCCTGGGTTTGTGGCTAGCTTTTTTAGACAGACTAAAGTGTCAGCATATATGAGAAAAATTGTGATTTGGAGATGTGGATTATCAGTAGTCAAATTCGAATGGCATATTTGGATGGACTATTACAATTTCATTACCCACCATAAAGAATTACCTTAATAGTAGCATAGGACACATTTGTTAAATGGAGAAGCCCAAAATGCCAACAGCATATATACAGCTATTTCTATTTGTTGTGTCCTATACATGGTCTTAGCCTTCCTTCTTAACTGAGTAAAATATTGGGATTTTTATAGTAAAACTTATTTTCTTTTCATTATAAAAGTAATATGAGCTTATTGTAGGAATTTTGAAAGCACAGAGAAAAATTATCTGTAATCTCATTGATGCATGTTCTTTTAGTCTTTTTTCTCTGTACAGCTTTAAAATGAATTGCAGTAATACTGTAGATAAAATTTGGAACCTTGCTTTTTCATTTAACCTTTACGAAAATATTTTCCATATAATATTACCTAATCTACATAGATGTTATTTTAGACTGCTGCCTAACATTCTTCCAAGTGAATGGATATATAATTTTTTTAAATCATTGTTGAACATCTGGGTGCTGTGGTGTGTGTGTGTGTGTGTGTGTGTGTGTGTGTGTGTGTGTATTTATTTATTTATTTTAAAGGTCATTTCTTTAAGCTCTGTTCTTAAATGTGTACTTATCAGATTAGAGAACATTAGAGTTGAAGGCAAAGATTGTGATTTTTAAGAAGATGGGTTTTTACTGTTTTTCTTTTAAGGCTTTGTAAAATTCCTTATCTCCCAAATGAAATATTTATTGAGTGTCCATGAGATGCAAAACACAGTTATCAGGCACATAGATAGCAATATACTTAGTATTTGGAAGGACAGAATCTCCTCTACCTACAAAATTTCAACTTATGGACTTTCACAGGTATCAACAAAGTTACATGTTAAAAATTCTTCATCTCTCCCTGAAACCGACAGACAGTATCATTGACTGCTTACATTATTTTGGACTTTAGAATTTATAAATAACCTTCGTAGAGAATCATCTATATGTTGTTCTGATTTATATGAATTTTATGATCCAACTGTGGCAAAGAAATAGAATTAGGAAGAACAAATATTTTATAATAAAATTTTTTGGAAATTAGAATTATTTGGAGAAAATCTGTAGGCAGCAAAGTGGAAAGAAAAAGGATAGATGGTACATGCAAAAGCAGAGTTTCAGTTTTGGGATTTTCTGCTTAGGGAAACATGAGAATGGAATAAGGCATGGGTAGGGTGGAAGTTAGGGAAGATATGAAATTTTAATTCTGTTATTGGTATTGAATTTAGGAATTATGGTTGTAGAAATAGAATATATTGAAGTAAAAAAGCTAAGAAATTGGTGATAAATAAAATGATTTGATTTTTGGAAGTAGTAGCTGGTACAGAAATCAAAGTGGAGAGAGTAGAGACATCAGTATTTGATGGGAGGTGAGGTAGAGGGTTGTGAATTCCTAAAGAATATATTCTGCCTGTATTAAAATTTTTTAAATTGTAGAATTTTATTTTTACAGTGATATTTAGAGAAATACCATAGGTATGGCAAGATGGGAGTTATATTCTTTATTCACTCTGAACTTCTGCTTGCATGTTTCTATTTTTTCTTTGGAATAGAAGGGATTAAGACTTAAGTAGAGAAGTTGGCAGCCCAATATTGCCTGAAGAGAAACTATGTGCTTCGTAATGAAGACTTAAAAATAGTGTTTATTTATGGATCATTGGCTCATGGGAATGTTAGTCTAGAGACTCAAAAAGCATGATTTTCTAAATCTTGCTAGGATACTGGATTTTAAGTGACATGATATTGTGGGGTGGAACTCCTGAGTTTCGCCAAATTGCAAACCTAATGGAAAGTGACAGATAATTGAGACTATAGAATTTTTGAAAAGGAACACGACTATTAACTGTTGCACCTGATTTTCACATGCTTAATTACTATTTTTAATTACATTATTGCTGTCTGGGACACAGCCAGTAATCTGCTACCAATTTAATCACTAACTTCCAGGGTCTGAGAAGTGACTAAGTTCCTATGTGGAAAATTGTAAATTAGGTCAAATTTATTTGTCACTGCCACTCCCTCACCTCTTTTTCCTGCTTTTCATTATCCTAATTGGTATTCTTGTGCTGCCTCAGGTCCCGCCATTAACGGTGAAAAAGATTTGATGGAGAAGGCAATGTTTAGCACAAAGAAAGACCTTCAAGTACTGGAACTTGAAGACTTTAGACCCTATTTTGTATTAGCACCATTCAAAATGTGATCAACAGTTCTCAATCTGTTACTTGAAACAGATGAAAGGGAACATACAAGCATTTATCTTTCTTATTTATAGGCATATGGAGTAGAGAGTTGGGATCGAGGTGTACAATTAACTAGATAATAAATGAATTACCAGGTCTCAGTTGATGAGGCTTCTGGAGGTAGTATCAATGCAAAAAGGCCCTAGGTTAGCTCACTGAGAACACATAGAATGACTGAGAGGCAGGATTCCTCAAAGGGCTACATTGGCTCTACTCCAACGTTGGCTTTGGATTATTTTACTCTTTCTAGATGACTTGTGTACCAGATATTATTCTTAGTTCTGGGGATAGATACTAGTGAACCAAATTAAAGCCCTGCTCATATGGTGTTTCCTTTCTAGTGTTTGTGTTTTTGTGGATAGGGATGAAGAGAGAGTGAGAAGTAAAACCTACCTCTCTGTGATTCTCCAGAAGTACCAGGGTCTGTCTTAGTCCAGGGCTGGAGCTCATAGATTATGTTTCCTTGGAAATTTGCATGATTAACTAGCTTTTCTGTTAGAATCAGCATTTCCTATTTCCCCAATATGGGGTACCAAAAGAATCCTAGTTTTAAGAATCAAATAATCTGTGATAGGCACTGCTGGTTGCCTATGCAATATCTATGCATTCTGCTCTTCTTGCTAATTTACAGAACCCTGATTTAGGTCAAGAAAAAAGGGCTTAATGCTATGCATACTGATCTGCATCTTGCATCCCCACATTTTCCGTGAATTAGGACAGTTACATTTAGTTAAGACAGATGCATAGCAATTCATGTAGATCTACCTCATTCTTTTCAGTGGCTTCATGGTATTTTACTGCTGTATGTGAAACAGGAGGGAAGGGGGCAGGGCACAACCTTTAAAAGAATGACATAGCCACAGGACACGACGTAAACTGTTTAAAACCAACTAGGTCCAAGATGGTGGAGAATTTGACTTCCAGTGGAACTTGAGCCTCATTATACGCTCATTGTCATACATTAGCATGCTAAATGACACACCCACCAGCGCCATGACAGTTCTGGGGCTAACCATGAAAGGTCAAAAAGCGGGCAGTAGCCCAATTCCTGGAAATACCCACGCCTTCCCCAAAATAGTTGGAATGATCCTCCCACTCATTATCCTATAAAATTACCCAGCCCGTAAAAACTAACCATCCCATATTTTGGGGCCTCTTGCCTTCTGAGATGGCTCATACTCTGTCTGTGGAGTTGTTTCTCCTAAGGCTGTTCTGGCCTTTTTTTTTTTTTTTTTTTTTGGTCCATGGGCCTCTCACTGTTGTGGCCTCTCCCACTGTGGAGCACAGGCTCCGGACGCGCAGGCTCAGCGGCCATGGCTTACAGGTGCAGCCGCTCCGCGGCATGTGGGATCTTCCCGGACCGGGGCACGAACCCGTGTCCCCTTCATCGGCAGGCGGACTCTCAACCACTGCGCAACCAGGGAAGCCCCTGTTCTTGCCTTTTGAGACTGACCACGTTCTGTCTATGGAAGGTGTATCTCTCTAAATAAATTTGACTTACATATACAGTTGACCCTTGAATAACATGGGTTGAATGGCACAGGTCCACTTAGAAGTGAATTTTTTTCAATAGTAAATACTATAGTATTACATGATCTGTGGTTGGTTGAATCTTCGGATGTAGAACTGCAGATATGGAGGAACCGTGGATATGAACAGTGACTATAAACTATCTGTGGAGTTTTGACTGCTGGGAGGGTCAGTGCTCCTACTCCCCATGTTGTTCTAGGGTCAACTGTATTGTAAAATGATTATTGCAATAGGTTTAGTTAGCATCCATCATTTCATGTAGATACAATAAAAAGAAAAGGGAAAAAGAGAAACCAAATTTTTTTCCTTGTGATGAGAACTCTTAGGATTTACTCTCTTAATAACGTTCATGCATGTCATACAGCAGTGTTAACTGTAATCATATGGTACATTACACCCCAAGTAGTTATGTATTTTATAACTGGAAATTTGTTCCCTTTTTACCACCTTCCTCCAGTTCTCCTTTCACCCACCCCCATCTCTGGTAAGCACAAATATGATCTCTTTTTCCATGAGTTTAGTTTTTTTTTTTGTTTTTAGATTCCACATATGAATGAGCTCATACAATATTTTTCTTTCTCTGTCTGCCTTATTTCACCTGGCATAATGCCCTCAAGTTCCATTCCTGTTGTTATAAATGACAGGACTTCCTCATTTTTTATGGCTGCATAATATTCCATTACACAGTACATAATAGACCACAACTTCTTTATCTGTTCACCTTCCGATGGACTCTTAAGTTGTTTCCATGTTGTGGCTATTGTGAATAGTGCTATGAACATGGGGGTGCAGGTATCTTTTTGAGTTAGTGTTTAGTTTCCTTTGGATGTATTCCCAGAAGTAGAATTGCTGGATTATATGGTAGTTCTGTTTATAATTTTTTATGGAACCTCTATACTGTTTTCTGCAGTGGCTGTACTAGTTTACAATCTCACCAAGGCAATGCACAGGGTTCCCTTTTCTCCACATCCTTGCCAACGCATGTTATCTCTTATCTTTTTGATTATGGCCAGTCTAACAGGTGTGAGGTGATATCTCATTGTGGTTTTGATTTGCATTTCCCTAATGACTAGTGATGTTGAGCATCTTTTTATGTACCTGTTGGCCATTTGTATATAGTCTTCAGAAAAATGTGTATTTAGGTCTTTTGCCCATTTTTAATTGGGTTATTTATTTTTTTTGCTATTGAGTTGAATGAGTTCTTTGTTTGTTTTGGATATTAACCCCTTATTGAATATATGATTTGCAAGTATTTTTTTCCCATTCTGTAGGTTATGTTTTCACTTTGTTGATTGTTTATTTTGCTGTGCAGAAGCTTTTTAGTTTACTGTAGTTCCATTTGTTTATTTTTTAAATTAATTATTTATTTAGTTGTGTTGGGTCTTAGTTGTGGCACGTGGGCTCTTTAGTTGCAGCTCACGGGCTTCTTAGTTGTGGCACATGGGCTCCTTAGTTGTGGCATGCAAACTCTTAGTTGCAGCATGCATGTGGGATCTAGTTCCCTGACCAGGGATCGAAACTGGGCCCCCTGCATTGGGAGCACAGAGTCTTAACCACTGCGCCACCAGGGAGGTTCCCCATTTGTTTATTTCTGCTTTTGTTTCCCTTGCCTGAGGGGACACATCCAAAAAAATATTACTAAGACTGATGTCAAAGAGCTTACTGCCTATGTTTTCTTCTAGAAGTTTTATGGTCTTAGACCTTACATTTAAGTCTCTAATCCATTTCAGGTTAATTTTTGTGAGTGGTGTAAGATAGGGGTCTAGTTTTGTTCTTTCACATGTGAATATCCATTTTTTCTAACACCATTTATTGAAGAGACTCTTCTCTATTGAGTATTCTTGGCTTCCTTGTCAAATATTAATTGACCGTATGCTTAGGTTTACTTCTGGTTTCTCTATTCTGTTCCACTGGTCTATTTGTCATTTTTATGCAGGTACCATACTGTTTTAATTACTATAGCTTTATGGTATAGCTTGAAATCAGGAAGTGTAATGCCTCTCACTTTGTTCTTTTTTCTCAGGATTACTTTGGCTATTCTGGGTCCTTTGTGATCCCATATAAAATTTAGAATTGTTTATTTCTACTTCTGAAAAAATGCCATTGAAATCTTGATAGGATTTGCATTGAATCTTTAGATGGTTTTTGGTCAGTCTAGAGATTGACATTTTAACAATATTAATTCTTGCAATCCATGTACATGGGATACTTTTCCATCTATTTGTGTCTTCCTCAATTTTTTTCATCAATGTTTTCAGAGTAGTGATCTTTTACCTTTTTGGTTAAGTTTATTCCCAAGTATTTTATTGTTTTTCATGCTATTGTAAATGGAAATGTTTTCTTTTTTCTTTTTTAGATAATTTGTTGCTAGTGTATAGGAATGCTACTGATTTTTGTATGTTAATTTTGTATCCTGCAACTTTTTGAAATCCATTGATTAGATTTAACAGTTTTTCAGTAGGATCTTTAAGATTTTCTGTATATAAAATCATGTCATTTGCAAATAGAGACAGTTTTACTTCTTCCTTTCCAAATATGATGCCTTTTATTTTTTTTCTTGTGTGATTGCTCTGGCAAGGAGTTCCAGTACTCATTTTTTCTCTTTATTCCCTTATAGTAAATTAAGCAAATTAGCTTTCTGTCTGTTTAATGTGTTGCAAGTATTTTCTCCCAATTTGTTTTTTTTTTTTACTTTTATGTTTTATTTTTAAATCATACATAAAATAAAATATTTTTGTGTTCAATTTTTAAAACTTCTTCCTTTATGGTTTCTGGATTTTGTGTTTGGTTCGAAAGGAATTTCTACTTTAATTATTATACATAAATGTATTATATATAAATTCACTCATACTTTCTTTCAGAATTTAAAAGTCTTTGCTACATCTGGAATTGATTTTGAGCAAATGAGTGAGGCTGGGAGTCAGCTGTATTTTAATTTTTCTTCTAAATGTTTATTTAGTTGGTCTAATATGATTTATTGGAGTCACTCTTTTTCCTGCTTATTTATTTTTAATTAAAAAAATATATTTTTTATTTATTTGGCTGTGCCAGGTCTTAGTTGTGGCATGTGGGATACTTTTGTTTTTAGTTGTGGCATGTGGGATCTTTAGTTGCAGCATGCAGGATCTCTTTTTAGTTGTGGCATGTGAGACCTTTAGTTGCGGCATGCGAACTCTTAGTTGTGGCACGTGGGCTCTAGTTCCCTGACCAGGAATCAAACCCAGGCCCCCTGCATTGGGAGCACGGAGTCTTAGTCACTGGGCCACCAGGGAAGTCCCCTTTCCTGCTAATTTAAAATGCCATCTTTATCATAAGCTAAATTTATATTATATTAGAGTCTGTGTTTCACTCTTCTTCCTGTTCTGTAATATTCTTTTTTTAAAAATTTTTATTTTATATCAAGTGTAGTTGATTTACAATATTATGTTAGTTTTAGGTGTACAGCAAAGTGATTCAGTTATACCTATATATATATATATATATATATATTCATTCTTTTTCAGATTCTTTTCTTATATGGGTTATCACAGAATATTGACTAGAGTCCCCTAGGCTATACAGTAGGTCCTTGTTGGTTATCTATTTTATATATAGTAGTGTGTATATGTTAATCTCAAACTCTTGATTTATCCCACCCTGTTTTTCCCCTTTGGTAACCATAAGTTTGTTCTGGTAATATTTTTATCTAATTTTTCTGCAGTCCCTACTTTTTCCCCCCCTTTTCTGTTCTTATTTATTTATTCTAAAAAAAGTTTTTTTTAATTGAAGATAGTTGACTTACAATATTGTGTTAGTTTCAGGTATATAGCAAAGTGATTCAGTTATTTCCTTTTTCAGATTGTATTCCATTATAGGTTATTATAAGATATTCAGTATAATTTCCTGTGCTACACAGTAAATCCTTGTTGCTTATTAATTTTATGTATTGTAGTTTGTATCTGTTAATCCCATACTCCTTATTTGTCCTTCTCTCCCTCCCTGTCCCCTTTGGTAACCATAAGTTTGTTTTCTATGTCTGTGAGTCTGTTTTTGTCTTATATATAGATTCATTTGTATTATTAATTTTAGATTCTACATATAAGTGATATCATATAGTATTTGTCTTTGTCTGACTTACTTCACTAAGTGTAATGTTCTCTAGGTGCATCCATGTTGCTGCAAATGGTAGTATTTCATTCTTTTTTATGGCTGAGTCATATTCCATTGTATATATATACAACATCTTATCAAACCAATCATCTGTTAATGGGCACTTGGGTTATTTCCATGTCTTGGCTACTGTAAATAATGCTGCCATGAACACTAGGGTGCATGTATGTTTTTGAATTAGAGTTTTCGTTTTTTTTCTTGACATATACCCAGAAGTATGTTTGCTGGATCATATGGTAACTCTAATTTCAGTTTTTTGAGGAACTTCCATACTGTTTTTCATAGTGGCTGCACCAATTTACATTCCCACTGACAGTGTAGGAGAGTTCTCTTTTCTCCACACCCTCTCCAGCATGTATTTGTAGATTTTTAAATGATGGCCATTCTGAGTGTTGTGAGGTGATACCTCATTGTGCTTTAGATTTGCATTTCTCTAATAAGTAACAATGTTGATCACCTTTTCATGTGCCTGTTGGCCATCTCTCTCTTCTTTGGAAAAATGCCTACTTAGATCTTCTGACCATTTTTTGATTGGGTTGTTTATTTTTTTGATATTGAGTTGTATGAGCTCTTTGTATATTTTGGCTATTAACTTCTTGTTGGTCACATTGTTTGCAAGTATTTCCTCCCATTTTGTAGGTTGTCTTTTCGTTTTGTTGATGGTTTCCTTTGCTGTGCAAAAGCTTTGAAGTTTGATTAGGCCCCATGTGTTTATTTTTGCTTTTATTTCTTTTGCCTTGAGAGACTGATCTAAGAAAATATTGCTATAATTTATGTCTGAGAATGTTTTGCCTATGATCTCTTTTAGGAGTTTTATGGTGTCATTTCTTATATTTAGGTCTTTAAACCATTTTGAGTTTGTTTTTGTATATGGTGTGAGGGAGTTTTCTAATTTCATTAATTTACATGTAGCTGTCCAGCTTTCCCCACACCCAACACTTGTTGAAGAGACTCTCTTTTTTTCATTGTATATTCTTGCCTCCTTTGTCGTAGATTAATTGACCATAGGTGCGTGGGTTTATTTGTAGGCTCTCTATTCTGTTCCACTGATCTATATGTCTATATGTTTTGTGCCAGTACCACACTGTTTTGATTAGTGTAGCTTTGTAGTATAGTCTAAAATCTGGTTATGCCTCCAGCTTTGTTCTTTTTCCTCAGGATTGCTTTGGCAATTCTGGATATTTTGTAGTTCCATATATATTGTAGGATTATTTGTTCTAGCTTTGTGGAAAATGTCATGTGCAATTTGATAGGGATTGCATTAAATGTGTAGGTTGCTTTGGGTAGTATGACCATTTTATTTATTTATTTTATTTTATTTTTGTTTTGCGGTATGTGGGCCTCTCACTGCTGCGGCCTCTCACGTTGTGGAGCACAGGCTCCGGACGTGCAGGCTCAGCGGCCATGGCTCACGGGCCCAGCCGCTCCGCAGCATGTGGGATCTTCCCAGACTGGGGCACAAACCCGTGTCCCCTGCATCGGCAGGCAGACTTTCAACCACTGTGCCACCAGGGAAGCCTGACCATTTTAATAATATTAATTCTTCCAATCCAAGAGCTTGGAATATCTTTCCATTTCTTTGAATCGTCTTCAATTTCCTTTGTCGATGTTTTATAGTTTTCAGCTTATAGGTCTTTCATCTCCTTTAAGTTTATTCCTAGGTATTTTATTTTTCTGACGTGATTTTAAATGGGATTTTTTTTTCATTGTTAGTGTAAAGAAATGTAACAGATTTCAGTATACTAATCTTGTATCCTGCTACCTTGCTGATGCATTCCCTACTTTTAAAATAACTTTATTTTATAACATGGTTTAATATCTGGAAGGATTAATCTTTCTCCTTATTCTTTTCTGCCCCTTCAGGATTTTCCTACATGTAATTACATAATGTTTATTTCCAGATGAATTTTAGTGTAACATTTTATAAAATTATTATAATAGCCTGTGAGTATTTTAATTTAGGGAGAAATAATGCCTTTTTAATGTTTAATCTACCTATACGTCATCTTTTTGTTTACTCAATTCTTTTTCTACATCCTTCAGTAGAGTTTTAAAGTTGTCTTTTCACAAGTATTTTATACATTTTACACAAGTATCTTTGGTACCATCATATTTTGGTATCTCTCCTTGCATCTTATTTTTAAAATTGGTTATTATTTGTAAGAAGGGGAGCCATTGATTTGAGTCCATATTTGCATTTCTAAGATGGCCTTTGGTGGTTGAGACACAGCTGATATTCAAAGGGGATTTGGGGACCCAGATCTTTGGGCTCGCTCATTTGGATTTGTTTCTTCAGTTAGGTGTGTCCTCCCTGAACTGTACCACCATCCAGCCCACATAAATTTTATTTTTAAAACATTTTTATAAAACTTAATTTTTTAAACTGAAAAACTTATATATGTACATTTATTTTTATTTTTTATTTTAGCAAAGGGTGCCTTAGCTAGGGTTCTGTTTTTATTTTTAGCATCTTTATTGGAGTATAATTGCTTTACAATGGTGTGTTAGTTTCTGCTTTATAACAAAGTGAATCAGCTGTATGTATACATATATCCCCATATCCCCTCCCTCTTGCGTCTCCCTCCCACCCTCCCTATCCCACCCCTCTAGGTGATCTCCCTATGCTATGTGGCTGCTTCCCATTAGCTAGGGTTCTTGATTGCAACAAAGAGTCTGCTCTGGCTAGCTCCAGCAGAAAGAGTTTCATAAATGTTATTTGATAGCTCATAGAGTCTCCTGGAGAGCCAGAGCACTAGCCAAAGACAATGAAACTAGGAAAAATGTCCAAATGTACCTGAGGAATGGTCCTACAGGTGTGCTAGCTTCCATTTTTCCTGGCTTTTGCACTGGGCAGTAGAGTCCTACCACAACTTTCCCAGAAGGATCTGATGCCTGTGACCTTTAAAAATCTCACCCAAGCTGTCGTTGGTTGGTGAAATCTGGGTCGCACTACTTCAAGGGAGTCCGAGAAGAGTAGGTTTCTTAGCTTTCCAGTCTCTCTAGTAGAGGAGGAAAGCTGGGCGAGGGCTGGATGGGGTGTTAGCAAACATAGCATTCGTCACAAAGGGTATACAGTGAGAATACATCTTCCTTCTGCCTTGACCTCAGATCCTCAGTTCTCTGGCCCTCTTTTTTAAAATTAAATTAATTTATTTATTTACTTATTTTTGGCTGTGTTGGGTCTTTGTTGCTGCATGTGGGCTTTCTCTAGTTGGCGGTGAGCGGGGGCTACTCTTTGTTGTGGTGCGCAGGCCTCTCATTGTGGTGGCTTCTCTTGTTGCAGTGCATGGGCTCTAGGCATGTGGGCTTCAGTAGCTGTGACACGTGTGCTCACTAGTTGTGGTTCATGGGTTCTAGAGTGCAGGCCCAATAGCTGTGGCGCATGGACTTAGTTGCTCCGCTGCATGTGGGATCTTCCCGGACCAGGGATCAAACCCATGTCCTCTGCATTGGCAAGCAGATTCTCAACCACTGCACCACCAGGGAAGCTCTCTGGTCCTCTTTTCACAAGGAAACTGCTACCAGTTTCTGGTGAAAATTAAAAAAAGAATTGTTCCACATCAGTATGTATGAATTTACTCTTCATCATAGCTGCCACTTGGTTGAATTTAACCAATTTATTGTTCTGTGCTATTCTGGATTATTTTAATGTTGTTTCTATCTCTTGGTGAGGACTGATATTCCCCATTAAGGCCATACAAATTGTTAAAATATGAAATGCTTTTGTACCTCCTCTCCCCCTCACTAGTGGCCTTCCTCCACTTGGTCTCTGCCTAGGACCCTCTAGACCTCCCCTGGACCCAGCAACTAAAGGGTGAACACCTTGCATAGATGGAGCTTTCCAAGACCCAGCTCCAAGCTAGACTCTGATTGGTTGGGACCTAAGCCATGCTAGTTGTTAAATATTTTTAATATCTCCCCTACTTCTAGGCAAATGAAATCTAATTGGATTCTGTATACTTCCTAAGACTTTTTCTCTGGTTACAGTTCAAATCACACCAATGAAAGAATATATGACAATTTATTTAACTAGTCCCACTTTGATGCACATTTAGGTTGTTTCTAGCTTTTTATTATCACAAAAAATACTGCTGTCCTTGACATCCATCTTTGTACGCATGTTCAGATTCCTAAATGTATTTGTTTAGTCTAAGAATTTGTGCATATAAAATTTATGGATGTTGCCAGAATGCCTCCCCGAAAGATTTTTACCAATATATACTTCAGCCAACAGTATATGAGACAGCTAACATTTCTTTAGCTTGTCAAAGAAGATTTTAAAAAAGATTTAAAAGATGTTTTAGTGAAACCAATTTACCCTCTTTAGTTATGAAATTGAAAAAAAAAGAAGAGAAAAAATTATATTAGTTTAGTATGAGTGGCTCTTAATAAAACGATACCAGAATTCACAGGATCATTGCTCTCTTTTCCAATTAATAATATTTTGATACTGTATTAAAAATTGCTGTGAATGAACATCAAATTTTCAGAACCTACCTTTTTGATATATGGGATAACATTTGTCAGTTCCCAATGCCATGATTACTCAAAGATGCTAACAATAATTCTGTGATAATATATGCAGATTTTCAGTGCTCTGCAATATCGTGGTTCTCAACCTAGAGTCCTTTTGCTTCCCAGAAGACATTTGACAATCTCTAGGGACATTTGTGATTGTTACAAAGAGGAGGCTGGTGATACTGGCATCTAGTGGTTAGAGGTTAAGGATGCTGCTAAACATCCTACAAGTCAAGACAGCCCCCCATGACAAATTCTCCAGCCTAAAATGTCAATAGTGCTGGGAATGAGAAGCCCTGCTGTACTAAAATACACCTGGAAAAGGACATTTCTCTAAACAGTTAAACATTCGCCCACTATCTTTTCTCCTGTGGTTTATCAATTTCTTCTCAAGATTGTTGGCACAATTTTTCCATTTTAAAGACCATGTTCCTTAGTAGATAATATGAAAGCAAACTCAGAATATTGTCATTTTGCTTCCTCTCTGTACCTTGTTAATATAGGAGGAGGGAGGTTGTAACTTTTTTGTCCTTCCACCCTCACATGCAACCTAAAAGTTTTTGTGTTGTTTGGTGTGTTTTTTACAAGTCTTTGCTCATTGTAGTTTTAGTCCACTCTTCTGATAGGCTAATACCACACTTATGTATTCATCCTTACATTTACCCTTTTCCGTCTTCTTTTGTATGTCCTTTAAAAATCTCAGTCTTTAGAAAGCACCTTGTATAGCACATTGAGTTATATTTGCATATGTTCTCTCCCATTTTTTTTCCCCCTCATTTGTGATTGCAGTAGTGGGTTTTATTTTTTCACTCGTCTTTCATTTTAGAATCTCTGCCTCTGGGAAATTCTTATATTTTCTCTGAACTGCTAAGCACCCTAAGGTACTTGTCTTACTTTGCTTTTGGTTTTCTTCCTTGGCCGTAATGAACTCTAAGGTGATACGTTGAATTTTTCCCAAGGTTCCTGTCACTTTGACTTCACTAACACATTCCTCTTTGTTGGTAAGAATTAAGCCCAGGGTAGCCCTTCCATTCTTAGTTTCTTTTGCTCTCTGAATGATGAAGTTGCTGATAGGCAGATGATAAAGGAGAGGAGTGATTCCTCAGGGCAGGTTTTAATTACTTTATTGTCTCTTTGGGTTTGCTGAATTCTTTTACTTAAAAATTTTTGCCACGTCTCTTTTTATCTTGACCTTTCACTTCAGTCAACTTTCTTTTCATTTTACTTAACATTTCCATCATTTCTTACCTAGAATTTTTAAGTTTGGGTATTTCACTGAGAGCACAGAGTAGATGTATTCTAAATTTTCTTTTGTCTTGAGGATAATTTCCCTTGTCTTCCTCTGTTATTGTTATACAGTCTTTTAATTTTGGATTTTTTCTATTTACTTATTTTGAAAGACAAGAGATTTCTTCAGTCCTGGTGTTTGTCATAAGTGAGATATATACATATCTGTATCCCTTTTGAGCTCTGTCACTATCAATTTTGGAACCACAGAATTTCCCTCTCAACTCTTAAAGGAGGGCAAGTATCTTGCTGAATTTCTGGGCTACAGGAGCTATATATTCATTTGGGGCAACTATTCTCCTATTCTTATTGTTTGATCCTCTACTCCGAGGTGAATTTAATCTTAGATAATTTGAAGCAATTCATATTCACTTTTCTAAAAGAGATGCATAAAACCTCATCTCTAGAATAGCCTCTGCCAGTGTTTTTTTGTGTTTCTGCTCCTACTGTTGGGGCTCTAATATCCCAGGGCACAATATGTCATTCTTCCCTTGTCCTATTTTATCCTGTGTTGCATTTCTGGGAACTAAAATCTTCCAAGTGAGTGTAGTTAGAAATATATTGCTGGGAGGTGGCCAGGAAATATCACTGGCTATCTAAAAAGCAGCTGCTGTGCAGTAGCAGGGTGAGAGCTGACTTTTTGTTTGACTCTCTCAGGCTCAGGTCTCTGATAGGACGTCAAGATACATGGACGTGAGGGTCTGGCTCTGTGGCTGCTTTAAATTTAGGCACGAGGGAGTTCTAGGTCCCCCTCCTCCCAGTTTGTTCCATTCATGAAGTAAGATAAGGTAGAGTGGCCAGATTTAGCAAATAAATATACAAGACACACAAGTTTGAATTTTAGGTAAACAAATTAATAATTTTTTAGTATAAGTATGTTTCTGGCATAGGACATATGCCAGAAAATTATTCATTGTTTATCTGAAATGCAAAGTTAACTGATCATTCTGTATTTTATCTGGCAACTATAAGGTAAGAGAAATCCGCCCCCCCCAGTGTTTGAAACCATTAATGAGGTCTTTATCCTTTTGTGTCTCAGGTACTGATGTAGCAGGGTCTTTTTCTGGTTTTGTAAAGGTTGCCCTTCACAGTCTTTCTTCACCTTCAGGGCTGGTCAACACTGGGAGGACTGGAAGAAGTTTGTAGAGTCTGGGAACCTTCAGAGAGGAAAAGAGTGAAGACCTGGACTCCTTCCCTGCATTTATTATTAGAAAGTTTTTTGTGCATTGAACTGGTCCCTGTTAAAAAAGGACCTAGTAAGAAAAAACATCAAAGGCTTTAGGCTAGGACTCCTTGTTGTAGCCTGCATTACCCAATGGGAGAGGCTGTTTGGGCACTTGTGTAACTGGAGGCAGAAGGCCCTGCCGACGCATCCGCTTGGTGCTTGGTGAACTTAAAAGCTCTAGGCGTGGCTGCCATGCTGTACCTCTAAGGGAGCAGGCTGCTTCTCTCTTGAAGAATCCCTGTGACCACTGTATTTGCAGCAGCAAAGGCAAGAGCACAGCAGGTGGAAGGGTCACATGGAACTGCAGGGGATCAGTTTTCATGAGTAAACTGTGTGCCAGGAGCAGAACAGCAGCAGCCTTCAACAGGGCCCACTTGTATTCTAATAAAATTCTCTGGTTTTCTCTCTCTGAGGTATGTGGATCAAGAGGCCCCCAGAGTTCTTGAACAATTTGAGGAATAAGAGAGATACTGGGCTCCCTGCCAGTCTGGCAATTGGGAAGTGGTTTTAATTTGAAAAATTAATAGATGGGACCTCCTTTTTACCCCAAACTATTGAAGTAGTTCCTACTATTAGCACATATATACATATATTTTACAAATACGACATCATAACATATATTGTTTTATAATAGCTAAGTTCTGTAAAAGTTTCTTTTTTCTTTTTCCAAGATGTCATGACCTGAGAAGATTATATATATTTTCCTGTGGTCTTGTGCTCAGCAGTTTTAAAAATATAGCTTAGATCAATAAATATATGTTAACGGAAGAATATCAAGTTTTGTGATTCTTTACAATTCTTGCATATTTTTCATCTTTTTCAGTCTGTATCCATTAATATTTTTAAAAGACCAAGCCCAAAATTTCACCAGTAATAATTAGTCATCCTTGGTAATTTTAAAAATTTTGATTACTTGTTTAACTTTGCTGCCTTAGTTTATATCATATAATCTTGCATTTATACACATGCTAAGTTAAAACATATTGATTGTTGATCCTCTTGATTGCATTCTTCTAGGGAGAAATATACGAGCATGTTTATTATGGTCTTAGGGTAGGAAATAATTTCTTAACTAAGACCCCCAAAACATAAGCAATGAAGTAAAAGACTGAAATATTTAATTATATTAATATAAAACCCTTCTTTGTGGAAAAAAGTAACATAAAAGAAGATAAATGAAAGCTACCAACTGAGAGGATATATTTATAAATCATTCATATAAAATGGATTGCATTATTTTTCCCCATTCTTTTCCTTCCCTGTATCCAGGCCCTTTGCCATATGATGTTGCAGTTCTTCCCACTAGAGGCAGAGTATATTTCCCTGCACCATTAGTGTTAGACTTGGTTGTGTGACTTGCTTTGCCCATTGAAATGTGGGCAGAAGAGGCAGAGTACTAGTTTGAAGCTTATATCTTAAGAGGCATTGTGTTTCCCATTGTCCTTGTATTTTTGTTGTTGCCATGGGAAAAACATGGTTCTGGTAGCCGGCATGTCCAAGGAGGATGAGAAACATGTGGAATAGATCTGGATTCCAAAACTACAGCTTGGAGTAAGCCCAGCCAGGCCCATCCTGCATTAGCTGACCCCCAGCCAACCTGAAAATGTACAAGAGAGAATAAATGTTTTATCCCACTGAGTTTTAGAGTGGTTTCTTATGTAGCCTTATTGTGGAAATAGCTGGCTCATAGACTCATTCAATGAAAATGATCTAAGAACTCCTAAAAAATTGATGAGGAAAAGAACAATCCACAGGGAAGTGGGTCCATGATAAGTGAAAAAGTAATTCATAGATGAGAAAATCGGAATGACCAATACATAAGTGAAAAGACATTTAGCTTGTTTCACTAGTTATCAGGTAAATACAAATTAAATCAATGATGAGATAGTTTATCATACCTATTAGATTGGCAAAAATTAATGTCTGGCAATAACCTAGTATCTATAAGGACGTGAAGAAAATAGAACTTTTATATACAGATGGTGGAATGTTTAAGAATATAAAGAGAGGGACTTCCCTGGTGGTCCAGTGGTTAAGACTCTGGACTTCCACTGCACGGGACACAGGTTCTATCCCTGGCTAGGGAACTAAGATCCTGCATGCTGCGCAGCATAGCCAAAAGAAAAAAAAAAAAAGAATACAAAGAGAGACATAGTAAGCAGGGAGAGGATATTTTTGAGGAATATAATTGACAAAGGATTATATATAAAACATACAGAGAATTTTTGGAAATTATTAAGAAAAAACAGGCAACCTAGGAGAAAAATTGGTAAAAAAAATACAGGTAAGCAGTCCACAGAAAGGAGTGTTTTAAGCTAGTTAACCTAAAACAGATCACCAATTACATTGGTAATCAGAAATGAAAATTAAAACAACAATGAGATCAACTTTGTACCTCCCATGGTGGCAGAAGTTGAAATGTCATGCAGTATCTTGTGCTGGTGAGGAGATGGGGATATGTGAGTCCATGTGATCTGCTGGTAATATTTTGGAGACGAATTTGGTAGTATTTGTTGAAATTGAATACTCGCATACATTCTGACCCAGAAATTCTACTTCTGAATTGTATTAGTTTCTAGTGCTGCCATAACAAAATACCACATGCTGGGTGGCTTAAACAACAGAAATTTATTTTCTCATAGTTTGAAGGCTAGAAGTCTAAGATCAAGGTGTCAGTAGGTTTGTTTTTTTCCTGAGGCTTCTCTCCTTGGCTTGCAAATAGCTGTTTTTTTGCTATATCCTCACATGGTCATCCCTCTGTGTGTGTTGGTGTCCTTACCTCCTCTTCTTATAAGGATACCATTTATAGTGAATTAAGGTCCACCATAATGGCCTCATTTTAACTTAATCACATCCTTAAAGACCTTGTTTCCAATAAAGCCAAATTCTGAGGTACGGAGGGTTGGTACTACAACCATGAATTTTGAGTAGGACACAATTCAGCCCACAGCAGAATATATATATATATATTAGAGGAACTCTTGCATAGGTACACAAAAATACATGTACGAGAATGTTTATTATAGCATTGTTTCCTATAGTAAAGGGTTGAATACTACCTAAACATACTTGAATAGGGATATGGGCAGATAAAATACATTATAAATGCGTCTGATAAAATGCTACAAATGCAAAATAAAAGAACAAACTAAATCAGTCACATTAATTGAGAACTCATTTTTCTCAAATAATAAGAAATCTGTAGGCGAGAAGTTCAGAACTGATAACATCAAAGACCTAAGCTCTTTCTATACTTCTGCTCTGTCATCTTTCTTCCTCAGGTTTGCAGTAAGACTGCTTTATGTCCAGGCATCATACCACAGATAATAGAAGGAAGGGTGAAGGGCTATGGCAACATTGTCTGACATCCTTTTTATAGGGAAAGCAAAAGCTTTGCCAGAAACCCTCTCAGCAAACATCTGCTGATATCTCATTGGCCAGAATTCTGTCATATGCCATTCTGAGTTGCAAAGAAGGCTGGAAAATCTAATGTCTTGCTTCCATAGCAGTGAAAGGCAAGGGGGAGCTGGGTTTATGTATTGAGTGAGCTAACCTGTGGTTATAGTTTGACATCAATAGACTGTGAAAATGTAATGTTGAGATGAGAAAGTGAGAGAGAGAGAGAGAAAGATTGAGAAGTAGGAAGAGATGGGAAGTACAATACTGTTTGTGTAAATTTAAAAATCCACACACACATAAGGCCATATACCATTGTAAAGATATATACCATTGTAAAGGTATCTACTATTGTAAAGGTATATATATCATATGTAAAAAAACTTATGGAAAGTTGATTGGAAAGGTACCCATGAAATACTACAGATTGGATGCCTATAGGAAGGAGGGAGGGAAATGGAACTGAGGCCGAGGGATACAGAATATGATAAAAACAACAACAAAAAACAACAACCAAAAAACAGGATTTTCACAGACCAGTTGCATGAATTGAACTTCACAGAGGAGCATGATTGATTGTGTCAGTCTAATTCTTTGTATTCAAGACCCAGAAGGAAAAAAGCTGGGATGAGTCAGGTCATGTGTGTGGGTTACTCAGACTATTGGACAAGGTCATTATTTAGAGTAGAAAAAAATGTGATTCACTATGTTAACAACTGAGTTTAATTATTTTCCTTTACTCTGTGATAAGCACCATTCTTTTCACTACAGTTGAAGGTCTGATGTTACAGTTTAAGTTTAGGGACGGTAGCAGTTATTTTTTTATTTTTAATTTTTTTTGCGGTACGCGGGCCTTTCACTTCCGTGGCCTCTCCCGCTGCGGAGCACAGGCTCCAGACGGGCAGGCTCAGCGGCCATGGCTCACGGGCCCAGCCGCTCCGCGGCACGTGGGATCCTCCCGGACCGGGGCACGAACCCGCGCCTCCTGCATCGGCAGGCAGACTCTCAACCACTGCGCCACCAGGGAAGCCCCCGCTAGCAGTTATTTTTTGGATAATTTAGGGATATTGTAAGCTTTGAAACATGGATTTTCTTTGTGTTTGTACATATTTTTCCTGTGTTCCATAATGCAAAATTAGTAGAGTTGACTTTTAGAGGGTCAGTGGGGACAAGAGTAAAATAAACCTGGCTACTTGGTAGTGAAATCCATCATGCTCTAGTTTTCTGTTATTATCTTTGGAAACAGAGAGTGGGAGAAACATTTCCTTCTTCTCTTTCTAATATAGTCTCAGTGACTGACTGGCGCTCTGCTCTGGAATGAAGCGGATTGGCACAACTCCATAAGTCTTATGTGGGAACAAGACACCAGAGGACCCTTCCTCCCTTCCTTCCTTCCTTCCTTCCTTTCTTTTTCTTATTGTCATTATTTTGCTTTTAGTTTTGTATTCTGTCCTTAAACCATCCCATACTCAATCCTCTAAATAACATACACAATTTATTAATATGTGTTAGTATGTCTTGTGTTTATTAAGCATGTGTTGTGACTTTGGAAGCAGCTTTTTTTTTTTTAACATCTTTATTGGAGTATAATTGCTTTACAATGGTGTGTCAGTTTCTGCTTTATAACAAAGTGAATCAGTTATACATATGTTCCCATATCTCTTCCCTCTTGTGTCTCCCTCCCTCCCACCCTCCCTATCCCACCCCTCTAGGTGGTCACAAACCACCAAGCTGATCTCCCTGTGCTATGCGGCTACTTCCCACTAGCTATCTATTTTACGTTTGGTAGTGTATATATGTCCATGCCACCCTCTTACTTTGTCACAGCTTACCGTTCCCCCTCCCCATATCCTCAAGTCCATGCTCTAGTAGGTCTGTGTCTTTATTCCCATCTTACCCCTAGGTTCTTCATGACCCTTTATTTTTTTCTTAGATTCCATATATATGTGTTAGCATACGGTATTTGTTTTTCTCTTTCTGACTTACTTTACTCTGTATGAGAGACTCTAAGTCCATCCACCTCACTACAAATAACTCAATTTCATTTCTTTTTATGGCTGAGTAATATTCCATTGTATATATGTGCCACATCTTCTTTATCCATTCATCTGTTGGAAGCAGCTTTTAAGCTCTTCCATTTTAGGACCATGATTCCTTGTTACCTAATTATAAATTATTATCATGGATGGGGTAGAACTTCCCTTGGTGAAATGGATTTAATTTGCTAAATAAAAATGTGTGAACTTAATGACTCTTTACCAACTTTTAAATCAGATGGGCAATCTGTTATCTTTCACAGCAGTCTTCTAAAATTCAATGACATCTGGATTTGGAAAAGTAGAATTCCACAAAGAGAAACTTATCTTTCCACAAAATGGCAATAATTGACTAATGAATTATTTAATACCATAATTAGCACTCCATTAGAGCCTATGAGTAATTTTATAAGTAATTACCCTTCATATCAGCTTTCTAGGTCTCACTTCACATGAAGAAACCAGGGTAAATGGGAGTCAATGTGGACAAGGCCAAGCAAAGTAAAGTAGGGCTTGAATCTGAACTAAGTTTGTCTTGCCTTTCTGCCTATTCTTTTCACGACTTCCCTTCTTTTCCTACCCCTAGTGGGTACTTGTTTTGCAAAGTACTATCTTTGGCGCCTTATCTCCCTCTACTCAGCCTTGGGAGAGCTCTTCTACTCTCATGGTTTAAGGCGTAACACGGATGCATAGTTACCATATCTTGATTTTTCTCCTGAGCTCCAGGATTCTGAATTTCTAGCTCCCCATTGTTTTTCTAAGCCACAAATAGAATGGAGTCTAATAAGGCCTTTAGATATAGGTTCTTAAGGCACCTGGAAAAACCAAAAATCATTAAATGGGACGCAGTTCAGGAGTGCCTGTGTCAGGGAACCAAACTCTGAGTTGGAAAGTAAAGTGGAATTAAGTGGTTAACTGAAAACAGAAAAAAAATATTAGTTATCTGTATATTCTAAAATGTGTGGGTGATAAGTAAGAAGGATAAGCAAATTACTTGCAAAACAGACTTTTCTGTTTCCTCCTGGATGCTTATCTTATAAGTTAATTTCAGAAATAATTTTAAGTATCGCTTTTATATTATAGAGAATACATCAGTTTAGAAAATTGAAGTTACAAAATTTTATTAAAGACTCAATAACAGTTGAGATGTTATACTTTATTTCCAAATGTAAAATATAAGTTTTAATGGCTACCATTAGTTACTATATGAGGAAAGAAACTGCCATATTCAGGTATTAAAAATAATTTTATAGAGTGAAGAACCCCAAACTTGCTTTCATTATAAGGAATAGAATTTTCTTTTAAAGAAGCTATAATTTCCTATTTTGAATCACAGCTGAGGAAGAGAATGATTATTTCTTTTTTCTTTGGAAAATTTAATACTTTTGTATAAAGGATATGTCATTAGTGGCAAGCCTAGGAACATGAGAAGAGAGATCACTCTGAGCCTTCAGATCTGTTTTATTTTTGCCATAGTTAACAGTAGACTCGATGTTTGTGATAATAGCTTTCGAGAAGTGTGGAAAATTTTTATCTTTGGTCAAGATAAATTTGTGGTAGTTAATGATGTTAGCTAATTAGATAGTAAGATCTTTATTTTTAGAGTAAATCAGGCAAATCAATGTTCATGCTTTTCCAAACTGAAGTGGGTGTTAAGTTGTAAAATAAAGAATTTGCAGCTTGTATGAGGACTTTGTTAGTCATAACATTTCATGCTCATGAGAAATAATGCAGTGATAACAGGAAACATATCTTCTAATATTACCTTATAGCTCCTAATATATAATCGACGGCCAGTATTAAACAGGGCAATTAGAAAATATTAAACAGTTTACAAATGTCGTATGTAAACTTTGAAGATAAATTAATTATTTTGTTTAATAGGGCAGTTTTATTTTTTGGAATTTGTTTTTGGATTTTCTAATGGGGCTTAGAATCTTTATGTAGAGTTTTTGTTGTTTGCTTTTTTGTCCCAGAAGATCTAGGGTTGTGCAAAGTCATTGTGATGATTGAACCCAATTCTGATGCATGTGATTGAGTTGATAGAGGAAGAAATAATGGTAGACTTTGTCACAGATGAGAAATATTAAACACTAATATGGGCTCTATAAGTCAAATTTATATGGGCAAATAAAATGGGATATTTCTAAACACATTTAATAGGGAAAGTTGAAATGGTGTGCCCCAGTTCCTAGTTCAAGTATAGAAAGAAGTGTCATTGGACTCAATACTGTGGCCTTTCAGAATCAGATGATACCCTCTGCTGGCTAAATGTGGGATTGCGTTTAAAAATGAATGGCTGGAAAGGAACTGCATTTCCAGAGAGACACATCAAGAGGGCTTGAAAATGGGCACTCCAAAGGAATTCATGACAGACCTTCCTTGCCATATGTCAGCACCCCTGATGAACAAAATAGTCCAAGAGAATCCCCAACCAGACCCTTTGTCTACATGGATGATTCCAGCATGAACTTCGAGGTTGATTCACAGATACCATCTGGTCCCATAAAATGGAAGAAGCCTCACGAATGCACCTCATTCACACACACACAGCATGAAGAGTTGAAGGTTCTGTTTAGCTGTAACATGTTTCCAGATAAAAACCTCCAGAGAGAACTTGCTTTAAAACTCAGCCTACCAGAATGAACAGTAAAGATTTGGTTCAGGAATTGGCGGTTCAAAAAGAGGAAGCAGCAACAGCAACAAGAGCAGCAATCGGTCCTTCCAGCCAAGAATGTGCCCACAGCATCAACCAGTCCTCATTCTTTTCTCCCTGCAGTTTCAGATTCTTATAGCTCCCACTCACCTCAGCCCTTAGACCCTTTCCATTGGGCAGGGGACTCTATCATCACTGAGACTGCTACAAGTGATGTCCAAATGCAAGATCCTCAATTGGACAGGCTAGTGGCCTCAGTTCCTGCTTTGTACTCTGATGCCTATGACATAGCACAAATCATGGAACTGTACAGTTTTCCTGATGAGGATGAGATAGCCAGCTCTTCTTTCCACTCTCTGTATTAGTATCTCTCACCGACAAGGCCCAGTTAGAATAGAGTTCCTCTCTTAGCATCTTTGCTGATCCAGCTGTAGGTTTATCTCCTGGGCAAACCTGCTTCAGTATGACAAACTGGAGCTTTGCAGCCTACAGTCTGAGAGACAGCCTGGCATTCCAGAACCCCTCCAGTATGGTACACTTTGGATGTCTCTGATCAAAGTACTAATAAATATCGGACAGTAGAGAAAAAGGATCTTCTTGCATCTTGTACATGCTCTTGCCTTTGTCTGCTTTTAACCCAAATATCTGGCTCAGTGTTGCTTTGATTTCCATGGAAATGTTGTAAAAACTAGGAGTTTCCCGCAAGTATAGCTCAGTACTACAGAATCATCCCCACAACTCTCCCTGGAGAGGCCTTCCTAGTCCCTTCGATGGCCAATGAGACTCCAAAATTCCCTCTTCCCAAAACTATCTTTGACTTTTTAAAAGGTCAGTAGCCTTTAGGGGTCATCCACTTTTAATGGCAGCAGGTTTATAAACTTACATTTCCAACAAACTTGACAGTTAAGCTAATTTTCCAGCTATATGATTAATGAACAAAATTAATGGCACCTCTCAAAACCAATAATAAAGAAACACAAAATAAGTACCTCTCAATGAAAAATATAAAGTATCTAGGAATTAACTAAGAAAATTAAGGCCTCTGTACTGAAAAGTTTAAAACTTAATAATGGACATTGGAAATGTTTTCAATAAAAGACATTTGAAGCCATAAAATAATCAATTTAACAGGGTTAAAGTCATATGAAGCATGTTCTCCAAACACAATGGAATGAAAATAGGAATCAATAGTAGAAGAAAATTCAGGACATTCACAAATATATGGATATTAAAAAGCACACTCCTAAATAACCAATAGATAAAGAAGAAATCAGAAGGAAAATTAGGAAATATGCAAAGATGAGTGAAAACAAAAACACAATATTACCAAAACTTACAGGATGAGGCTAAATCAGTGCTTGCAAAGAAATCTATAGCTGCAAAAGCCTATATTTAAAGAATAAGATCTCAAATCAAACTTTTTTGAAGTAGGAGGGAAGCTGGCATAGTTATATTAATATCTATCCAATTAAACTTTAAGGCAAAACATTTTGTTGGAAGTAAAAGTATATTAGACAAGGGTAAAGGGAGCAATTAACCTGAAAGATACAATAATTCATTGTATACATTTAACATATTCCCAAAATATATGAAGTAAAAATTAACAAAACTCTTGGGGAAATTTAACAAATACATAGTCATAATAGATGATTTTATCCATAGGTCAAATGAATAAAAATTTTGTATGGGTATAGATTTTAACTGTACAGTTAATAGGCTTGATTTAATGAAAGTATATAGATTTCTGCATTCAACTGGTAGAGAACACACATTCTTTTCAAGTGCGTAATGACTACATATTAGACCATGAAGCAAATCTTAACAAACTCAATAACATACAAACAGCATTCTTTGATCATAAGGCAATTTAATTAGAAGAAACTCCAACCTCTCCCTCAATTTAGAAAGTAAAAAGAACATTTCTAAGCAATTAATCAAGATGGGAGAAATTGTGTGAATAATCTGGTAGCATACATTATATAATAACAATAACTGGATCAGCATTCACTGGGGGAAAGTATTAGAGATAGTGGCAGTAGCAGGTTTGAATGTCCTGTTACCCATCACATTCTGGGTCATCACAGAGGGATCTTGCAGGGCAAGACTGCAGACCTAGGGTAGAGACATTGGCCCTTAGGTTGTGAGGTTTTTTGCTTATTGGTTTGTTTTAAAAATTACTTTTGATTTTTTTAATAGTCTTATTTTTTAGAGCAGTTTTCATTTCACAGCAAAATGAGCAGAAGGTACAGAGATTTCCCATATAGCCCCTGCTCCCACATACACCCAGCATCCCCCACTATCAACAACCCACACCAGAGTGGTCCATTTGTTATAACAGATGAACCTACACTGATACATCTTTATCCCCTGAAGTCCATAGTTTACATTAGAGTTTGCTCTCAGTGTTGTACATTATACGAATTTTGACAAATACGTAATTGTCATGTATTCACCATTGTAGTATCAGATAGGAGAGTTTCCTCTGTGCTCCACCTATTCATCCCTCCCTCTCCCCTAATCTCTGGCAACCACTGATCCTTGTCTCCATAGTTTTGCTTTCAATTCAATAACTTTTCACCCTAAGAAACTAGAAAAAGAAGAGCAAAATAAATCCAAAGCAAGGAGAAGTAAGGAAGTAAAGGCTAAAGTGGAAATAAATGAAATAGACAATAGAAAAGCAATAGAGCAAACCAATGAAATCCAAGCAAGCTAGATTGAGAAGAAGAAGAAGAAGAAGAAAAAGAGGGAGAAGAAGAAGAGGAAGAAGATGAAGAAGAAGGAGAGGAGAAGAGAAGGGGGAGGGGGGAGAGGAGGGGGAAGAGGAAGAAGAATCGAATTACTAGAATCAGAAATGGGATGTAACTACCAACCTTACAGAAATAAAAAGCATTATAAATAAATATTATGAATATTATGAAAAAATGAATGGCTTTTTTTTGTTTTAAAAATAGGGCTGATGGGGCTTTCCTGGTGGTGCAGTGGTTGAGAGTCTGCCTGCTAATGCAGGGGACACGGGTTCGAGCCCGTGGTCTGGGAGGATCCCACATGCCGCGGAGCAACTGGGCCCGTGAGCCACAACTGGGCCCGTGAGCCTGCGCGTCTGGAGCCTGTGCTCTGCAGCAAGAGAGGCCACGATAGTGAGAGGCCCGCACACCGCGATGAAGAGTGGCCTCCGCTTGCCGCAACTGGAGAAAGCCCTCGCACAGAAGCGAAGACCCAACACAGCCAAAAAAAAAAAAAATTACAGCAAATCAATAACAGAATTCCATGTAGATATTAAAAAAAAAAAAGGGCTGATTGTTGTATAAAAGGATTGAACAGTGCAGAGTATTGTAAGATAATATAGGAAAAATTATAAATGTGAAGAATGAAGCCAATGTATCACTTAAATAAATATTTTCCAAGTGAAACTAATATGGAAGTACCCATAATTGAAATTTCCTAACCCAATGATCTATTTTTAAACAATGGAAGTAGGTCACAGGGAATAAACACAGCAGGGGCAAAATATATAGATCTCCTACCCCATCTTCAATAAGAGATTTGAATAATCCAAGCTATTTAAATTACTTTTATTAGTTAAATTACTGTTGTAAGAGTGATTGGCAAATATCTAGAGGTGAGATAAGAACTGCTTTTCTCTGGGTACCCTGACCTAATTTCTATTAAAAATAATTGGAATAGTCTTAAGTAATTTAGAAGTTTGATAGGTACAGGGAAGTATCATTTAGCATGTTTGTTTTAAATTTTTTCTTTCTATATTTTAAATTCTTAAAGTCTGTTTGGAATTTACAGTGTTTGGGGCACATAATGACATGAAAGTTATGTTTAAAAGCTTGAATTGGACAATATGTTATTATTTCATTGCAAACTTGAAAAATATAATTTCAATCTGATTCTACTGTTTAATGTTGCCTTTCACTGGTATGTTGCTTTAAGAGCACCCATCCCCCTTTCCTGTTTGAGCCACTGTGTCCTGTCAGTCATCCTGAAATACACTAGGGTGCTTGTCAGGCTGTTTGCTTACAAATGCATCATAAGCCACATTGTGAGCCATAATAGTGGCACTGAATTTCTAAACACAAGAACTTGCTTAGACAGTTGGTTTAGTATCTGTATATGGGCAATACTCTGTCCTGCAGTAGGTGAGTGAAGTGTCAAACTTTTTAAAATCAAACTTTGCTATAAAGCAAATCCTAATTATAGATTATGTATTACTTGGCTAGATAACTTTGGGGGAAATTAAAGGACATTATTTCTATAAAATGGGATGAATAGAAACTACTATGTTGTGCATTTATTACTTTTATAACTAATTTTCCTTTTAACAACACTAAACTCTAAATTACTTTATGAAAGTTCCAATTTTATATATACTTTTCCAAGTAGATTAGCAGGCATTTCAGTTTTAAATAAAAATGTGATTCTCTTACATACTTTTGCTTTCACGTCAATTGAGGCAGACTCAGTTGAGCAGAGGCTCAGTTCTGGTATTTGAAGTATTTATTAGTGGCTTTAAAAATAGCGCCGAAACGAATTCTTGTGTGCCAATGCCCAAGCTATAGTAGTTTTATATCAAAGCACTTAAAAATTCCTTCTCTGTAGCTGAGCTATTACTATTCGAGTAACTGTATACAAGACGCTGGAAGCTTTACATTCTTTAGACACAAAAGTTATGCAGCAAGCAGGTTCTTTGTGCAAACAATTTAATTTCTATTATGGGCCTCTAAACTTAAATTGTGCGTGGATACTTTTCCTGTATTTTTCTGTATGCAGCCTTAATATTTTTAAAAAGAGAATTAATAAAACCAAAAAATAGGAACTTGTGATTTTGATATTTGTATGTTTAATATGGTAGAGAATAGTTAAGAGGCTGCAAGTAGTTAAAGTTTTAAGGCTTTATCTAGGGTAAGTGAGAAGAGATTGCTTTTGCAGATATATGGAATGATTATTTATTCCTTACCTTGTTCTAGAAAGGATTTAAGGTGACTTACAAGGCTATGTGAAATTCAAAAAAGGATAAAAGTGGAGTGAAAGTAGAAAGAAAAATACGTATGAGATATAAAACAGAGCCAGGAATAAGGCTGAGCTGCAGCAGTTCTTGACTATGGTTTTATGACACTGGTGTATGATGGATTGATGGGAGACAAAATATAGGGTTATATATAGAAATCTTGTGGGGGAATTTCATGCAAACTACCTATCTCCCTTACCAAGGGTGGCAGTCCAGAGTGGGAGAGGTATGTTGGACAGTGAATATTAAATATACTTTAAATGTCACTCGTGTTTTACTGGGAAAAAAAGTGGAGAACTGCTGCCCTTTTAACCCACATGCTGATTTATATAGGCATAAGTGTGGCTTTAAGTTTTCTAGGAGCAGAATAAAATTTGGTCTGTTACTAAATTCAGAAGAATGATTAAAGAGGCATAGTTTTTTGGAAACAAGAAGTTATTTAAATAAGGTCATATATGTATACATTAGAACAGACATGATCAAGCCCATGTTTAGAATATATCTGGCAATTTTGTATGAATCTATGAATCTAGTCCTGGTATTTTAAAATTTTTCTGAATAGGTTATTTGCTACTTTCCTTCCTTTCACTCAATTTGGTTATAAATTTAATTTGAATTTCAACTTCTGTTCGATCACAATTAACTGGATCAATCTAACTTGGAAAAAAGTTGTTGGGTAGGAGGAAGGAATTCAGAGGCAGGACTTCTTAATGTACTTTGATCTTCAAATACTCAAAAACCAACAACTGTGTTGAAGACGCTGGACTCGGTGTCGCACACCCTGCTAAACCTGGCTTGTATAAGTGAACAAAGTTAGAAACTCACTGGTTTCACCCAACAGTATTGAAAAGGGACAAAAGTGTAGCAGTTAAAGTTTTGCTAAGGATCTTCAGTGATATTTTCAGATATTAAATTAACATGATGAGTCAGGGCCAATCATTTGGCTCCGATTTTTTAAATATTCCATTGTTAACAATAAAATCAATAAGAAATGATTATCTTTTAAAAAAAGCACTACAAAAACAAAGCAAATACTCAAAGGTTTTATTTTTGTAGTTTTGTAAACACATATGCAGGTTGACTTAGAGTTCTTGCCAGAAAAATTATCAATCGGATAGATAACACATCAGCTGCATGGGATGAGATTGTTGATAACCTGGACACACATATCTGAAACCTGGGAAGCAGATATTCTTTAGAAGCTAAGTAAGATTTAGGCACCAAATAAACTGAGTGATGTACCAGAGTGGTCAAGGACGCTTAAGAAAAACAAATTATCTTTCGAAAGCATTAGTTCAGAGATCCTAGTGAGAGATCCATTCAAAGAGCTTATAGAGCCAATGGATATCAGTAGAAATCTGTAATTATATAGTAAATGAAGTAATTGAGAAATATTTTTTGTGTCACTGGGGTAAGAGATAAACAGAAAAGAGTTTTTAAAAGTCAGATTTATTAAGGAAAAATTTATATGCATTAAATTCACTCTTTATAAGTTTACAGTTTGATGAGTCCTGACAGTTATACACAATCATATAATCACCACCATAAACAAATAGAACATTTCTATTTGAGTCAATCCAAAGTTTCCTTGTGCCATCTGCAGTTATCTTCTCCTTTAACCCTCAGTCACTGACAACTACTGATCTGTTTCCTGTCCCTATATTTTTGCCCTTTCAAGAATGTCATATAAGTGGCATCATGCAGTGTGTAGTTTTGTCTGACTCTATCAGTTAGCATAATGCTTTTGTGAGATATTCATGTTGATGCCTATATCTATTGTTCATTTTTTTCTTGCATAACATGTGACAGTATGATGGTATCATAAATTGTTTATTTACCTGTTGATGGAAATTTGAGTTGTTTTCAGTTTCTGACTCTTGTGAATAAGGCCCCCATAAACATTTGCATATAGGTCTCTAGGTGGACATATACTTTCATTTCTCTTGGGTAAATGTCTAAGGAGTGGAATTGCTAGGTCATAGGCTGGGTGCATGTTTAACTTTATAAGAAATTTCCGAGCTGTTTTATAAAGTGGCTGTACCAGTTTTCATTTTCACTAGCAAATGTGTGAGATATCCATTTGCTTCTCGTCTTCGCTAGCTCTAGTATTGGCAGTCTTTTTAATTTTAGCCATTACAGTAGGTGTGTAGCAGTATATATTGTGACCTTAATTTGCATTTCTCTAGTGACTTATGATGTGCATTTTTCATGCGCTTATATGTCATCTTCTTGGTGAAGTGTCTTTTCAAATATTTTGCCCATTTAAAAAACTGAATTTTTTAAAAAAGATTTTGATTTTTAAGTATTATTTATATTTTCTGGTTACAAGTCCTTTTTCATATATGGGTTTTAAAAATGCTTCATCCCATCCTTCAGCTGTGGTTTGACATTTCACTTTCTTTTCTTTTCTTTTTTTTTAAATATTTATTTGGCTGCACGGGGTCTTAGTTGAGGGATCTTCGTTGTGGCATGTGAGACCTTTCATTGCGGAGTGCGGGCTCTTCCTTGCAGCACATGGGCTCCTCTGTAGTTGTGGTGCGCGGGCTCAGTTGACCCGTGGCATGTGGGATCTTAGTTCCCCAACCAGGGATCGAACCCGCATCCCCTGCATTGGAAGGTTGATTCTTAACCACTGGACCACCAGGGAAGTCCCTGCCATTTCATTTTCTTAACATTGTCTTTCAGAGAGCAGCAATGTTAAATTTTGTTGAAGCAGTTTATTGATTTTTTTTTCTTTTATGGATCATGCTTTGGATGTATCTGAGAAACCTTTGCCTAACCCAAGGTAACAAAACTTTTCTCCTATGTTTTCACTGAGAAATTTAATAGCTTTAGATCTTATCTTTAGCTCTATGATCCATTTCAAGTAAATGTTTGTATATGGTGTGAGGAAAGGGTCAAGGTTCCTGTTTTATGAGTGGCTGTTCAATGATTTCAGCACCGTTTGTTGAAAAGACTACCTTTTTTCCATTGAGTTACCTTGACACCTTTATTGAAAATCAATTGTCCATTTAATATTATGTCTAATACACGAGTCTGGGTTATCTCACTTTTGGTAATGTTAAAATTGATCACTGCATTCATGCTCTGTAAGCCTGATTCTCATAGTTCCCTATTAATCAGTCAGTTAATGATTTTAGCCTTCATATGGGTAATTATTGTATAGCCTATTATTTTTTAAGGGGTTGTAAATGGTGACTTTATCATTCTATAATTCTTTATTAGTTTTATCAGTTGGGATCATGCTATAAAGTACTCTTCCCTTACTATTTCATTAGTCAAAAGTATAGTTCATACCAGAAAATCAGGAAAATATTGATTATTTCCCATTGTTTATCAATTTTCAGAAAAAGAGGATGGTGTTCTAGCAACTTTGGAAGGTGACCAATGAGGTTTTTTTTTTTTTAAATTTTTGTATGTGGGACATATTTCAGAATACTGTAATTTTTTATTCTTTTGATGCTCAAATTTCCCCATTTTTGGCCATTGAAAACCCCTTTAAATTGTTTACTAAGCATTTTGACAAAACCCAAGTGAGCCTTGATTTCTAGCACAAGAAGATGTTCTAGGCTCATTTTGTACATTTCCTGCACTAGATCTTCAATCAGCCTTTCCACCGAGGAGCCTAAGTCTTTTTAGTGGAAAATAGTATTTAGGGAACATAATCTGTGCACCAGGTTGCCATTGTTGCCCAATTAAAAAAATTTTTTTTGTGAACATAGCTAGGAAATAGATTGTGTTTTAGGAAGGGAAAAATATATAATCAGATCATACTGAAATTTCCAACTCAAAATAAGATTATAGGACTTAATTTAAAATTTTTGATTTTATATTTGTATATTTTTTCTTATTTATTTATTTATATCGAAGTATAGTTGACTTACAGTATTATATTAGTTTCAGGTGTACAACATAGTGATTCAAAAATTTTTAAAAAAATATTTATTTATTTATTTATTTATTTGGCTGTGCTGAGTCTTCGTTGCCACACACAGGATCTTCATTGTGGCATGCAGGGTCTTTAGTTGCAACATGCAGGATCTTTAGTTGTGGCGTGCAAACTCTTAGTTGTGGCACGTGGGATCTAGTTCCCTGACCAGGGATCAAACCCAGGCCCCCTGTACTGGGAGCATGGAGTGTTAGCCACTGGACCACCAGGGAAGTCCCTCTGATTTTTTATAGATTATACTCCATTTGTAGTTATTATGAAATATTGGCTATATTCCCTGTGCTGTACAATATATCTTGTAGCCCATTTATTTTATACCTAGTAGTTTGTAGCTCTTAATTTCCCATCCCTATCTTGCCCTTCCCCTGTTCCCACTGGTAACCACTAGTTTGTTCTCTGTATCTGTGGGTCTCTTTCTTTTTTGTTATAGTCACTAATTTGTTTTAATTTTTTGATTCCACATGTAAATGATAACATACAATATTTGTCCTTCTCTGTCTGACTTATTTCACTAAGCATAGTGCCCTCTAAGTCCATCCATGTTGTTGCAAATGGCAAAATTTCATTCTTTTTTTATGGCTGAGTAGTATTCCATTGTATTTATATACCACATCTTCTTTATCCATTCATCTGTTGATGGACACCTAGGTTGCTTCCATACCTTGCAATTGTAAATAATTCTGCTATGAACTTTGGGGTACATGTATCCTTTCGGATTAGTGTTTTCGTTTTCTTTGGATATATACCCAGGAGTGGAATTGCTGGATCATACGGTAGTTTTATTTTTAGTGTTTTGAGGAAACTCCATACTGTTTCCCACAGTGGCTGCACCAGTTTTACATTCCCATCAACAGTGTACAAAGGTTCCCTTTCTCTACATCCTCGCCAACATTTGTTATTTATGTTCTTTTTGATGGTAGCCATTCTGACAGGTGTTGGGTGATATCTCACTGTAGTCTTAATTTGCATTTCTCGGGTGATTAGTGATGTTGAGCATCTTTCATGTGCCTGTTGGCCATCTGTATCTCCTTTTTCTCTTATGCTGGAAATCTTATTTCCTAATAGTATGAATATAATTATTTATTTGCTCTAGCCTAATGTGTGTGTATACACATGTATGTATACATATATAATAAGAATATATATATCACACATATATAATAAGAATACTAAGTGTAGTTTAAAATTACTTTGACATTCTTTTTGTCCTGGAGGATATTCCTCTAGGATTAGAGTAAAAATACTGTTTGTTTGTTTGTTTTTTAACTTAAAAAATTTTTTTAAAAACTTTATTTTTTATTGAAGTATAGTTGTGTACAATATTATATAAGTTTCAGGTGGTTCATAATTTTTGTAATTCACAGTTTTTAAAGGTTATACTCCATTTATAGTTATAAAATATTGCTTTTATTCCCCGTGTTGTACAATATATCCTTAAAGCTTATTTAAAAAATACTGTGTTTTGAAGTTCCTTGAAATTATTTCTGAGTGTTTATGAAGCTAATGTGAAATATAGTTAAGGTTTATTTTTTTTGTTTACTTCTGATTTTTCAGGATTGATTTATGAGTTAATTGCTTTTTACTTACGTAAAACATTTACGTGGCTCCAACATCAAAACTCTAAAACTAGGTATATTCAGAGAAGTCTAGCATTCATCTCTGTCTCCTCTGCTCTGTTCTTTCCCTCGTCCTGAGGACAACAATTTTAATTTGTTTTCGGTTTATCCTTCAGGTTTTTTTTTTTTTTTCTGGTTGTTATTCTTGTTGTTTTACTCAGCCATAAAAAGAAACGACATTGAGTTATTTGTAGTGAGGTTGATGGACCTAGAGTCTGTCATACAGAGTGAAGTAAGTCAGAAAGAGGAAAACAAATACCGTATGCTAACGCATATATATGGAATCTAAAAAAAAAAAATGGTACTGACGAACCTAGTTGCAGGGCAGGAATAAATACGCAGACGTAGAGAATGGACTTGAGGACATGGTTAGGGGAGGGGGAAGATGGGGTGAAGTGAGAGTAGCATCTACATATATACACTACCAAATGTAAAATAGATAGCTAGTGGGAAGCAGCAGCAGGGAGATCAGCTCCGTGCTTTGCGATGACCTAGAGGGGTGGGATAGGGAGGGTGGGAGGGAGGGGATATGGGGATATATGTATGCATATGGCTGATTCACTTTGTTGTACAACAGAAACTAACACAGTATTGTGAAGCAATTATGCTCCAATAAAGATGTATTAAAAAAAAAAAGAAAGTATAAGCAAGAATGCAAGCCTTTTTGCAGTCACAGCTTTCTTGCGTAAAGGTAGTATAACTCCTCTGTTTCCTTCATTAATCCTTATTCATATACATTTTTTGGTTCCTCTCCTTTCTTCTTTCTCTCTCTCTCTCTCTTTTTTTTTTTTTGGCACTTTTTATGTAGTGTTCCCATTACTGATATTTGTGTACCACCAGACATTTACTGAACAGTGTAGGGAGGATCAGGCTTGGGCGGGAGTGAGTTGAGGTTGTTGGCAATTTTTACTTTCTTACCAAAGTTGTTATCTTTTTGCTCCTAGGAACATTTTCCTTTCATTGTTTGGTGCTCCAAAACTCAGTGTGCTTCATGGTAAAGTCCTATAAGTCACAGACTGTTAGCACTGTGAGCTGATGATTTAACATCCCTTCTTTCCTTGACTCTACTTGACCTCTAGCAGTTCCCCTGGCTACGTGGGCTTAGTCACAGACAGAAATGGCATGTCATCGTGCTAATCCTGACTTCTCACTTTTGTGATTCTACAGTATCAAACTGGGTCTTTCAAATAGGGATATCCCCTTTGATTACTGGACCTATCCATGCCCTACATCTTAATTCTCTAATCAAAGGACGCTTGGACAGGAATTTCAGGGTCGTGGCACTTTTAGAGAAAATTATTTCCTGTTGAGGTGTGTATAGACTTTCACTTTCCTTTTTAAAAAAATAGTCAAGATTTCATTTTATTTCTTTATTCGTAATTTGAGGTAATGCCAAGTTTCCTTGAAGGTGGAGGAAATTTTGATTTTGAGTTTTTCTGTATTCCATTAGTTTTGATGGAAGTAAGTGACATAAACATGTATTTATTCTACCATATTTTATAATAAATCCTAGGAGATGATGGTGATTCTCTTAGAGTTCTGTATAGTATACAGAGTAAAGCATTGCTTACTTCTACCATGAGTGTGTATGTGCTTGTGTGTGTGTGTGTGGATCTGGGGGCTCTGAAGCTCAGGTGAGAGGTCTGGACTGTTGAATCAGAGGCTGTAAGTTGAACTGAAACTCTAGGATGAGATTGTTCTGAAAGAACAATATAGTGTGGAGCAGAGACTAGCATGTAAGGGGTGGATCCTGGGGTTTAGACCCCTAGTTAACAGGAGTTAGTAGATAAGGAGGAGCTAGTAAAAGATACTGGGAAAGAATGGCAGAAGGGTAGAAAGCGGTATTTTGAAGCCAGAGGAGAAAGTCTTTTGTTTACTATAGAAGGAATACTTAGCATGTGGGATGAGAAATGGTTAAATAGGGTTAATAGGTATATAGCTAGAGTTCCTGGAGAAAATTTTGAAAACTAGTGGTAAAATAGTGAACTTGGATGGTCAGATTGAAGATTCTGGCAGATTTAAAACCTCTCTTCAGAGAATATGGAAGAACGGAAAACCAGGAGTCAGAGAAGCAGCTGAAGTTCTCAAAACAGTTATATACTATTGGTTTCCCCCAGTATATTAATAGATTTGTAGAAAAATGAATGTAGTGTTTTCAAAGACTTTGGTTTTATTTTCGCTATTATTATAAGCAGGCTCTTATTTATTTCTAGGTAATCAGAGAACAAAGAAGAAATGGGAATTTTTTTGCTTCAAGTTGAGGTTGACAAGAATTCTACTTCTTTCACTATTTTCTGTTTCGTTCTCTGCTTTTCAAAAATACCAGACCTTAGGAGAATTCACATATATTTGAGCTGTCTTATAATATTATGGAGTGGAACTGACCCATAGGCCCACTGGACTTGCAGCAACAAAAGCTACTGTCACTTTCAAGGTGTATATGAAGGGCATGTTACTTCTGCCCTGGTTGCTTAAACTTGATGCTTATAGCTGAAGGTTATTCTTGTTGTGGGTGATTCAGTGAAAGCTTCTCTGAGCTTTCACACACTAGATTATCTTCTTCTTAGACTTCAATTTGACTAATTTAGTTGTTTGGCTTTTTAAATAACAGGTAGGTAACATTTATGCTGGGCTTATATGAGATAGGACCTCAGTTCTGGTATAATTTTATATGGTACAAAATGTCCTTAAATTGAAAGGCATTGCTACACAGAATAACCATGGGGCATTTTTGTCCTTTCTTCATACCTGCAATTTTGAAAATGTGTGCCATTGTGAAAGGCAGGGTGAGCTTTTAGTGTGAACTGGCATTTCATAAAATAACATAAAAGGTGTGTTATCAGAAGAGGGGTAATAAGATCATCTTATAAAATTCTTATATACAATGTTACTTTTCAGTTAAATCAGAAATTGAATTACAACGTTTTGCTTTATTTTGGAGGGCCGTTAGACTTGACCAGCCATTCACTACAAGAAGGATATAAGACCTAAATATAAGTAGAATCTGATGTTTTCCTTTGTTTTATTTCATATTAGTTAAGTCAGTCTTTTGGATTTTTTGTTTGTTTTCTGACGTTTTTTTGCAGCTGTCATTTAGGTTGTGTGTGGGGAAACAAGTTTTATTTTGGTTACTATGAACAGAGGAAGCAAACGTTTTAATTTAATTTGAGTCTCTCATAAAGAATCTATAAAACTCATAATTTTGGGGGGATGAGCTCAATTTGATTATTTTTCAAAAAACATCAGTAAGATGACTATCCAAAAGTTGTTAAAAAGAACTTCAAATGCTTCCAAGAAGTTTTTGAAAGTTTGAATTTCACATGCTAAAGATATTTACTTTTTATTATGAAATGTAACTTTTTTTTTATCGTGTTGAAACCCAGAATTCTTGGAAGTTAAGGAAATAAAAAGTTCAGAGTCTTGGGGATCTGGACATGTAGTGCATTTAACAATTGTAGCCCTAACTTTAGTGCATACCTTTTATGTATCACTCTGGAATTACTTTCAAAGGGCTCAAGATCCTTTATGAGGCCGTTATGCATTAGGAATTTTTTTTTAAAGAGTATTTAGGCATGTTGCATTTCTAATTAATGCACATGTAGGAAATATGCCTTAGATTTTGAAGTCAAGAGATCCAATGAAATGAGTCACCAGAGGGAAGCTTTGTTTTAAGTCCTTTAGTTATGGGAACTAAGAGTGAAAGCATTCTTGCATTCTTGAATAATAATTACAAGCTCTATAGATGAAAGCGATATGTTTAACCTAAATGTAGACAAGTAGATTCTGCTTTCCTGTTGAAAAGGGGGTAATAATATCAACTAATATTTGTTCAGCCCTTAGTAGGTGTCTGAAGCATGGGTCAAGTTATGACTTTTATATGGATTTTTAATTTTAATCTTCAAGATCCTTTTGAAGAGGATACTCTTATTATTCTCATTTTACAGATGATAAAATTGATGTTTAGGGAGGTTTACTAGCTTGTCTAAAGTCACCAGTGAGCAAGGAACACAGCCTAGATTCTCACCCAGGCAGTCCAACTTCACAGCCAGTGCTCTTAATTACTGAGATCCAATGGTGATGAAATGTAGGAGAATTTAGGAATCTTTATAAAGCAGACAATGGGAGTAGGGGAGCAGCAGTTTGTCTCACACTGGCTGCTGCATATTGCCCTGCTGAGGGGCTGAGAGGAGCTGAAATCTAGCCCTCCCTCTGCTGGACAAACTGGGGGCCTTCCTGCTAATACCTACTGGGCTATGTTTACCCTTTTTCTAACTGGTCTGCCAGAAGAGCCATATTTTACTAGTTCAATCAAAGGCAAATTTTAAAAAAATTAATTAATTAGGCTATGCTGGGTCTTAGTTGCGGCACACGGGATCTTTAGTTGCGGCACATGGGATCTTCAGTTGTGGCATGTGAACTCTTATTGTGTCATGAGAACTCTTATTGTGGCATGTAGGATCTAGTTCACTGACCAGGGGTTGGTGCATTGGGAGTGCAGAGTCTTAGCCACTGGACCATCAGGGAAGTCCCTCAAAGGCTAATCTTAATTCTATAAACCTCTGAGTACCACTGCCTATATTTCTGCTGACTCACAGTAGTCCTTTCACTCTGACCTGTCTCTTCCTGTTTACTTCCTCCTTGGTTGTCTCATTCCATCCACCTTTATGTTGACAACTCTGAAATTTGTATTTTCATCCCAGACTTCTCTCCCAAACTCTGCTCTCATATATCCAACTGCCTACTTAACATCTTCGCTTGGATGTCTAACATGCATCTCAAATTTATCATGTCCCAAACTGGGCTCTTCATCTTCCTGTTCCTTCTCTGCAGCAATCTCTACCTCAGTTACTGGCCACTCCATCCTTCCAGTTGCTTCAGACAAAAAACTTAAAGATATCTTGCATTCTTTTTATCCTGTGTTCAATATGTCAGGAATTCCTATTGGCTCACAATATATCTACAATCTGACCACTTCTGTACACTTCTGCTGCCACCACCCAGGTCATCAATATGAATTTTGTTGTGTTTTTGAGTATTTAAATTGTTTATATACTTATTTATTTTCTCATGAATGTAATGTTGAATGATCACAAAAATAATTTTAATAAAACAGTAAAGAAATATACATATACTCTTGCATGGAAACCTATAAACTTAAGGAAAAATAATAACAGAGAGCATTTGAATGAGGGGAAAAAAGAGAGGAAAAGAGAAGTAATTTTGTTATAGAAGCTTGGAAGTCTTCTCCTAAAAGTGGAAGAACTGATGACTTTTTACCCTACCTCTGTGTCAACTGCATGTCTTAAAAGATTGAGGAAACAATGAAAGAGCAAATCTGACCAAAAAAAGAAAGAACTTGGTGATATGGAGTTCTAGAAAGTTTGGGCAGGCTGATCCTTAACATTTGTAGTGAGCAGATTGAAAGTATAAAATGGAGGCCTGCATACCATACTTACAAATGTAAAAGCTACAAGTCAAGCTAACAAGCTACTAAAGTAGGTTCTATCCTCCTATCTTTCTACCTTGAGAAATATACCTTCAAAATGACCTGGAAGGATAGATCTGTATTTAGAATTCTTGTACTCTTTGAAATTTCTTGTTAGAATGAGGTGGTGGATGGGGAGCTCACCCCTGACCTTGATGGTCAGCTTCCTTTTCTTTCCACTTGTGGCTCTGTCTTGCACTTGAGAGGTCTTGGGTACATGCAAGTGGACAGCCCAGCTTGCATGTCCAAGCTCCATACATACTCATCAGCAAACTGCTGCCTCTTGGCTACCTCTCAGGTATAAGGATGGGCATGTTGTAATTCACTCTTGGAAGGATGGATTGCAGGAAGAGGCTGGCATAGGTACTGGAAGTAGGCTTGGGCTGATTGAGCAGAGAGTTGGGGGTACTGGATATCCTGAGTGTGTCAGAAAGGGTACATATGGGTTCTGGGAGGACACATCACCTTGGTCTCATGTACTCTTCCAAAGCGTGATTGAATGTGTGTCCCCCATGACCTCTCAGAGTTAACTGCATTTAAAAATGAAATGCTTGTTAACTAAATGAATTTAAAATTGCTGTAAGCTCAATTTAAAGCAAGGAATAAAGTGGAGTAAAGAAAATTCAGGCATTATGGACAAAGACAACTTGGGGAGACGGGAAGGATCCACATGGGTACTTTGTTCTGCCTTAAGGACTATCCCTAGAGACCTCTATTACTGCTGTCAAGAGATTTGTTTTCCTCCCTTTGATTCTGAAAACTGGGATTTTAATTTAGTCTGCCTGTCTCCAAATCTGTACCTTTCCTACTTTATGAAGTCTCTATTGGATAGAAGTTGAAAAGTGGCAGATTTCAACTCAACATAAGGAAGAACTTTATAAAAGTAATCACTGGCATCTAATGGTATAGTGAGCATCTCATTTCTATTCATCCAAGCCCAGTACATTGTTGAAATGAAGGACGCTGTAGGAGGTGTCCTTGAATTGTTTGGGAGGTACTTTCTAACTCTTAAAATTTTGTGGATTATAAAATGCAAACGCCTTGGGGTATAATATCCACACCCTAGTAGAATTTTTGTTTTGGATTCACATTGTGTTATTGCTACAGGAGGTCTAACAATTTGTCGGACTTTGACCTTGCTTTGACTTCATTTGCAAAATTCTAAAGTTTTCTGCCTATTATTACCTTGATCTCCAAATCAATTTCCTGAGTTGACTAGAAATGTTTTGATACTATACACAAAGTGATTAATATGTATTAGTATTTTTTTTTTTTTTTTTTTTTTTGTGGTACGCGGGCCTCTCACTGTTTTGGCCTCTCCCGTATGCGGAGCACAGGCTCCAGACGTGCAGGCTCCGCAGCATGTGGGATCTTCCCGGACCGAGGCACGAACCTGCGTCCCCTGCATCGGCAGGCGGACTCTCAACCACTGCGCCACCAGGGAAGCCCTGTATTAGTATTTTTAATAGTATAGTCAATTTTGGAGTATATAGTTGTATTTAAATGCTTTAAATTATTAGATTTGTCATAATTGTTTCCTTTGAAACTTTCAGCATAATTATCTTTGTTTTTAATATCAAACTTTGCTGAAGACACATGAAAGAATTATAAATATTATGAGTATATTTGATTATAAGCATATTTGAAATTCACTATTTTGACTATGTACAAATTTCTAAGGTAAGTCCCTGGGAACAGTCTTTGGCAGATTCCTATTATTCTCAAGAATACTTCACATATCCATTTTTGCAGTAAGAGAATCATGGAGTGTAGCCATGTGGCATATATTGGGTTGGCCAAAAAGTGCCTTTGGTTTTTAAGTAAAAATAAAAACACGTTTTTCATTTTCACCAAGAACTTTATTGAACAACATATTCACCCTTTTGTTCTACTACCTTCTGCCATTTTTTAGGCAACTTCATAATTCCGTCTTCCCCAAACTTTTAATCTTTTTGAGCAAAGAACTGTTCCAGGTGCCTTTTATAATCTTCCAGGGAATTGAAATTTTTTCCATTAAGAGAATTTTGTAAAGACCGAAATAAATGGAAATCTGAAGGTGCAATGTCTGGTGAATACAGCAGATGAATCAGAACTTCCCAGCCAAGCTGTAACAGTTTTTGCCTTGTCGTCAAGGAAGCATGCAGTCTTGTGTTATCCTGATGGAAGATTATGAGCTTTCTGTTGACTAATTCTGGACGCTTTTCATCATGTGCTGTTTTCTATTGGTCTACTTGGGAGCAGTACTTGTTGGAATTAATAGTTTTGTTTTCCAGAAGGAGCTCATAATAGACGACTACCTTCCAATCCCACCATATACACAACATCACCTTCTTTGGATGAAGACCAGCCTTTGGTGTGGTTGGTGGTGGTTCATTTCGCTTGCTCCACGATCTCTTCCATTCCACATTATTGTACAGTATCCACTTTTTCATTACTGGTCACAATTTCTTTAAAAAACGGAACATTTTCATTACGTTTAAGTAGAGAATTGCATGAGGAAAAATGGTCAAGAAGGTTTTTTTTCCTTAACTTATGTGGAACCCAAACATCAAAGCAATGAACATAACCAACCTGGTGCAAATGATTTTCAGCGCTTGATTTGGATATTTTGAGTATGTCGGCTGTCTCCCACGTGGTATAACATTGATTGTTCTCAGTTAATGTCTCTATTTTATCGCTGTCAACTTCAACTGGTCTGCCTGGCCGTGGAGCATCGTACAGCAAGAAATCTGCAGCACGAAACCTCACAAACCACTTTTGACATGTTTGATCATTCACAGCACCTTCTCCATACACTGCGCAAATCTTTTTTTTTGCATTTTGGTTGTTTTTTTACTTTTCTTGAAATAATAAAGCATAACATGCTGAAAATGTTGCCTTTTTTCTTCCATCTTCAATATTAAAATGGCTACACAAAAATTCACCAATTTTGATGTCTTTTTTTAAATGCACGCTGATACAACAGCTGTCACATACAATCTAACAAAATTGTTTTGAATGAAGTTAAAGACAACTAAGTGCTACTAGAGCCATCATATGGAAAAAACCGAACAAACCTTTTGGCCAGCCCAATATTTGGAGAGCAGTAAGACTGCTAGGTTCTATAGTATTTGTCTCTTTTTAAAAAAAATTGTTATTACTAATCTAAGAATTAGATTACATTAAGATAAGATCCAATAAGGAAGAGTTTTTGTTATAGGGTGGTTCTGTTTGTGCATCTCTCTCTGCACATGTATCAGATATATGGTGTGCAAAGGCCTTGGTGAAGCACTGATCTTTTCAGTTACATGTACACAAAGACATCATTATTATCTTTGGTTATATACAGTAACACATTTATGGATCCAGGGGGAGGGTCCAGTGAGTGGGAGAGGTTGAAGAGCAAAGATATGCTGATTTTATGGAACTAGACCAGTGGGAGTTGAGAAAGCGTTGGAGGAGAATGGGGGTAGACTCTCAGGGGAAGAAGTTGGGAGGGAACATGGGCCCTACCCTGAGATTCTGATTTCCCTTAGAGGTTGGAGGCATAGGTATAGGAAAAAGAACAATCATCTTTCCTAGAATCACTGAGAGTGAGAGGAGTCTTAAAAGGACTGATTCTGGATAAAAGAGACACCATGAAAATGTGTCCTCATTCATTCATTCATTCTTTCACTCATTCATCTATCCATCCATAGTCCATTCATAAAATCAACCAGTCAACTAAAAACAAAACCATTATCTGCCCTTATATCTAAAATAGTAAATAGAGAAACTAAAGTAAAAGTAATGCATTCTAATTCTTTTTTTGTTTTAGTTTCAATGAGTATCGTAGGGAATATCAAGATATTTTCTAGGGGCAGATTCTTATGTTCTCTTAGCCTGCAAGTATAGGAAACTTTGAAAGAAAATAGGTAACAGTTAAATGGAAAGTTTTGTGCATTGATAGTAACACACATTCCTGTAGACTCTAAGTTTATTTTTAATAGGCTAAGTTATATATAGGATAGATGTGTTTCTTACTGTTTATCTCCGTGAGCCTTCAGTAAATACTTGCTGGGTGATTATTGACTGTGAACAAGTTAATACAAATCTGTGGGCTTAGTGATTTGGGTAATAGTCTTCACGGCGATGTGTTACTTTGGATATGTTATGAAATTCCACATATGGTCATTTGATATATATATGTATTCTTATGCAAAAATCTCACTGCATCGACTTTTAAGATTAATGTTCATGTCTTAAAGAATGCCTTGCAATTTTTTTCTTATTTTGTCTTGCTCAAATATCAATGCCTTCTCAGATTTGTCATTTTATAATAACGATGCCAATTTATATTAGTTTTTTTTCTGTACAGGAAAGTAAATTGCCCCAAACTTTCTTCTCCAAATCAAAACCCTCAAACAATTCCCCAGACAAATAGAGACATAGCACCTGTAGAGACGTAGCACCTGTCTTCCAAATTCCTACCTGATTCCTCATCTGAGTTGTCATTAACAATAGGCAAAATATGGGCTCTGGCTGTCTCAGTGCTATGAGTTCATGGAAGTCAAAGCCCTTGCTTGCTGTAAGATATGTCTCACCAACTCAGCCATTCTTTTTCACTTAAGACTCCTGATCAAATGCAAAGTCACCTTGGCTGGTTATTATTTCAGTCATGAACATACTAGCATAGATTAATTTGTCAGAGGACCTAAGCCCAGAAGCATGACCTCAGAGAACAGTTGGGGAATATCTTTTTTCTCTGTAGGTGGACTTGGCACCCTGGTCCTCTGAGGGCTACAACTGATAGCAGGAGGAGGTGCTTGAATACTAATCTCACGTACACTATGATTTTCATGAGTGCTTTCCTTTAGAAAGTATTTTTCTTTATTAATAAGTGTCTTTTTGTTTTTGTGCCCAGGCAGTCATGTCAGCTGAAACACCAATCACACTGAATGTCAATCCTCAGGATCTGCAGGTCCAGACATTCACCGTAGAGAAGCTGCTGGAGCCTCTCATAATCCAGGTATTAATACCATGGAAATTACAACATGTAGTAACTGAAAAAGAACTAAAAAACATAGGAAAAATAGATAATGAACTAAGGAAAGATTTGATTTTTGTAGAGTGAATATGTTATCTAAAATTGTCCTTCAAAATGTTTTTAAAGTGTACAAAAGTATGTATTTAGTAATAGTAATGATAAAATTCTGAAAGTTCCTCCCCAGATTCTCTTTTAAAAGCAACAGAAGTAATAATATGCGTATGAAATTTTCAAAGTAACTTTATGTAAATTATCTTGTTTGATAGTCATGAAAACTGAGTGAGGCAGGCAGCATGATTAAAACCATCCTTGTTACATAGATGAGGAAACAGCCTAGAGAATTTCAGTAACTTGCCCCAAAGCACATGGTGGCTCATTTGTCAAATAGGAAATTATTTTTGAAATACCAAAATGTATGAGAAAAGCAGATATTTAAGGCATTCTGTGATAAAGTCTTTCATAAAGTAAATAATTCCTTGATAATATGCATAATGATTCTCTGACTTATTTATTATGTAAGCCCAGAGTTTATTCATTGGCTTTTCTTAAAGCAGAGCTTGAAGAAACTTATACTATAATATAGATATAAATTTCTCGTTTTTAACCCAAAATTTGCGAGGAAACCCCCCTTTAGGCCACCTTACGTCATACGTCCTAAGACAAATTGTCCCTTTTTCTAAGGCCTTGAAGTACTCAAGGGTTTCTTAAGTGAGAATCAATAGTGACCTTACCTCTGATAATTTAAAAATCTGCTTGTATTCTTTGTGAGGTGGATGGTGGGGAGGGGAGTAGCTCTGAGAATAGGCTTTGTACACTTTTTTACTTAGCACAGTCGATATCTCCTACTGGAAAGACAATTCAAAACAAGTGCCTCACTGATGATAGCTTAGTCATGAACTTTGGCGTCTAAAAGGCACTAATATCTGGTATGAAATTGATATTAGATGATTCTGAGACTCCACTGAAGTCCCTATCTTAGCCACCCACAGAATGGTCTCATGTTAAAAAGAAAGAAACGAACATGTTCATTGTTTTTCTAATAGAGTTCACTAAAAAAATAGGAAAAGCAAAACAAAACAAAACAAAAACCCAATGAAAAACCAGAAAATAAAAAAATACAATTTTAACAGTAAGAGGTAAACATTAATATTGTGATGCATGTACTTCCAGTACAGTAAAATTATGGGTGATTTTGTTATATTCTTAGTACTTTATAATATTAAAGAATGTAGATATATCTTAAATATATAAAGCATATATATATGTACAAGGTGGAGATGGTACTGTATATATAGCTTTTTTCTCATTATAGCTTTTATCTCATTCTTCTATTTAAAATGATATTTTAATAATTTCCTCATTCTTTGTAAGAATGAGAACTAAAATGAATGAGAACTACATCTCTAATACAAGCAAAACTGCTGTTTAATTATCCTTTATATGGCTGCACCATAGTTTTTTAAAGTAGCCTCTCGTTTTTGGACATTTAGGTTGTTTCAGTTTTTTACCATTATAAATAATGCTCTTCTGAACATCTTCGTACATAAATTTTTGTCATCCGTTCAAATTGTTTCCTTAGAATTAGTTACTAATAAAAGTAAGTGGCCAAGATAAGAGAATTCTTATGCTTTTTCATATATATTACCAAGTGTTTTGGAGAAGGTTTTTTTTTGTTTGTTTGTTTTAATTAAATTTTTTTTCTTATTACTCATTACTCATCCATTTTATACACATCAGTGTATACATGTCAATCCCAATCTCCCAATTCATCACACCACAACCCCACACCCCTTGCCGCTATCCCGCCTTGGTGTCCATGAGTTTTTTCTCTACTTCTGTGTCTCAATTTCTGCTCTGAAAACCGGTTCATCTGTACCATTTTCTAGGTTCCACATATATGCGTTAATATACGGTATTTGTTTTTGTCTTTCTGACTGTATGACAGTCTCTAGATGCATCCACGTCTCTACAAATGACCCAATTTCATTCCTTTTTATGGCTGAGTAATATTCCATTGTATGTATGTACCACATCTTTTTTATCCATTCGTCTGTCGATGGGCATTTAGGTTGCTTCCATGTCCTGGCTATTGTAAATAGTGCTGCAATGAACATTGCGGTACATGACTCTTTTTGAATTATGGTTTTCTCAGGGTATATGCCCAGTAGTGGGATTGCTGAGTCATATGATAATTCTATTTTTAGTTCTTTAAGGAACCTCCATACTGTTCTCCATAGTGGCTGTATCAATTTACATTCTCACCAACAGTGCAAGAGGGTTCCCTTTTCTCCACACCCTCTGCAGCATTTGTTGTTTGTAGATTTTCTGATGATGCCCATTCTGACTGGTGTGAGATGATAGCTCATTGTAGTTTTGATTTGCATTTCTCTAATGATTAGTGATGTTGAGCATTCTTTCATGTGTTTGTTGGCAGTCTGTATGGCTTCTTTGGAGAAATGTGTATTTAGGTCTTCTGCCCATTTTTGGATTGGGTTGTTTGTTTCTTTAATATTGAGCTGCATGAGCTGTTTATATATTTTGGAGATTAACCCTTTGTCCGATGATTCATTTGCAAATATTTTCTCCCATTCTGAGGGTTTTCTTTTCGTCTTGTTTATGGTTTCCTTTGCTGTGCAAAAGCTTTGAAGTTTCATTAGGTCCCATTTGTTTATTTTTGTTTTTATTTCTATTATTTAGGAGGGGGATCAAAAAAGATCTTGCTGTGATTTATGTCAGTGTTCTGCCTACGTTTTCCTCTAAGAGTTTTATAGTGTCCAGTCTTACATTTAGGTCTCTAATCCATTTTGTTTATTTTTGTGTATGGTGTTAGGGAGTGTTCTAATTTCATTCTTTTACATGTACCTGTCCAGTTTCCCCAGCACCACTTATTGAAGAGACTATCTTTTCTCCATTTTATATCCTTGCCTCCTTTGTCATAGATTAGTTGACCATATGTGCGTGGGTTTATCTCTGGGCTTTCTATCCTGTTCCATTGATCTATATTTCTGTTTTTGTGCCAGTACCATATTTTCTTGATTACTGTTGCTTTGTAGTAGAGTCTGAAGACAGGGAGTCTGATTCCTCCAGTGATGTTTTTTTCTCTCCAGACTGCTTTGGCTATTCGGGGTCTTTTGTGTCTCCATACAAATTTTAAGATTTTTTTGTTCTAGTTTCATAAAAAGTGCCATTGGTAATTTGATAGGGATTGCATTGAATCTGTAGATTGCTTTGTGTAGTATAGTCATTTTCACAATATTGATTCTTCCAATCCAAGAATATGGTATATCTCTCCATCTGTTGGTATCATCTTTAATTTCTTTCATCAGTGTCTTATAGTTTTCTGCATGCAGGTCTTTTGTCTCCCTAGGTATGTTTATTCCTAGGTATTTTATTCTTTTTGTTGCAATGGTAAGTGGTAGTGTTTCCTTAATTTCTCTTTTGGATTTTTCATCATCAGTGTATAGGAATGCAAGAGATTTCTGTGCATTAATTTCGTATACTGCAACTTTACCAAATTCATTGATTAGCTCTAGTAGTTTTCTGGTGGCATCTTTAGGATTCTCTATGTATAGTTTCATGTCATCTGTAAACAGTGACAGTTTTACTTCTTCTTTTCCAATTTATATTCCTTGTATTTCTTTTGCTTCTCTGATTGCTGTAGCTAGGACTTCCAAAACTATGTTGAATAATAGTGGTGAGAGTGGACATCCTTGTCTTGTTCCTGATCTTAGAGGAAATGCTTTCAGTTTTTCACCATTGAGAATGATGTTTGCTGTGGGTTTGTCATATATGGCCTTTATTATGTTGAAGTAGATTCCCTCTATGCCCACTTTCTGGAGAGTTTTTATCATAAATGGGTTTTGAATTTTGTCAAAAGCTTTTTCTGCATCTATTGAGATCATCATATGTTTTTTCTTCTTCAGTTTGTTAATATGGTGTATCACATTGATTGATTTGCATATATTGAAGAATCCTTGCATCTCTGGGATAAATCCCACTTGATCATGGTGTATGATCCTTTTAATCTGTTGTTGGATTCTGTTTGCTAGTATTTTGTTGAGGATTTTTGCACCTATATTCATCAGTGATATTGGTCTGTAATTTTCTTTTATTGTACTATCTTTGTCTGGTTTTGGTATCAGGGTGATGGTGGCCTCATAGAATGAGTTTGGGGTTTTCCTTCCTCTGCAATTTTTTGGAAGAGTTTGGAGAAGGTATTAAACGCGTTCTCACAATTTATTTCAGATTTTGTTCCAGTGCAATTACTGGGGGTGGGGTGGGGAAATGACCTTCATTTTGGAGATGGCTGGTAAAGGCAAGTACATTAATGCCACTGCATAACCCTTATTTGTACTATAACTATGGAACATTAGAGCTGGACTTAAGACTTGTTAATCACAAAGGCTGCTGACATATTTCTTAGGAACAGAGAAAGTATCATTATGGAGAAACTACTTTTTATATTCTAAATGAAATCAATAGGTATTTTGCTTTATTCAAGTACCTTGATACAGCAGTCAATAGAGAGTGTTCTCGGTAAATTCACATTAAAGAGTATGCTGTTCACAATATAGGTGTATTTTTCTGGCATGTTTAAAAACTATTTAATCTATAAACATTTATTGAATCCACCTAGAAAATTAGAAGGGTGAAAATTACCTGAAGGGTGAAGATAACCTTGATTAGAAGAAATTTAACTCTTTTGAAAAGTGTGATTATGCTAATTTTAGAGGGCTTTTAATGTGATGCCTGGATTCAGACTTTTCATGATCTGCAAGTAAATGAGTCAGGGGAAGAGAAATTAGTACTTATTGTATGCCAGATAGTTCTCAGTTACATGAAAGTGTAAGTGCTAATTTTATCTTCAAGGAAGTTTGGTATACTACTTCACCAATATCTCAGAAGAAAAGTTTCTAGATCTTAGTAATACTCAAGTAAAATGAAATTAAAAATGTAAATAATTTATAGAATATTTACTATGTTCAGGAACTATCTCATAAAGGAGACTTTTTGTACATCAAAATTATTTGCATACACTCTTGATTTTCATTATAATGGGTTTCTCCTTATAAAAAAACAGCACATTTCAAAGTTATTAATTTAAAATAACTAACCTTTTTGGATTTGATGCATAACCTTCTTGTATCTGTCACTTTGATCATGTATTACCTATTAATACAAGTAAAAAATTCCATTAAATTATATTAAAGGTTTTTTTCCTAGAATAGCATCATACTAAATATCTCATCATATTCCTTTTTTTCAGAGTGTTTAATTTGAAATAGTTACATGGTTTATTTTAAACATGTCATATAGTCTTTGATTATAGTGGAAAACATTCCAAAAGAAGTCAATGATCTTTCAGTTCATAAAGCCACCAGATAATATTATCAGTTTAGTAACCCCATTAAAAATTTTTCACCTTTCATCATTATTTATCTTCATGTTATATTCCTTTGCTTTCAAGGTTTCACAGAAATTACTTACCATCTCTGTATATAACTCAAAGTCAAAACTATGTTTTAATTTTTGGAGTAATTAGTCATAGATACTGTTATGTCACTCTGACTTCTAAATTCATTTATTCATAAATCTTTATTCTGCTCTTTTTATAGTTACCAGAGTCTTCCCCACCAAACTTGATTTATCTTTAATCTATTTTTTTTTCTCTTGGGGACAGGTAAATCACTAGGTCATTTTGCAGGGATGTTCAGCCTGGGATATATTTCAATCATTCACTTTCATTTTCTGTGTGTGATAACTTACACAGTTGCATCCTTCTGTAATAAATTCCTCCAATGGATCAGAAATAATTTTTTTCTCAGCAATTACATTTTTATGATTGCAACTGTAGGCATCTGTACTTTATCACTTTCAAGATCCAAGTTTGGCAATGCACTGCAGAAAGTCTATTTATGCAGAATTGCAATGAAAAGAATTTACATCTCTATGTTGTATACTCTCTGAAGGAGATATAAACTGCTTAAATCATGCTACAGTCATTACATAATGGAACTGTCTATAATCTTATTTGCCACAAAATATAATTTGCTATGTGTCAGATTCATGTCGAATGTGAGCTAGAAGAATTAATTTAAAATACTTTAAGATAAGAACAATAACAAGCTCCTTATAATGTTATCTCCTATGAGATAGAAGATCTTTTTTGGGGCAAAGGTTCAAATATATTTTCTGATGTAAATATATCCCATGTTTTCAAGTGGTGAATATAGAGTTAGATCAATAGTAATAAACATTATTCCTCTGGCTCCCACCTCTAACTCTTATAGGACCTCTTAGCCTTTTCAAGGTTTCCACTTCGACAGTGTTTCACATCTATTTCTTGGAGTCCCTTAGGAATGGTTTTTATGTACTCTATAATACTCATTGGGTCAAGTTGAAGAGTATCTGCTCCACTTTTTATCAGTCAGCATAAGCTAGGCTATGCTGTGATAAGACAACTCCCAAATCTCTGAGGCTTAACAAAAGTTCGTTTCCTGCTCAAGCTACATTTTTTCCCCCATTTCTTAAGGGATGCCTCCCCTTTATTTTATTTTATTTTTTAGCATCTTTATTGGAGTATAATTGCTTTACAATGGTGTGTTAGTTTCTGCTGTATAACAAATTAAATCAGCTATATGTATACATATATCCCCAAATCCCCTCCCTCTTGTATCTCCCTCCCACCTTCCCTATCCCACCCCTCTGCGTGGTCACAAAGCACCGAGCTGATCTTCCTGTGCGAAGTGGCTGCTTCCGACTAGCTATCTATTTTACATTTGGTAGTGTATATATGTCAATGCTACTTTCTCAGTTTGTCCCAGCTTACCCTTCCCCCTCCCCGTGTCCTCAAGTCCATTCTCTACGTCTGCATCTTTATTCCTGTCCTGCCCCTAGGTTTGTCAAAACCATTATTTTTGTTGTTTTTTAGATTCCATATATATGTGTTAGGATACAGTATTTGTTTTTTTTCTTTCTGACTTACTTCACTCTGTATGACAGACTCTAGGTCCATCCACCTCACTACAAATAATTCAGTTTCATTTCTTTTTATGGCTAATACTCCATTGTATATATGTGCCACATCTTCTTTATCCATTCGTCTGTCGATGGACACTTAGGTTGCTTCCATGTCCTGGCTGTTGTAAATAGTGCTGCAATGAACATTGTGGTACTTATCTCTTTTTGAATTATGGTTTTCTCAGGGTATATGCCCAATAGTGGGATTGTCAAGCTACATTTTTTTTTTTTTTTTTTTTTTTTGCGGTACGCGGGCCTCTCACTGCTGTGGCCTCTCCCGTTGTGGAGCACAGGCTCTGGACACGCAGGCTCAGTGGCCATGGCTCATGGGCCCAGCCGCTGTGCGGCACATGGGATCTTCCTGGACCGGGGCACGAACCCGTGTCCCCTGCATCGGCAGGCGGACTCTCAACCACTGCGCCACCAGGGAAGCCCCAAGCTACATTTTTAATGTGAGTTGGCTGGGGGTCTCTGCTTTAATACAGGTACTCAGGGACCCAGGCTAATGTAGATTCCATCTCAATATTTATTTCCACTATGGTTACAACAGGGAAAGAGAACATTATGAATCTTGCAAGGGCTCCTAAAATGTCCACCTGGGTATGACATATGTCAGTTCCACTCACATTGCTTTTGTCAGAGAAAGTTATGTGGTCAGTGGGGATGCTAGATGTGTGATCTTGCCCTGTGCCCAGGAGAATGGGAATATTTGTGAACAGCCCTAAAAACTATTATCTTTCCATTGTCTCCTTTTTAAGGGTTCCTTGTTTGTTAACTTTGCATCTAATGACTAGTCACCTTTCCACCCTGATCACAGCTGACTTTATCAGGATGGGCAACTGTCTTATTGACAATTATAGGTTGACAAGAAGCCTGTGAGGCAATCTGTCATGAGAGCTCTGCCTCTGGGGGATGATGGTGAATTGATCCAATTGCCATCCTCTCTTTGGGGAATTGACTTTGGGGAGAGTTATGCAGTTACCTGCCGTTAAACAGTTATATCACGTGCAAAGCTGAAAGACACACAGAAAGAAATAGAGACATGGAGGAAAGTTCTATTGGAGCAGTTTTCAAGTTTAGATCCACAAACTCCTGCTGTTGAGGGACAGTAAGATTACCTAGTTACCATGGTTTTAATTGGATCTTTCCAATTTCTAAACCACAAACTAGTCTCAGAATAATACTCTAGCCTCTGTGGGGCCTCACAGTTTCCAGTTCCCTTGAGCATGGGCCGTGGTAGGCCCGATGCCTGTCTTCCTTATGTCATCAGATTCCCTGGCCTCCAATCTCCTCAGTGGCTGAAAGTTCAAAAGAAGTTCTGTTAGTAGCAACAAGCCAGGGTTCTTATAATTGCCCTCACTTACTTATGCTAGAATGGAGATTTTCCTTCAAAGCTTCTTTGCTGCTCTTCTCTTCATCTCCAATTTTTGGTGTCTCTGAGGTTTGACTCACCAGTGCCCCCAAAGCAGTCTATCCACCATGTTTTTCCATTTTGGCTGGTTGCATCTTATTGATGTGTGGAAGGTAACTGCCAATGATACCCATTTTAAGACTAGAAATGTACATGCCAAGGTCCCAATGCCTCTAAAGCTTCAAATCCTCAAGGTAGCAGAACTGGGCTCCTTCATAAGAGGGGAGAATACCTCTCTTCCTAACTGTGCTTCACTCTGTCATCTGAGTCCCAATGAATCATGTACCTAGAATCACATAAAGTTGCTTATGAGAACAACCCCTTTCGGCTTTTCCCCTAATCTCCTTCCTCTCCTTGTCCAAGTGTCTGGATGGAAACTGTTAATCCTTACTCCTCTCAGCTCCATGTCCTTCTTTTCTCCCTGACTCCTATGCAGAACCTCTCTGCCATACTGCACTCTCAGCATAATTTCTTTCTCCTCTCTTTTAGCCAAGGGAAAAAAAAAATAGATGCCTTGATGCCCAAAGGGTTCATTTCTACAGAGAGATCTGATTGACTTCCGGGTAGCAGGGAGAGGACCTGCTTTGGCTTCGTAGCCTCCTAGAATATAATTTCCTTTGTTTCTTTCAGAAAATAATTCAAGTTTCATTTGTTTGTGGTTAATTTCTGTCATTTTTATAGGTCATTTTGAATGAGCATGATGCCATTTACTTATATTTCTTTGGTTTTATCTCCAAGCTTCTTTTTTTCATCCTTGCTGTTTTTTTTCTATCAATAGAATTTATGTCAGAATTAATCTTGAAGCTTCCAAGAAAATCGCAAAGACAAGTCTGCACATATATAGTGTTCTTGTAGATTATAATCAAATATTGGAGTTTTGACTATAATCTTAACAAGTAATCTTGAAAGTTAGTAAAGTAAATGTCTTTTAACTACTTATATGTCCAAGGCTTAATAAGTATAAAGATGTTATTTTTACAGTAGGATGAAGAAATAAACTTAATTCTGCCTCTCTAATGCTTTAAAGTTTAAGGTGATTCAGTATAGTTGATTCTAATAAAGTGAATTATTCAATTTCTGCATTCCTTTACTACTAGAAAACTGCTCCCATGGGAAAGTTGTTAAGCTATAGTATTCCTTGAGAAACAAATAGTTGAGAAAAAGGAAGCCACTTCTTAAATTAAAATAAAGATAAGAAAATCTGGTAGCTATTTGATTAAAATAGCACAAGTCCCATGGGAGTGTGTATGGTGAACATACAAGGGATGCCCCCACCACCAGAACGTGATAGCTTTGAACTTAGCTATGGGCAGATGTCAGTCGCGGAACATGCTTCACCTCTTCTTAGCTTGCTTCCTAGGCCTTTTATTCTATCAGACTCTTTTTTTTTTTTTTCTACTTACTCCAATGTTGTTGCCCTGTTGTTCTGGGTTCTCTGATCACCTCTGATCCACTTCACTTCTGTGAATACTTTTTTTTCAACCTTTTCCTCCACAGATTCAGATTGATCCCACAGATATCCACTTCTAGGTTAGCTGTGGAATTAGATCTTTCATTTATTAACTGATTCTGCAGGCAGAATCAGGCTTGATTTGTGACCCAAGGTATGATCTACCCTGGAGAATGTTTCATGAACACTTGAGAAGAAAGTGTATTCTGTTGTTTTTGGATGGAATATCCTATTAATATCAATTAAGTCCATCTTGTTTAATGTATCATTTAAAGCTGTGTTTCCTTAGTTATTTTCAGTTTGGATGATCTGTCCATTGGTGAAAGTGGGGTGTTAAAGTCCCCTACTATGATTTTGTTACTGTCTATTTTCCCTTTTATGGCTGTTAGCATTTGCCTTATGTATTGAGGTGCTCCTATGTTGGGTTCATAGATATTTACAATTGTTATATCTTCTTCTTGGATTGATCCCTTGATCATTATGTAGTGCCATTTTTTGTCTCTTGTAATAGTCTTTATTTTAAAGTCTATTTTTTCTGATACGAGAATTGCTACTCCAGCTTTCTTTTGATTTCCATTTGCATGGAATATCTTTTTCCATCCCCTCACTTTCAGTCTGTATGTGTCCCTAGGTCTGAAGTGGGTCTCTTGTAGACAGCATATATATGGGTCTTGTTTTTGTATCCTTTCAGCCAGTCTATGTCTTTTGGTGGGAGCATTTAATCCATTTACATTTAAGGTAATTATTGATATGTATTTTCCAATACCATTTTCTTAATTGTTTTGGGTTTGTTATTGTAGGTCTTTTCCTTCTCTTGTGTTTCTTGCCTAGAGAAGTTCCTTTAGCATTTGTTGTAAAGCTGGTTCGGTGGTGCTGAACTCTCTCAGCTTTTGTTTGTCTATAAGTGTTTTAATTTCTTCATGAAATCTGAATGAGATCCTTGCTGGGTAGAATAATCTTGATTGTAGGTTTTTCTCCTTCATCACTTTAAATATGTCCTGCCACTCCCTTCTGGCTTGCAGAGTTTCTGCTGAAAAATCAGCTGTTAACCTTATGGAGATTCCCTTGTGTGTTTTTTGTTGTTTTTCCTTTGCTGCTTTTAATATATTTTTTAAATTTAATTTTTGATAGTTTGATTATTATGTGTCTTAGCGTGTTTCTCCTTGGATTTATCCTGTATGGGACTCTCTGCACTTCCTGGACTTGATTGACTATATCCTTTCCCATATTAGGGAAGTTTTCAACTATAATCTCTTCAAATATTTTCTTAGTCCCCCTTTTTTATTTTTTCTATTCTTCTTCTGGGACCCCTGTAATTCGAATGTTGGTGCGTTTAATGTTGTTCCAGAGGCTTCTGAGACTGTCCTCAATTCTTTTGATTCTTTTCTCTTTATTCTTCTCTGCAGTAGTTATTTCCACTATTTTATCTTCCAGGTCACTTATCCATTCTTCTGCCACAGTTATTCTGCTATTGATTGTTTCTAGAGAATTTTTAGTTTTATTTATTGTGTTGTTCATCATTGTTTGTTTGCTGTTTAGTTCTTTTTGGTCCTTGTTAAACGTTTCTTGTATTTTCTCCATTTGATAACCTAGATTTTGTATCCTGTTTACTATTGTTACTCTGAATTCTTATTTAGGTAGACTGCCTATTTCCTCTTCAATTTTTTGGTCTGGTGGGTTTTTACCTTGCTCCTTCTTCTACTGTGTAATTCTATGTCTTCTCATTTTGTTTAACTTACTGTGTTTGGGGTCTCTTTTTCGCAGGCTGCATGTTCATAATTCCTGTTGTTTTTGGTGTCTGCCCGCAGTGGGTAAGGTTTGTTCAGTGGCTTGTGTATGCTTCCTGGTGGAGGGGACTCGTGCTTGTGTTCTGGTGGATGAAGCTGGATCTTGTCTTTCTTTTGGGCAGTGCCGCATCTGGTGTTGTGTTTTGGGGTGTCTGTGACCTTAGTATGATTTTAGGCAGCCTCTCTGCTAATGGGTGGGGTTCTGTTCCTCTTTTGCTAGTTGTTTTGCATAGGATGTCCAGCGCTGTAGCTTGCTGGTCGTTGAGTGGTGCTGGGTCTTAGCGTTGAGATGGAGATCTCTGGGAGAGCTTTCGCTGTTTGATATTACATGGGGCCAGGAGGTCTTTGCTGGACCAATGTCCTAAACTTTGCTTTCCCACCTCAGAGGCTCAGGCCTGACAGCAGGCTGGAGCACCAAGACCCTGTCAACCACATGGCTCAGAAGAAAAGGGAGAAAAGAAAGAAAGAAAGAAAAAAATAATAATATAAAATAAAGTTATTAAAATAAAAAATATTAAAAATTAAAAAATTAAAGAGTAATAAAAGAAAGAAAGAAAGAAGAGAGCAACCAAACCTATGAACAAATCCACCAATGATAACAAGCGCTAAAAACTATACTGAAAACAAAAAAAAACAAAAAACGGACAGAACCCAGGACAAATGGTAAAAGCAAAGCTATACAGACAAAGTCACAGAAAGAAGCATACCCATAGATACTCACAAAAAGAGAAAAAGGAAAAGGGCAACTAAATCAATAAACAAATCTACCAATGATATTAAGCTCTAAATACTAAACGTAGATAAAGATAAAACCAAAAACAAAGTAGATGCAGAAAGCAAACCCCAAGTCTACAGTTGCTCCCAAGGTCCACCGCCTCAATTTTGGGATGATTCCTTGTCTATTCAGGTATTCCAGACATGCAAGCTACATCAAGTTGATTGTGGAGCTTTAATCCGCTGCTTCTGAGGCTGGTGGGAGAAATTTCCCTTTCTCTTCTTTGTTCGCACAGCTCCTGGGGTTCAGCTTTGGATTTGGCCCAGCCTCTGCATGTAGGGTGCCTGAGGGCATCTGTTCCCTGCCTTTTGGGAAGTCTGAGGTCTTCTGCCAGCTTTCAGTAGGTGTTCTGTAGGAGTTGTTCCACATGTGGATGTCTTTTTGGGGAGGAAGGTGATCTCCCCGTCTTATTCTTTCACCATCTTGAAGGTCCCCCAGCAACAAAGCTTTTAAAGAGACAATATAAAGAACCTGGAGAGGAGGATAAGAGAGAGGGAGTAGCCCAGATGACCTCTGGGTTTCTGCCTTAGGCTAGAGGTGTCAGTGCCTGAGGTAAGAAACAGATGAAAGAAAGGCAGGTTGGTGGAAGAAGGTTTCCACTTTGGGTATGCTGTGTGAAGTGTCTATTGCCTGTTAAATTGAATATTAACTCTTTCCTTGACTTTCAGCACTTTTTGTATTTAAGCTACCACCTACTTCCTAGACTGATTTGTGAACCAATTTCCTGTTTTTACCCCGTAGTCTGCCAAACTTGACTGTCTGCTACTCTCAGACAAAAATAATTTCCATCTCTTCCCCTTTGTACATGGTCCCCTTCACCTGGCTCGCCTTCTCCTCTATCTGTCATGCCAGAAAACCATCTGTCTTTAATGGCTCTTTTTGGAAGCCCTACTTAATCCTTGTGAATGTTTATCATCTCTTCAGCACTTCTTTTTACTTATAAGTTTAAGCAGTTATTCTGCCTTTTATATTGCAGCTAGTTGTGTACCCTTCATATCACCATACTGAAGCTTCTTTATCTTTATTTTCTGAATGGCTAGGATATTGTTTTGAACATAATATGTGCTCAATAAATGTTTATTGGCTTAAAAGGAAATAAAAGAAAATTGTATTTGGTTTTGGGGGAGTGCTGAATGTTAATCGAAGGATATGTATTTTCTGGGTTCTTAACATTTCAGTCTTTCCCAGTACTTTTGTTAACACAGTGAAAGTTGCTTTTGTAGGAAATAAAGAACAGTTGAAATTATCAATGACTTGAAGAAGGGTCTTTTGAACAACTTAATTTTCGGTATGTTTGGAGCAACTAGGGAAGCACACTTGAATTAGGAAAGATTAGAAAACCCTTTTATTTTTTGTTACTCTAAATTTCAATATATAAATATTACATACTCTTAAAATACACCTGGTTTTATGGAATTGTACATGTGCAGAATGAATAAAGTAGGGAATTTCTTCTTTTTATATTACTCAAAGCCTCTAATTTAGGACTACTTCAGTGGGGAGCTCATTCTGTATCTATGATGAAGTCTAATACAGATTTATAGACTGAAGAAAAGTGAATAAACCCAAGTTCTTTAAGAGATGCACACCTGAAGTCAAAGATTATCCATATTAGAGGGACCCCCTAAGGTCTGATAAAGAGGGAAAGGGATCAGTTGTGCACAGTGATAAAAGAAAGGCTAGCAAGATGTGGGCTTGGAGCGTATATTAGAATAATCTTTGCTGTAAATTCCAACTAAAATTTTTGTATTTGTAAAAAGATAACTGATTTTGTATTGAAAAAAGAAATATGAATTACTTTACAAAATAACTTCAGGACTAATTTTACTGTTTGCTGGTATTCCTTGAAGAGATGGGAGACTTTTTCAAATAACATATGCACCCTCCAACCCTTGGTGAGAATCATCTACTTTCAGGAGTCACAATCACCTGTGGGAGTCAGTTAGATCCCCATAGGTGATTTGGGGTAAAAAAAAGTTTTAGCTTTCTTTTTTCCCCCTCCAGGCTTACGAAGCCATATTTACTTTCTGAAATAAAATGAATCATTGAAAGCATCATGACTTTAGTTTAATCAATATTAAATAACTATTGTATGTTGAGGTATTTAGAAAGAAGACAGCTTAAACTTGAACAAGTTGCAATTGCATTTTTTTTTGATGGAAGCACAATGTTCTTATACAATGTTCTTTTCACATTTCTTACTTCTCTGGCATTTATTATAAGGAACGAAGCATTTCTGGAATGCTCATTTTAATTTCAAAGCTCAGGCTATTCTATGGAAAACATTTGGTGCTTGGAGGATCTAAAGAACAATAGAGGAATGTTCAGTGGGAAGCGTCATGAATTGTGGCACTTAAAATAAATTCTGAAGGAAGATTTTAGACAATGATACTTATTGTTCGTTTTAGACAAAGGTTTTAAACAAGGTGCTATAATTTGTCTTTATCTGGGCAAGTATCTTTTAACTCTTGATAAATAAATTAGACTGATAATAGCGAGATATTCGTCTTTTGGAATATGTGAAAACCCATGTAATAAATCAGACTTACTATCATCTTTACATAATGCATGATAAAGACACATGGCCCTACTTGACTGCTTGTAAAGCACATAGAATGTGCTTTGTTAATTGACTTCATCACATTTAGCACAGGGGACCCTAAGAGCAAGATATGGGTAGACCCAGAGAGAACATCTTTGACAAGGTTTCCATGGGAATGGACTAGAAAACACACATTAAATGGCATCCAAATTTTGTGTCATGTTATGCATCTTAAAAAACACTTTATATTATTTAAACTTCATATAATCTTATAGGATAATATGGTTATTCTCATTTTCCAAGAAAGGAAATAAAGGCTTGCTACAAGGAACTCCAGTCTCGGTTGTGAATATGGGAATAAAGCAAATTAGAATAAAGAAGAGGGTCTTTTGGACAGGGGAAGGGAATAGCAGAGCAGACAAAAACAATTTTCATCCACATATTTCCCCCATAGCTTGTAAGTTCTTTCTCAGTTCCTGGCTAAGAACTGGGTCCAGATAACCAAATAAACAAATACTTAATGCTCCATTAATAATAAACAAGCAAAATCGCCAGGGACTGCAGAGCAGGAAGGATTATGTATAGTCTGTTGTCAAAGATGTGATGCTTATTTGTTAAAAGCCTCGGCTATTTGATGACCTGCACCAGCCTAGCTTTCAATAAGACCTTCAGGTCTTCTATTTTAAATACTGGATAAAAGTTTTTTTTTCTTTCTTCCTCTGCAATGGGGATCTTCCAGGTTTGCTTATGAAAATGTAAACCAAATTTTTTTCTTGGAATTCAAGGTTTAATTAAGAAATGGATATTTTTCACAATGTAATTTTGTATAAGGTTTTGTTTCCAAATGTAAGTGCTTAATTTCTATCTCCAAACAATGCTCTTATCATGAGATTATTCTTTTAATTTTTTAAATAAAATTTTATTTATTTATTTATTTTTGGCTGTGTTGGGTCTTCATTGCTGTGAGTGGGCTATCTCTAGTCGTGGCAAGTGGGGGCTACTCTTCGTTGCGGTGCACGGGCTTCTCATTGCAGTGGCTTCTCTTGTTGCGGAGCACGGGCTTTACGCGCGTGGGCTTCAGTAATTGTGGCACGCAGACTCAGTAGTTTTGACCCGTGGGCTCTAGAGTGCAGGTTCAGTAGTTGTGGCACACAGGCTTAGGTGCTCCGTGGCATGTGGGATCTTTCCAGACCAGGGCTTGAACCCATGTCCCCTGCATTGGCAGGCGGATTCTTAATGACTGTACCACCAGGGAAGTCCCATGAGTTTATTCTTATTTTAAACAAATTTACAGAAGTAATACATGCTCATTATTAACATATTCAGGCAATTCAAAATATAGACATCAAAACGTCCCTCTGTTCAACTACCCCATTCATTAAGCCATTAATATAAGAAATATTTATTGAACAACTACTTTGTGATTGTTCGAGTGAGGGAGAACAAACCACATTTCCTGTTTTCATGGAGTTTACATTTTAGTATTAGAAGGATGCCATAAACATACATGAACAAATAAAAAATGTCAGGCTCTATAAATGTTCTGAAGAATTATAACGTGTAGTGAGGGGACAGAGTGGGAGAGGGTGGGGATTGGGGTGGTCAGGGAAGGCCTCTTGATAGGGTACTTTGAGGAGGACCTGATTGCTTGAGAGGCCAACTGATTTGGGGGGAGTGTGGGAGACAGGTAAAAGAGTTTACAGAGGGCCAGAATGTAGATCATAGTAAGGATTTGGGTTTTGTCCTTCTGAAGTAACCACTGTTTTACACATTTCAGAGTGGTTCTGCACCCCCCGCCCCAACATTAGTAATCTCTATTCTTAACCTACATATATTAATACTTATTGACTTAATTATAATTATTTTTGCCTCCCTCTTAATATAGATTGCTGGCTAAAAGTGATATAAATAATCATTTGCTATATGTATATCAAATAATATATATTGAGTATTGTGTATTTTGCATTGGTCCAATAGTAAAACTTGGTGAGATTCAATCTCTATCCCTCCTTCCTCCCTCCCCTCCTCACTCCCCCCGTCCCTCCCTTCCTTCCTGTCTTTAGTTAGGAACTCTGTGGTCGCTGGTAATACTGCTCTTGGTGCCTTGACCTGACTTTTGGGAATGTACCAGTAGTGTTGGGAATGAATCATGTTATTAAGAAATATTTCCTTTTGTTCTGGGCTATGATATCCCAGGGCTGTGTTCCTCTCACAATTTGTCTAATGAGTGACTTGTATTTTTCCAATTTTAGGTTACTACACTTGTAAATTGTCCCCAGAATCCTTCCAACAGGAAAAAAGGACGTTCTAAAAGAGCCAGAGTCCTTCTAGCTTCTGTGGAGGAAGCAACTTGGAATTTATTAGACAAGGGAGAGAAGATTGCTCAAGAAGCCACAGTTTTAAAGGAAGAGCTTACTGGGGCACTTGAGAACATTCGCAAAGAAAGTGAGTACTCTGGTCCTCTGCTCAGGAGCAGACCACTCCTGATGTTAGTTACCGAATTAGATTTGAGTGTTGTGTTCTAGTTGACTTGAGTTTAGTTAGTCTTTTGTAGAGCTCTGAGGAGCTAGCTGTTGGAAGCAGAGTGGCTCTTTAGGCAGCTCCAAAACTCAGACCCCCCTCCTGGTTCTTCCTTTAGTTGTTCAGTTCCCCTCATGCCATAGTTTATCCATAATAAACAAAGAGAAATGTACAATTTTTGTCATAAAATGAGAAGTGACTAATGAGGCTGAAGACATATTTTCCCATACATAAACAAATTATAAAGTTCCTTGTAGACAGTTGGAGATGGAAGTTTCAGACCTGGCCACCTCAGAGGTACATTTTTTATTTTTCCATTATTCTGGAGGTTTAGATTTCCTAAACATAAAAATTATTTTGCATAAACTATGTATAACTCATGTTGCTGCTATGTTAGCATTACATAATAAGGGGAAATGTAGTGGGGAGGGATAAATCAGGAGCTTGGGATGAACATACACACACTACTATGTATAAGATAGATAACCAACAAAGACCTACTATATAGCATAGGGAACTCTACTCAATATTCTGTGATAACCTATATAAGAAAAGAATCTAAAAAAGAATGAATATATGCATATGTATAACTGAATCACTTTGCTGTTCACCTGAAACTAACACAACATTGTAAATCAACTACACTCCAAAAAAAAAAAACAAACCACACACACAAGAATATTACATAATAAAAGTGTATATTTCACCTTTTGATATCTTGAACAGTTTTATTATAATGAATGTCTCATTTGAAGGCTGTTTTATAAAGAACTGCACAATATTCTTTAGTTAATGGAATGATTTTATACATCAGCTTGCTGCTAGGAACTATTTTGAGAGGATAAGGAAGCAAATTTTCCTGTTCAGCTTTGTAAAAGAGACTGCGGGGTGTTCAAAATTTTCCTCTCCCCATCCCAAACATAACTTTAAGAAAATCAGGAAATTTTTGCTAATTAACTAATTAAAATGAATATACTAGCCACAATAAACTTTACGTCAAATACAGGGGAGTTTTTTTGCTATAGTTATATATGATTTATATATTAAAGGGATTCTTTGGACAATATATAGAAAACAATAATGCCTAAGATATTTTGAAATAAATTCATCATTCCTCCCTTCCCCCTACCACCTCAGACCCACTCTTTCTCCTATCTTCTCTGCTTTGGTACCACCATCCACTTAGTTACCAAGTCAGTTAGACTCTTCATTTTTATTCTACCCTCTCTTCCAATTAGCCTCGAAGTTCAACAAATTCTGTCTCCTTTTGTTTCTCAGATCTGTTCTCTCATCTCCATTCCTAATGTTGCCTTCTGAATTCTGGATTACTGCCTTAGCCTTGTCCTATACCAAAGCCAAACATGTTTTTTAAAAATTAAAATATACTCATTTTACTTCCCTGCTTAAAATCATTTTAGTAACCTTTGAAGGATTAGGGGACTGTCTTTCTGGATAAAGTTCAAACTTTTAAACCACAGCATTCCATGATTTGGCTTCTACTATCCTCTCCCTTCTCATTTCCTGATTCTGTTCCCCTCTCAAACTTTCTTCCAAGTAAGGACTCATAGCATCTTGAATGGTACATGTTGCTTTATGCTTCTGTGCCTGTTACCAGCGATTCCCTTCACCTGGATTGCCCTTTTCACTCAGCCAATTCTTACGTAGCAAAACTCAGCCCAGGTCATCTTTCACAGGAAGTGTTTACTGACACCTTGATGCTGATATAGATGCCCTTCTTCTATGTCCTGACAGACTAGGCATCCCTCTTTCATAGCACTTACCACCCCACACACCAGACATTGATTATTTGTTCAATAAATGTAGACTCAATTTCTTGCATTTTTTTTTGGCCACACCACATGGCATGTGGGATCTTTGTTCCCCGAATAGGGTTTGAACCCATGCCCCCTGCAGTGGAAGTGCAGAGTCTTAACCACTGGCCAGCCAGGGAAGTCCCTAGACTCAGTTTCTTCAAGATGGCAAGCACCAAGTCTATTTGATTAGCAATGCCTGACATATAACAGACACTTGATAAATGTTTATTAAATAAAAAAGGAATCTAACCATCATTTTATATTATAAACACTTATAATAGTTTTATCTTTGCTTTTATGAAAAATTATCTCTCATGGTTCCTTTGCTAAGTCTTTGGAAGGAATATGAACCCTATTTGGTACTGCTTCTCTCAGAAAATGTGATCTATTTGACAATATAGTTTCCACAAGTCACGTGGCAATAAATTTGTAAGCCATTGGTCTTTCTTAGCAGGGAACAATAATTGTAATAATTGTCAAGAAATGGTATTTGCTTGTTTTAAAAAAAAGTAATCAACACTTTTAGCTCAATAAAAGTAAATTATTTTAAGGAAAAGTTCTCAAAGAGAAGTCTTTGGATTCTAGGATTATGCAGTGTGTCCTTCACTATGTTCTGTTATAATGTGTGAAATACATATATATGGCATATGCTGTATACACAACAAATACATTTGGTTAAAGATCACCAAGTGCTTTATACTCTGAATCTTTTTGACAAGCTGCCAAATTGAGCTACTGCCACTAGAGTGTAGGAAGAAAGCAGTGAAATGGCAAGTGGTTCTGGAATTTGGGGAATGGCCAATGCTTATCCTATGGTTAGCAGAGATGGTGACAGTAAGAGCACTGTTCTCTAAAACTTGGAAGGAATTTTAGCTCAGTGGTGGAGTTGAAGTATCAGGAGAATGAGTTCTGATCCAAGCAATTCTGTATGATACTGGAAACATATTTTAAAATTTTCTTGCTTTCATTCTTTTTTTTCTTTTTTTTTTAAGGGCTTTGTCTAGTGGTATAATGTGAAGGACTAGTAAAGAGCAAATGATAAGTTTAATGCATTTGAAAAAGTGAAAAATATTGGAAGTAGAGGATATTTTTTCTATATATATATTGACTTATTTTCAAGAAGAAGAATTTTGAGAGTAATTTAGAATTTTTTTTCTAATAAAAATATAGTGTAATTTATATAGCCTTATTATAGGATTCTCTTTTATTCTGTTTTACTGCCTTTACTGGCTTTAGAGAGTCAAAGTGATAAATAAAATGGGCATTTGGTTACCTAAAGAATATGCTTGTAGAAGATAGGTATGGATAGTATTGCGGGGTGGCGGGGGGAATGGTGAAAGGAAAGGTGAAACTGTCAAGATGCAGAAAACATCCACGTAGTGATTATATATGGTCACTCATGGTCTTATACAATGGTTAAGTATTAAATCTGGTATTTATTTAAATAGTTTTAGCATATTCACATTACAGTTATCTAGGAATTAGCTAAGAATTGTTTATAATGTCTAGAGTATATATTTTGCCTATAGCATATTTACTACCTTTGTGTAGCCTCTGCTTCCCTACAGCAGACATTGCTTCTAAGTCACACAATTGCTTATACAATATGTATAGTTTTTTAGTGGTTTATTGAGAATGACATATATACAAAAAGTGCATATATTATCATGAACAACTCAATACATTTTCATTGTGAATACACTAACGTAACCTCCACCTAGATCAAGAAATAGAACATTACTAGAACCCTAGAAGCAACCCCTGTGCCACTTACTACTCCCTCACCTCACAAGTACCATTATCCTGGTTATTACATAAGTTAGTTTTTTTTCCTTCTTTTTGAACTTTATGTAAGTGGGATCATACAGTATGTAGTCTCTTGAGCCTGGCTTCTTTTGCTCAATGTGTCTTACCATAGTGTAGTTCATTTGTTTTTATTGATGAATAGGTCATAATTATTTATCCACTCTACTGTTGATGGATATTTGAGTTGTTTCCAGTTTTTGGCTTTAATATACATTGCTATTATGTATGCATTACTTTTGGTGCATGAATGTAGACATTCCTGTTGGGTTTATACCTAGGAAAGAAATTGCTGGGTCATAAGGTATACACTCAGCTTTAATAGATGGTACCAAGCAATTTTCCAGAGTGGATTTTCCAATTGACACTCTCATCAGTAAAGGTATAAGAATTCCAGTGGTTCTATATTCTTGCTCACTTGGTGTTAACAAGTGTCAGTGTTTTAATTTAAAGTGTGTGTGGTGGTATCCCATTATAGTTTTTTTTCTTTATTTTATTTTTTAATTGAAGTATAGTTGATTTGCTGTGTTGTGTTAGTTTCTGGTGTACAGCACAGTGATTCAGTTATACATATATATTCTTTTCATATTCTTTTCCATTATGGTTTATTACAGGATACTGAATATAGTTCCCTGTGCTATATAGTAGGACCTTGTTGTTTATCTATTTTAGATATAGTAGTTTGTATCTGCTAATCCCAAAATCCTAATTTATCCCTCCCCGACCCTCTTTCCCCTTTGGTAACCATAAGTTTGTTTTCTGTATCTGTGAGTCTGTTTCTGTTTTGTAAATAAGTTCATTTGTATCATATTTTACATTCCCTATATAAGTGATATCATATGGTATTTGTCTTTCTCTTTCTGACATGTCACTTAGTATGATAATCTCTAGGTCCATCTATATTGCTGCAAATGGCATTATTTCATTCTTTTTTTATGGCTGCCATTGTATATACATACTACCTCTTCTTTATTCATTCACCTGTTGATGGACAGTTAGGTTGTTTTCATGTCTTGCCTATTGTAAATAGTGCTGCTATGAACATTGGGGTGCATGTATCTTTTTTTTAAAAAACATTTATTTATTTATTTATTTGGCTGCGCCGGGTCTTCATTGTGGCATGCGGGATCTTTTAGTTGTGGCATGCAGGATCTAGTTACCTGACTAGGGATCGAACCCAGTCCCCCTACATTGGGAAAGCTGAGTCTTAGCCACTGGACCACCAGAAAGTAGCAGGGGTGCATGTATCATTTTGAATTAGAGTTTCTTCCGGTTGTATGCCCAGGAGTGGGATTGCTGGATCACCTGGCAACTCTATTTTTAGTTTTTTTAAGAAATCTCCATACTGTTTTCGAGAGTGGCTGCACCAATTTACATTCCCACCAACAGTGTAGGACGGTTCCCTTTTCTCCACACCCTCTCTAGCATTTGTTATTTATTTTTACAAAATAAATTTATTTATTTATTTTTATTTTTGGCTGCGTTGGGTCTTCATTGCTTCACATGGGCTTTCTCTAGTTGCGGCGAGTGGGGGCTAGTCTTCATTGTGGTGTGCAGGCTTCTCATTGAGGTGGCTTCTCTTGTTGTGGAGCACGGGCTCTAGGTGCGTGGGCTTCAGTAGTTGTAGCACACAGGTTCAGTAGTTGTGGCTCATGGGCTCTAGAGTGCAGGCTCAGTAGTTGTGGCACATGGGCTTAGTTGCTCTGTGGCATGTGGGATCTTCCCAGACCAGGGATCGAACCCTTGTCTTCTGCATTGGCAGACGGATTCTTAACCACTCTGACACCAGCATTTGTTATTTGTAGACTTTTAAATGATGGCCATTCTGACCTGTGTGAAGTGATACCTCATTGTAGTTTTGATTTGCATTTCTTTAGTAATTAGCGATGCTGAGCATCTTTTCATGTGCCTATTGGCCATCCGTATGTCTCTTTGGAGAATGTCTATTTAGGTCTTCTGCCCATTTTTTGATTGGGTTGTTTGTTTTTTTGTTGAGTTGTGTGAGCTGTTTGTATATTTTGGAAATTAATCCCTTGTCGATTGCATTGTTTGCAAATATTTTCTCCCAGTCTGTAGGTTGTCTTTTCGTTTTGTTGATGGTTTCCTTTGCTGTGCAAAAGCTTATAAGTTTGATTAGGTCCCATTTGTTTATTTTTGCTTTTATTTCTATTGCCTTGGGAGACCCATTGTAGTTTTAATTTGTTCTTGTTATGAGTCTTTTTTAGTTGTAGATATTAAAAAATCTTCTCCCTTTCATTAATTTAAGCATTTTTGATATTCAGAAGTAATTTTGATAAATTCAAGTTAATCATTTTATTCCTCTATGGGTAGAGATTTTTCTGTTTCGTAAAAAATTTTGCCTATTACGAAGTGAGAAAGATATCCTTTTGTATTGTTATCTAGAGGCTTTATTGTTTTACCTTTACAATCCATCTGGAAATAAATTTTTATGAATGGTGTGAATTAGGGGTCATGATTCACTTTTTTTTCATATGGAAATAAAATTAATCCAATATCATATAGATGCATATGGAAGTTTCTTGGTTCCAGTACCATTTATTGAAAAAAACACTCGCAACCCTACTCTTTCTCAATTGAATCACTTTTGCACCTTTGCTGAAAATCAGTTGACCATATCTGTGTGAGTCTCCTTTGGAACTCTCTTCTATTCCATCGATTCACATATCCTTATAGCAATAACACATTGTCTTGATTACTGTATATCATAGTAAGTATTGAAATAAAAATTATTTTGATTTGGCTATTCTAGGTCCCTTGCATTTCCACAGAATTTTGGAATCAACTTCTCAATTTCTACAAAAAAGCCTGCTGGGGTTTCGATTGGGATTAAATTGGATCTATAGATCAATTTGTGCTGAAGTGACATTTAAATAGTAATGAGTCTTCTGATTCAAAAACATGTAATTAATTTTTTAAATGATATTGTAAATGGTACTTTAAAACATTTTAATTTTAAATCTATCTTCAAATTCATGATACTTTTTTCCTTACTTCTCTAGTCTATTTGTAAGTCCATCCAGTGAATTTTTCACTTTGTTGTGCATTTTATTTCTTTAATTTTCATTTGTTTTTTAAAAATAGTTTTTATATCTGTGAAAATAGAAATAGAAATAGTTTTCTTTAATTTCTTTCCAAATTCTAGTTCCCTGCTGAAATTTTGTCTTGCCATTACTTTTCTTGAACATCTCCATTACAGTTAATTTCTGTATCTGACATGTCCAATATGTGGCTCTCCTGTAGGTTTGTTTCTATTGTCTGTTTTTTCCTTTTGGTTTTTAAAGTAACTGATTTTGTCTCCTGGTGTCTTGGATAGTTTTTGATCAAATGCTGGGTATTGTGGATGAAAATTTTAGAATTAATTTTTAAAGATTATTCTATTTCTAGCCAGCCCTTACTCTTGGATGTAGCATCTCAGAGGTCTCAATTGGAAGCATAAGATATTTAACAGGACATTTCATCTTAGGCAGTCTCAGAACTCCAATTTTATCTCTCTGACTTCCTGAAGGAGGGAAAAATTCTTTGCTTAACATCTCATTGTCTCAGCTGCCATTTTTTTGGCTTCTCTCTTGTTCAGTCTCTCTGCCATTTGGTTTCTTATAATCGTATACAAAAAAGTCAACTTCAGGTGGATTTAGGATCTAAAAATTAAAAACTCAGTGAAAAATAAGGGTGAATATTTTTAAGGCTTTGGATGTTCAACAGGATTTATTAAACATGAAACAAAAAACTATAAAGAAAAGACTGACATTTTATTATACCAAAATTAAGAACTTTCTTACATCAAAAAAATTTTTAAAGAAAATGAAAAGACACTCTTAGAAAAGATATTGGCATAAACACAACAAGGGATTAATAACAAGAACACATAAAGAACTCTCATAAATCAATAAGAAAAGCAAAAGAAAAATGGACATGCCAAGATTTTTACAGAAGAATAAGCACCAACAAAAATACAGAGATGTTCAGCCTCATTAATGATCAGGGACATGCAAATGAGATACCATTTTATATAATTCAACTGGCAAAAATTTAAAAGTCTAACGTGTTACAAAGACTTTGAAGCAATAGTATCTTTTATACATTGCTTATGGGAATGTAAATGGGTACAATTATTTTGAAAAACAGTTTTGGTATGTCACTTTAGTCAAATGCCAAAGTTCCATTTACATATGGGTATGTTTCTGAACTCAAATCAATTATATTTCTGGTGTTGTGAGTGTGTAGAAATGCAGTTGTCATTTTAAGATTGGCACTTCTTGAGGTATTACCTCTGAAATGAAACTTTGGATAGTAATTTTAAAAAGAGGAAAACATTTGAGACATGCAAACACACATGGCCTGTTTCTTTGGGATCCTTATAATGGTAAGATTACGGTACTTTATTTGGCTTATGTTAGAAACAAATTTTACAAAAGTGATGTGACACAGTATATGGCATTTGCTGTTAATATACAAAATTGCAAAGAACAAAGAATTGTTTTAACAGAGATTATACATACTTTCTATTCATAAACATTTAGGAATATGTGCTGTTCTCAGGTCTCTAATTCTAAAGATGCTACTTTTTCTAATATATAGAAAGATAAGTATAGTGATATATGGTCTATTGTGGCAGCTGGGATAACTACAGTTTGAAGTTTTGTTAACATCATGAACTGTCTTTCATAATAAATTCTAGAGATAATTAATAAACAAAGATATTATTAGTTTTGCTGTTTGGAAAAAAAGATAACTAATCATCTGGATTTAGCAAAAGTCTTAAAGATTTGTCAGTTAAATCAGAGTCTTTTTCCTTAGAACATTTAAAAATAATATTTAGTTTTCTCACGTAAACATTAACTGCTTTATCTTAATAATTACACATTTTTAGATTCTTAGTAAAAATTACACATTTTTAGATATAAAAGTATGGGGCCCTTAATGTATAAAGGGATAATTAATTTGAGATTTCAAGAGTGTTCAGAGAAAGGTTACAATTCAACTCTTTTGTATATTGCCATACAAACCAAGGTGCCTACACAGGTGGAGCACAGCACCAATCAAATCCCCATATATTGATACTTTGGTTTAAATTTTCTGGAGCTGGAACGTGTAGTCTAACATCAGTAGTCTTGGTAGTTTTTGCCTACCAGAGCCAGCCGTTGGAAACATGTATTGTGCCCTTCGTATTTATGTACGTCAGATGGGAGCGGACTTGCAAATTTGTTGGAATCCAGCCACTGCTAAAATATTTCCCCATCTATTTTTTTTTAAACATCTTTATTGGAGTCTAATTGCTTTACAATGGTGTGTTAGTTTCTGCTTTATAACAAAGTGAATCAGTTATACATATACATATGTTCCCATATCTCTTAGCTCTTGCATCTCCCTCCCTCCCACCCTCTCTATCCCATACCTCTAGGTGGTCACAAACCACTGAGCTGATCTCCCTGTGCTATGAGGCTGCTTCCCACGAGCTATCTATTTTACGTTTGGTAGTGTATATATGTCCGTGCTACTCTCTCATTTTGTCACAGCTTACCCTTCCCCCTCCCCATATCCTCAAGTCCATTCTCTAGTAGGTCTGTGTCTTTATTCCCTTCTTACCCGTAGGTTCTTCATGCCTTTTTTTTTTCTTAGATTCCATATATATGTGTTAGCATACGGTATTCATTTTTCTCTTTTTGACTTACTTCACTCTGTATGACAGACTCTAGGTCCATCCACCTCACTACAGATATCTCAATTTCGTTTCTTTTTATGGCTGAGTAATATTCCCTTGTATATATGTGCCACATCTTTTTTATCCATTCATCCGATGATGAACACTTAGGTTGCTTCCATATCCTGGCTATTGTAAATAGAGCTGCAATGAACATTTTGGTACATGACTCTTCTTGAATTATGGTTTTCTCAGGGTATATGCCCAGTAGTGGGATTGCTGGGTCGTATGGTAGTTCTATTTTTAGTTTTTTAAGGAACCTCCATACTGTTCTCCATAGTGGCTGTATCAATTTACATTCCCACCAACAGTGCAAGAATGTTCCCTTTTCTCCACACCCTCTCCAGCATTTGTTGTTTCTAGATTTTTTGATGATGGGCATTCTGACCGGTGTGAGATGATATCTCATTGTAGTTTTGATTTGCATTTCTCTAATGATTAATGATGTTGAGCATTTTTTCATGTGTTTGTTGGCAATCTGTATATCTTCTTTGGAGAAATGTCTATTTAGGTCTTCTGCCCGTTTTTGGATTGATTGTTGTTTTGTTATTGAGCTTCATGAGCTGCACGTAAATCTTGGAGATTAATCCCTTTTCATTTGCTTCATTTGCAAATATTTTCTCCCATTATGAGGGTTGTCTTTTGGTCTTGTTTATGGTTTCCTTTGCTGTGCAAACGCTTTGAAGTTTCATTGGGTCCCATTTGTTTATTTTTGTTTTTATTTCCATTTCTCTAGGAGGTGTGTCAAAAAGGATCTTGCTGTGATTTATGTCATAGAGTGTTCTGCCTATGTTTTCCTCTAAGAGTTTGATAGTTTCTGGCCTTACATTTAGGTCTTTAATCCATTTTGAGTTTATTTTTGTGTATGGTGTTAGGGAGTGTTCTAATTTCATACTTTTACATGTAGCTGTCCAGTTTTCCTAGCACCAGTTATTGAAGAGGCAGTCTTTTCTCCACTGTATATTCTTGCCTCCTTTATCAAAGATAAGGTGTCCATATGTGCATGGGTTTATCTCTGGGCTTTCTATCCTGTTCCATTGATCTATATTTCTGTTGTTTTTTGTTTTTTGTTTTTTTTTTTTGCAGTACACGGGCCTCTCACTGCTGTGGCCTGTCCCGTTGCAGTGCACAGGCTCCGGATGCGCAGGCTCAGTGGCCATGGCTCATGGGCCCAGCTGCTCCACAGCATGTGGGATCTTCCCAGATCGGGGCACGAACCCATGTCCCTTGCATCAGCAGGCGGACTCTCAACCACTGCACCAACAGGGAAGCCCTATATTTCTGTTTTTGTGCCAGTACCATACTGTCTTGATTACTGTAGATTTGTGGTATAGTCTGAAGTCAGGGAGCCTGATTCCTCCAGCTCCATTTTTCATTCTCAAGATTGCTTTGTCTCTTCAGGGTCTTTTGTGTTTCCAAACAAATTGTGAAAATTTTTTTTCTTGTTCTGTGAAAAATGCCAGTGGTAGTTTGACAGGGATTGCATTGAATCTGTAGATTGCTTTGGGTAGTAGAGTCATTTTCACAATGTTGATTCTTACAATACAAGAACATGGTATATCTCTCCATCTGTTTGTATCATCTTTAATTTCTTTCATCAGTGTCATAATTTTCTGCATACAGGTCTTTTGTCTCCTTAGGTAGGTTTATTCCTAGATATTTTATTCTTTTGGTTGCAATGGTAAATGGGAGTGTTTTCTTCATTTCACTTTCAGATTTTTCATCATTACTGTATAGGAATGCCAGAGATTTCTGTGCATTAATTTTCTATCTTGCTACTTTACCAAATTCATTGATTAGCTCTAGTAGTTTTCTGGTAGCACCTTTAGGATTCTTTATGTATAGTATCATGACATCTGCAAACAGTAACAGCTTTACTTCTTCTTTTCCGATTTGGATTCCTTTTATTTCTTTTTCTTCTCTGATTGCTGTGACTAAAACTTCAAAAACTATGTTGAGTAATAGTGGTGAGAGTGGGCAACTTTGTCTTGTTCCTGATCTTAGTGGAAGTGGTTTCAGTTTTTCACCATTGAGGACGATGTTGGCTGTGGGTTTGTCATATATGGCCTTTATTATGTTGAGGAAAGTTCCCTCTATGCCTACTTTCTGGAGGGTTTTATCATAAATGGGTGTTGAATTTTGTCGAAAGCTTTTTCTGCATCTATTGAGATGATCATATGGTTTTTCTCCTTCAATTTGTTAATATGGTGTATCACGTTGATTAATGTGTGTATATTGAAGAATCCTTGCATTCCTGGAATAAACCCCACTTGATCATGGTGTAGGATCCCTTTAATGTGCTGTTGGATTCTGTTTGCTAGTATTTTGTTTAGGATATTTGCATCTATGTTTATCAGTGATATTGGCCTGTAGATTTCTTTCTTTGTGACATCTTTGTCTGGTTTTGGTATCAGGGTGATGGTGGCCTCCTAGAATGAGTTTGGGAGTGTTCCTCCCTCTGCTTTATTTTGGAAGAGTTTGAGAAGGATAGGTGTTAGCTCTTCTCTAAATGTTTGATAGAATTCATCTGTGAAGCCCTCTGCTCCTGGGCTTTTGTTTGTTGGAAGATTTTTAATCACAGTTTCAATTTCAGTGCTTGTGATTGGTCTGTTCATATTTTCTATTTCTTCCTGTTTCAGTCTCGGCAGGTTGTGCATTTCTAAGAATTTGGCCATTTCTTCCAGGTTTTCCATTTTATTGGCATAGAGTTGCTTGTAGTAATCTCTCATGATCCTTTGTATTTCTGCAGTGTCAGTTGTTACTTCTCCTTTTTCATTTCTAATTCTATTCATTTGAGTCTTCTCCCTTTTTTTCTTGATGAGTCTGGCTAATAGTTTATCAAGTTCGTTTATCTTCTCAAAGAACCAGGTTTTAGTGTTATTGATCTTTGCTATCATTTCCTTCAGTTCTTTTTCATTTATTTCTGATCTGATCTTTATGATTTCTTTCCTTCTGCTAACTTTGGGGTTTTTTTATTCTTCTTTCTCTAATTGCTTTAGGTGAAATATTAGATTGTTTATTTGAGATGTTTCCTGTTTCTTAAGGTAGGATTGTATTGATATAAACTTCCCTCTTAGAACAGCTTTTGCTGCATCCCATAGGTTTTGGGTTGTCGTTTTTTCATTGTCATTTGTTTCTAGGTATTTTTTGATTTCCTCTTTGAAATCTTCAGTGATCTGTTGGTTATTAAGTAGTGTATTGTTTAGCCTCCATGTGTCTGTAGTTTTTACACATTTTTTCCTGTAATTGATATCTAGGCTCATAGCATTGTGCTTGGAAAAGATACTTGATACAATTTCAATTTTCTTAAATTTACCAAGGCTTGATTTGTGACCCAAGATATGATCTGTCCTGGAGAATGTTCCATGGGCACTTTAGAAAAATGTGTATTCTGTTGTTTTTGGATGGAATGTCCTATAAATATCAATTAAGTCCATCTTGTTAAATGTATCATTTAAAGCCTGTGTTTCCTTATTCATTTTCATTTTGGATGATCTGTCCATTGGTGAAAGTGGGGTGTTAAAATCCCGTAGTATGATTGTGTTACTGTCAATTTCCCCTTTTATGGCTGTTAGCATTTGTCTTATGTATTGAGGTGCTCCTATGTTGGGTGCATAAATATTTACAATTGTTATATCTTCTTCTTGGATCGATCCCTTGATCGTTATATAGTGTCCTTCTTTGTCTCTTGTATTAGTCTTTATTTTAAAGTCTATTTTTCCTGATATGAGAATTGCTATTCCAGCTTTCTTTTGATTTCTATTTGCATAGAATATCTTTTTTCCATCCCCTCACTTTCAGTCTGTATGTGTCCCTAGGTCTGAGGTGGGTCTCTTGTAGACAGCATATATACGGGTCTTGTTTTTGTATCCATTCAGCCAGTGTGTGTCTTTTGGTGGGAGCATTTAATCCATTTACATTTAAGGTAAATATCGATATGTATGTTCCTATTACCATTTTCTTAATTTTGGGGGGTTTGTTATTGTAGGTCTTTTCCTTCTCTTGTGTTTCCTGCCTAGAGAAGGTCCTTTAGCATTTGCTGTAAAGCTGGTTTGGTGGTGCTGAATTCTCTCAGCTTTTGCTTGTCTGTAAAGGTTTTAATTGCTCCATCAAATCTGAATGAGATCCTTGCTGGGTAGAGTAATCTTGGTTGTAGGTTTTTCTCCTTCATCACTTTAAATATGTCCTGCCACTCCCTTCTGGCTTGCAGAGTTTCTGCTGAAAGATCAGCTGTTAACCTTATGGAGATTCCCTTGTGTGTATTTTGTTGTTTTTCCCTTGCTGCTTTTAATATGTTTTATTTGTATTTAATTTTTGATACTTTGATTAATGTGTGTCTTGGCGTGTTTCTCCTTGGATTTGTCCTGTTGGGACTCTGTGCTTCCTGGACTTGATTAACTATTTCCTTTCCCATATTAGGGAAGTTTTCAACTACAATCTCTTTAAATATTTTCTCAGTCCCTTTCTTTTTCTCCTCTTCTTCTGGGACCCCTATAATTCGAATGTTGGTGCGTTTAATGTTGTCCCAGAGGTCTCTCAGACTGTCCTCAGTTCTTTTCATTCTTTTATCTTTATTCTGCTCTGCAGTAGTTATTTCCACTATTTTGTATTCCAGGTCACTTATCCGTTCTTCAGCCTCTGTTATTCTGCTATTGATCCCTTCTAGAGTATTTTTAATTTCATTTATTGTGTTGTTCACCATTGCTTGTTTCCTCTTTCGTTCTTCTAGGTCCTTGTTAAATGTTTCTTGCATTTTCTCTATTCTATTTCCAAGATTTTGGATCATCTTTAGTATCATTATTCTGAATTCTTTTTCAGGTAGACTGCCTATTTTCTCTTTATGTGTTAGGTCTCGTGGGTTTTTACCTTGCTCCTTCATCTGCTGTGTGTTTTTCTGTCTTCTCATTTTGCTTATCTTACTGTGTTTGGGGTCTCCTTTTTGCAGGCTGCAGGTTCGTAGTTCCTGTTGTTTTTGGTGTCTGTCCCCAGTGGCTAAAGTTGTTTCAGTGGGTTGTGTAGGCTTCCTGGTGGAGGGGACTAGTGCCTGTGTTCTGGTGGATGAGGCTGGATCTTGTCTTTCTGGTGGGCAGGTCCATGTCTGGTGGTGTATTTTGCGGTGTCTGTGGCCTTATGATTTTAGGCAGCCTGTCTGCTAATGGATGGGGTTGTGTTCCTTTCCTGGTAGTTGTTTGGCATAGGGTGTCCAGCACTGTAACTTGCTGGTCGTTGAGTGAAGCTGGGTCTTGGTGTTGAGATGGAGATCTCTGGGAGATTTTTGCCATTTGATATTACGTGGAGCTGGGAGGTCTCTTGTGGACCAATGTCCTGAACTTGGCTCTCCCACCTCAGAGGCACAGCCCTGATGCCTGGCTGGAGCACCAATAGCCTTTTATCCACACGGCTCAGAATAAAAGGGAGGAAAAAAAAGAAAGAAAGAAAGAAAGAGGATAAAATAAAATAAAGATAAAATAAAATAATGTCATTAAATTAAAAAATAAGAAATAATTATCAAGAAAAATATCTTTTTAAAAAAGTAAAGATACAAACAAACAAAAAAAAAACCCAGAAATAAAACGGCTGGATAGAACCCTAGGACAAATGGTGAAAGCAGAGCTATACAGACAAAATCTCCCACAGAAGCCTACACATACACACTCACAAAAAGAGGAAAAGGGGAAAAAATAATATATCTTGCTCCCAAAGTCCACCTCCTCAATTTGGGATGATTCGTTGTCTATTCAGGTATTCCACAGATGCAGGGTACTTCAAGTTGATTGTGGGGATTTAATCCGCTGCTCCTGAGGCTCCTGGGAGAGATTTACCTTTCTCTTCTTTGTTCTCACAGCCCCTGGGGCTCAGCTTTGGATTTGGCCCCGCCTCTGTGTGTAGGTTGCCTGAGAGCGTCTGTTCTTCGCTCAGACAGGACGGGTTTAAAGGAGCTGCTGATTCACGGGCTCTGGCTCACTCAGGCCGGGGGAAGGGAGGGGTGCGGATGCTGGGCGAGCCCGCAGCGGCAGAGGCTGGCGTGACGTTGCACCAGCCTGATGCGCACTGTGCGTTCTCCCAGGGAAGTTGTCCCTGGATCACGGGACCCTGGCAGTGGAGGGCTGCACAGGCTCCCGGGAGGGGAGGTATGGAGGGTGACCTGTGCTTGCATACAGCCTTCTTGGTGGCGGCAGCGTTAGCGTCTCATGCCCGTCTCTGGGGTCCGCGCTGTTAGCCGCGGCTCGTGCCCGTCTCTGGAGCTCCTGGAAGCGATGCTCTTAATCCCCTCTCCTCGTGCACCAGGAAACAAAGAGGGAAGGAAAAGTCTCTTGCCTCTTCGGCAGGTCCAGACTTTTCCTCGGACTCCCTCCCGGCTAGCTGTGGCGCACCAGCCCCCTTTCACGCTGTGTTCAGACCGCCAACCCCAGTCGTCTCCCTGCGCTCCTACCGAAGCCCGAGCCTCGGCTCGCAGCCCCGCCCGCCCCGGCGAGTGAGCAGACAAACCTCTCGGGCTGGTGAGTGCTGGTCGGCACCGATCCTCTTTGTGGGAATCTCCCCGCTTTGCCCTCCGCACCCCTGTTGCTGCGCTCTCCTCCGCGGCCCCGAAGCTTCCCGCCTCCGCCCCCCACAGTCTCCGCCCGCAAAGGGGCTTCCCAGTTTGTGAAAACCTTTCCTCCTTCACAGCTCCCTCCCACTGGTGCAGGTCCCGTCCCTATTCTTTTGTCTTTGTTTTTTCTTTTGCCCTACCCAGGTACGTGGGGAGTTTCTTGCCTTTTGGGAGGTTTGAGGTCTTCTGCCAGCGTTCAGTAGGTGTTCTGTAGGAGTTGTTCCACGTGTAGATGTGTTTCTGATGTATCTGTGGGGAGGAAGGTGATCTCCGCGGCTTACTCTTCCGCCATCTTTCTCAACCTCCCTATCTATTTTTAATTGTGGGCCTCCACCAAGGCCACCATGAGCCAATAAATGAGGAGCTTTTTAATCCATCAGGGGTCCTCTAATTCATATAGCTCTTCTCAAATATGGGCTATGGTATTTTATACTAAAAGAAATGCTATGCTATCTAGTCTACTAATGTAGGTGCCTAACGGCATGTTTGTAAAGCTTAGGCCAGCAGCAGCTGACAACTTGCCCCACTTTGCATGGCTCATGAGTATTTCTAGCAGGGTAGATGATGTGGCTTGTAGCTAGGGGACTATCTCCCTTCCCAGTGAGAAGTAAACAAGGAAAATGTACGCATTCCTCTTGTGCATAATATATGTATTCAGGGTATTTAAAAAAGTTATCCCTCTTTCTACATTTCCATAGTTCTTTATCTTCATGATTTGCAAAACCCTAGGTTTGCACTTTTTTTTTCCCAGCAGGAATTAGGAATGAAGACTTACTATCATCCATATTAGAGAAAAGAATTACTTCTAGAAACGGTTATTCCTGGAAAATTGTATCTTGAAAGTGTAATTAGTCTTCCTATCAGAATACTTGAGTACTCAAACAACGAATGCCATTATAGAATTTACAATATTGAACCTTTAAAATGGTACCTATTGCCTTCCTGATTATTCAATGCATTTTTTTTTTTTTTTTTTGTAGAGGGAAATAAATCATTTCCTAGGGGAAGTAGAGATTTAAGGAAATTTATTGGTGTCCATTTCGGGTGACCTGAGTTGAAAGATCTTATCTTTTGAAACTCAGATCTATGGAACATTTTTTTTTTTTTGGTTGGTTTTCGCTTTCTCTTTCTCTCTTTTTTTAAAATTTTAGTCCTTTTACTTGTTGATTAATTGATTGGCCATGCCACATGGCTTGCGGGGATCTTAGTTCCCTGACCAGGGATTGAACCCTGGCAGTGAGAGCTCGGAGTCCTAGCCACTGGACCACCAGGGAATTCCCTATGGAACATTTTTTAATAAAAGAAAATAGCAGTTCATTTTTAGTTAACCATGCCTAAGTAACAGGTTAGCCCCACCCACTCTGCTCAACAATGTAGCAGTTAGGACTTAGATAAAATGTTTGGTATTTACCACCACTTTCTCACAGTCTATATATGGTTTCAAAGGCAACAGCTGCTGCCTTGTTATTTCCATCTATTGCTATGTTGATGTTGTGTGTATTTAACTGTTATTATAAGAGTGTTCTTAGATAAGTATAAAGTCACGAATACTATAATCTTTTCAGCCAAGTACAGTGTGCTTTAGGAATTGCAGTTCATTCTTCATTAGAAAGAGGATGATGAACTCTTGTTCAAACACATTTTAACATGCATGCATGGTGTCTTGTAGCTGGCAGAATGTTTATGGAAACACTTCCATTGAAGACTGATGAGCTAATTAGCTACATTGCTTGTAAACTACTAATTGCTGGAAAATACTCAACATGGCATCCCTTAGCATTCACTTGAAAAATCTGCAGCAGACTTTTTTTTAAATTGAAGTATAGTTGATTTACAATATTGTGTTGGTTTCAGGTATACAGCAAAAGTGATTCAGTTATATATATGTTTTCAGATTGTAATCCATTATAGGTTATTATAAGATATTGAATATAATTCTCTGTGCTATACGGTAAATCTTTGTTGCTTATCTGTTTTATGTATAGTAGCTTGTTAATCCCAGCAGCAGGCTTTTCTTATGGTGCATTTGATATCTTCAGCAAACTCCTCAGAGTCACCCATCTTGAAGTGTTGTGTAGGCAGTTGGGAAGTACTTAATGTGTGTGTGCAGCCATCTCAATTTCAATCACATGATATGCTGGACCTATGACATACAGACAGACTGATTTTTTGAGAAATACCAGTCATGTCAGTTTTGAAAGTAAGAGAAATTCTGTAACCTGTATACCGTTTACTTTGATGTATAATTCAAAGACAGGAGCAAAGATTAAATGCATGTTAACAGATTAATTTGTAAGTGATGAGTCCTAGAAACTAAAATTTGGTCTGAAACCTCAGCTAGTAGAGTCTGAAATCAAAGGCATGATTCATATATTAGCCATAGCTTTGCTAGTGTGGCACTTTGCTAGAGGGATGGTACTGTGCTGTAGTTATTTCATAAGTGTGTGTAAAGGTAACAGAGTAGGTGTAATGCTGACAAGTAATCTAAAGTTTATGCTTGGGGATTCCCTGGCGGTCCAGTGGTTAAGACTTCCGTGCTTCCACTGCAGGGGGCACGGGTTCGATCCCTGGTCGGAGAATTAAGATCCTGCATGCTGTGCAGCCAAAAAAAAAAAAAGTTTATGCTCATGGAAAACAGGTCTGAACATTATTGTTTTGTTTCAAACTCAAGTGTTAAAGAGTGCATTAAGCTGTTAACAATTTCTCAGGGTCAGCAATAAGTATCTTAGAATTTCTGTCCTTGACTTTTTCTTCTCATCTTTCTTCAGTTTCAAAGAAAGTGGTGTTCCTTTTTACACTTTAAAACTAATCTTTCCAATCATTACTTGGATCCTAGCTCATTCCTTCTTCTCTCTTGAGAGACTTTTATTCTACAATTATCTTTTTTTTTCCTCTAGGCTGTACATTCATATTCCTTTTTACTGGTTCTTTCTTCACTCATATTAGCTTACCCCTGCCTGATGGCTGGCAAATATTTAATAAAAATTGCATTTCCTTTTAGTCTATAGTACTTTCTTCTTAACTCCTAATGCTATTTTACCTTGTCTATTTTTCTGCTTTGACCTAGTTGTTTAATACAATTAATTTGCACCAATTTATTATTTACTTTTAATTTTTTAATTAATTTATTTATTTTAATACATCTTTATTGGAGTATAATTGCTTCACAATACTGTGCTAGTTTCTGTTGTACAACAAAGTGAATCAGCCATATGCATACATATATCCCCATATCCCCTCCCTCCCACCCTCCCTATCCCACCCCTCTAGGTCGTTGCAAAGCACCGAGCTGATCTCCCTGTGCTATGCAGCTGCTTCCCACTAGTTATCTATTTTACATTTGGTAGTGTATATATGTTGATGCCACTCTCACTTCGCCCCAGCTTCCCCCACCCCCTCCGTGTCCTCAGGCGCATTCTCTATGTGTACGTCTTTATTCCCGCCCTGCCACTAGGTTCATCAGTACCTTTTTTTTTTTTTTTTTAGATTCCATATATATGTGTTAGCATACGGTATTTGTTTTTCTCTTTCTGACTTACTTCACTCTGTATGACACTCTAGGTCCATCCACATCACTACAAATAACTTAATTTCATTTCTTTTTATAGCTGAGTAATATTCCATTGTATATATGTGCCACAGCTTCTTTATCCATTCATAGGTCGATGGACATTTAGGTTGCTTCCATGACCTGGCTATTGTAAATAGTGCTACAATGAACATTGTGGTACATGACTCTTTTTGAACTATGGTTTTCTCAGGGTATATACCCAGTAGTGGCATTGCTGGGTCGTATGGTAGTTGTATTTGTAGGTTTTTAAGGAACCTCCATAATGTTCTCCATAGTGGCTGTATCAATTTACATTCCCACCAACATTGCAGGAGGATTCCCTTTTCACCACACCCTCTCCAGCGTTTATTGTTTATAGATTTTTTGATAATGGCCATTCTGACTGGTGTGAGGTGATACCTCATTGTAGTTTTGATTTGCATTTCTCTAATGATTAGTGATGTTGAGCATCTTTTCATGTGTTTGTTGGCAATCTGTGTATCTTCTTTGGAGAAATGTCTATTTAGGCCTTCTGCCCATTTTTGGATTGGGTTGTTTGTTTTTTTGATATTGAGCTCCATGAGCTGTTTGTATATTTTGGAGATTAATCCTTTGTCTGTGTTTCATTTGCAAATATTTTCTCCCATTCTGAGGGTTGTCTTTTCATCTTGTTTATGGTTTCTTTTGCTGTGCAAAAGCTGTAAAGTTTAATTAGGTCCCATTTGTTTATTTTTGTTTTTATTTCCATTACTCTAGGAGGTGGGTCAAAAAAGAACTTGCTGTGGTTTATGTCAAAGATTGTTTTTCCTTTGTTTTCCTCTAAGGGTTTTATAGTGTCTGGTCTTACATTTAGGTCTTTAATCCATTTTGAGTTTATTTTTGTGTTAGGTAGTGTTCTAATTTCATCCTTTTACATGTAGCTGTCCAGTTTTCCGAGCATCACTTATTGAAGAGGCTGTCTTTTCTCCATTGTATGTTCTTGCCTCCTTTGTCATAAATTAGGTGACTATGTGCGTGGGTTTATCTCTGGGCTTTCTATCCTGTTCCATGGATCTGTATTTCTGTTTTTGTGCCAGTACCATACTGTCTTGATTACTGTAGCTTCATAGTATAGTTTGAAGTCGGTGAGCCTGATTCCTCCAACACTGTTATACTTTCTCAAGATTGCTTTGGCTATTTGGAGTCTTTTGTTTCCATACGAATTGTAAAATTTTTGTTCTAATTCTGTGAAGAATGCCATTGATTGTTTGATAGGGATTGCATTGAATCTGTAGATTGCTTTGGGTAGTATAGTCATTTTCACAGTATTGATACTTCCAATCCAAAAACATGTTATATTTCTCCATCTGTTTATGTCATCCTTGATTTCTTTCATTAGGGTTTTATAGTTTCTGGAGTACAAGTCTTTTGTCTCCTTAGGTAGGTTTATTCCTAGGTATTTTTTTCTTTTTGTTGCTATGGTAAATGGGATTGTTTCCTTAATTTCTCCTTCTGATTTTTCATTGTTAGTGTATAGGAATGTAAGAGATTTCTGTGCATTAATTTTGTACCCTGCTACCTTACCAAATTCATTGATTAGTTCTAGTAGTTTTCTGGTGGCATCTTCAGGATTTCCTATGTATAGTATCATGTCATCTGCAAATAGTGACAGTTTTACTTCTTCTTTTCCAATTTGGATTCCTATTATTTCTTTTTCTTCTCTGATTGCCATGGCTAAGACTTCCAAAAGAATGTTTTATAAGGCTGGCGAGAGTGGACATCCTTGTCTTGTTCCTGATCCTAGTGAAAATGCTTTCAGTTTTTCACTATTGAGTATGATGTTTGCTGTGGGTTTGTCATATATGGCCTTTATTATGTTGAAGTAGCTTCCCTCTATGCCCATTTTCTGAAGAGTTTTTATCATAAATGGGTGTTGAATTTTGTCAAAAGCTCTTTCTTAATCTATTGAGATGATCATATGGTTTTTATTCCTTAATTTGTCAATACGGTTTATCTCATTGATTGATTTGCATATGTTGATGAATCCTTGCATCCCTGGGATAAATCCCACTTGATCATGGTGTTATTATCCTTTTAATATGTTGTTGGATTCTGTTTGCTAGTATTTTGTTGAGGATTTTGCATCTATGTTCATCAGTGATATTGGTCTATAATTTTCTTCTTTTTGTGATATCTTTTTTCTGGTTTGGGTATCAGGGTGATGGTTGTTTTGTAGAATGAATTTGGGAGTGTTCCTCCCTCTGCAATTCTTTGGGAGAGTTTCAGAAGGATCAATGTTTGCTCTTCTCTAATTGTTTGATAGAATTCACCTGTGAAGCCATCTGGTTCTGGACTTTTATTTGTTGGAAGATTTTTAATTACAGTTTCAATTTCATTACTTGTGATAGGTCTGTTTATATTTTCTAATTCTTCCTGGTTCAGTGTTGGAGAATTGTACCTTTCCAAGAATTTGTCCATTTCTTCCAGGTTGTCCATTTTATTGGCATATAGTTTGTATAGTCTCTTATAATCCTTTGTACTTCTGCAGTGTCAGTTTTGATTTCTCCTTTTTCATTTCTATTTTATTGATTTGCGTCCTTTCCCTTTTTTTCTGATGAGTCTGGCTAAGGGTTTACCAACTTTGTTTATCTTCTCAAAGAACCAGCTTTTAGTTTTGTCGATCTTTGCTGTCGTTTTCTTCATTTCATGTATTTCTGCTCTGATCTTTACGATTTCTTTCCTTCTACTGACTTGGGGTTTTCTTTGTTCTTCTTTCTCTAGTTGCTTTAGGTATAGGGTTAGATTGTTTATTTGACGTTTTTCTTGTTTCTTGAGGTGAGATTGAATTGCTTTAAACTTCCCTCTTAGAATTGCTTTTGCCACGTCCTGTAGGTTTTGGGTCATTGTGTTTTTGTTGTCATTTGTTTCTATGTATTTAAATTTTTTTCTCTGATTTCTTCAGTGATCACTTGGTTATTTAGTACTGCACTGTTTAGCCTCCATATATTTGTGTTTTTTACTGTCTTCTTCCTGTAATTGATTTCCAGTCTCATAGCATTGTTGTCAGAAAAGATGCTTGATATGATTTCAATTTTCTTAAATTTTCCTAGGCTTGATCTGTGACCCAAGATGTGATCTATCCTGGAGAATGTTCCATGTACACTTGAGAAGAAAGTGTATTCTGCCACTTTGGGGTAGAGTCTTCTATAAATATAAATTAAATCTATCTGGTCTATTGTGTCATTTAAAGCTTCTGTTTCCTTATTTATTTTCTGTTTGGATGATCTGCCCATTGGTGTAAGTGGGGTGTTAAAGTTCCCTACTATTATTGTGTTACTGTTGATTCCCCTTTCATGGTTGTTAGCATTTGCCTTATGTGTTGAGGTGCTCCTACATTGGGTACATAAACATTTATAATTGTTATATCTTCTTCTTGGATTGACCCCTTGATCATTATGCAGTGTCCTTCCTTGTCTCTTGTAACAGTCTCTATTTTAAAGTCTGTTTTACCTGATACGAGTATTGCTACTCCAGCTATTTCTTTTGATTTCCATTTGCATGGAATATCTTTTTCCGTCCCTTCACTTTCAGTCTGTATGTGCCCCTAAGTCTGAAATGGGTCTCTTATAGACAGCATATATATGGATCTTGTTTTTGTATCCATTCAGCCAGTCTGTCTTTTAACCCATTTACATGCAAGGTTATTATTGATAAGTATGTTCCTATTACCATTTTCTTAATTGTTTTGGGTTTGTTTGGGGGGGTCTTCTTTTTATCTTGTGTTTCTTTCCTAGAGAAGTTTCTTTAGCATTTGTTGTAAAGCTGGTTTGGTGGTGCTGAATTCTCTTAGCATTTGCTTGTCTGAAAATGTTTTGATTTCTGCTTCGCATCTGAATGAGATCCTTGCTGGGTAGAACAATCTCGGTTGTAGGTTTTTCTCTTTCATCACTTTAAGTATATCCCACCACTCCCTTCTGGCCTGCAGAGTTTCTGCTGAAAAATCAGCTGATAACCTTATGGGGATTCCTTTGTGTGTTACTTTTTCTGTTTTTAATATTTTTTCTTTGAATTTAATTTTTGTTAGTTTGATTAATATGTTCTTGGTGTGTTTCTCCTAGGATTTATCCTGTATGGGAATCTCTGCGCTTCCTGGACTTGGGTGACTATTTCCTTTCCCATGTTAGGGAAGTTTTCCACTATAATCTCTTCAAATATTTCTCAGACCCTTTCTTTTTCTTTTCTTCTTCTGGGACCCCTATAATTCGAATGTTGGTGCATTTAGTGTTGTCCCAGAGGTCTCTGAGATTGTCTTCAATTCTTTTCATTCTTTTTTCTTTATTCTGCTCCTTGGCAGTTATTTCCACCATTTTGTCTTCCAGCTCACTTATTCGTTCTTTTGCCTCAGTTATTCTGCTATTGATTCCTTCTAGTGTATTTTTCATTTTAGTTATTCTGTTGTTCCTCTCTGTTTCTTTAGTTCTTCTAGATCTTTGTTAAGTGTTTCTTGTATTTTCTCAATCTGTGCCTCCATTCTATTTCTGAGATTCTGGTTCATCTTTACTATCATTACTCTGAATTATTTTTCAGATAGATTGCCTATTTCATCTTCATTTATTTGGTCTTGTAGGTTTTTACCTTGCTCCTTCATCTGTGACATATTTTTTGCCATCTCATTTTTTGTTGTTGTTGGATGGGATTGTGTTCCTGTTTTACTGGTTGTTTGGCTTGAGGCCTCCAACACTGGTGTTTGTAGGCTGTTGGGTACAGCTGGGTCTTGGTGCCGAGATGAGGACCTCTGGGAGACCGCACTCCAGTGAATATTCCCTGGGGTCTGAGGTTCTCTGTTAGTCCAGTGGTTTGGACTTGGAGCTCCCACCACAGGAGCTTTGGTCTCAGGGGGCAGGGGACCCCACCTGGGACCTGCATGGGACCCCACCCCAGCAGGCTTCCTGGGCCCGAGTGGGTGGGGCAAATGCTCTCTGCTCCTCTGGTCCTGGAGGACCCCTCCTGCCTGCCTCTCCTGTTCTCCCCTGGCCTCCCTCCTATGACTCCAGGACCCATGCGGCCTGGAGGGGGCTTTGGAGGGCAGGAGACCCAGTCTGGGAGCTCCGCAGGTTTCCTGGGCTCGAGTGGGTGGGGCCAATGCCCTCTGCTTCTCTCCAGCTCCTCTGGTCCTGGAGGGCCCCTCTTGCCTGCCTCTCCTGTTCTCCTCCTGGCCTCCTCCTATGCCCCCAGGACCAATGTGGCCTAGGAGTGGGGGGCTTGGAACACTTGGGACATGGTGTGGGAGCCCAGCAGGCTTCCCAGGCCTGAGTGGCTAGGGCCAACAACCTCTGCTCCTCTCCCACTCCTCTGGTCCTGGAGGGCCCCTCCTACCTGCCTCTCCTGTTCTCCCCCCGGCCTCCCTCCTACTCCCCCAGGACCAACGTAGCCCAGAGGGGGCCTCTGAGGGCGTAGGACCTGACCCGAGAGGCAGGCAGACTTCCCCGGCTGATTGGGCAGGGGAAACGCGGGGCGCACTCCCCTGATCCGAGCCCCCGAGGGTCCCTCCAGGCATGGGAACCCCTCCCTGCTCTCAGCCACCCCTCAGGGGCACCGGTCCTGTCCGGCCTCCACTTCTCCTCCCCCCTCAGTCCCCTCATGTCGTACCAGTTTGCTTGCAGGTTCCTCCTGTCTCCTTGGGTGTCGAGGTCCCCCACCAGCACTGACAGGTGCCCTAGTTGTGGGGAGATGCGAACTCTGCATCTTCCTACACCGCCATCTTGACTCTGCCCCTCTAATTTGCACAATTTTAATTCTCTTCAACTCATCTGCTGCATTTGGCATTTATGTTTTCACCTCGAAATTTTATCCTTTTCTCTTTTAAGACGTTATACACTAAATTGTCCTAATACTTCTCCACAACCCCCTTCTTTTTCCTTGTGGACTTCTTCCTCTTGTCTCCTACGATTCTTCTTAAGTCTTAGTCTTGGTCTTCTCTGTCCTCTCTTCTCTCTTTTTTTTTCGGGGGGAGCATTTTCATTCTCATGACTTTAATTATAACTGCTTTAGTGACAACTTTCAGTTATCATATAAAACTCCACTGCCAAACTCTGAGTCCTTTTAAATATTTTTCTATGTTAACACATTGATAATCATGCTCAACTCACTCCCGCAAATAGTGGTCATTCTTGGGAATGCATGATTCTCAACACACTTGTTGAAACACTATTCACTTTTTCTCCAGTGAGAAGTGGTACATACTGTGGTCAACACTACTGCTCTAACCATTTACTTTTTGGCTTTTTTTGTGTTACCTTATACTTATCATGTATAAATGGAACTCATCTTTTTTTCACAAGTCTTTTGCAAACTTTTATGTCTCTAGCATCATCAGACTTGAGTTCTCAGCACATTTGACACAGCTGATTATTTGCTTCTTTCTTAAACACCCTGTTTCCTTGAATAATGGAGTACCACACAGTGCTGATTTTCCCTCTTTAACTCTTTAGCTACTTCCTCTCAATTTCCTTTTTGGTTCAGCCTTTTTAATATGGTTATCCAATGTTGGAACTCCTTAAAGCCTGATCATCGATTGCATAGGATGCATGGAAAGCAAAGTGGGAAATCAACTTGTGATGATAGATTTGGGATAGATTTTGGAGATCATTGAAGCAAAGTAAGGACACGGAGGCATCAAAGGAAATTTTGAGTCAGACAGTGACAGGACTATATCTGTGCTTTAGGGAGATTTATCTGGCATTAATATATAGAAGGTAGAGAAGTTACATCTCCATAGTGCCTATCTAGTATTAATGATAACAAAAGCAACTATAATAATATTAGTATTTATGCATCCTGGTGAGATAGCACATAAAAAGTGTTGATCACAGTAGTGGACACTGATATTAATCCTGACTATAACTGTGTTAAGTAGCTAATACTGTTATTGCTATTATACAGTTGAAGAAACTTAAGCCTAGAAAGAAAAAATGACTTGCCTAGGGTCATCCAGCTAGTTGGCAGAGTTTGAACTGTATTTCATGATGCTATACTAAAGAAATATTTGTTGACAGTTTTGTAGTTTTACATATGTATTTCCCTTTATTTTTGTGGTCGTTTAATATACTGTAGTCTTATTTATCCAAGTATCTTTGAAATTACTTGAGAATAATGTTCTAGTACAGCCTCAAACTGCTCCTTGAGAAACTAGTGTTCTTGGAGATGTTAAGAGCTCTTCTGTGAGAAAAATCAGTTACATAAATTTATAGAACTTTAGATTAAAATTTTAAAACAGGATTCTTTACCGGAGGATCGCTCAGTCAGTGCTTTAAAAATGCTAAGTTGTATTACAAATCTCCAAGAGAGGAATAAATTATAGTCTATATAGATTGGTTGGGTTCCCTGGAAGCAGAACCTGAGATGGGAGTTCTTGTGCTAGTGATTTACTGAAGGAGTCGTCTCTAGTTCAGCCTATGAGACGGTGAAAGAAGCAGGGTGGGGCAGGTAGGAAGCTGAGCAAAGCTGAGCTAAAGCTGCACTGTACAGTATGGCAGACACTAGCTACATGTGGCTCCTGACCACTTGAAGTGTGGATAGTGTGTGTGACAGAGGATCTGAATTTTTAATTTTATTTAATTATAATTTAAACTTTAAAAATGGATACTTGATTCCATTTTTTAAACTGTGAGTTTAATGAAATCTAAATATAGATCAACTATTTCTTTTTTTTAATCTTTTAAAGCTTTTATTTTCATAATGATGTGAAGTGATATACAAAACAAAGTACAATCCAGAATTATTACATTAACTTTGATCTAGGATTTAAAAACCTCTGAAGAAAAGAAAAATTTGTTGGATCGAGTGATTAAAGATCAGCTATTTCTTGCAAATCAAAACTACAATGAGGGGCTTCCCTGGTGGCACAGTGGTTGAGAGTCCACCTGCCGATGCAGGGGACATGGGTTCGTGCCCCGGTCCGGGAATATCCCACATGCCGCGGAGCGGCTAGGCCCGTGAGACATGGCTGCTGAGCCTGCGTGTCTGGAGCCTGTGCTCCGCAACAGGAGAGGCCACAACAGTGAGAGGCCCGCATACCGCAAAAAAGAAAAACCAAATAAAACCCTACAATGAGGTACCACCTCACACCAGGCAGAATGGCCATCATTAAAAAGTCTACAAATAATAAATGTTGGAGAGGGTGTGGAGAAAAGGGAACCCTCTTACACTGTTGGTGGGAATGTAGATTGGTGCAGCCATTATGGAAAACAGTATGGACGTTCTTTAAAAAACTAAAAATAGAGTTGCCATGTGATCCAGCAATCCCGCACCTGGGCATATATCTGGAGGAAACTTTAATCAAAAAGGTACATGCATTTCAATGTTCATAGCAGCACTGTTTACAATAGCCAAGACATGGAAGCAACCTAAATGTCCATCAACAGATGAATGGATAAAGAAGATGTGGTATATACATACAATGGAATATTACTCATTCATGAAAAGAATGAAATAATGGCATTTGCAGCAACATGGATGCACCTAGAGATTATCATACTAAGTGAAGTAAGTCAGAAAAAGAAAGATAAATACCATATGATATCACTTAGATGTGGAATCTAAAATATGACACCAATGAACATATCTGTGAAACAGAAACAAAACTTGCAGACATAAAGAACAGACTTGTGCATGTACCACAAGGTTCACTGCAGCTCTACTTAAAATAGCCAGGACATGGAAGCAACCTAAGTGTCTATTGATGGATGAATAGATAAAGAAGATGTGGCACTTATATACAATGGAATATTACTCAGCCATAAAAAGAAACAAAAGTGAGTTATTTGTAGTGAGGTGGATGGACCTCGAGACTGTCATACAGAGTGAAGTAAGTCAGAGAAAAACAAATACTGTATGCTAATGCATATATATGGAATCTAAAAAAAAAAAATGGTTCTGAAGAACCTAGGGGCAGGACAGGAATAAAGACGCAGACGTAGAGAATGGAGTTGAGGACACGGGGAGGGGGAAGGGTAAGCTGGGACGAAGTGAGAGAGTGGCATGGACATATATACGCTATCAAATGTAAAATAGATAGCTAGTGGGAAGCAGCTGCATAGCACAGGGAAATCAGCTTGGTGCTTTGTGACCACGTAGAGGGGTGGGATAGGGAGGGTGGGAGGGAGACGCAAGAGGGAGGGTTTATGAGGATATATGTATACATATAGCTGATTCGCTTTGTTATACAGAAGCAGCTAACACAACACTGTAAAGCAATTATACTCCAATAAAGATGTTAAAAAATACATAATGGATTTCAAAGACAGAATGAAAAAATGTAAAATATTTCATTAATAATTTTTATTTTTATTGCATGTTACAGTGATATAATTTGAATATATTGGTAAATAATAGATAATTTAAAAACTTATTTTACCTATTTCTTTTTACATTAAAAATTTTTTTTACTATTTACCTGTTTACTTTAAAAAATAGTTCTTAATGTTAATACTTAAAAAAAATGTGGCTACCAAAATATTTTAAATTGTATTAATGTATGTGGCTCACATTAGTTTTCTATTGGACAGTGCTGAGCTAAAAAGTCTGTCTCTGCCTAATCCCACCAGGAGCTCTGGAGGATGAATGGCACTGGAGTTGTCTCCCCTTGAGGCAAGGGAGCCAACCTACCTTTTGTGTCCTAGAATCAATTAATCATTGGCTAGTGGCCACTCTTATTTTCCTTACCCACCTCAAGGCATAAGTTCCAGGCATAATATAGCTTTGAATATTTGAGAGAGGCTTTCATAAACTTGACCATAGATCTGCTATGTGCTATATTGGATTTGCTTAAAGACCACTGTACAGTTAGTAAGTCTTAAAGGATGGAAATCGCCAAACTCCAATGCTTTTTCCCATGTAATATTTTATTACTTAGGTGTCTGTCTTTCTTGGGCAGTTAAGCATGAAACTCATTACACAGAAATGGCAACATTTTGCATACCTGTATTGATGCTTGTTTCTGAGTTACCTAACTGCTAGACAGTTATCAATAGTTTTGATTTCTCTACTAAATGCTACCATTTGGTCTAGTTCTTATTTTGATTATGTGTATTTATGGTTTTCTGTGGAGATTCTCTTGGAGATTTCTATGGTGAATCTCTTTACCACATCTTAAAGTTTAAAAGTTTGGTCTCTCTTTCAATCCTAATAGTTGTTTCATGGAATCCTCCTTTCTGTTTTTTTCCACAGAGACATCTCTTCTGAAACCCTATGTCATTCTTTCAATAATGTGTCAACTTGGTTATCATCTCCAGACACTTCTGGGTTAGGCACACCATGTTCCTTATCCCATATTTTTCTCTTTCTGACATCTCCCTTTTTCTTGCCACAAAACAGCTGTGAACCTCTTTCTCTGCATGTCAGAATAAATAGGGCTTTATTCTGGAGTTCAATAACACATCCGATGCTTCAGTTCTCCCCAGATGAACTGTCTGTTCTTTGGATAAACAGCCCCCTTTTTATGACTTGGGGGTAACTGTTGAGATTCATGTTGTTTTGCAAACAGCAATAGAGAAAGGGGCAGGGAGCACGCGTTTCATATACAAGAATTCAATTAATCACCCCAGTTTTCAGACCACTGCTTATTTCTGCCCTATATCATACCTCCAAGCTACAGCCTCTTTGGATTCCAACAGGCAGAATGACTCCAGTATTCTCTGTGGACTCCTCATGGCATATTCTAGACTGTAGGTTTCTCTTCTTGTTTTCATCTGTCAAGTCCTTCAGTCAGCTCTCCGTATTCCAAAAGGCACTCAGCTGTTGTTGACTCTTCTTAACAATCTTGTTATGTTTTTATTCCTTTTTGTACTTTTAAATTTCCATCTCAGTGAGGTCTGGAAAAAGATATGGTTAAAAAAGAGTGCTTAGGGTGTCATCTTGAAAGAACTGATGGACTCGATGGACCTCCCAGTTGAGGTAATGGTCTGAGCCAAGGTAAGTTAATAGGGTTAACAGGAATATGGTAAATAGTTTACCTGAAACAGAGAATTAATTAAGTGAAAGTAAATAATTTAGGGCCAGCTGATTCAGAGTTGAACTCACCTTAAAACAGAAAACATTGCATTTAATACCGTAGAGATCAGGGAACAGCAGTAAATTCTTAAGCAGTTGAGTATTGTTATGAATATAGTTTAGCAGACTAGGTTTAATTACTAAAAAGTGTGAAACTTCTGAAAGTCATTTTCTGGGCAGGTTTCTATTAAAAATAGACAGTTCTTTACTTTTACATTTCTGGTTTAATTTTAAGCATTGAGCTTAAGAGTTATTTGATCTAAGTAAATAGATGAATAATTTAAAGTATCTGGGAATTTAACTCTTTTAAATAGTCACATACCGAATAATGAGAGGAGGCAATATTGTGTAGTGGTTTGGATTTTCCCCTACCTTTTCTACTTTAATTGTTATATTAAATCTAAAGTTTTTAGTTCCATGAATGATACATGGAAAGCTCTCAAAAATTGGTAATTTTTTTTTTTTTTTTCGGTATGCGGGCCTCTCACTGTTGTGACCTCTCCTGTTGCGGAGCATAGGCTCCGGACGCGCAGGCTCAGCGGCCATGGCTCACGAGCCCAGCCGCTCCGCGGCATGTGGGATCTTCCCGGACCGGGTCACGAACCTGTGTCCCCTGCATCGGCAGGTGGACTCTCAATCACTGCGCCACCAGGGAAGCCCCCCAAATTGGTAATTTTTGTAATAGTCATCTAGTCATCCTTATAGTCATCTAGTTTCTTGCTTTTCAAAACACTTTGACATATATCAGTGGCATGATCTTTGTCAATGGCATGATCTTTATTACAATCTCTATGAGGAAATAGGATAGATATTAATATCTAATTTTATGAGTCATAGAGTTGGGGAAGAGAAATATGTCAAGTATCACACAATTCTTTAGTCTGAGTATTTTAAGAAGTTTTTGATAGACATTGGGGATTGGTTAACCTGACCTAACTCCTTTATGGTGTGCTCTCCAGTACTGAAGAGGTTAGAAGAATAAAAACTACATTTCCCAGGCTCTCTTGCAGCTTGGAATGTGTCCCAGGTTCTGCCAAAAATATGCATGCTAGTGAGTGAGTCTTGGAGGGATGCAACATGAGGGTGTCCACACATGGAGAAGTAGGCTTTTCTTGCAGGCTAGTGGCAGAAGCATTTTGTCCTTTTGGGGTAGTCCTGACACAGGTTCTCAAGTCTCCTTGCCAGTATCATAGGTATTGAGTGAAGGGTGGTGAGGTTTCCCCTAAAATAGAACTGTGGTATATGGAAAATTTTTCTTGGTGGGTGTTGCTCATGCCTGAGTAGCATTCAAACCTGGCTTTTTCAGGCCTTGTGGAAATTCTGTAAATAACCTAATAATCCAGAACAGATTGCTTTTCTTTTAAATTAGCTAGAGTGGATTCTATTATTTGCAACTATGATTCCTGTCAGATACATATGCCAAGACCAGATTGTCCCTTAGGCCCATTCTGACATTAACTGAGATCATGAAGCTAAAATGTAAAATTAGAACCATTTTTTAACTTGTAATGAAAAATGAAGTTATTATGCAGAACAAAGTACACCCATACAACCAGTATGTTTTCTCGTTATAAACAGACCAATATTGGGAACATAAATAATAACCAGACGATTGTTAGTGAGCATGGAAATAGAACAAAGGAAGTGGGATAAATTGAATGTTTAATGGGATAAAGTTAAAAATTGTCAGGTTAATCTATCATTTCTATAGAGATAATCTTACCAATGGGGTAATAGTATTTAAAGTTAATTATATAAAGCTCTTATTCTGTTGGAAAGTATTTGGGTAGATATCACCAATTCTTGTGATTTTCTTTCTTCGATGGTTGACACATCCCTTTCTGATTGGCAGTGTTTTTCTTTAGACATGCTAATGCTTTTAATAAATTTGTAGTCAAGGTTAGTCACTGTTGCTTGGATGCATTCTGTTTGTTAAGATGACTGCTCATTTGACCCTAGCAATATAATTCATCACTATAATGTTTTTGGATGTGAGAAGAAAATTTCTTTCTCTTTTGGGTATATCTCTCCTCCAATCCATGTGTTTGTGGTGACTACAGAGTTTAATTTCCAGAGGGTAATTTTCTTTTCTCTATTTTCAAATGACATTCCTTGAATACTGCTAACAAGTAGAAAGTAGGTCTTTTTTTTTTTTTGCAGTACACGGGCCTCTCACTGTTTGTGGCCTCTCCCGTTGCGGAGCACGGGCTCCGGACACGCAGGCTCAGCAGCCACGGCTCACGGGCCCAGCCGCTCCGCGGCATGTGGGATCCTCCCGGACCGGGGCACGAACCTGTGTCCCTTTTATTGGCAGGCGGACTCTCAACCACAGTGCCACCAGGGAAGCCCGAAAGTAGGTCTTTTAACATGGAGACTATTATTATTTCTCCTACACCAATGTGAGATACTTTGGGCTAGAGACTTTCTGAGTTAATTAACAGTAATATTTTAAGAGGATTGTAAAATGTTCAGGTTTAGCTGGTCACCCAAAGTGTTGCTCCAGAATCAGAGCTCATTAGCTCATTTCTAACAAAAGAAGTAGTAAGAGAGGCTGGATTGACTTAAAAATATCAGTGATATTATACCAGTGAATATGTATAAACCTAGGTAAAATGAATTAAATTTCATATAAGTCCAGGGAGTTTAGTTACAAAGGATTGTAGGAGCTAGTGTGTCTGAGTGCCTGTGGGGTCATTGTGGAGAGAAAGGAATTACTGAAGTTAGTTGAAGAGCATGCTGTTTACAGACTTGTGGTTGCCAAGGGGGAGGTAGGGTGGGTGAGGGTGGATTGGGAGGTTGGGGTGAGCAGATGCAAACTATTATATATGGAGTGGATAAACAACAAGGTCCTACTGTATAGCACAGGGAAGTATATTCAATATCCTGTAATAAGCCATAATGGAAAACAATGTGTAAAAGAACACATATATATACATAACTGAATCACTTTGTTGTACATCAGAAACTAACACAACATTGTAAATCAACTATACTTCAATAAAATAAATTTAAAAAGAGCATGTTCTTTACAGTAAAACTGTTTTTATCATACACATACCCACTCACCCACACAACATATTAATATCATGCTCAAATTATAATCATGGTTATAGGACAAAACCATGAGGCACAGTGTTATCCCCAAGTCAATGAAAATTTGGTATCACAGAACAAGAGAAATTCCTGGTAGTGTGAAGGAATGAGTGCTAAAGAAAATAGGGTTAAAAAAGGGCCAGAGAGGGCTTCCCTGGTGGCGCAGTGGCTGAGAGTCCGCCTGCCGATGCGGGGGACGCGGGTTCGTGCCCCGTCCGGGAGGATCCCACATGCCGCCGAGCGGCTGGGCCCGTGGGCCGTGGCCGCTGGGCCTGCGCGTCCGGAGCCTGTGCTCCGCCACGGGAGGGGCCACAGCAGTGAGAGGCCCGCGTACCGCAAAAAAAAAAAAAAAAAAAAAAAAGGGCCAGAGAAAAAAGTTTTAATGAAGACTCTATTTAAAAGGAGTAGTGGGCTTCCCTGTTGGCACAGTGGTTGAGAGTCTGCCTGCTGATGCAGGGGACACAGGTTCGTGCCCGGGTCCGGGAGGATCCCACATGCCGCAGAGCGGCTAGGCCCGTGAGCCATGGCCGCTGAGCCTGCGCGTCCAGAGCCTGTGCTCCACAACGGGAGAGGCCACAACAGTGAGAGGCCCGCGTACCACAAAAAAAAAAAAAAAAAGGAGTACTACATGAAAATTGCAACTACTCTTCTAGATTGGCTTATGGATATGGCGAGTCTGGGTCTAAAAGACTATGAAATGTGGAATGATTGTACTTAAATATGCATGGATGTATGACATCAGATTAAACACTGAGTTGTTGTTAGATTGTATTCTCAAATGTTTATTCTTACCCTTTTCTCTGTGCTGATACATTACAAGATGGTATTTACTTCTTGTTTTTCTTATCTTTTTGATGCTAGAAGCTCTCAATGAGATTTACTATTTTATCTTCCTCACCAAATATTCACAACCTACAGTGATAATCCAAAAGAAGAAACTGATGTTTTTCCTCCTTACTTTCTTCACGCTTTCCCCCCTACATTCTAAAAAGTTTCATTGCTGCTTTTTTTGCCCAGTATTTTGACCTCTCTTTTCTTCTCCAGCCTATGGCATTTACCTAGTTCAGTAAATATTGGTTTCAACCTTCCCTGGAGGGAAGCATTTAGAATTGAGTCACTATTGATAATCCACTGGTTATGAACATTTAAACCTTTAAAATTGTGTGGCTGGTAGCAAGGGGTTCATGATGGACTGACATGGGAGAATTTGCTGAAGCTCCATAGTTAAGAAATTTTTCTGCAAGTTCATGGGAATAGCTTTGATTTTGATATGATAAATCTTCACATAAAAAGATATAAAATATTAATATGGCAGTAAGAACACTGTTGCCTTTTAAGAACTCTGCGGACGTTTATCTAGTATTATACTTTTCTCTGGGGACTAAAGGCTTTCACTTGTTTTCCTTCTTGTGTTTCCATAATCTTTGTGTTTGTATGATAAAGAGATTGTTACTGAAAAATTATGTGACTTGCTCAGAATTTCATCGGAAGTTAGTGAACAAGCTACGTGAGTTGGCTGTTGACCCTGTAATACAGTTCCTCACTATTATACTTTGGAGCTGAGAAGAAAATTCATAATTCCTTGTGGCATCACACTGGGAGCACTATTTGGAGCTGGCTAAACTTTTTTCAGGAAACCATTTTACAGAGGCATATGGAAAATTCCTGAGATGCTAAAATTATTAGATGTGTAAATATTGTAGCCAAAGGATGCTGGGTCAAATTTTATACTTTTAAGGGATAAACCAGACTTTATGTTGTCTGGGATTTTCAGGCTAGGTCCCTGCATTTAGCCTAAGGCATAAAAGCCAATTGAAGATTTTATGAAAAAGTATTGGGTTTTTAGAGCCACATTCATGTACATCAAAATGGAGACACTTGTTAGTTGTGTGAACTTTGTTGTTGTTTTTGGTGGAGTGCTTGAGTTTTGTTTTGTTTTGTTTTTTAAGAGATTAAGAATGTTCACTTATCTTAGATGAGGAGTTAGCAAACATTTTCTGTAAAAGACCCAAAAGACCCAATAGTAAATACTTTAGGCTTTGTGTCACAACTACTCAACTCTGTCTTTGAAGTGGGAAAGTAGCCATAGGTATATATAGGCAATAGATAAAAAAGCGTGATTATATTCTAATAAAATGTTATTTATGTACAATGAAATTTCAAATTATTTTCACATGTCAAAATATTATTCTTCTTTTGAGTTTTTCTCTAATCATTAAAAAAATGTAAAAATCATTCTTAGCTTCTGTGTTGTACCTAAATAGGGCAGGCCGGATTTGGCCGGTTTTCCATAGTTTTCCCACCTTGTCTTAGATAAAAGAACTGAGAATTCACGGAGTTACAAAAATATTTCACCTGTTTCTTGTTAAAAATCCTGTTTCTCAGACTAAATTTATCATTGATGGGAAAAATAAAATGAAAACCAATTTCTGTTGCTGTTAAATTTTGTGCAAAAGAGAACTAATTTTTATAGCTCAAAATTTGTGTTTAGCTACATAGTGGGCTCTATAAGGTTTCCAAGGATTTCTAAGGGAGGTGCATTCTGCTCAGGGTTTAGCTGCAGCATTGTAAACAAGAGTTTTCATCATCCTTTACTCCCACTCTTTTAATGATCTTGATATTCTTTTCAGGGAGAGAAGTTAGTTGTAATTTGTTTAAAAATTTTTTTATTTTTATTTTTTAAGAAACATGAGGCTCAGCTAGAATGTTATTTGATAGAGGGTTACCTAGGAAATCTTTTTTTTTCACCTGTTTTTATTTTTTTCATCTTTATTAGATTATAATTGCTTTACAATGTTGTGTTACTTTCTGCTGTACAACAAAGTGAATCAGCTAGATGTATACCTATAACCCCTCCCTCTTGGACCTCCCTTCTACTATCCCCATCCCACTCGTCTAGGTTGTCACAAAGCACCAAGCTGAGCTCCCTGTGCTAAACAGCACCTTCCCACTAGCTATCTATTTTACACATGGTAGTGTATATATGTCAATGCTACTCTCTCAGTTCGTCCCACCCTCCCCTTCCCACCCTGTGTCCACAAGTCCGTTCTCTATGTCTGCTTCTCTCTTCCTGTCCTGCCACTAGGTTCATCAGTACCATTTTTCTAGATTCCATATATGTGCGTTAACATACAGTATTTCTTTTTTTCTTTCTGACTTCTAATACTGCTTTTCTACTACTTCATTTATAATAATTATTCACTGTACATAACAGTTATTATAGTGACAATTTCCTATATATATAGTATATTGTGTGTGTGTGTGTGTATATATATATATATAAATAAATACATATATTCATTGTCTTTCATCTCCGGTACAGGTAAGTTTTTAGTCCTTTGCTTTTGACTACTAAAAAAAAGTACCTATCTTTAAACAGTGAATAAATAACCTATACAAATGGCTTTACTAAAATGCTTGTACATTTTAAATTAAGCTTTAATAATTTAGATTATATTTTTGATAGGAAATCTTTTTATGTGCTTATTGGCCATTTATATTTATTTGGAAAAATGTCTATTTAGATCCTTTTTCTGTTTAAAAATTAGATTGTCTTTTTATTATTGAGTTGTAATTTTTTTTAATAGATTCTGGATATAAGCCTCCTGTCAGATATATGATTTACAAATATTTTCTCCCATTCTGTGGTTTGTCTTTTCACTTTCTTGATGTTTTTTGAAGTCCAAAAGTTTAAAAAATTAAAAAACTGCTTTACTGAGGTGTTACTGACATACAAAAACTATGATATTTAATGTACACAGCTGGATGTGTTTGAAAATAAGTATACATCTGTGAAATTATCATCGCAATGTCATAAACTTATCCATCACCTACAAAAGTTTCCTCCCTCCCCCTTTTATTTGCTTTTTGTTTTTTTCCTTTTGTGGTAAGAGCACTTAACATAAAATCTACCCTCTTAGCAAAATTTAAGTATAAAGTACAGTACTGCTAATCATAGGACTATGTTGTACAGTAGGCATCCAGAACTTTTTTATCTTGCACAACTGAAACTTTGTATCCTTTGACCAACATTACCCCTTTACCCCCTCTCTCAAGCCTCTGGCAACCACCAGTCTACTCTCTGCTTCTATGAATTCAACTATTTTAGATTCCACGTATAAGTGAGATCATACAGAATTTGTCTTCTGTGTCTGGCTTATTTCACTTAGAAGAATACCCTCCAGGTCCATCCATGTTGTTGCAAATGGCAGGATTTCCTTCTTTTTTTAAGGCTGAATAATATTCTATTGTATGTATATACTACATTTTCTTTATCCATTTATTTGTCAATGGACATTTAGCTTGCTTTACCTTTGATATTGTGAATAAAGCTGCACTGAACATGAGAGTGCAGGTATCTCTATAAGATCCATATTTAAATTTCTTTGGATATATACCCAGAAGTAGCATTGTTGAATCAATTTGGCATTGTTGGATCAATTTGGATAAATTATAAATTTTTGAGGAACCTCTATGTTGTTTTCCATAGTGGCTGTACCAGTTTAGATTCCCATCAACAGTGTGCAAGTGTTCCCTTTTCTCTACATCCTCATCAACACTTGTTGTCCTTTGGTTTTTTGATAATAGCCATCCTGACAGGTGTGAAGTGATATTGCATTGTGGTTTTGATTTGCATTTCCCTGGTGATTAGTGATGTTGAGTACCTTTTCATAAACCTGTTGACCATTTGTTTGTCTTCTTTGGAGAAATGTCTATTCAGATTCTTTGCCCATTTTCAACTGGGTTATTTGTTTGCATGTTCATTTGTTTTTTGCTATTGAGTTATAGGAATTCCTTATTTTTTTGTTGATATTAACCCCTCATCAGATATATGGTCTGCTAAAAATCTCTCCTGTTCCATGGGTTGCCTTTTCATTTTGTTAACTATTTTCTTTGCTTTGCAGAAGCTTTTTAGTTTGATGTAATTCCACTTGTCTAGTTTTGCTTTTGTTGCCTTTTGTTGTGCTTTAGGTGTCATATCCAAGAAATCATTGCCCAGTCCAATGTCTAGAAGTTTTTTCTTTGTTTTCCTTTAAGAGTTCTATTGCTTCAGGTTTTTCATTTGTCTTTAATCCATTTTGATTTGATTTTTGTATATGGTGTAAGAAAAGGGTCCATTTCATTCTTTTGTATATGGATATCCAATTTTCCCAAACTGTTTATTGAAGAGAATATCTTTTCTCCATTGTGTATTCTTGGCACATTTATTGAAGATCAGTGGACCGCATATGTATGGTATTTCTGGGCTCTGTATTCTGTTCCATTGGTCTGTATATCTGTTTTTATGCCAATACCATACTGTATTTATTACTTATAGCTTTGTAATATTTTTTGAAATCAGGGAATGTGATACCTCCAGCTTTGTTCTTCTTGCTGAAAATTGCTCTGGCTATTTGGGGTCCAAAAGTTTTAATTTTTGATTGTCTAATGTATCATTTAAAAAATTGCTCTGGGAACCTAAGTGTCCATCGACAGATGAATGGATAAAGATGTGGCACATATATACAATGGAATATTACTTGGCCATAAAAAGAAACGAAATTGAGTTATTTGTAGTGAGGTGGATGGACCTAGAGTCTGTCATACAGAGTGAAGTAAGTCAGAAAGAGAAAAACAAATACCGTATGCTAACACATATATATGGAATCTAAAAAAAAAAAATGGTTCCAAAGAACCTAGGGGCAGGACAGGAATAAAGATGCAGACATAGAGAAAGGACTTGAGGACATGGGGAGGGGGAAGGGTAAGCTGGGATGAAGTGAAAGAGTAGCACTGACATATATATGTTACCAAATGTAAAATAGCTAGCTAGTGGAAAGCAGCTGCATAGTACAGGGAGATCAGCTTGGTGCTTTGTGACCACCTAGAGGGGTGGGATAGGGAGGGTGGGAGGGAGGGAGATGGAAGAGGGAAGAGATATGGGGACCTATGTATATGTATAACTGATTCACTTTGTTATAAAGCAGAAACTAACACACCATTGTAAAGCAATTATACTCCAATAAAGATGCTAGAAAAAAAAAAGAAAAAAGATGTGGCACATATATACAATGGAATATTACTCAGCCATAAAAAGAAATGAAACTGAGTTATGTGTAGTGAGGTGGATGGACCTAGAGTCTGTCATACAGAGTGAAGTAAGTCAGAAAGAAAAAAAACAAATACCGTATGCTAACATATATGGCACATACTAACACATATGCATATGGCTGATTCACTTTGTTATACAGCAGAAACTAACACAACATTGTACCTTCTAGGTGGTCACAAAGCACCTAGCTGATCTCCCTGTGCTATGCGGCTGCTTCCCACTAGCTATTTATTTTACGTTTGGTAGTGTATATATGTCCATGCCACTCTCTCACTTTGTCCCAGCTTACCCTTCCCCCTCCCCATGTCCTCAAGTCCATTCTCTAGTAGGTCTGCATCTTTATTCCCATCTTGCCCCTAGGTTCTTCATGACCATTTTTTTTTTTTTTTAGATTCCATATATATGTGTTAGCATACGGTATTTGTTTTTCTTTTTCTGACTTACTTCACTCTGAATGGCAGTCTCTAGGTCCATCCACCTCACTACAAATAACTCAGTTTCATTTCTTTTTATGGCTGAGTAATATTCCATTGTATATATGTGCCACATCTTCTTTATCCATGCATCTGTCAATGGACACTTCGGTTGCTTCCATGTCCTGGTTATTGTAAATAGAGCTGCAATGAACATTGTGGTACATGACTCTTTTTGAATTATGGTTTTCTCAGGGTATATGCCCAGTAGTGGGAATGCTAGGTTGTATGGTAGTTCTATTTGTAGTTTTTTAAGAAACCTCCATACCGTTCTCCATAGTGGCTGTATCAATTTACATTCCCACCAACAGTGCAAGAGGGTACCCTTTTCTCCACACCCTCTCTAGCATTTATTGTTTGTAGATTTTTTTGATGATGGCCATTCTGATTGGTGTGAGGTGATACCTCATTGTAGTTTTGATTTGCATTTCTCTAATGATTAGTGATGTTGAGCATCCTTTCATGTGTTTGTTGGCAATCTGTATATCTTCTTTGGAGAAATGTCTGTTTAGGTCTTCTGCCCATTTTTGGATTGGGTTGTTTGGTTTTTTGATATTGAGCTGCATGAGCTGCTTGTATATTTTGGAGATTAATCCTTTGTCAGTTGCTTCATTTGCAAATATTTTCTCCCATCCTGAGGGTTGTCTTTTCGTCTGTTTATGGTTTCCTTTCCTGTGCAAAAGCACTGCTGTGAATAAGATGATATTTGAAGGAATAAATTTGCTAGACATTTATTTCTTTGATCACAGCTGTGGGACCTTGAGTTTTTTAGCACAGTGAAGGATGACTTCTACTTTTACTTACTTAAATATGAATGGAGATTTGTTAAGATTGGTTATAAGTCAGAACTGGTGATCTTATTATAAAATGACCAAATAGTGCCTCAGTGTAGTCACTCTTATTTTTCATTTTTTCCTCATATAACTCTTTTTTGAATTTTAAAGATTTATTTCTTCGCTGCAATTACAAGAAAAGGAATACTTTGCCAGTTATTTAGATATAAATGACATATAAAATTGTATTAGTTTTAAGTGTACTGATGATTTGATAGATATATATATTGTGAAATGATTACCATAATAAATTCAGTTAACATCCATAACGTTACATAGTTACAATTCTTTTCTTGTGATGAGAACTTTCAAGATTTTCTTTCTTAGCAACTTTCCAGTGTATGATGCAGTATTATTAACTTTAGTCACTGTGCTGTACATTACTTCCCCAGAAGTTATTTAACTTATAAGTGGAAGTGTATACCATTTGATCACCTTCATTCATTTTGCCTACTCCCACCCCCTACCTCTGGCAACCACCAATCTGTTCTATCTGTGAGTTCAATTTCTTTTTTAGATTCTATATATAGGTGATATCATAACATCATTTGTCTTTATCTGACTTATTTCACTTAGTGAATGCCTTCAAGGTCAGTCCACGTTGTTGTAAGTGGCAGAATTTCCTTCCTTTTTTGTGGCTGAATAATACTCCATTTAATATATATACACCACATTTTCTTTATTCTTTCATCCATCAATGGGCACTTAGGTTGTTTTCATGTCTTAGCTTTGTAAATAACGCTTCAGTGAACACGAGGGTGTAGATCTTTTCAAGTTAGTGTTTTTGTTTCCTTCGGATAAATATGAAAAGTGGAGTTGCTGGATCATATGTAGTTCTAATTTTAATTTTTTGAGGAACTGCCGTACTACTTTGCATAGTGTTTGCACCAATTTATATTTCCACTAACCATGCACAATACTTAACTTGTTTTTTTAAAAATTTAATTTTTCTAAAATGCTGTTTTATTATTTTCTTCCAGTTTTATTGAGATATAATTGATATACAGCACTGTGTAAGTTTAAGGTGTACAGCGTAATGATTTGACTTACATACATCATGAAATGATTATCACAATAAGTTTAGTGAACATCCATCATCTCATATAGAGACAAAATTAAAGGAACGTAAAAAAATCTCTCGTGATGAGAACTCTTAGGATTTACTCTCTTAATGACTTTCATATATAACATAAATCAATGTTAATTGTTAATTATATTTATCATGTTGTACATCACATCCCTGGTACTTATTTATCTTATAACTGGAAGTTTGTACCTTTTGACCACCTTCATCCAATTCCCCCACTTCCTCCTCCTCACCTCTGGTAACCACAAATCGGATCCCCTTTTCTATGATTTTGTTTGTTTTTGAAGTATAATTGACCTACAGCACTATGTTAGTTCCTGTTAAACAACATAGTGATTTGATATTTCTATACATTTCAGAATAATCACCACAATAATTCTAGTTACCATCTGTCACTGTACATACGAAGATATTACATAGTTATTGACTATATTCCTCACACTGTATTTTCAAACCTATGACTCATTTCTATTGCAACTAGAATTTTGTACCTCTTAAGCTTCCTCACCTATTTCTTTCCTCCCTCCCACCCCTTGCCCTCTGGCAATCACCTGTTTGTTCTCTGTAACTATTACTCTTTTGTTTTGTTATGTTTGTTCATTTGTTTTGTTTTTTAGATTCCACATATAAGTGAAATCATACAGTATTTGTCTTTCTCTGTTTGACTTATTTCACTTAGAAAAACACCCTCTAGGTCCATCCATGTTGCTGCAAATGGTAAGATTTCATTCTCTTTTGTGGCTGAGTAATATTCCATTTTGTGTTTGTGTGTGTGTGTGTATCACATCTTCTTTATTTATTCATCTACTAATGGCACTTATTTATTCATCTACTAATGGCACTTAGATTGCTTCCATATTTTGGCTATTGTAAATAATGCTGCAATGAACAAAGGGGTGCATATACCTTTCTTCTTTTTAAAAATACTTTTATTGAAGTATAATTGATTTACAATATTGTATTAGTTTCAGGTGTATGACATAGTGATTCAAAATTTTTATAGATTATACTCCATTTAAAGTTATTATAAAATATTGGATGTATTTTCTGTGTTGTACAATGTATCCCTGTAGCTTACTTATTTTATGCATAGTAGTATGTACCTCTTAATACCCTACCTCTATCTTACCCCTCCCCCTTTCTCCACAGGTAACCACTAGTTTGTTCTTCTCTATATCTGTGAGTCTGTTTCTGTTTTGTCATATTCATTCTTTTTTTTTATTTTTTAGATTCTACATATAAGTGGTAACATACAGTATTTGTCTTTGTCTGACTTATTTCACTAAGCATAATATGCTCCAGGTCCATCCATGATTTTACAAATGGTAAAACTTTATATTGTTTATGGCTGAGTAGTATTCCATTGTGTGTGTGTGTGTGTGTGTGTGTGTGTGTGTGTGTGTGTGTGTTTGTATACCACATCTTCTTTATCTATTCATCTGTTGATGGACACTTAGGCTGTTTCCATATCTTGGCTATTGCAAATAATGCTGCTGTGAACATTGGGGTACATGTGTCTTTTCCAATCAGTGTTTTTGTTTTCATATATATATATATATATATATATATATATATATATGAGTGGAATTGCTGGGTCATATGGTAGTTCTACTCTTAGTTTTTTGAGGAACCTCCATACTGTTTTCCACAATGGCTGTTCCAATTTACATTCCCACCAACGGTGTACAAGAGTCCTCTTTTCTTCACATCTGTGCCAACATTTGTTATTTGTGGTCTTTTTGATGATAGCCATGTGGCAGGTTTGAGGTGATTTCTCATTGTGGTTTTGATTTGCTTTTCTCTGTTGATTAGTGGTGTTGAGCATTTTTCATGTGCATGTTGGCCATCTGTATGTCTTCTTTGGAAAAATTTCTATCCAGATCCTCTGCCTGTCTTTTAATCTGGTTGTTTCCTTTTTTTTTTTTTTTTGATGTTCAGTTGTATGAGTTCTTTGTGTATTTTGGGTATTAACCCTTTATTGGATATATCTTCTGAAAATATCTTCTCCCATTCGATAGGTGGCCTTTTTGTTTTGTTGATAGTTTCCTTCACTGTGCAAAAGCTTTTTAGTTTGATTTGCCCCATTTGTTTATTTTTGCTTTTGTTTCCTTTGCCTGAAAAGACATATCCAAAAAAATATTACTAAGACCAATGTCAAAGAGCTTACTGCCTATGTTTTCTTCTAGAAGTTTTATGGTTTCAGGTTTTACATTTGAATTTATGTTTTGTGCATGGTGTGAGAGTATAGTCCAGTTTGATTCTTTTGCATGTAGTTGTCCAGTTTTCCCAACACAATTTATTGAAGAGGTTGTCTTTCCCCCATTCTGTAGTCTTGCTTCCTTTGTCCGTATAAGTGTGGGTTCATTTGTGGGCTGTCTATTCTGTTCCACTGTTCTATGTGTCTGCTTTTGTGCCAGTAGCATGCTGTTTTGATTACTATGGCGTTGTATTATAGTTTGAAATCGGGAAGCATGATACTTCCAGCTTTGTTCTTCTTTCTTAAGATTATTTTTGCCATTTGGGGTATTTTTTGTGTCCATACAAATTTTACAATTATTTTTTCTAGGTCTGTGAAATGCCATTGGTATTTTGATAGGGATTGCATTGAATCTGTAGATTGCCTTGGGTACTCTGGTCATTTTAATAATATTAGTTCTTCCAATCCATGAACATAGTATTTCTTTCCATCTGTCTCTATCTTCCTCAGTTTCCTTCATCACTATCTTATAGTTTTCTGAGCACACATCTTTTACTGCCTTATTTAGATTTATTCCTAGGTATTTTATTCTTTTTTATGTGATTGTAAACGGGATTGTTTTCTTACTTTTTAAATCAGTTTTTTTTTTGTTAGTGAGCTATATGAGTTCTTTATGTATTTTGGATGTTAAAACCTGAGCAGATATATGATTTGCAAATATTTTCTCCCATTCCTGAGGTTGCCTTTTCATTTTGTTGGTGGATACCTTTGCTCTACAAACCTTTTTCATTTGATGTAGTCGCACTTGTTTATTTTTGCTATTTATGCCTTTGCTTTTGGTGTCAAATCCAAACAATCATTGCCAAGACCAAAGTCAAAGCACTTACTGCCTATAGTTGCTTCTGGGAGTTTTATGGTTTCAGGTTCAAGGCTTTTAAGTCCATTTTTTGTTTTAACATGTTTATTGGAGTATAATTGCTTTACAGTGTTGTGTTAGTTTCTGCTGTATAACAAAGTGAATCAGCTATACATATACATATATCTCTATAATCCCCTCCCTCTTATGTCTCCCTCCCACCCTCCCTACCCCACGCCTCTAGGTGGTCACAAAGCACCGAGCTGATCTCCCTGTGCTATGCGGCTGCTTCCCACTAGCTATCTGTTTTACATTTGGTAGTGTATATATGTCAATGCCACTCTCTCACTTCATCCCAGCTTACCCTTTCCCCTCCCCATGTCCTCAAGTCCATTCTCTACATCTGTGTCTTTATTCCTGTCCTGCCCCTATGTTCTTCAGAACAATTTTTTTTTAGATTCCATATATATGTGTTAGCATACGGTGTTTGTTTTTCTCTTTCTGACTTTAAATCCATTTTGAGTTGATTTTTGTGTATGGTGTAAGATAGTGGTCCAGTTTCATTCTTTTGCATGTATTTGTCTAGTTTTCCCAACACTATTTATTGAAGAGGCTGTCCTTTCCCCATTGCATATTCTTGGCTCCTTTGTTGTAGATTAATTGACCATGGATGTGTCTCTGGGTTCTTTATTCTGTACCATTGATCTGTGTGTCTGTTTTTATGCCAATACCATACTGTTTTAATTACTATACTTTGTAATATAGTTTGATATCAGGAAGTGTGATGCCTCTAACTTTGTTTTTTCTCAAGATTGCTTTTTCTATGAGTTATTCTGTAGTTCCCTAGAAATTTTAGGATTTTTTGTTCTAGTTTTGTCAAAAATGCCATTGGAATTTTTATAGGGATTTCTTTGACTCTGTAGATTGCTTTCAGTAATATGGCCATTTAAACAATATTAATTCTTAAAATCCATGAGCATGAAATATATTCCCATTTATTTGAGCCTTCAGTGTTATTTATCAGTGTCTTATAGTTTTCAGTGCACTGGTCTTTTACCTCCTTGGTTAAATTTATTCCTAGGTAATTTATTGTTTTTGAACAAGTGTAAATGGGATTTTCTTAATTTCTCTTTCTGATAGTTTATTATTAGTGTATAGAAATGCAACAGATTTTTGTGTATTAATTTTTTTTAATAAATTTATTTTTATTTATATTATTCATTTTTGGCTGCATTGGGTCTTCGTTGCTGCGTGCGAGTTTTCTCTAGTTGCGGCGAGTGGGGGCTACTCTTTGTTGCAGTGCATGGACTTCTCATTGCGGTGGCTTCTCTTGTTGCAGAGCATAGGCTCTAGGCGCACAGGCTTTAGTAGTTGTGGCACACGGGCTCCGTAGTTGTGGCACACAGGCTCTAGAGCACAGGCTCAGTAGTTGTGGTGCACAGGCTTAGTTACTCTGTGGCATGTGGGATCCTCCCAGAGCAGGGCTTGAACCCATGTCCCCTGCATTGGCAGGCAGATTCTTAACCACTGCACCACCAGGGAAGTCCCATTGTGTATTAATTTTGTATCCTGCAACTTTACTGAATTCATTTACTAGTTTTAAAATTTGTTTTTTGGAGTCTTTAGGGTTTTCTATAGATAATATTGTGCCATCTGCAAATAGAGACAGTTTTGGTTCTTCCTTTTCAATTTGGATACCTTTTATTTCTTTTTTGTTCCCAAATTGCTCTGGCTAGGACTTCCAATACTATGTTGAGCAGAAGTGATGAGAGAGGGAATCCTTGTCTTATTCCTGGTCTTAGATAAAAAGCTTTCAGCGTTTCACCATTGAGTATGATGAGTTAGCTGTGGGCCTGTCATACAGGGTCGTCTTATGTTAGGGTATGTTCGTCTGTACCCACATTATTGAGAGTTATTTTTATCATGAATGGATGATGAATTGTGTCAAATGCTCTTTCTGCATCTTTTGAGGTGACCATATGATTTTTATTCTTCATTTTGTTAATGTGGTGTATCACACTGATTAATTTGTGAATGTTGAACCATCCTTGCATACCTGGAATAAATCCCACTTGGTCATGGTGTATTATCCTTTTAATGCATCGTTGAATTCAGTTTGCTAATGTTTTGCTGAATATTTTTATATCTAGTTCATCATGAATATTGGCTGTAATTTAATTTCCTTGTAATGTCCTTGCCTGGTTTTGGTATCAGGGTAATTCTGGCCTGGAAAAATATGTTCTTTGTGAAATAAAATACTGGTCTCTGGGAGTATTTCATCCTCTTCTGTTTTTGGAGAAATTTGAGGAGGGTTGTTTTTCATTCTTCTTTAAATGTTTGGTAGAATTCACCAGTGAAATCATCTGGTCCTGGACCTTTATTGGGAGGTTTTTAATTAACTGATTCCATCTCTTTACTAGTAATAGGTACTAGTACTAGTTGGTTTTTCAGAAAACCAGCTCTTAGTTTCATTGATCTTTTCTATTTTTTTTTCAGTCTTTATTTTCTTTATTTCTACTCTAATCTTTGCTATTTCTTTCCATCAGCTAACTTCGGGCTTCATTTTTTTCTCGTTTCTTGAGGTGTAAAGTTAGGTTATTTATTTGAGGTCTTTTTCATTTCTTACTACTGGCTTTATTGCTATGAACTTTCCTCTTAGAACTGCATCCCATAAGTCTTGGTACGTTGTATTTCCATTTTCATTTCTCTCAAGGTATTTTTTTCATTTTCTTTTGACCTATTGGTTGTTCAGTAGCATGTTGTTTAATCTTTACATGTTTGTGAATTTTTCAGTTTTCCTCTTGTAACTGGTATCTATTTTCATATAATTGTTGTCAGAAAGGATGCTTGATGCTTCTTAAATTTATTAAGACTTGGTTTGTGGCCTAATGTATGATCAATCCTGGAAAATGTCTGTGTGCTTGAGAAGAGTGTGTATTCTGTTGCTTTTGGATGGAATGCTCTGTAAATATTGTTAACTTCATGTGGTTTAATGTGTAGTTTAAGTTCAAAGTTTTCTTATTGATTTTCTGTCTAGATGATCTATCCTTTTTTGAAAGTGGGATATTGAAGTACTATTATTGTATTGCTGCCGATTTCTCCCTTCAGATCTGTTAATATTTGTTTTATATATTTTGGTGCTCCTATGTTGGGCGTATAAATATTTATAAATGTTATATCCTCTTGTTGGATTGATCCAGTTATCATTATATAACAACCTTCTTTGTCTCCTATTACAGTCTTTGTGTATTTACTAAGGGTTTTTGCTTTGTGGTTACTGTGAAGCTTATGTAAAACATCTTATACTGATAACAGTCTTAGTTGAACTTAAGTTTGAACATATTTTAAAGTTCTAGATTTTTATTCTCTCCACCATGTTTTATGTTTTTGATGTCATAATTTGCATCTTTTTATCTTGTGTATTCATTAACAAATTATTGTAGGTATAGTTAGTTTTACTACTTTTTTCCTTTAACCTTCATACTAACCTTACAAGTGATTAATCTACTACCTTTACTAATGAGATCTATAAATTCAGATGTTTCTGGTTACTTGTCTCTTTTCACCTTAAAGAAGTCCCTTTAACATTTTTAAAAGGCTGGTTTAGTGGTGATGAATTCCTTTGTCTTAGAAAACTGTGTCTCCAATTCTAAATGAACTTTGCTGGGTAGAGTATTCTTGACTGGAACTTTTTTTTTTTTAGCATTTTGAATATATCATGCAACTCTCTTCTGGTCTGCACAGTGTCTGCTGATAGTCTTATGGGGGTTCCCTTGTATGTAACAAGTTGTTTTTCTTTTGCTACTTTTAAGAGTCTCTCCTTGTCTTTATCTTTTGACATTTTAATTCTAATGGGTCTTGGTATGAATCTTTTTGGTTTCATCTTATTTGAAACCCTCTGGGATTCCTGGATCTGGATGTTTGTTTTCTTCCCCAAGTTAGGGAAGTTTTTCAGCCGTATTTCTTCAACTAGGTTTTCTGGCCCTTTCTCATTCTTTTCTCCTGCTGGGACCTTTATAATGCAAATGTTAGTCTGCTTGATTTTGTCCCATAAGTCCCTTAAGCCATCTTTACTTTTTTCTTTCTTTCTTCCTTTTTTTTTTTTTTTTTTTGTGGTACGCGGGCCTCTCACCGCTGTGGCCTCCCCCGCTGCGGAGCACAGGCTCCGGACGCACAGGCTCAGCGGCCATGGCTCACGGGCCCAGCCGCTCCGCGGCATGTGGGATCCTCCCGGACCGGGGCACAAACCCGCGTCCCCCGCATCGGCAGGCAGACTCCCAACCACTGCGCCACCAGGGAAGCCCTCTTCCTTTTTTTTTTTTTTTTTTTCTGCTCTGATTGGGTGAGTTCCATTGCCTTGTCCTCAAGATCATTGATCCTTTTTTTTTGCTTTGTCTAGTCTGCTACTGAACCCCTCTAGTGTATTTTTCAGTTTAGTTATTGTATTTTCACCTCTGTGACTTCTATTTGATACTTTTTAATATTTTCTCTCTCTTTGTTGAAGTTCTCACTGTGTTCAACCATTCTTGTCCTGAGTTCAGTGAGCATCTTTATGATCATTACTTTGAATTCTTTATCAGGTAAATTACCTATTTATGTTTCGTTAAGTTTTTTTTTTTCCTGAAGCTTTATCTTGTTTTATCATTTGGAACATATTCCTCTGTTTCTTCATTTTGCTTGACTCTTTGTGTTGGTTTCTATGCATTTGTTGAAGCAGCCATCTCTCTTAGACTGGATGGAGTGGCCTTGTGTAGGAGATGAACCTTATCATTCAACCCTGCCCTAGCTCTTGGTTGTCTCTCAAACCTTGGTGATTGTACAAGCAGCCTATTTTATTTTTGTGGCTCCCAGTGGTTAAGGGTATGCCAATACCTGTCAGGGTCCCAAAGGGTAGGATCTCAGCCAGCACCTAGATTCAAGCTGATTGGAAGCCAGACCCTCAGGCAGCAGCTTTTAAAGTGTGCAAATATATACAGCCCTGCGGGACTACCAGGTGAAGCCCTGCTGGCCACCAGAGTCAGGTGATCTGGAGGTATTCCCAGGTTGGCAGTCGCAAAAATTGGGGCTCCAGATGAGTATAGTATATAAGCTCCTTTCTGAGAGATACCAGCAAGCTGTAGCAAGGCAGAGAGAGAGAGTGCAAAGATGACACCCGCTGACCTATGTCCCCTAGGAGCACCTTTGTAGGCTTCTAGATATGTGCCAAACCTGAAGCCTGCCCCTTAGGCTGAAGCTCCAGGAGAAGCAGACAGGCCTTGTTCACAAAAATACTGGGGGTCTGTTTCAGTCTGTTGTCTGTGCAGTGCCCTGGGGGTTGTAGTCTGTTAAGAACTTTCTCTGTGATTGTTACAATCTTCTGGAACCCAAGAACAAAAGCCTCCCTGGCCACCAGAGCCAGGTGATCAAGGGGCATTCCCTGGTCACCAGCCACAAAAACTGAGACACCAGATACATGTACAAGCTCCCCTCTGGGAACTACTAGTGCTCTGGAGCACAGGTGGCAGACAGTGCAAAGATAGCACCTGCCCTTTGCGGTTTCTTGAAATGATTATAGTCAGTCCTTAGGTGTGTGTTTAATTAGAAGCCTGTCCCTCAGCCTGCAGCTATGCTGATAAGCTAATAGGTCACTTTCACAGAAAGACTGAGTTCCTGGGTCTGTTGCCTCTTGCTGTACCCTGGGGGTGGTAGCCATTTAATAAATCTTTCTTCATTGGTTACAGTCCTGTGGGACCCATGAGCATAAGTCTCACTGGCCGCCAGAGCCAGGCAATGTAAAGGCGTCCCTTGGTGCAGCCACAAAAAATCAAGGTGCCAGACATGGGGATAAGTTCCTTTCTGGGAGATACCTGTGAGCTGGAGCAAGGCAGCGGGAGAGCACAAAGATTGTGTCTGCTGGCCTCCATTCTTTGAGAGCGCCTGGTGTGGGCCCATAGGTGTGTGCCAAACCAGAAGGCTGCCCCTCAGGTTGAAGCTCCTGGACAAGCGGATAGGCCTCTTTCACAGAAAGGCTGAAACTGTGTTTCAGTCTGCTCTCTATGTTGTGCCCTGGGGGTGATAGTCTGCTAAGAACTGTCTCTCTGATTGTTACAGTCCTTTGAGACCCAGGATTGCAAGCCCACCTGGCCTCCAGAGCCAGGTAATCAAAGGGCAAACCCTGGGTGACGGCCACAAAAACCGGAGCACCGTATATAAAAACCTGGACGTCACACGTGTGTAAAAGCTCCCTTCTGGGAGATACTGGCACTCTGGGGGGCAGCAGAGGGAGGGTGTGAATACTGTGCCTGCTGACTGGAATCAGGCAGAGGGCGAGCATATGGATGACACCTGCAGGAAAAAAAGAAACGAAAAAAAAGGTGGCCTCTGCTGACTAGAGTGAGGCAGAGAGAGAGAGTGAAGATGGTGCCTACCAGCCAGCAGGCTCCTAGATGTGTGCTAAATTAGAAATATTAGATGCTTGCCCCTCAGGCAGCTGCTTTAAGATTAGCAAATGAGCCTAATATACCTAAAGTCTAGGCACCTCTGCGCTGGGCCCTGGGGCAGGTGAGTCCACGTACAAACCCTCTAACAGCCATTTCTCAGTTTGTTGTAGGGTTGTGGGTCTCCTGGATGTGAACCCCATTGGTTTTCAAAGCTAGATATGTTCGGGGCTTGTTTCTCAGTTGCAGGTCTTAAAAGTTGTGTTGCTTGGTATGGAGTTCAAATTCTTCACTTTTCAGGGAGAAGCTCTGGGTGTTGAGTTCTCTTCTCACTGTGGGTTGCTGTGCTCAGGATGGGGTTCGTGGTGAGACTGTGTCCCAGCGTCTCCTACCGAGTTTGATGTGGGCCTTCCCTTGTTCACCTGATGAGTAGGAGTCGCTCAGACAGTTTTCAGGTGTTTTTTTTTTCAGAGGTTGTTTTTTGTTCCATATATAGTTGCAGATTTGGTGTGTTCATGGGAGGAGGTGAGTTTCATGGTCCTTCTATGTTGTCAGCTTGAACTGGATTCTGGACTCTAGAACTTTTTAATGATTTAAAAATAATAGTAAAGACTTCAGGATCTGTGCATATGAAGGATTATTATGATGTATATGTATGTTTTTCTGGTGCTATGGAATTCTATTTTATTATACTTGAAGGGAATATACCTGAATGTGCTGACATTTAAAACCAAACAGAAGGGCTTCCCTGGTGGCGCAGTGGTTGAGAGTCCGCCTGCCGATGCAGGGGACATGGGTTCATGCCCCGGTCCAGGAAGATCCCACATGCCGCGGAGCGGCTGGGCCCGTGAGCCATGGCCACTGAGCCTGCGCGTCCGGAGGCTGTGCTCCGCAGCGGGAGAGGCCACAACAGTGAGAGGCAAAACAAACAAACAAAACAAACAAAAAAAACCAAACAGAAGAATCTTCCTATTGAAGTGCTTTGTTTTCCTATTTGGGGATACTTGGCAAAGTTCATGTTTTAGTCATCGTCGTATACTCCATGGTGCTTTGCATACTGTATTGCTCAGTAAGTATTTGTTATATGAGTGAATGAGCTCTTTGTAAGGGTTAGGTATCACTTCTTAGAAAAAATTGATAGTATTGCCATTTTCAATTTCAAATCACTAAAATGAGATTCTTTCAGGAGATATCAAAAAATCAAGCTTACAGGGTTTTGGTAATTCAGCATAATACAATAGAGCTAATAAATTTGCTCAGATTTAGCAAGTAAAGGAAAAAATAATGGATAATTAACTTTAGTCTGGCATCTTAGTTGTAAGGTTTAGTTTTTCTTCTCAGAAGAATTAAGTTGACATCAAGAATAATATTATAGAAAATGTTTACTGGTGGCATATTAGTCCATAGGTTATTTGGAGAAAAATTCAATAGACAGCAGTTGTGGGCAGCTATTTCACCTCAAAGTTTGAACATTTAATTAAGTTGCAAATCCATACTATTATCTTTTTTATTGTTTGTTTTACAATATGGATTGCTATGTTCTGTTGCCACTTTTTTTTTAACAATAAATAGCTTTAAATATATGATACTCCTAATACTAGGAGATAATGCTGTAGGAAGTACAATCTTAAATGTAAACTCAAATATATTTTATGTATTTTATTGCCTTAAAATTATTGTCAATCTAAAATATGACATGAAATTACTTTGTCAGTTCTTTGGCAATTAAAAAAATAATTCATCATCTTCAAAATTTTGAAGTGTCATCATATAGCTCTATTTTAAACTTTTTTAAAAATAAAATTTATTTATTTATTTATTTTTGGCTGCATTGGGTCTTCATTGCTGCGCGCAGGCTCTCTCTAGTTGGGGCAAGCGGGGGCTACTCTTCATTGTGGTACGCATGCCTCTCATTGTTGTGGCCTCTTTTGTTGTGGAGCACAGGCTCTAGGTGCACGGGCTTCAGTAGTTGTGGCATGTGTGCTCAGTAGTTGTGGCTCATGGGGTTTAGAGTGCAGGCTCAGTGGTTGTGGCACATGGGACTAGGTGCTTCGCAGCATATAGAATCTTCCCGGACCAGGGATTGAACCTGTGGCCCCTGCATTGGCGGGTGGATTCTTAACCACTGTGCCACCAGGGAAGTCACTAGCTCTATTTTAAAAGCTCTATATTGAAATTTATTTAGAAGGATAGTTTATAGATATATTGTATAAAATATTTTACACATAAAAGATATTAATAAAGGTTTTTAAAGCATTGAGTTATGTATTTTTACATATAAATATCTAATTAAAATTTGCCTAAATACGATTGAAATTTAAAGATTATTTCCAGTGTTTTAAGGCACAACAGACAATTTTTGCTTCAAATATATAGTTCTTATTATTGGAAGTGAAAAGTTCGTTAGTTTTTCTACACACACACACCCCTACACCTTAAGTATTTTATCTTAATGAATATAACATGAACATTAGCCAATCTCTTGATGTTCAGCCAGGGCCCATTTTTAGTATAGGTCTGTTGATTGAGTCTCATATAATCGCTTTTGCCTAAGTCACACCCATACTATTAATACATTGACTTAGATTTCCTATTTTGGTGTCTTTATGGAAGAAAACTTAATGACACTTGAGTAGCTACCTAACTGTGGAATCCTTGATATTTTATAATCTCCTCCCTTGCTGCACCCCAACTTTTACCATTTTTTCTTCCACATTCAATTTGACAATAATTTTAGCAACCACCTTTATTGAGCATTCAAGCATTCAAATTACTTTTCAAAGAAATGACAGACCTTTTTTGTACTGTTATTGGATAAGTTTATATACTTAATAAAAGTACAGTTATAATTACAACTCACATGCCTTAATAAGTGGGAACAGAAAGGCTCCAGTATACTTGAGATAATCCTTTGGTATTGAGCAGGAAGGAGGGATCATTAATATGTTGCGGAGAGGAAATAAAAAGAGTTGATTTGTCTAGAAGCTCTCTTATGAGACCTTCTACTATATCTCAACTATGACATTAGGAGATGTTTTCATCAGTTTTATAGAAACTAACCCCATCAAATTTTATTTTTTATAAAATTTATAATTTTATGGAATTAGCTCCATCAACATATTCCCCAACTCATTCTGATTGTTCTCAATGGTACAGGGCTTGGTGGGAAGTTGCCTATGTCCTTCCACTTTAGTTAATTCAATATGTTCTCCTGGTGTTGCCTTTACATGACCATAGCGATTCTCTGAGGCATGACTGCTATTGGCCTTTAAGGTGGAAATTCTGCTCTCTTTTGAATTTCTTTGTCAGGGGGGACTGGGACAATGCTCAGTCCAGGGCTAATTTTTTCACATTATTGAGACAAGACCCTTCTATGTACTCTACTCAATGTCCCATGAGTCATGAAGTTTTCCATTCTGGTAGTGGGAACAAGCACTATTCCCAGCTCTGTGTAAGTGCTGAGTACTGTTACTTCAAATCCTTTTGGATGGTTCTTTCCCTAGCCTTGGATAGTTTCTTTCCATGTATGGGTTGATCAGTCTCCAGCTGGATATTCAAGGGGGAGACTCTCAGATCTTCTGAGTTCTCTTTCTTTGTAGCTCTCTTCTTTCTCATTCTCTGTCCTGTGTCCTTTAGCTGCCACAATCTCCCTGGACTTTCAGCTTTGTCTTTTTTTTTTTTTTTTTTTTTTTTTTGCGGTACGCAGGCCTCTCACTGTTGTGGCGTCTCCCGTTGCAGAGCACAGGCTCCAGACGCTCAGGCTCAGCGGCCATGGCTCACGGGCCCAGCCGCTCCGCGGCATGTGGGGTCTTCTCGGACCGGGGCACGAACCCACGTCCCCTGCATCGGCAGGCGGACTTTCAACCACTATGCCACCAGGGAAGCCAGATTTGTCTCTTTAGCTCAGAATGTTCGCCAGTCCCTGTCTTAGTTTCTCCTTCCTATCTGTGGTCTGAAAAGTCTCTCAAGGCAGTAAGCTAGGGCTATCAAAGGGCTCATCCTGTTTTCTTTACCATTTCTCAGGGAATACTGTCCTTTGCTGGCTAATGCCCACTACCTTTACAACCATGTTTTCATATATTTTGTCTATTTTTTTGGTTGTGTCAGGTGAGAAAGATATCTGGTCTTTATTCCTGTGTGTTGACTGGAACCAAAGTATAAATTTTAATAAGACTTAATTGAGAGTTTGAAGATAATGCAAGGGAAATAAAACACATGCTTACAAAGGCAACCATAGGCATCTATATTCTGAGCCCATAGGTTCTGCTGATGTCCTTGTAGCTCCTAAGCCCATGTCCACACAATGGCTAGCTTTCCAGCCTTTCCCTTTGCCATGATAAGGTTTTATTTATTATATAAAACATTTTTGCTCCTTGCCATCAAACTGGCTCAGACATTTTAAAGGAGGGTCTTTGCTTATTTTTAAACATCTGCGTAAGTTTAGGACCTAGTTGAAGTCATTCTCCCCTCCTCCCTGCCCTCCCTCCCCGCAAAATCAATCTGATTCAAAGTTAAATTTAAGCTCCTAGGGCTTCCCTGGTGGCGCAGTGGTTGAGAGTCCGCCTGCCGATGCAGGGGACACGGGATCGTGCCCCGATCCGGGAAGATCCCACATACTGCGGAGCGACTGGGCCCGTGAGCCATGGCTGCTGAGTCTGCACGTCCGGAGTCTGTGCTCCGCAACGGGAGAGGCCACAACAGTGAGAGGCCCGCATACCGCTAAAAAACATTTAAGCTCCTACCTCTTAGGAGTTTTCATATTCTAAATGGCTGTTTCCCAATTAAAAACAAATAAAACCAACCCCCTTGTGCCCAATCTCAGCCTGGGAACTCCTTTATACCAGAGTATATTGAATCAATTAATGTGTACTAGTGCCTGTTACATGTGTATGGTATATTAAAACACACATAGAAGGGTGGCCAAAGGCATAACTAGAAACCTTAATTGAATCATAAATATAATGTTAATTATAAAAGTTGGAGGAAATTTCATCTTTCAAATTTCAAAGTACTTGCTCATTTTCATTTTGGTTGTTCCCCTTTCTCCTGTGGATGTTTTGCTTATACATTGTTTTCTTTGATTTGCACGTTTATAATCAATATAATCACTTTTAGAAAGTGGAGTTGAACTTTGAATGTAGTAAAGTTTATACCTCAGTACTATATTCAAGCAGGCATTTCATAACAGAGTTTTTGAAGATTAAAAAGAGCATAGTTGATAGGAAAGGAACAAAATGGCTCCAGTAGAAAGAAACTTTCTGAATCTAGTTCTTGTGGTATTTTCATGATATTTAGTAAAAAGTATTTGCTTTTATGTATGGAGTGGGATTTCTTAAAGGAAAAATGTAATTTTTATTTATATGTATTTTAAAAGTAAAATTTCTTATTTATTAAATTTCAAGGTAAAAGTGTTATAAGAAAGATTGGGAATTATATTTCAGAATAGACTCCCCACATGTAGACTTTATAAAGCACAGATGCTAATAGATGTTTATGTTGAAACCAGAATTATGAACTGAAACCAGCTGAAAAGAATTGGAAGTATTGCAGAGGAGGGAGGGTGGTAAGTCCAGTAATAGAAAGTTTACTTACCGCATCTTTATTAATGTATTTCAGGAGTGACTTTTTTTTCTCCCAACAATGCTACTTGGCTGGCTCTTCATATTACCTTAACAGAGATAAAGACTGTAATAGTTGTTTAATGTTTAATGACCTTTTTCTGAGTATGGCTCTTCAGCCAGTTGTTCAACATTTTAACATCTTTAGAGTCAAGAACACATAATTCTTTTCAAGTATATATTTAATTTTAGTATTTGAAGTCAAAGACAGTATTCTACAAAGCCTATCATAACTTTCCAATTCAGACACATAACAAGAAAAGGTAATCTTCTTTTTGTGGGAATTCATTTGCTCTCTTAATTTCAGAGGTCACTTTAATTTTTCACAGTCTCCTAGCAGCAATTCTGACTTACAGAGAAACACATAAAAATCACCATTTACTGGTCTTAAAAATTTACTGTCTCTACTAGAAATTTCCTGAGAAAATAACAGCTAATATTTGTTGAGTACTTTTCATGTTCAGATACTGTGCTAAATATATATTATAAAATATATTTCATTTAAACGCCTCAGAAACACTATGAGATAAGTAATATTTTTATCCCTTTCCTATGGATGAGGATGCTGAAAGTATTTAAGTGTCCAAGGTCTCAGAACTAGAAGTGGCAGATAAGAATTTGATCTCAGAAGTATCTGACTTCACAGTCTAAGTTCCTAACTTGGTATTTCTTAAGAGAGCTAAATGTGTTGATAACATATTAACAAGTTGAGAATGTCTTAGACCCTTTTCACAGGTTTTGTCTGCAATAAGGAATACTATTCTTTGTTATTTTTAATAACAATAATTCATTTTCTTTATGCTGAAGATCATGAATAAATGGAAACAAAATATTCATGGAGTAAAGTAGATAAGACAGGCCCTTTTATATGTTGTTGGTGAGATGGGTGTGTTTGGAGAATTTTTTGGCAATTATATCAAAACGTAAAGTTCATTTACCCCTTGACTCAGCAATTCTACTTTTAAGAATTTATGTTACAGCTAAATTTGCCCATGCATGCAAAGATATATGTTATGGATGTTCTTTGTAGTATTGTTTGTAATAGGAAAAAGTTGGAAATAATTTATGTATTCAATAGTGACCTGGTATATAAAAACACACGGAAGAGAATCAAGAGCCCAGAAATAAACCAAGCATATACAGTCAACTAATATTTGGCAAGAGAGCCAAGAATACTCAAAGGAGAAAAGACAGTCTCTTCAATAAATGGTGCTGGGATAATTGGGTATTCACATGTAAAAGAATGAAACTGGACTCCTATCTTACACCACTCACAAAAATTAACTCCAAATGGATTAAAGACTTAAAGGTAAAATCTGAAACCATGAAATTCCTAGAAGAAAACATAAGAATAAATCTTCTTGACATGGGCCTTGGTAATGATTTTTTGGATATGACACCTAAAGCATAAGCAACTAAATAAAAAAAAATAAACAAGTGGAACTAGATCAAACTAAAACGCTTCCATATAGCAAAAGAAATCATCAACAAATTAAAAAGACAACCTATGGAATGGCAAAAAAATTTGCAAACCATATATCTGATAAGCACTTAATGCATTGTTGGTAGGATTGTAAATTGGTACAGCCACTATGGAAAACACTATGGAGGATTCTCAAAAAAATAAAAATAGAACTACTGTGTGATCCAATAATTCCACTTCTGGTAATATATCTAAAGCAAAAAAACCCACTAAATCAAAAAGATCTCTCTGTGTTCATAGAAGTGTTATTTACAGTAGCCAAGACATGGAAACAACCTAAGTGTCCACTGATGGATGAATGGATAAAGAAGCTGTGGTATATATATAATGGAGTATTATTCATCCATAAAAGATGAGAAAATCCTACCATTTGAGACAACATGGATGGACCTTGAAGGCATTATGCTAAATGAAATGTCAGACAAAGGAAGACAAATACTGTATTATTTCACTTATGTGTGGAATCAGAAAAACAAAAACTAAAACAAGAACAAATTTATAGAAAAAGAAATCAGACATGCAGATATCAGAGGTGGAGGGTGGGGGGAGGGGGACTTGGATAAATGTGGTTAAAAGATACAAATTTTGAGTTATAATATAAATAAGTACTAGGGTTGTAATGTACAACATGATGACTATAGTTAACACTGCTGTATAATGTATAGAATTGATAAGATAGTAAATCCTAAGAATTCTCATCACAAGGAACATTTTTTTCTTTTTTCCCTTTTCTTCTCTTTTTTTCCTTAAATAATTTAATTTAATTTATTTTTTTAACATCTTTATTGGAATATAATTGCTTTACAATGGTGTGTTAGTTTCTGCTTTATAACAAAGTGAATCAGTTATACATATACTATGTTCCCATATCTCTTCTCTCTTGCGTCTCCCTCCGTCCCACCCTCCCTATCCCACCCCTCTAGGTGGTCACAAAGCACTGAGCTGATCTCCCTGTGCTATGCGGCTGCTTCCCACTAGCTATCTATTTTACGTTTGGTAGTGTATATATGTTCATGCCACTCTCTCGCTTTGTCCCAGCTTACCCTTCCCCCTCCCCATATCCTCAAGTCCATTCTCTAGTAGGTCTGTGTCTTTATTCCTGTCTTGCCCCTAGATTCTTCAGGACGTTTTTTTTCCCCCTAAGATTCCAAATATATGTGTTAGCATACGGTATTTCTCTTTCTCTTTCTGACTTACTTTGCTCTGTATGACAGACTCTAGGTCCATCCACCTCACTACAAATAACTCAATTTCGTTTCTTTTTATGGCTGAGTAATATTCCATTGTATATATGTGCCACATCTTCTTTATCCATGCATCTGTCAGTGGACACTTTGGTTGCTTCCATGTCCTGTTATTGTAAATAGAGCTGCAATGAACATTTTGGTATATGAATCTTTTTGAATTATCGTTTTCTCAGGGTATATGCCCAGTAGTGGGATTGCTTGGTTATATGGTAATTCTATCTGTAGTTTTTTAAGGAACCTCTATACTGTTCTCCATAGTGGCTCTATCAATTTACATTCCCAGCAACAGTGCAAGAGGGTTCCCTTTTCTCCACACCCTCTCCAGCATTTACTGTTTCTAGGTTTTTTAATGATGGCCATTCTGACTGGTGTGAGGTGATACCTCATTGTAGTTTTGATTTGCATTTCTCTACTGATTAATGATGTTGAGCATTCTTTCACGTGTTTGTTGGCAATCTGTATATCTTCTTTGGAGAAATGTCTATTTATGTCTTCTGCTCATTTTTGGATTGGATTGTTTGTTTTTTTGTTATTGAGCTGCATGAGCTACTTGTAAATTTTGGAGATTAATCCTATGTCAGTTGCTTCATTTGCAAATATTTTCTCCCATTCTGAGGGTTGTCTTTTGGTCTTGTTTATGGTTTCCTTTGCTGCGCAAAAGCTTTTAAGTTTCATTGGGTCCCATTTGTTTATTTTTGTTTTTATTTCCATTTCTCTAGGAGGTGGGTCAAAAGGATCTTGCTGTGATTTATGTCATAGAGTGTTCTGCCTAGGTTTTCCTCTAACAGTTTGATAGTTTCTGGCCTTAAATTTAGGTCTTTAATCCATTTTGAGTTTATTTTTGTGTATGGTGTTAGGGAGTGTTCTAATTTCATACTTTTACATGTAGCTGTCCAGTTTTCCCAGCACCACTTATTGAAGAGGCTCTCTTTTCTCCACTGTATATTCTTGCCTCCTTTATCAAAGATAAGGTGTCCATATGTGCATGGGTTTATCTCTGGGCTTTCTATCCTGTTCCATTGATCTATATTTCTGGTTTTATGCCAGTACCATACTGTCTTGATTACTGTAGTTTTGTAGTATAGTTTGAAGTCAGGGAGCCTGATTCCTGCAGCTCCATTTTTCGTTCTCAAGATTGCTTTGGCTATTCGGGGTCTTTTGTGTTTCCATACAAATTGTGAAAATTTTTGTTCTACCTCTGTGAAAAATGTCCTTGGTGGTTTGATAGGGGTTGCATCGAATCTGTAGATTGCTTTGGGTAGTATAGTCATTTTCACAATGTGGATTCTTCCAATACAAGAACATGGTATATCTCTCCATCTGTTTGTATCATCTTTAATTTCTTTCATCAGTGTCTTATAACTTTCTGCATACAGGTCTTCTGTCTCCTTAGGTAGGTTTATTCCTAGATATTTTATTCTTTTGGTTGCAATGGTAAATGGGAGTGTTTTCTTGATTTCACTTTCAGATTTTTCATCATTAGTGTATAGGAGTGCCAGAGATTTATGTGCATTAATTTTGCATCCTGCTACTTTACCAAATTCATCGATTAGCTCTAGTAGTTTTCTGGTAGCATCTTTAGGATTCTCTATGTATAGTATCATGTCATCTGCAAACAGTGACAGCTTTACTTCTTCTTTTCTGATTTGGATTCCTTTTATTTCCTTTTCTTCTCTGATTGTGGTGACTAAAACTTCCAAAACTATGTTGAAGAAGAGTGGTGAGAGTGGGCAACTTTGTGTTGTTCCTGATCTTAGTGGAAATGCTTTCAGTTTTTCACCATTGAGGACAATGTTGGCTGTGCGTTTGTCATATATGGCCTTTATTATGTTGAAGAAAGTTCCTTCTATGCCTACTTTCTGTAGGGTTTTTATCATAAATGGGTGTTGAATTTTGTCAAAAGCTTTCTCTGAATCTATTAAGATGATCATATGGTTTTTCTCCTTCAGTTTGTTAATATGGTGTATAACGGTGATTGATTTGCATATATTGAAGAATCCTTGCATTCCTGGAATAAACCCCACTTGATCATGTGTATGATCCTTTTAATGTGCTGTTGATTTCTGTCTGCTAGTATTTTGTTGAGAATATTTGCATCTATGTTCATCAGTGATATTGGCCTGTAATTTTCTTTCTTTGTGACATCTTTGTCCAGTTTTGGTATCAGGGTGATGGTGGCCTCGTAGAATGAGTTTGAGAGTGTTCCTCCCTCTGCTCTGTTTTGGAAGAGTTTGAGAAGGAAAGGTGTTAACTCTTCTCTAAATGTTTGATCGAATTTGCCTGTAAAGCTTTCTGGTCCTGGGCTTTTGTTTGTTGGAAGATTTTTAATCACAGTTTCAATATCAGTGCTTTTGATTGGTCTGTTCATATTTTCTATTTCGTCCTGGTTCAGCCACGGCAGGTTGTGCATTTCTAAGAATTTGTCCATTTCTTCCAGGTTGTCCATCTTATTGGCATAGAATTACTTGTAGTAATCTCTCATGATCCTTTGTATTTCTGCAGTGTCAGTTGTTACTTCTCCTTTTTCATTTCTAATTTTATTAATTTGAGTCTTCTCCGTTTTTTGCTTGATGAGTCTGGATAATGGTTTATCAAGTTTGTTTATCTTCTCAAAGAACCAGCTTTTAGTGTTATTGATCTTTGCTATCGTTTCCTTCATTTCTTTTTCATTTATTTCTGATCTGATCTTTATGATTTCTTTCCTTCTGCTAACTTTGGGGTTTTTTTGTTCTTCTTTCTCCAGTTGCTTTAGGTGCAAGGTTAGGTGGTTTATTTGAGTTGTTTCCTGTTTCTTAAGGTAGGATTGTATTGGTATAAACTTCCCACTTAGAACTGCTTTTGCTGCACCCCATAGGTTTTGGGTCGTCGTGTCTCCATTGTCATTTGTTTCTAGGTATTTTTTGATTTCCTCTTTGATTTCTTCAGTGGTCACTTGGTTATTAACTAGTGTATTGTTTAGCCTCCATGTGTTTGTATTTTTTACAGATCTTTTCCTGTAATTGATATCTAGTCTCATAGCATTGTGGTCAGAAAAGATACTTGATATAATTTCAATTTTCTTAAATTTACCAAGGCTTGATTTGTGACCCAAGATATAATCTATCCTGCGGAATATTCCTTAAGCACTTGAGAAAAATGTGTATTTTGTTGTTTTTGGATGGAATGTCCTATAAATATCAATTAAGTCCATCTTGTTTAATGTATCATTTAAAGGTTGTGTTTCCTTATTTACTTTCATTTTGGATGATCTGTCCATTGGTGAAAGTGGGGTGTTAAAGTCCCCTACTATGATTGTGTTACTGTCGATTTCCCCTTTTATGGCTGTTAGTATTTGCCTTACGTATTGAGGTGCTCCTATGTTGGGTGCATAAATATTTACAATTGTTATATCTTCTTCCTGGATTGATCCCTTGATCATTATGTAGTGTCCTTCTTTGTCTCTTGTAATAGTCTTTATTTTAAAGTCTATTTTTTCTGATATGAGAATTGCTACTCCAGCTTTCTTTTGATTTCCATTTGCATGGAATATCTTTTTCCATCCCCTCACTTTCAGTCTGTATGTGTCCCTAGGTCTGAAGTGTGTCTCTTGTAGACAGCATATATACGGGTCATGTTTTTGTATCCATTCAGCCAGTCTATGTCTTTTGGTGGGAGCATTTAATCCATTTACATTTAAGGTAATTATCGATATGTATGTTCCTATTATCATTTTCTTAATTGTTTTGGGATTGTTATTGTAGGTCTTTTCCTTCTCTTGTGTTTCTTGCCTAGAGAAGTTCCTTTAGCATTTGTTGTAAAGCTGGTTTGGTGGTGCTGAAGTCTCTCAGCTTTTGCTTGTGTGTAAAGGTTTTAATTGCTCCATAAAATCTGAATGAGATCCTTGCTGGGTAGAGTTATCTTGGTTGTAGGTTTTTCTCCTTCATCACTTTAAATATGTCCTGCCACTCCCTTCTGGCTTGCAGAGTTTCTGCTGAAAGATCAGCTGTTAACCTTACGGAGATTCCCTTGTGTGTATTTTGTTGTTTTCCCCTTGCTGCTTTTAATGTGTTATTTGTATTTAATTTTTGATAGTTTGATTAATATGTGTCTTGGCATGTTTCTCTTTGGATTTATCCTGTATGGGACTCTCTGTGCTTCCTGGACTTGATTAACTATTTCCTTTCCCATATTAGGCAAGTTTTCAACTATAATCTCTTCAAATATATTCTCAGCCCCTTTCTGTTTCTCTTCCTCTTCTGGGAACCCTATAATTTGAATGTTGGTGCGTTTAATGTTGTCCCAGAGGTCTCTGAGACTGTCCTCAGTACTTTTCATTCTTTTTTCTTTATTCTGGTCTGCAGTAGTTATTTCCACTATTTTATCTTCCAGGTTACCTATCCGTTCTTCTGCCTCAGTTATTCTGCTATTGAGCTCTTCTAGAGTATTTTTAATTTCATTTATTGTGTTGTTCATCATTGCTTGTTTCCTCTTTAGTTCTTCTAGGTTCTTTTTAAATGTTTCTTGTATTTATTCTATTTCCAAGATTTTGGATCATCTTTACTATTACTATTCTGAATTCTTTTTCAGTTAGACTGCCTATTTCCTCTTCATGTGTTAGGTCTCATTCGTGTTTACCTTGCTCCTTCATGTGCTGTGTGTTTTTCTGTCTTCTCATTTTGCTTATCTTACTGTATTTGGGGTCTCCTTTTTGCAATCTGCAGGTTCATAGTTCTCATTGTTTTTGGTGTCTGTCCCCAGTGGCTAAGGTTGGTTCAGTGGGTTTTGTAGGCTTCCAGTGGAGGGGACTAGTGCCTGTGTTCTGGTGGATGAGGCTGGATCTTGTCTTTCTGGTGGGCAGGTCTACGTCTGATGGTGTGTTTTGGGGTGTCTGTGGCCTTATTATGATTTTAGGCACCTCTCTGCTAATGGATGGGGCTGTGTTTCTGTATTGATAGTTGTTTGGCATAGAGTGTCCAGCACTGTAGCTTGCTGGTCGTTGAGTGAAGCTGGGTCTTGGTGTTGAGATGGAGATCTCTGGGAGATTTTTGCCATTTGATATTACGTGGAGCTGGGAGGTCTCTTGTGGTCAGTGTCCTGAACTTGGCACTCCCACCTTAGAGACACAGCACAGACTCCTGGCTGGAGCACCAAGAGCCTTTTATCCACACGGCTCGGAATAAAAGGCAGAAAAACTAGAAAGAAAGAGGATAAAATAAAATAAAGTAAGATAAAATAAAGTTATCAAAGTAAAAAATAATTATGAAAAAAAATTTTTTAAAGGAAAAAAAAACCGGACGGACAGAACTCTAGGACAAATGGTGAAAGCAAAGCTATACAGACAAAATCTCACACAGAAGTGTACACATACACACTCACAAAAAGAGGAAAAGGGGAAAAAATAATATATCTTGCTCCCAAAGTCCACCTCCTCAATTTGGGATGATTCGTTGTCTATTCAGGTATTCTACAGATGCAGGGTACATCAAGTGTTTTGTGGAGCTTTAATCTGCTGCTTCTGAGGCTTTTGGGAGAAATTTTCCTTTCTCTTCTTTGTTAGCACAGCTCCTGGGGTTCAGCTTTGGATTTGGTCCCGCCTCTGCGTGTAGGTCGCCTGAGGGCGTCCGTTCGTTGCTCAGACAGGACGGGGTTAAAGGATCAGCTGATTCACGGGCTCTGGCTCATTCAGGCCGGGGGGGAGGGAGGGGTATGGAGTGCGGGGCGAGCCTGGTGCGGCAGACGCAGGTGTGACGTTGCGCCAGCGTGATGCGTGCTGTGCGTTCTCCCCGGGAAGTTGTCCCTGGATCACGGGACCCTGGCTGTGGAGGACTGCACAGGCTCCTGGGAGGGGAGGTGTGGAGAGTGACCTGTGCTTGTACACATCATTGTTTGGTGGCTGCAGTGGCAGCCTTAGTGTCTCATGCCCGTCTCTGGGTCCGCGCTGATAGCCGCGGCTTGTGCCTGTCTCTGGATCTCCTTTAAGCGGCGCTGTTAATCCCCTCTCCTGGCGCACCAGGAAATAAAGAGGGAAGAAAAAGTCTCTTGCCTCTTCGGCGGTTTGAGATTTTTTCCCGGACTCCTTCCTGGCCAGAGGTGACGCACTAGCCCCCTTCAGGCTGTGTTCACACTGCCAACCCCCGTCCTCTGCCTGCGCTCCGACCGAAGCCCGAGCCTCAGCTCCCAGCCCCGCCCGCCCTGGTGGATGAGCAGACAAGCCTCTCGGGCTGCTGAGTGCCGGTAGGCCCAGATCCTCTGTGCGGGAATCTTTCCGCTTTGCCCTCCGCACCCCTGTTGCTGTGCTCTCCTCCGTGGCTCCGAAGCTTCCCCCCCTCCGCCACCCGCAGTCTCCGCCTGCGAAGGGGCTTCTTAGTGTATGGAAACGTTTCCTCCTTCACAGCTCCCTCCCGCTGGTGCAGGTCCCGTCCCTATTCTTTTGTCTCTGTTTATTCTTTTTTCTTTTGCCCTACCCAGGTACGTGGGGAGTTTCTTGCTTTTTGGGAGGTCTGAGGTCTTCTGCCAGCGTTCAGTGGGTGTTCTGTAGGAGTTGTTCCACGTGTAGATGTATTTCTGATGTATCTGTGGGGAGGAAGGTGATCTCCGCGTTTCACTCTGCCGCCATCTTCTCAAATCTTCTCTTTTCTTTTTATTGTATCTGTATGAGATGATGAATGTTAGCTGAATCTACTGTGATAATTACTTCACAGTATGTATAAATCAGACCATCATGCTGTATGCCTTAAACTTATACAGTGATATATGCCAATTATTTCTCAATAAAGTTGGAAAAAGAACTTACTAAAAAAAGGGGGGGCCTGGTAAAATAAGTTGTAATATATCAATAAAAAATAACTTTATTAAAGCATTAAAAAGAATGACAATAACAGCTAATTAAGTCTTTAAGTTCCAACTACTGCTCTCATTTAATCTTCATAAAAATTGTAGGTATTATTATTAGCTTCATTTACAGTGGAGAAAAATGAAACATAAAGAGGCTAAGTGGCTTCTGCCCACACTAAGTTCTTTGCTCTATTGCTTTGTGGTCATCTGTATCCCAATGTGAAAAGAAAATAAGTTGATAAGTGAAAAGAACAGATTGTTGAAAGTTTTTAGTATAATACTGTTTGTGAAAAGAATCTGTATCTTCTATATGTTCCTTTTATAACATATAATACCTATTTAATGTTTTCTCTTGACATAAAATCTTTAAAATATATGAATATATGTGAATATACTAATAAAACATAATATGAATTTATAAGTGTACATGTATACATATGCCCCCACATAATGCATACATTCATAAAAAAATTTCTGGGTAGATATACAAGAACTTAATGGATGTTTTTGGGATTAGTATGGAGTCAAAAAAATTGCACTCTATACTCTTTAGTTTGGTGAATTATTTAAAAGTAATGAGTCACATATTGCTTTCATAATAAAAGTAAGTTTAAATTGAAAAATTTAAAAAATAGTGGATGTGGTAAATCTTTAACAATTATGTTACTGGAGTGGGGTAAAGAGGGACGTTTTCTTGTCATTTTATGCCTTTCTGAACTGTGAACTTTGGAAAATAAATGAGTACCTGTTACTTTTATAATAAAACATTTTAAATGAAAAAACCCTTACTTTTTCATTTAAAAAAATGAAACATATTTCTGTAACATATTTCTGTAACAAGTACTATTATATAACAAGTACCATATTTCTGTAACAAGTACTATGAAATATTATTTCTGTGACTAAGTTTAGGGTATAGTTTGTTCATTATATTGACAGTTTAGAATAAATCTGCCTATGTTAAACTTTTACCAGAGATCTGCTGTCTTACTGTCTTAAAGGCTAGCTCTTTTCTAGCATCCATTGAATTCAAAAGTAACTCAGTGAAGATTTACCTTATTTTTATAAACAAGATTGTTTCCGATTGAAGTCTTAATAATGAAACCTTTCACAGCAAATGAGATTCAGTAAATGCAGAAGTTGACAGCAATTTTATTAGATGCTGCTAGTCAATTGAGCACAATTTTCTTGCATGAAAATGGTATCCCGCTTCTTAAACTCCAGAGCATTTATCAAAAACAAATGTCAGTTTGAAACTGCATTGTTTATTGAGAGACGATGTCCTAGTGTCGTGACAGTATTTTAATATTATCCTTAGTTATGGAATGTACTTGGAATTAGGTTGGATGATAAATGCTGCAACAGGCATAAGTGAAATTAAAGTATAACTTATTTGGGATTATGTGTTTCAGGTGAAGCTCTGAAAGTATCAGCTGAGAGATTTGCAGATGATCCCTGTTATCTCCCAAAAAGGGAGGCTGTGGTTCAAGCTGCCCGTGCCTTGTTGGCTGCAGTTACCAGACTCCTTATCCTCGCAGATATGATTGATGTCATGTGTCTCTTGCAGCATGTGTCAGCTGTAAGTAAAAGATGGCTTAGTTTACCTTGGCATTGTTCTCACTTATAATTCCATTTTCTGAACCTGGCATCAATCCGAGCGCATCCCGGCCTCACTCACGTTTCTTAATGTCACCCATCAGAAGATGACTGGATTGGGTTGTGAAACTAATGCATACTTGACAAGAATTAAGCCAGAAGTTAGTCTTAAAGCCAGTGGGAGATTGAAAAACAGAAGATGACTTACTGATAAGGAAATGGCTAGGAGAAAGTTCTAGGCTTTTGACCATTTAAATGATTATGCCCTATATAAATATATATATAGTAACAATTATATAGATAATATAGAAACCAAATATGTAAATATAAATAAGCTTAGTAGAAGGAGAATTTTATTTCAGCCTTTTTTACTTTCTTAATTTATTTAGTTTGACCAAGTCATTAATAGTGTCTAGGTGAAAAGGTTGCAAAGAACCCTTTGGAGTCGCTGCTGTTTCTCCTACTTTAAATAGGACCCTTGCTCTTCTGTTCATTAATACATCTGCATTTTCATAAAGGCGCTTGGTGACTGTAGTATCACTACGTTATTAGGCAAATGATGGCCTTGTCTGATTGACCTTCTTGTCAAAATCATTTTCTCTAATTGCTAAGCTAAACCTTTTTTTTTTTTTAATCTTTCTCTTACTTACTAATATTTGTTTTAACCCTAAAGTAAAGTGACCTTTCCTTTATACTTTCAGATTCCTTTTCTTTTGATAGTTTTATTACTGCAAAAAGGCAATTTGGCACCTTTTTGTTGTAGCTGTTGTTTAAGTAGCTTTTCAGGAAAGGGATTAGTTTTCATCACTAGCAACTATCTACCAATAGATTTGTATGTGAGATATTTGAACAATGTTTTTTGTTACTAGGCTACTGTTTTGTTGGATACCTTAAACAAATCCCTGAAAATTTCTGAGCTTCATTTTTTTATATGTGAATATAGACACTAATAAATGCTATAACCAGAAGTGAGCATGAAAGATTAAATGCCAGGTAATTCCTAGTTCCAATGACCCAGTAGTTCCTGTTTTAACTCTAGATTTGTTGGGATAGGCAGAATGAAAGGCTTTGGTAAGGTGAAAATTACTGCCTTTATAATCAATTAGGAGGTGGTAAATTGTGATAGTTTTTTATTGTTTCATCCTTATAAAAATTTATATTTGAATTGTATTATTCAACTCAATTCTTTCAAGGTTTCACATAGAATGAAGGCAAATTGAAAAATATTTTTGGAGATTAAGATTAGAATTATTTAGCCCAATATTCCCCTAAAAGTATTCTGCAGAACCTGTCTTATAAATATGCAACATGAAAAAAAGTTTTTATTATGGTCAATGCTGCACACTGAAATTCCCTTTGAATGTTTTTGATGCACATTAGCATTAAAGTTGGTAAGAAATATTGAAGCAAAGAAACTTGTTTAACTTTGCTTAACCCAGAGTTTCCCAAATTTCTTGACCCCAGAACTCTTCTATAATATATTAGTCCTGGAACATTCTCAGACCATACACTGGAATATAGTGACTTAGAATATTTTTAATGTTTATGGTTCTATTAAATTTCTACTTAGAATGAAAAAATCATAGTGGATAAACTTCAGTGCCCTTCTACTCTAGTATCTTACTGAAGTAGATAGAGTGTCCTACAATATGTGATACACACAACTGTCTAACGATATATGTGATCACTTACTGTGATAGCAATCTCAATTCTGTGAGACAGTGAAGCAGATATTGGATAATTCTAATTGCTGAAGACATTTTTCTCAAACTGAGCTTAAAGCTGCATCCCTGCTATTTCCATTCACTGCTTCTAGTTTACTTTCTGGAGAAACACAGAATCAAGGCAATAGGAAAATACAGTTTTCAAGTAACTGATGGTTACTCTTAGGACTTACATATGTCTTATCTTATTTAAGCTAAAAATTTCTTGACCTTTGAACGTTCCTTATATGACAGTTTCAGACTACTCTGGATACTCTAGAATTTCCACGTCTTGTATGATCTTGTTTCAGTCTTTTTTTTTTTAACATCTTTATTGGAATATAATTGCTTTACAATGGTGTGTTAGTTTCTGCTTTATAATGAAGTGAATCAGCTATACATATACATATGTTCCCATATCTCTTCCCTCTTGCGTCTCCCTCCCATCCTCCCTATCCCATCTCTCTAGGTGGTCACAAAGCACCGAGCTGATCTCCCTGTGCTATGCGGCTGCTTCCCACTAGCTATCTGTTTTACATTTGGTAGTGTATATATGTCCATGCCACTCTCGCACTTTGTCCCAGCTTACCCTTCCCCCTCCCCGTGTCCTCAAGTCCATTCTCTACGTCTGCATCTTTATTCCTGTCCTGTCCCTAGGTTCTTCAGAACGATTTTTCTTTTTTTTTTAGATTCCATGTATATATGTTAGCATATGGTATTTGTTTTTCTCTTTCTGACTTACTTCACTCTGTATGACAGTCTCTAGGTCCATCCACCTCACTACAAATAACTCAATTTCGTTTCTTTTTATGGCTGAGTAATATTCCATTGTATATGTGTGCCACATCTTCTTTATCCATTCATCTGTCGATGGACACTTAGGTTGCTTCCATGTCCTGGCTGTTGTAAAGAGAGCTGCAATGAACATTGTGGTACATGACTCTTTTTGAATTATGGTTTTCTCAGGGTATATGCCCAGTAGTGGGAATGCTGGGTTGTATGGCAGTTCTATTTTTAGTTTTTTAAGGAACCTCCACACTGTTCTCCATAGTGGCTGTATCAATTTACATTCCCACCAACAGTGCAAGAATGTTCCCTTTTCTCCACACGCCTTCCAGCATTTATTGTTTCTAGATTTTTTGATGATGGCCATTCTGACTGGTGTGAGATGATATCTCATTGTAGTTTTGATTTGCATTTCTCTAATGATTAGTGATGTTGAGCATCCTTTCTTGTGTTTGTTGGCAATCTGTATATCTTCTTTGGAGAAATGTCTATTTAGGTATTCTGCCCATTTTTGGATTGGGTTGTTTGTTTTTTTTGTTATTGAGCTGCATGAGCTGCTTGTAAATTTTGGAGATTAATCCTATGTCAGTTGCTTCATTTGCAAATATTTTCTCCCATTCTGAGGGTTGTCTTTTCATCTTGTTTATATTTTCCTTTGCTGTGCAAAAGCGTTTACGTTTTTTGATGTACTTTAACACTGTAAGCAGATTTGTTTTATGGTTAAAGTTTGAAAATTTCAGTGTCTGGACTCCCTGGGTGTCTGCTTGTGCTGCTGTCATTTTATTATGCTCATGGTGTCTTGTCTTCTCATGTGAATGGCTATCTTTGTATACTAAATGTTACCTCTTCTGGAACTTATATCAGGAAATTCCGCACTGTTTTGTTAGCTTTTTGATGTTTTTAACATGAAGTATTTTATATTTTATCAAATTTTGTTAGTTTTCTTCAGCAGAGGGTTGAATCGTGACTTACTAATTTGATAATATAAGAAACAAAAATCCCCCAAATCATCTCTGTAAATCCTTTCCTATGCATATTCTAGATAGATAACTGCCATAAAATGTTGAAATCAAAACATCTTGAAATAAAAACAAATGCTTTCATGTGAACATTCCATATTATACTTGGATAGTTACCTCCCTGATTTAATGTCCAGTATTATCTTACCTATTATGATAGCCTTGTCATGCTGTTGGTTCTTACTGATTTTGTGAGCAATTAAAACCTCCAAGTCTCTGAACTCGGACTACTTTTAATCTAGATCTTCCTCCTGTGATACTAGTTTTATCTTTTTATATGTAAAGGTTGATGTTATATTTATATTCAATGCATTTTATCTTCTTAGTTGTCTTTTTGTTATATCCATCCAGATCTTTTTTTTTTTTTTTTTGCTGTACGCGGGCCTCTCACTGTTGTGGCCTCTCCCACTGTGGAGCACAGGCTCCGGACGCACAGGCTCAGCGGCCATGGCTCACGGGCCCAGCCGCTCCGTGGCATGTGGGATCTTCCCGGACCGGGGCACGAACCCGTGTCCCCTACATCGGCAGGCGGACTCTCAACCCCTGCTCCACCAGGGAAGCCCCATCCAGATCTTTTTGACGTTTGATTTGTTTTCCCCTCCCAAATTGGTGTCATTTTCAGATTTCTTTAACAATTTATTCATTAAAAATTGTTTAATGCTATAGCTTTCTTTTAGATAGCATCAATCAAATATTAACATGTTTTGAATAAAGTCGTTGAAATGAGCTTCAAACTCACTTCATTTGAATGAATAAACCATGTTTCTTTATTTTATTCTCTAGTACTTTCTCAAAGGCCTTTCTGAAATCAAGATGTATTATATCTGTGGCATCACAGATTTACCAGTCTCGTAGTCCCAATTTTAAGGGAAATGACGTTAGTTTGGCATGACTTACTTTTAATAACCCCATAAGAGCTCTAAGTGACCATTGCTTGCTTGGTTTTATTCCTTTTCTATTTTTTTTTTGACCTTCATTTTTCAATTACTCACATCCTACTTACTTATGGTTATAAACCACTCATCTGCTAGCATCTCCTTGCCCTTAAGATCTAGATATAATTGGTTTGAACCCTCATTCCACGTCCTGTAATGTACAGTGTTCTCCCAAGATTTCTGCAAATTTTCTTAGGCTCATATTCTCAGGGTCATCTCTGGCTCCAAGCTCTTGCTTCCACAGAATTACTTTAGGTTATGGATGGTCTTTCTACTGCTATTCTATAGTATGTTAATTCATACTTGGAAGATGACCCTTTTCCCCTTTAACATACACATATACATACAAATACTCCCGCACAAGGCATGTTCATGTATATGGCAAATCTATTAGAAACTTGGAAGGTGGAAGGGAGGGGGTTCTGTAGTGTAACAATATATTCTAAGTGGTTTCAGTTTGTTTATTAGAAATCTTCAAAATCCTTTGAAGCAACTTCATCTCATTGTCCTTCTACCTCCTTTCTCCCTACCTACTCTCCTTTGTTTTCCCTCACACCCCTAAGGAGTAAAATATTCTGCCAAGCCACCGTTGACTTGGCCTCTGCTCATTTGTGTCCTCAGATATCACTATGTCTCTTAAATTACATCTGAAGGTATTTTCCTCAATATAAACTGTTCCTTTCCTAAGAACTCTGTAGTCAACTCCCTCTCTCTCTCTCTCTCTCTCTCTCTCTCTCTCTCTCTCTTTTTCTCTCTGTCTCTTTCTCTCTCTCACACACACACACCATCCTATTGTAAAATAATCTGTGTTTTTTTGCGGGGAGGGCATCAACTTTGAAGATATAGATTTCTTCTTCTGGACACACATTCTTCTTTCAAAAGCAGTGGCCTAATTTTTTATTTCTTTTCCTAGTTTTGAATATGATGGACAAAGACCTGCCTCTCCTCCAGTCTTATTATTTTATGCAAGCTTCTGCTCAGTTTGGGCTTTCTCCCCCCAATAACACTCACGAAAATCCCTGCTACATTTTTTTTGGTATTTATTCTTTATTGCACAATGTCAAAGAATTCCTCTGCTATCACAATGTTTTCTTAAGTGGCCTTACTCTTTTCTTCCTTATTATAATTTTTTTCTAAATAACAAAATTCTTCATCCCTATTGAGGTATATTTCCTTTCATAAATCAGGTAAATGAGATATTACTCTACTTTTGATTGATAGTCCGTACCTATATATTTCCTGATTCCTTATCTTTATTAAATTATCCTCTTTCCACTGAGACTGTCCCAGAGATGCAGTTATGATCAAACATTTATGAAGATGTAGACTGAGACCACCAACTCATGCAAACATGATTCACTGAGTAACTCTCCATAGGATAAGTACTGCCAACCAATACAGAGTTAATATATAATTAAATATATCAAGGATTCCTGACTTGGCAGTTTTAAATGTGTCTAGTTCCTTAAGGAAGTACATGTTTTCTTCTGGGGGGAATTAAGTCCAAATCAAAGGTAAGAGAGGACAGAGAAAAAAATGATGATATTTCAGTATGTAATTAATTGTAGAAACTTGGAAAGGCAGTTTGGCTTTATTACCACCACTGCTCATAATTTTCTATGGGAATTTAAATTTAAAAATTTCTCTCTGGTACTGTTCAAGTTTTTTTTAACTTTTTTGTACTATTTATACATCTCGAGATTCCACATCCTATTTTATTGGCATATGAATTTTGTAAGGGTCAGTTTTCTTTGAGAGAATGTTGGCTTGCATATCTCTTGCTTTCTTTGGGGGTCAGGGCAAGATGGAGAGCAAAGATGGCTTTTGGCAGCAGGGAGACCTTGCCTGAATCCTGGTTCTGTTGTTGATTAGCTGGGCGACTTTGGGAAAATTAAAAATCTGTGAACCTTAGTTTCTCCTTCTGAGCTATATGGATAATAAAACTTACTCTGAATACTTAGGGGCCTTGTGAAGATTAAATGATACAATATATAAAATACCTGGTAAGAACTGGTGCAAATTTTCTTTCACCTTCCTTCCTTTCCTTGTCCTACCTTTTTCCACTATGGTACCTTGCTCCCATTTTTCGACTCCTGCAGTGCAATAGTCTCCTTATTCCTAAAAATGAAGGGAAATAAATTTGACTCCTGAGTTGAACTAACTTCTCTGACTTTTTCTGTTATCATACCATAGCCTGTTTTATTTTTTTTAAATGGGAATATTTGTCCCTTTGGATTAAAAAATAGACCAATGTCATTATAGGAAATGGCACCTCTATTTAATAACTTTTTATGTCAAATACATATTTAATATTTGCTACAAGCATTGCTATAAAGCATTTGTATACTGAACAATAATTCTGAATATGAAGAATATTCATAACATTGACAGAAAATCACACATTACAATAACGGTAACTGAGACTTTTTGATGCCACCTTCTATTGTTAAAATGCAGATATGTACCAGCAAAAGGGTTTCTAAATCTTATTTTTAAAAATATCAGCAGTTTATAAGGAGAGAAATTGCTATATAGTTAAATTGCTGTTAGAAGCCAAGTATATTCTACAGGAGATTCTTGGCAAAATATGTAGAGAGCTTTTAACGTTTAAAGAAAAAACCAAGTCACAGGACTGGTATTAGATGGAATAGGAGAAATAAGAAATGGAGACAAATAGGACACAAATTGCTGGATTTGTGCTGAATTTCATACTGAAAACTTTAGAGACAAAGGAAATTTAAGCCATGTAAAAAAATTTAACTTTTAAAAAGGACTTGCATCATTCCAGGTAGCTCGAGTTTCATTAATTAGTCCATTCAGCAGACAGTTATTTTTTGTGTGCTTACTGTGTGCCAGTCACCATAATATGTGCTAGAGAGTCAGATTTAGAAAATACACTACCATTGTCCTGTTCTCCTGGAATTATTGTGGAGGCATGATGGCAGTTATATCAAGGGAGTGTTTTGAATGAATAATGCAAGGCTAAGTTTGGAGAGTGAGTTAACTAGACAAAGAAAGTGGTGCGGGCAGACAGCATTTTACCTGGAGGGAATAGTAGTACATGCTTAAAGACCAGTAGTAATTCTAAACGGCTGGGATGAAGGATGATTTTGTGGGAGGAACAAGAGTTGAAGCTGCAGAGGTAGGCATAGACCTACTTGTGACAGGCCTATGTGCTAAGTTAAAAAGTTTGAACTTCAGTCTGAAAGCTAAGGGGGAACTATTAAAGATTTTAAGCAGGGAAATGATACAAGCAGATTTGAATTTTAGGACTGTTATTCTGGTAGCAGTGGGCAAGGGGGCCAGAGTGGAGGCAGAGATGCCAGTGATGAGGTGATGTAGTCATCTGGTTGTGAAATGATGGTGTGGGGTGGGGAATGAATGATAAAAATGAGGGAGGAACAGTCTGCAATTTGGAAAGTGATTGGAATCTGTTCAGAAGGAAAGGGAAGCATCAAGCAACCTTCGAGGAATCTAGTTGGGCTTTGAGGACGTTGGTTTGCTGTTTACATAGAGGAGAAGCAGTTTATAGATTTTATACGTTTTGGATTTGAGGCATGTATGAGAGATACTAGACATTGAAAGATACATTTGGAGCGAATAAGATTGGAAAGCCTCAAGAAGTAAGCATTAGGAGAAGCAATTGGTTTGTATGAGGTCACCTGGGGAAGGTTTCTAGGGTGAACTTAAACCTTTGTTCACAAATCTTTGAGACCTTGTGGTTTGGGGGAATGCTCACTGAATGATGAATCAGGTTTGTGTTCAGTCTTGCCTCAGTAGGGATATTTGGGATACCTTCTCACTGGAGTCCTTGCCCCTGGGGGTTGGTTCATAGTCCAGCACTCTAGCCTTTTTGAGGGGGCTTCCCAGAAAACTGACTTTGTCTTGCCAGTCTTGGAGTTCTGATGGATCCATCAAAGTCTAGCCACCTGGTAGGGGGAAATGGAGGGGGTGGCTTAGACTGGTAAAACACCACAGCTCCCTGCCCCCTCTGGCTCAGCACAGAGTAAGTAGACAAAAACTGCAGCTGCCTGTTTCTCCATAGGGAGTGAGAGTTGGTAGAAGCCCAGCTGTTTGGTGGGAGGTCTTCTCTTGCATAAAGCCAGTCCACAAAGTCTAGGAAAGGTGCCTGCTTTGTCGAATATGTAGACAGCAACACAGAGAGCTAAGGAAAATGAAGAATCAGGCAAAGATGTTCCAAACAAAGGAATGAGATGAATCTCCAGAAACTGACCCTAATGAAACAGAGTTATATGATTTACCTGACAGTGAATTCAAAATAACAGTCATAAAGATGCTCACTGAGGCCAAGAGAACAATGCATGAACAAAGTGAGAATTTCAACAAAGAGATAAAAAATATAATAAGTACAAAACAAATCATGGAGCTAAAGAACACAACAATTGAACTGAAAAATTCAACAGCAGACTAGATCAAGCAGAAGAAAGGATCAGTGAACTTGAAGATAGGTCACTGGAAATAGTTTAGTCAGAGGAGCAAAAAGAAACAAATGAAGAGTGAAGATAGCTAAAGGATTTATTGAATACCATTAAACATTATGGGAGTATCAGCAGGAGAAAAGAGAGATAGAAAAAGGACCAGAAAGCTTATTCAAAGAAATAATGGCTGGTAATACCCTAAATCTGGGGAAAGAAATGGCAATCCAGATCTAAGTAGCCCAAAAGATACTGAAAAACATGTACCCAAAGAAATCTGTGCTGGATGCATTATACAGTAGTAGCCATTATCTGTAGTTTTGCTTTCCTTGGTTTCAGTTACCCATGGTCAACTGTGGTCCAAAAATATTAAATGGAAAATTCCAGAGATAAACAATTCATAAGTTTTAAATTGTATGCTGTTCTGTGTAGTGTGATGAAATCTCATGCCATCCTGCTCTGTCCTGTCTGGGACATGAATCATCTCTTTGTCTAGTGTATCCATGCTTTTTATGCTACCTGCCTGTTAGTATAAGAAAAAACAGTATGTATGTGGTTTGGTACTATGCATAGTTTCAGGTATCCCTGGGGGGTCTTGGAATGTATCCCTGCAATAAGGGCAGACTACTGTAATCAAATTGTCAAAAGTCAAAGACAAAAAGGGAGTAAAAAACAACAAACAAGAGAAAATCAACTTGTCACATACAAGGCAACCCCTATAAGGCTATCAGTGGATTTTTCAGCAGAAACTTTGCAGGCCAGAGGCAGTGCTGAAAGAAAAAAACTGCCATCTAAGAATACTATACCCAGCAAAACTTATCTTCAAAAATGGATCAATAAAGAATTTCCAAGGTTGTCAGGGTGGTACTGGGAGGTGAGGGGGAGTACATGACAGGCGGCATCAGCCAGGAAGGCTTGGGAAGCTATGGTGTGGTCACTGTGAGCCAAATAGAGCCATGGCAATTGCCATCCGGTCCCAGCTCCCTTGTGTAGTCCTGGCTGGTGGCTCAGCCCAGTGGGCCTGTTGGCACCACAGCCTGTGGAGCTTGAGAACATCATAGTGAACATGGTACTACTCAAGGCCAGGGAAGGTGGTTTTTTTTTTTTTTTTTTTTTTTTTTACTAAAAAAAGAGTTTACCATACAAAAGCTGATGGAGTTCATCACCACTAGACCTGGCCTACAAGAATAGCTAAAGGGAGTACTTCAAGTTGAAATGAAAAGATTTGAAATAGCAACACTACAGCATAAGGAAGTGTGAAACTCTGGTAATGGTAAATATATAGACAAATACAGAATACTGTATTACTGTAATGGTGGTAGGTAAATCACTTTTCATTCTAGTATAAAAGTTAAGAGAAAAAATATTTAAAATAACTATGACTAAAAAATATGGTAAAATTATACAACATGAATAGATGTAAATTTTGAGAACAATAACATAAAGTGTGTGTGTGTGTGTGTGTGTGAGAGAGAGAAGTAAAAGTGCAGTTTTTGTATGCAACTGAACTTAAGTTGTTATCTGCTTAAAACAGACTTATTTTTTATGTAAACCCCAAAGTAACCACAAAAAATACAGTAGAAGTTACACACACACACACACACACACACACACACACACACACACACAAAGAAATCAAAGTGTATCAATATAAAAAACCCAGCAAAACATAAAGGAAGATAGCAAGAGAGGAAAAGACAGAAAAAAGAACTAAGAGATTAACAAAAGCAACTGATGAAGTGGCAATAGTAAATCCTTCTCTATCAATAATTACTTTAAATGTAAGTGGATTAAACTCAATCAAAGGACACAAAGTGGCTGACTGGATTAAAAAAACAAGACCCAACTGTATGCTGTGCAAAAGATACTTACTTTAGATTTAAGGATACATACAGGCTGCATGTAAAGGGATGGAAAAAGATATTCCATGCAAATGGTAACCAAAAGGGATCAGGAGCTATATTTAGACAAAAGGAAGTTTAAGTCAAAAACTATCAAAAGGGACAAAGAAGGACATTATATAATGGTGAAAGTGTAAATTCACCAGGAAGATAAAACAATTATAAATATATATGCATCCAACATTAGAGAACCTAAATGTATTAAGCAAACATTGACAGACTGAAGGGAGAAATAGATAGCAATACAATAGGTGGGAGTCTTCAGTACCTCACTTTGAAAAATGGATAGAACATCTAGACAGAAGATCAATAGGGAAACAGAAGACCTGAACAATAATATAAACCAAATGGATCTAACAGACATATATGGAACATTTCACCCAACAGTAGCAGAATGCACATTCTTCTCAAATGCACACGGCTCTTTCTCCAGGATAGATAACATGTTAGGTCACAAAACAAGTCTTAACAAATCTAAGAAGATTAAAATAATATCAAGGATCTTTTCTGCCACAATGGAATGAAACTAGAAATTGACAGAGAAGGAAAACTGGAAAATTTACAAATATGTGGAAATTATATGACACACTTTCGAACCATTAGGTCAAAGTTGGAATCAGAAAGGAAATTAGGAAATTCCTTGAAACAAATGAAAATGAAAATATATCAGAACTTATGGGATGCAGCAAAACTACTGTTAAGAAGGAAGTTCACAGAGATAAATCCCTACATTAACACATTATTGACCAGAGACCTATTAATACATCTTTTGTTACCTGAACGTTATTGACCGGAGACATATCAATACGTTTTTAGAGAGTGATACAATTAACATCACCATGTGAAGTTGTTAGAGCTTAAAATTGATCAGGGGTTCATTATACAACTTATGATTGTCATTATCATTCACATTTTGCTTTGTTAGGTTTTTGTTCCCACCTTGTATATATTATAAATGCAAGTTTATTACTGTAAAATTTAAAACAATGATTCCATGAAATTTTGAGTGAAGAAGAATTTTTTGGTGAATTTTTTGCAGATACTTTCTCTGATTGTCCAGGTGACATATATACTAGTGTCTCTGAAGATTATAGTTTTTCAGAATATAGTTCTGATTCAGATGATGTGAATTGAATATTAGACCAAGAAAAAGACGAAAAACCTTAGTGACTGATTCTGATACAGAAAGTGAAAATGAAACTCACAGTGCTAGAGAATGCTCCTTTGCTTCTACAGAAGAGTGGCTTGAAGACAACATTTCATGAAAATTTGAAGTCTTTACAGGTGTGTCAGGTGTAACTGTTGAATGTAATAACCCGCAAAGTGTTAGTGAAATAACAGAATTAATTTTTGGTAATGACTTTTTCGAGTTGGTCGCTTCTCAAACAAACTTGTATTACTAACAGAATGAAAAATCATATAAAAAGTATGATAAGGCTTTAAAATGGACTGATGTAACCAATAGTGACATGAAGAAGTTTCTTGGATTAATAATTTTGATGGGACAAATAAGAAAGTCACACTGGAAAGAATATTGGTCGACTGATCCCTTACTTGAAACACCTATCTTTCCAAAGATTATGACAGGAAGAAGGTTTGAACAAATAATGACATTTCTTCACTTTAATGATAACTCAGAAACTCCACTTCCTGCAGACAGAATTTCAAAAGTTAAACCTCTTTTGGATTATTTCTACCAAAATTTCAATTGATCTATATACCCAAATGAGAGCTATTACTTGATGAGGCAATGATAAAGTGGGGAGGACAACTCAGATTCAAAACCTTTAACCCTGGAAAACTTACAAAATATGGAATTTTGGTCAGGATGGTTAGCAAAAGTGAAACTGGATATATATGCAACCTTGAGATTTACATGGGTGAAGGAAAGAAACTGCAAGAAACTATTATTGGTCGTACAACCTTATCTTGGTTCATGGTACCATCTTTACCAAGACAATTATTACAACAGTGTGTCCACATCTGAAATATTGTTGAAAAATAAAGCCAGAGTTTGTGGAACTATAAGAGAGAATTGTGGTCTACCAAACCAATTAAAGGAGAAATCGAAAAATCTACAGAGGGGAGAAATGGTGTTCTTATGGAAGGGAGAAATGATTCTTCTTCTCTGGAAAGGCAAGAGGCTAGTCTGCATGCTGACAACTATTCATGATGCCTCTCCCCATAGCATCTACAGGAAAGGAAGACAGGAGGACTGGCCATCAGATAACTAAAGCCCACTTGTATATTAGAGTATAATAAATATATGAAAGGAGTTGATTGATCTGATCAATATCTGGAAAACTTTAATATACTCCAGAAAACTCGAAAATGGTTTATTCAGTGCTTTAAAATTTATTGTAGCCTAAATGCACAGGATAAAATGACTTACAAGCAATTTTTGTTAGCAATACCTAGAGAATGGGTAACTGACCATTCTGGTGAATGTAGTGGCAGTCCTGCACCTTGTCCTTCTTGTGGTGTTTCTAAAAGAGCCCTGTGCAAAGATCCACCTTGTCGACTATCAGGTAAAATAAAAGAACATATTCTAGAGGAAATAATAACCACAAGGCTAAAAAGACAAGTGCAGCCAGAAAGTGTAGAGTCTGCTCTTCCAGGGTAAAGCACAGTGAAACACGGTATGTTTGGAATAGATGTTCTATTCCCCTGCACAGAGGTGCCTGCTATACTGCCTATCACACTCTAATGAAATATTAGAATGCTTTAGTAAGACATGTACAAAACTTCAAAGAAATACATTAAGTGCAAAATAAGTTGTTGATATTTACTCAAACGTGGGTGTTTCAGTATTCACTTACATAACAAATTGCCAGCCAGAGGCGTTTCTGCAAGAATCCCCCAGTCAATAGTGTGTTAAAAAGAAGAAAGATCTCAAGCAAGAACTTTATACCTCAAAGAGCTAAAAAAGAAGAACTAAGCTCAGTTAGAAGAATGAAGAAGAAAGGAAATCACAAACATTAGAGCAGAAATAAATGAAATAGAAATTAGGAAAATGAGAAAAAAACCCAACAGAACCAAGAGTTGGTTTTTTAAAAAGATAAACAAAATAGACAAACCTTAGCTAGACTAAGAACAGAAGAGAGAAGACTCAAATAAAATCAGAAATGAAAGATGGGACATTACAACTGAGGCCACAGAAATAAAGAATGATTATAAAAACTGCTATGGGGCTTCCCTGGTGGCACAGTGGTTGAGAGTCCGCCTGCCGGTTCAGGGGGCACGGGTTCGTGCCCCAGTCCGGGAAGATCCCACATGCCGCGGAGCGGCTAGGCCCGTGAGCCATGGCCGCTGAGCCTGCGCGTCCGGGGCCTGTGCTCCGCAATGGGAGAGGCCACAACAGTGAGAGGCCCGCGTACCGCAAAACAAAACAAAACAAAACAAAACTACTATGAATAATTATACACCAATGAACAATACCTAGAAGAAATGTATAAATTCCTAGAAACATACAACTTACCACCAAGACTAAATCATGAAGGAATAGAAAGTCTGAACAGACCTATAACAAGAAGGGAGATTGAATAAATAATCAAAACCTCCTAACAAAGAAAAACCCAGGACCAGATGGCTTCACTAGTGAATTCTGCTGAACATTTAAAGAAGAATTAATGTCAGTGCTTCTCAAACTCTTCCAAATGACTGCAGCAGAGGGAACACTCTCAAACTCATTTTATGAGGCCAGATAAGAATACTACAAGAAAAGAAATTACAGGCTAATATCCCTAATGAATATAGATGCAAAAATATTCAAAAAAATACTAACACACTGAATTCAGTAGCATATTAAAGGATGATACACTGTGACCGAGTGGGTTTTACCTGGTATACAAGAATGGTGTAACATATGAAAATCAATCAATGTGATACAGCACATGAACAGAATAAAGGGTAAAAATCACATGATCATTTCAATAGATGCAGAAAAAAAGTTTGAAAAAAATTCAACATCATTTTTTTTTTAAACATCTTTATTGGGGTATAATTGCTTTACAATGGTGTGTTAGTTTCTGCTTTATAACAAAGTGAATCAGTTATACATATACATATGTTCCCATATCTCTTCCCTCTTGTGTCTCCCTCCCTCCCACCCTCCCTATCCCACCCCTCCAGGCGGTCACAAAGCACCGAGCTGATATCCCTGTGCCATGCGGCTGCTTCCCACTAGCTAGCTACCTTACGTTGAAAATTCTCAACAAACTAGGAATAGAAGGAAAGCACCTCAACATAATAAAGTCCATATATGACAAGCTCACAACTTACATCATACATGATGATGAAGAGCTGAAAACTTTTCCTCTAAGATCAGGAAAAAGACAAGGATGCCCACTCTCACCACTTTTATTCAACATTGTATTGGAAGTCCTAGTCATAGCAACTAGGCAATAAAGAGAAATAAAAGACATCCAGATTGGAAAGGAGGAAGAAAAACTGTCACTAGTTTCAGATAAGATGATATTATATACAAAAAAAACCCTTAAGACTCCACCAAAAAAACTGGTAGAACTAATAAACAAATTCAGTAAAGTTGTAGGATATATAATCAGGATATAGAAATCAGTTGCATTTCTATACACTTATGATGAACTATCTGAAGAGGATATTAGGAAAACAATGCCATTTACAGTAGCACCAAAAAGAATAAAATACCTAGGAATAAATGTAACTAAGGAGGTGAAAGATTTGTAATACTGAAAACTATACAACATTGATGAAAGAAATTAAAGAAGACCCAAATGGAAAGACATCCCATGTTCATGGATTGATAGACTTAATATTGTTAAAATGTCCATACCCAAAGTGATCTACAGATTCAAAGGAATTCCTATTAAAATCCCAGTGACATTTTTATAACAGAAATTGAAAAACAACTCTACAATTCATACGGAACCACATAAAAACCACAAATAGTCAACTCAATTCTGAGAAAGAAGAACAAAGCTGGAGGCATCACACTACTGTATTTCAAAAATATTACAAAGCTGCAGTAAACAAAACAGTATGGTACTGGCATAAAGAGACACATGTAGATCAGTGGAACAGAATGGAGGGCCCAGAAGTAAATCCATGTGTATACAGTCACTGATCTTCAACAAGGGTGCCAAGAACACACAAATGGGGAATTAGTGGGCATAAAGTTTCAGTTAAACTATGTGAATAAACTAGAGATCTCATATAGAACATTGTACCTATAGACAAGAACAATGTATTTTATACTTAAAAATTCAAGAAGCATGTATCTCATGTTAAGTATTCTGCCATAATAAAATAGAATTAAATAAATAAAAATAAGTTTTGTAGTAATATTGAAGAAAAAAATCTAAATAAGTGTATCTATTTCCCTCAAAAATCCCTTGCTCAGAGATGCTCAATAAATAATTATTGAATTACTCTTTTGTTCAGTCCTCATTCACTACTGAATGGGCATGAGTTTAATGACAGTGGTCTCTTACAATTTTATGGAACTTTAAAATTTATAAAGCAGTAATCTGTAAAGCTAGATGATTTGCTTTTCTAGGGCAAGAGCTATTTCTCTTTTGTTTTCCTCCATTTCTTTCATGGCTGGCATGTTGCCAGGCCCATGTTAAAGATTTGTAGAATGAATGTGTTCCATTTTTCCTCAGCTGATTTCACAACAATCTTATAAAGCAGGCAGGCAAGGACAATTTCTCCCATTTTACAGGTAACACAATCAAGAATTGGAGTAGTAGTGACTTGTCCAAAGGTATGAAATTATTAAACGGCATAACAAGGACTTGAACCCAGACTTCAAGGCCAGTGTACTTTCAACTCCACAGGACTACTTCTAGTTTAGATTTCAAGCCCAATTTTGTTCTATGTTCTTAATTTAACTTTGGTTATCATTCCTTACAGTAAAAAATCATTTGAGATATATGTGTCCTTTAATTTTCAGCGTTAGCTGTAAACTTCCTTTTCATGAGTGATATTATCATCTGGTAAGTTCATTTGGAAAATATGTATGAAAGTCAATGTACTGACTTCAGAAAATGAAATAATTTTTTTTCTCAATATTACTTCATTTTGGTTGCTCTGTATTTGCCATATTTAAGTAGGATGGATTAGCCATTTCTTATGCTTAAAACAATTTCTTTTTACTCTAAACATTAATATTTATAGAGCATTAATATTTAGTCTTTGCTCATTACTTCTGTCTGCTTTAGTTTCCAGAATCTTTTGGCACTATTTCACTCTGACATTTTAGGGACACTAAGATCACACTTGGTGATTCAGTGCCTTCAGTCAGGTACTTATAGGATACTCTTTTGTATATATAATGCTGTGAGTATGGAATTTTTTTTATGTTATAGGTAACATCTAGTACCTTGTACAAATGCACAAAATATTAAATAAGGAAAAATGACAACTGTTGAGCTGGTTATTCTTTTGGAGCAATGATACTCAATATTCTTTCATTATGGGAATTAGTAGGCTGCTGGAGCTGTGGAATTATTTGATTGTATTGATCTGACTACAAGAGGAAGCCAGGGCATTGGCGGTGAGTGCCAGGGAAACTTTACTTGCCAGAGCCCTGGCTGCATTTTTTCCTGCTGCTTCAGCTGGTTTCTTCTTGTTCTCTTTCTCAAATTACTCCATGAATCTACATAATTTTCATGAACTCATTGAATGTGTAGTTTGTATAGAACATTGACTTAGATTTATTTCAAAACATGTTGTCAGGAAAAGGAGGAAAATGTATTTGGGAAGAGGGAATGCTGAGTCAAACTAGATATTTTCTTTTCTGTCTTACTCATGCTTCTGTTTTCTGCAAAGCAGATTTTCAGTTATTTTAATGGGAGATGAGCAGTCATGGTCTCTGTTGTATTATTTTGTGGATTACTATTATTACTACTTTGGGGACTTCCCTGGTGGTGCAGTGGTTAAGAAACCGCCTGCCAATGCAGGGGACACGGGTTCGAGCCCTAGTCTGGGAAGATCCCACATGTCATGAAGCAACTAAGCCCGTGTGCCACAACTACTGAGCCTGTGCTCTAGAGCCTGCGAGACACAACTACTGAGCCCGCGTGCCACAACTACTGAAGCCCGCGTGCCTAGAGCCTGTGCTCCGCAACAAGAGAAGCCACCGCAATGAGAAGCCCGCGCACCGCAACGAAGAGTAGCCCCCACTCACCGCAACTGGAGAAAGCCCGAGTGCAGCAACAAAGACCCAATGCAGCCAAAAATAAACAAACAAACAAACAAAAAAACTCTGGGTGTGTTTACATTGCTTACTTTTATGGTATACAATACTTACTGTTTGGGCTTAGAGATACTGTTTGCATCTTCTTATTCTCGTCTGTTGTGTGTGAAATTTGGTAAGGTAGTCAAATAGGACAGAATTTGGATTTCTTTCTCAGTACAGAGACCGTTTTAATATTCAGTTTTGACATTTTTAGAACATACCTAGGTTTGTTTTGGATTCAAATTTATTCATTGGGCTTTTTGTTTAAAGTTTGAATTTGGTTTGCAAGGAGTTAAAAATATTAACACAGGATAAACTCAATGTTCAACAAATTATTTGGGGGTTTTGGTTCATTTAAAATTCCCACTGAAAACTTTGAACAGGTAAAATCGAGAAATATTAAAATCTCTTAGATTGTGCTTCCTTTCCCAGCTTCAACTGAGAGGTCATTTATTTTGAGAAGCAGTCAATATAATGAGACTACAGTGCACTAAACTAATGTAGAAAATCTCAAGAGGTCTGTTTCAATTATCAAGAACAGTAGCCTATTGGAACAAAAAATTTTCAAATCAAGGCAACATTAAATCTCTTTAAGTAAAATATAAATCTCACCTTAACCTTTGTCTTATTTTTGTCTTCTGTACTTCAGCTGCACCTGCAAGGTAAAATTATTGCTTTTACTCTATAGCATCTTTAAGTGTATATGTGAGCCGACGGGAATGGGATGTGTTTGATAGGGATCTAGCTTAAAGTTATATTATAGATTTTGTATTACCTCTCCTTGACAATTATTTGTTGTTTTAAGTGAAAAAATGAACTTAAATGAATGAATCATCATAGTTTGAGTACTTGGAACTATTTAGTATCAATAAATGGAGGATGTAAGTTCTGATAATGAAAGTTCAAGCTTAAATCTCTACATTATGCAAACTCTGATGTTTAATGAAAACATCTTGTGGGGATGTATCATTATTGGATTTTCCCCCTTTTTTCTTTGGCCATGGAAATATTACCTGGAAGTATTGGTTTTCATGTTTCTTATTTTGAAGGCTTGAAAATATGTTTACCCTAAAATTCCTATTTGGAGTTGTATAAAATTCACAGATAAATGTGAAGAAGAAATAGTTAAGAAATAGAGCTTATATTTCTTAGGGAAGAGAAGATGCAGGGGATGATGAATGCTTTAGAATTAAATAGGTTGATTGGTAAAATAGCTTATGTTAATTTATATATAAAATTACTTAAATTGTTTAGAATCTCAGATCTGGTGTTAGTTTGATTTGAACATAGTGAGAAGGGACCAAGAAGTGGGCAAGGCACAGAAATGATCATACAACATGATAAATAGTTTATATAAAGGTCATTAAAATTATGTTAAAAGAAAGTTGTTTACTGTGCTACAAAAGGGGGAAAATGAACAGACTTTGGCTGTTTAAACTGATGGGTAGAACCAGTTCCCATTTAAGGCTCTGAAAACTCCTTTGAGGCCCACCTCAAATTCCCTCATGTCTTCCATATGACCTGAGTCTCTCTGTCAGTATCAATGTTTTTTTTTTTAATATTTCACCATGTTACTTTTTTTTTTTTTGGCCATGCCTTGCGTCATTAAGGATCTTAGTTCCCCGACCAGGGATCAAACCCATGCCCTCTGCATTGGAAGTGTGGCGTCTTAACCACTGGACGGCCAGGGAAGTCCCACCATATGTTACTTTTATCTCCTTTTTTGCACTCCTTTTACTACTTTGCCTTGTGTTAAAGTTAATGGTAGAGTAGAAAAAGCATAAACATTATAGTAAAAATCCAGTTCCATTTTGAAATGTATAGACATATCGAATCACTACGTTGTAAACCAGGAACTAACATAGGTCAGTTATACTTCAAAAACAAACAACTAAACAACCAAAAAAAAAACCACGTAGAAAGAGGGATCAGATTTGTGATTACCAGAGGCGGGGTGCGGTGGGAGAGGGAATTGGACAAAGGTAGTCAAAAGGTACAAACTTCCAGTTATAAGGTAAATAAGTACTAGAAATCTGATGTACAACATGATAAATATGTTTAACAATGTTGCATGTTATATTTGAAAGTTAAGAGTAAATTCGAAGTGTTCTCATCACAAGGAAATAATATTTTTTTTATATTTCTTTAAAAAGAAATATAAAATACTTTCTTACAAAAGAATCTATATGAGATAATGGATGTTCACTAAACTTATTGTGATAATCATTTTGTGATGTATGTAAATCAAGTCATTATGCTGCACACCTTAGGTTATACAGTGCTATATGTCAATTATATCAATAAAACTGGGAAAAAAGGAACATTTGGCCTAATATAAGGTTTTGTGGTTCTCAGGAGAACCTGGACAAAGCCAGATGAGGAGAAAAGGCTGGGTGAAAGAAAAATTAATGAATATATCTTTTTATGAATTAAAATTATGTATTATTGAAAAAAAATGGTTCAAGCTTTCTGAGTCTCAGTTTACTTGTAGAATGGGAAGACAAATAGGAACTCCAGTGGTTCTTGTGAGGATTAACTTGGAAAGGATAAAGTACCTGGCACTGAGCAGGCACTCAGTAAATGTCAGTATCTTTCCCATTTCTGAGTTTCATGTCTAATTTCCCTGGTAGTCTATAAGTTACTTTAGGGCAACTTATATTTTGTTTTATATTCATAGTGCCTTGTACATAGTAGGCTCTAAAAGATTGTTTGTTGAATTTAATTTATGTCCTGCTGTGAAAGTTTAGCACTATTATTTCCTGTTTCTTTTTCCTCTGTCACCTTGGATTGAGATAAACATGTTGCTTTCATGAAATTGAGGATTTAATTCAGTAGAATGCCATTATAATATGACTTATTCCATGGAGTTTGAAATAGTAAGGGTCAAATCATTTCCCTGGAAACTTAATTATATTCTATAAAATCTTATTAGCCTGTCTCGTAGCATCATAGTCACAGTGGAATTCTGGTGTGTTTAAGATGGTGAAGTCTCTGTCTGTAGAATTCTATCTAATGGCACACATTGAGAATATGGGAAATAAATGACATAAAGAAAGAGCAGATGCAAATGTCTTGCAAATATTACTTGACATTTTCAATCACTAATCCTCTAAAGTATGTTCTAGTTTACTAAAATAAACCAAGAATTCAATTTCTTGTGAGCTCCTTTTGCGTAATTATTAGTAGCAGAACAATATTCTGTGATACACTGCAATTTGTCTTCTTTGTGTTTATCTAGTATCTGACTTAAAAATGAATGGAGCATTCTGATTCAGCAGAACTGATTTCATTAACTCATGTCCGTTATAGAGCAGAAATGAATAAATGTTTGCTGAACATGCTACATATGCTTCGATCATCAAGACATTTGTTCTCCTTTCTTCTCAAAATATAAGATCTGAGAGATCTTCCTGGCTGAAGTTTGCTGGGTGCCTATTCTGCATAAATGTTTCTATAGAGGCAAGTGGCTACCTTTACATAAATTTGTTTCCATGATTGGGATGTGAGACCTCTTTTTAATACTTTCTCATTATGATTTGAAATTATACATTCATTGCAATTTTTTTCTTTAGGAGTGGTAGCAGTGTATCCTAAGACATGAAGAGTTAAAGAAAAATTTTTTTTAATGCACTATGTTCTTTTGTTAGAATGAGGACTAAACAGGCTTCTCATGCATGCAATAATGTTGCTTGTACTTAGCACATAGTTTCTAATTCTGTATAATTGTGCCTAACTATTTAATTCAAAGGCAATTAGCTAGCCTCTGTTACCTCTGTATTATGAATAGGAGAAACTGAGGCTCAGTATTGACTATTTGTCTGTGTTACTGGTTAGGAATTTGAGAAAAATATGCTGCTATCCTAATGATTTACTTTTGTTTTCGATTTCAGTTTCAGAGGACATTTGAGTCTCTTAAAAATGTTTCCAACAAATCTGACCTCCAGAAAACCTACCAGAAGCTTGGGAAGGAGCTGGAAAATCTGGACTATTTAGCCTTCAAACGTCAGCAGGTAGGATTTAGAGCTCTCCTTGGTGGACGATACGAACACTTTAGTCTTCTCGCCTTCCTGCCTGTCAGAGGCTCAGGTGGGTCTGGGGAGACTTATCTTCTAATATTTAGGGCAGAAATAACTTGTGCTGTGTGGTGCTGACCTGCCGTGTTCACACGGCTTCCTGCGGCATTCAACGTTGTCCTTGCTTTTATATGTGCACTTTGGGGGTTTCCACGAGTGTCCTTATACCTCTTTTAAAGAAAACTCCTGCTGGTTTGTGAAGGTTCAACTACCCTTTGACAAAGGATGCCTTAGTGGCATAAAGGGAACCTCTATGTAGCTTGAACAGGTGGCTTTTATATTTGACAGGGGGATACGTGAGGAGAAAAAACACCTCAAGACCAAGAAAAGGATGTGGATGTACATACAAGCTTAAAGAAAGGAGTCATAAATATGCCAAATAGTTTTTTTTTTTTTTTTTAGTTTAGCTTTAGTTTTCTTGTTTGATCTCTGAAGATTAGTAAAAATTTGCTAAATATGTAAGGTTAAAGGGAAACATGCTTTCCAAGTGCACGTCTTTTAGCCTCTTTTTATAGACCACAAGATAAATCCAGAGCCAAAATAGACTTTTATAGGGCTGCTTTTAGAGTTCATATTTTATAATATTAATAATCATTAAGTTCTGTGTGTTTGCAAGATACCACCATAGTAGCTAGCTACTTTTCCCAAACTGGATCTTTTCCAGTTTCTTCACATTCCACTAGGTGTCAGGATCATCAAGCTTTTACTGGGGCTGAATGTTTGTTCAGATCAGAACAACCAGGTAGATGTTTAAATTAGGTTGCATGAAATTCGGGAATGTGCTCAATGATGGATAGCATCTAGAAAAATGACTGAGTGGCTGACTCCCACGGCCAACCACCGAGTCCATTACTTAAGACTGTTTTCTGTTAGTGTGGCAAAGGGTGTAACTCTCTTGACGTTGCCTAATTTACAAATTTTGGATCTTTTGGAAGGGGGATTTCAAAGCAGTACTTCCTTTATTTAGTTAAACCTCATGAAGTCAACATGGTGTGGTCTAGAAATAGTGACTTGAAAAGAGAATTGTGTTCTAGGCTTGGCTTTATAATAGACATTACGTGGGCATTTAACCTTCTCATGATCTTATTTTCCTAGGAGTTATATTTGTTTTGTAGAGTGTTCGGGGACAAATGCAATATCTTTGCACGTACTTTAATTTATATGAAAAAAGACACAATATCCATTTGTTTTATTTATTGATTTTATATTAGTGAAGGCCTAGGAATTAGCACATGTAACAGAAGCAATCACGGTTACTGAGAGCTACTACAGTAAGTTCCCAAATGATGCTGCTTAAAATTCACACTGTGAGTCACTGCTCTGGCCTATGTAGTTTTTAGTACAGTTTTGTTTCCAAGAGCCATATTTATACCACTGGGGGGTATTTGAGTTGGCAGGCAGTAGTCAGCGTGCTCTTCTCTTATCCTTTCTCATTAGCACATTTTCAGTGATTAGATTCTTACATTAGCTAATTGGGAATTTGGAAAAATGTGAATGCTTCAAGGGCAAAAGGGCATAACTCTGGGAGAATGGCATTGACGACAGACAGGTAAATTGCATGTGTATGTGAGAGAAAGATGGGCATGTCGTTATTTATATATGTATACGTATGTTTATGCATATATAAATCTTATATTCTATTTATTAAATGACAACTGTCTGCCACATAGTGTGATTAGAACATTTATGGATTAGATCATTAAGTAATTGTGACGATATAATAAGGTTGGTTTTATGAGCACCATTTTACAGATGAGGAAACTGTTAAGCGAGTTAAGTAACTTGCCTAAAGTCACTAGGCAAGTAAAGCTGAGCTTCAAATAGGTATCAGTGACTCCAAACCTGGGCTTTCTCCAATATCCCTGCAGGGAGCCAGGCTGGGGGGATAGTAAAGTGAGGAGTTCTAGGCATGCAGTATGAAGACAATTTTAGGATAGGCCAGACATGGGGCTTAAAGAGACATTTGAAATGGGCATCTGATGAGAGGCAGAGACAGGGGCAGCTCTCTCCTCCTCTCTTTCTCTCATGCAAATTGTTCAGTATAGACAAAAACACAAAAGAATTTTTGAAAGAATATCTTCAGACAGCTAAGAAAATGTATAAAACTTTATGTTTACAATCTTTGAGTGTTATATCTAGGAACCCTAGTTCTAGTGAAATTTATTCACACAAGGCAATTTTTTTAAACTCAAAAGGACAAATTCTTGTGAAACAGACTTACCTGCATACGTAGAATACTGTCAACCCTTTATTTTACTTGATTCTGCTTTTCCCTATATCTAGTGATCATTTTTTCTACATGGAAAAAATGGAAGGGGAATTAGAGTGAAATGGTCAGAAAAAGGATGGTAGAGTAGAAGGAAAGTCAGGGACCAAAGAGTGGTAAAAAAGAGGGAAAGGGACTTATAGGGATAAGATAAGAGGGATAAAGTGAGGGAAATTAAGCTATATTTGGTTTTATACTACATGCATTTAGTAAGTTAAAGCGTTTATTTTTGAAGAATTAAAAAATCTCAGAATAGAGAAAGGGAAAAAAAGAGATAATTACAAGAAGACATAGTGAATGAGGGAGGTGGCAGAGAAGAGAAAGACAAACTTTGTTTCCCATTAGCTTCCAAATGTAGCAAAGCTGCCTAGAAATTTGTAATATTAACCAAGTTCTTCTGTACCAAAGCCACAGAGGAATTGTGTTTCCTGGATGGGCAGGGTTTAAAGAGTCAGAACATTACCTTTTCTCTGACTTGGTGGGATTTGTCTTTTATGTCCTATCCTACCCTCTGTAAAGTCCCCCAAACCTATAAACACACATTAGTAAGTTTCCCCTACCTGAAAAGATTTAGGTCTCTGTAAAATTGCCATTCAGCAAGAAAGCTTCTGCCTTATAAGGCAGGATGCTTTGTACCAGAGAATTAGTCATGCTTTGTTCCCTGGTCCACCCATATTTATCATTTCTCTTTGTGACAGAACGTAAGCTCTGTAAAGACAGGGCCTTGTCTGTCACCTTCAATGCTGTATGCTCTGCAGTGCTCACAGCAGTATCTGACCCATGGCTAACACTCAATAAATACTTGTTGGTGCTGTTATTGCTGTGAACAAGGAAGCATGCCAAAAGTTTTAGCCTCAGATTATAGGCAATTAATTGATGTGTTTAACTGTACTTTTTTTATATAATTAAAAAAATATTTTATTTATTGGTTTTTGGCTGTGTTGGGTCTTTGTTGCAGTGCGTGGGCTTTCTCTAGTTGTGGCAAGCAGGGGCTACTCTTCATTGTGGTGCGCGGGCTTCTCATTGCGGTGGCTTCTCTTGTTGAGGAGCACGGGCTGTAGGCACGTGGGCTTCAGTAGTTGCGGCTCGTGGGCTCTAGAGCACAGGCTCAGTAGTTGTGGTGCACGGGCTTAGTTGCTCCGTGGCATGTGGGATCTTTCCAGACCAGGGCTTGAACCTGTGTCTCCTGCATTGACAGGCGGATTCTTAACCACTGCGCCACTAGGGAAGCCCTACTGCACTTTTAAAATTCAGAAGGGTATTAACCCTGAGGCTTCCTGGATGCCAAACGTTGACAGATTGCTCCTTGCCTTATGTATTATTTAGGTTTTCTCCTAACATATTTCATTTTACATCTATTTCTTTAAACAAACACAAAACATCAATATTATCTTAGCTATGAATTAGGGATGCCCAATAAACTGACTATAATTATTTTCTTGGACTCTTTCATTAGATTTTATTTTCTGTCCCTTTCTATGACATTTTAAACATCATTTTGAGAGATTTCTTTCTGTAGGCCACATATATCCCTGGAATACTTTGCTCTATTCTTTTACTTTTTTTTAAGGGTTGGTGGGGGCGGATTATTGTGCTTTCTCTCCTAGGTGTAAGCTTAGCCTTGCCTTGCCTTGCCTTGCCTAGCCTCGCCTTTCCTCCCCTCCCCTCCCCTCCCCTCCCCTCCCCTCCCCTCCCCTCCCCTCCCCTCCCCTCCCCTCCCCTCCCCTCCCCTCCCCTCCCCTCCCTTCCCTCCCCTCCCCTCCCTTTCCCTTCCCTTCCCTTTTTCTGCTCCTGCTTCTTTCCTGTTTGTTTGTCTTTTAAAGAGTGAGTGCTTACGCTTCAACTATTCTTTGGGCTATATTTTAGGTTGGGGTACAAGCATTTCTCCATTTTACTAATGTCAAAAAGACTAATGTTAAAAATAGCTTTGGTTGGAAAAGGTGAGAGGAGGCTGTGATAGATGAGGTGGTGGGATTCTCAGGATGAAGCCATCTGAAGTAAGTGGATGACAAAGCCATATTACCAAGAATCTGGAGACTTTTTCAGTTTTTACTACATCTGAAAATGCAGTCTTAGAGTTTATTTGTTTAGACTGTTTGGTTTTTATCCTCCAGGTTGATGATACGTAGGAATGGTAATAGCAAGCTGCAGCTATTATATAGAGCCCAGGTTTATGTATTAATTTGAGAATTTATAAATCAAGAGATTTCCTTGGAGCTTTGTTTTTCTGGAATAAAATAAAATAAAGTTTGATATTCTAGACTCTAATTTTATTCCTTTCTTCTATTCTTATAATGCTATTATAAGTATTAAGAAGTGTAAAAAGTAATAGCATTATAAGACACAGCCTGTTTTCAGAAACTTTTAAAGTCCTTTGGTATGAATTAAATTTGACATTATTGAGTTGAACATTATGTAGACTGAAGCACATTTACACACTGATGTGAAAATTTAATATGTAAAATTAAAATATCATACCTCAGATATACATCCATGTTTCAATGTGTCACAATCCCTGATCTCTCTCTTGTCTCCCTGATCATGGCATGCTATTCTTGCCTTCTGAACTTTTCACAAGGTTCATAAACTTGATATTTAGGATATCTAGCCCTTTTCTATTTATCTATTTAACTACTAATCTTTCTTTAAAGCTAAACTGAAGTCTAGCCTCCCTCATGATACTTTATCCTATGGCTTCCAATCAGTATGTAAGCTCTTCCTTCTTTGCCATTCTTAGCTTTTATCCATGTCATACAATTTAGAATCTGACTGATTACACACTTATTGAAGATCCATGTAGTGCAGGTTAGAGTGTGGGCTTTGCAGTCAATGAAATCTTGTTAGATTATTTGTACTGCTTTAGGCACTGCAGCTTTTTGTTTTAAAATGTTTGGAAAATAATACCTAACTTATAACCTGTTTTGAGAAAACAATATATAAAGTGTAAAGTACATATATGCTTTAAATCCTTTAAAATACATAAAGGAATCAGTATATAAAGGACTTACCACAGTGCCTGGCATGTGGTTAGTATAAGCTGTAGTTATTATAATGTTGTTTTTGTATTATTCTCATCTGTCTTCATCCTAGATGGTTGGTAAGTTCCATAAGAATACGCTGTCTGTTTTGTATACTTTTGTACTTCACGTAGGGTCCAGCACTGTTATGAACATAGAGGGTAGGATTATTTTGGACATTTGTAACATAGTGGTTAGTGAGCTCTGTCATAAAAAATGTTGATACCTTTTGAGAAGGGAGTTGCAGTATTTGGTTCTAATGTGTTTTTGAGGTAGTGTCTCTTGATGGGCAGTGGAATTAAGGTCCTGAGTACTTTGCTGTGGCAAACTATAACATAAGGTAGGGTGTTAGACCCAATATTCTGGCTAAACCCCAACTCATGTTATAATTACATCATGTGTGCCTAAACTTCCTTTGTGGTTCCAGGTGATATCATTCAGCATAATATTGTTCTCTTTAGTGATGATGTTCAGGAGTGAACACTGCCTTTTTCTTTTTCTGAGCTGAGTTAACCCCTTAAGACAGCTCCAAAACCTGAAGGGCATACAATACCTTACAGAATAGGAATTGAATTTAAAATGACCCCTTATCAATGAAGAAAAATAGAAATAAATCAGATGAATTTTATTTAGTAAGAATGACTGCAGGTTAACACCTTGCATTGAGAAATAAAATTCTAGGTGGATAATGACTGACCACATGGAAAAGAATCCTAAGCTTCTTCGGAAACTCAAGAACTCTGAGGGACACAATACAGCAATGTAGGACTCCTGTGAAATCAACGCTTAGCAAAACAAAATGGATGATTGTTAGGCTTTGCTGTTTTTGTGCTATAGAACATAGAGTAGAGAAGTTGATGATTTCAAGTAATAGTCTTTAACCACGTAAAGACTTATAGCAAGACTTTATAACATTTTTTATAAAAAATGTTATGGATCATCTAGGATAAAGGGATATACAGTGATATTGCACTGGGAGTTGTTTACCTGTAAGGACAGTGTAAGGGAGAACTAACTTCCCATTTACGTTAACAATAAACTAGAAGTTGTAAGTATATTTTACTTAAGACCTTTAAAAATAAAGTACATATGCATCTGGGATTATTTAGCTGCAGTCTAAAGAAGAGTATAATTGGGGGCTGAATGAGTGTTATGGTAAGGTGCTAAACTTCTAGAATGACCGTTCTATAAGAATAGATTCACTTCAGTGGCCTTTGTTAGATGAAATATGTTAATGGCTCAATTGGGAGAAGAGCCTTCCCTTCCTTATTCTGTAATTAATCCAACTCTGTTGAAAGAGTTCTGATTGAAGTATTCCTTTTAAGAGTAAGTAAACCAAAGACTGCTGCATTAAAATATTCATGTCTATCTTAGACGGTATTCTGTTTCTTATTTGCCCAGTCAAGTAAAATGATTATTTATGCCATTTATAAAACTGTTTCTGAAGATCCCAAAGCATTTCAGACACTGTTTAAAAATTACACAGATTTGGGCTTCCCTGGTGGCGCAGTGGTTGGGAGTCTGCCTGCCGATGCAGGGGACGCGGGTTCGCGCCCCGGTCCGGGAGGATCCCACATGCCGCAGAGCGGCTGGGCCCGTGAGCCATGGCCGCTGAGCCTGCGCGTCCGGAGCCTGTGCTCCGCAACGGGAGAGGCCCGCGTACCGGAAAAAAAAAAAATTACACAGATTTAAAAAATGCTGGATTATAATACAGTGTGCTACAATAAGTTTCAAGCCAACCCAAATGTGCTTTATTCTGTCCACTGCATGTGCAATTCCATTTTTATTCAACTGCATACAGTTGTTTGTCTCGCAGGAAAAAGAAAGAGATGGCATTACATTTATTCTTCAGTTTTCTGATACAGACAGAGAGAAGAAGGTTAGATACATCATTCAAGGTCATTCCGAGTCAGTAGCAGATTCAGAATTAATATCCACATTTCCTAATTTCTAGCTTATTGCAATAGCCATTCAGCCATTTTTACTCCTTCATAAACTACAGATCTTTATAGGATGATTTCTTTTTCTATAGTTATAGTCCGAAGTTAAAAAACCTTATGGATTTTTATATAAGATCCTCACCCTTTATTTAAAAACAAATAATCAAAATGATGCATATGATATACTTGTTCTCCTTCTAAAGTTTGATTTCCACATTGGATATAGTTAATAGTCATGACAAGTAAGTGTATTCTATTAAATTAGTAAAGTAAAAACATTGCAGAGAAATCTTTTAAGTTCTAAGGTTTGTTATTTTATTTCCATCTGTTGTCTCAAGGGTTTCGTTTATTGGTGGCAATTAGGTAGAAAGCTGTTGAATCAAGCACATACCAGCTGATTTTTATGCACCAGAAAAGATTTATTAATTTTTTTACAAGATTGTTTGCTATATGATAGTTTATCTTACGGGGAGCTTATAGCTACTTTGTAGTGGGGTATGCTCATTGAAATAGTTAATTCTTTGTCATGGCTTGTTTTCAAAACTTACAATGCTGATAGGAATTTTAGAAGTGGTAAAAAACTTTAGTGTTTGCATCAATGTGGCAGTTATTTGTGCATGTTTTATATTGACATACGAGTTCATAAGATTGTCATTAGAAGTTGGTATTGATGAGAAATTAAAGTTCTAAAAGAGTTAACCCTGAAAACGATATCTTCGCTAGTCTGTTTTATAGCTTGAAAATGACCTTTGTGTACAAATCAGATAACTTTTTACCGCTAGGATTATGACCTCTGGTGGTTTAAGATGAAAACTAAAGAAGATATAGAAGAATCCGTGAACCTTAAACTAAGGAGCCTTTAGAATTCATCTAACTCAACTGTTTTAGATGTGAAGAAAAATGAGACCCAAGGAGATTAGCTGTCTTCTGTTAAGCTGTACACTTTGCTAGTGGTAGAGCTGGGACGATAACAGGAGGTGATATGTTCTTTGGTTCTTTTCTGAGTCATTTAGCATAAGTCAGCCAGTTGTATACTGATTCTTTGGTATCTCTGGTTTGTATTCTGAATGTAACTATAGATGCTTATAACATCCATATATATGTATAAGCTGTATTAGACACTGAGAGATGACTATAAATGGAGATCATTCAGTAGTGCCATTTTTTAAAATGAAAAGACAATGCAATAATATTACAGCATTTTAGAAGAGGTAGAAATTATATGCATCACCTGGTTCAACCACTTCAATACATGGATACACAAATAATACAGAAAACATCATTATGTTCTTTTCTATTGTATAGGAATTTTCATTTGTTCGGCAATTTCTAGATCCTGTGCCCTCTAAACCAGTGCTTCCTAAACTTTAATATGCATACAAATAACAAGGGGAATTTTGTTAAAATACAAATTTTGATTGAATAGATTTGAATTGAGACTGGAGAGTCAAACAAGTTCCTCAATGATGCTGATGTTGATGGTCCATGGATCATACTTCAAGTATCAAAGGAGTTTTAATAATAAATTGCAGGAGAGCATTATTTCCAGTTGTGTCTCAAGAGCCTAATATAGTCCTTGGAACATAGTAAGTACTTAATAAATATTTTGGATTTGAATTATGATCCAGTAGTAAGATTTGTGTCTATGTTTGGACATAGAAGATATTGCTAGCCTACAATAATATCCTTTATCACAAATTTTATATTGTTTATTTTGATGTTTCACTGTCATGTGAAAAGACATGTTATGCACGTACGTATTGTGTTTTTATAGATTACGTATTTCAGTAGTTGTAGAAGTTGTCCTTTGTATATTTTTGCTATAAGTGAAAGACTGAATATGAGAGCAACTGAGTCTAAGGTACAGGAAGCTGAAGAAGAGTGAGAATGTATCAATAGTATTTTAACACTGCAGTGTTCATTGTGACTTGGCCAAACTGACCATGGGACCAGCTGGTATTGACTCAGCAGCATTTGTTCCAGAAAAGCAAGCTTGGTCACATACTTACTATACAACTGATGAAAACTAAAGTCTCAAACACATTCTGAATTAATTTGTGTATCCAAGTTGTGTGTCTCTACCTGATTGTACAATCAGAAAGCATCACAATGATTGTTACTGTGTCCTTGTCAGGTGAAAAGATTACTGCTACAGCTACAGCTCTCCATGTTAATAGTAGTGCTGGGAACATGCCTAGAGCGCTACTGGCTAAAATTCAAAGGAAGTGTTGATGCTGCTTAGATGAGGCCAACAGTTCTGCTGACAGCAGAGATTTAAACATGAACCCACCAATCATGTAGCCTTTTGTAGATGTTAGGCTGTTTGTTTGTAAGGGGTTAATTGCCTGCGGCTAGTTTAATATGTAATGAGAAATACAGTTTTTCCTTTATTTTTTAAAAGCGTACTCAATTTTTGCTCTCTAAAATACCATATTTGGATAGTTTCAAGTTGCTATTTAGGAGGAAGCTAGTCAGCTTTTATATTATTTCTCATGCTCCAAATGTGACAGCAGTAGAAGCACATGCTGAAATACATCTAGGTGAGGGGAAGTATCACCGGAAGACGGGGCAGCATTGCTGGCTTGCTCCACATTTTGCTCAGTGATTTAAAAGGCTATGTACCTATATAGGTTTTCTTCCATGCACTCTGGTTTCAAATGACAAAAAAAAAAAAATTAACCTAGTTAATATTCTTCAAAGTCATATTACATTTTAGATGGGATATCTTTGAATTTTTGCAATGTAAATAGCTTTTCTTCTATGGGCAGCTGACACTTATATTCATTGATCAAGTTAACCATATTTTGCTTATTAATATTTTTAGTATCACCTAGGGGATTTTAGCAAGATGCCACAATCAACCCATAATTTACATTGTATTCTTCCCTTAACTGTATTTTTATGAATCTAATTTTTTCTCTGTTGTAGCGTACAGCATTAATACATGCTAATATTCTCTGTATAAATGCTGCTTTTATTATTATAGCATTTGGTTGCACCATAGCTAAGTATTTATCATCTACTCTATTATAAAATCTTTGTTCCAAAGGAGCTGTATGAGCCTATTAGATATATACACAATTAAGTAGGTAATGATCTGTGGCTGCATCCATACAGCATCAACAGCTGACCTGGGTTGGTTTTCCAAACATGATGCTGGTTGATAGATTAGGGGATTAAACTGTTTTCGTTATCTTGAGGACCTTTTTTGTGCTCTGAATTTAACTTACGTATTTTGTTGTAACCTTACTTTTTGCTTAGTGAAGAAATTATAGTATTTCCTCATTATGATTTAGATATTGGTGTTTATCTCTATTGTGCTAAGCTCTCCACCCAAACACTGGGAGTTACTGAAGCCTCTCTTGGTACTTTCATTGGTGCAGAATGAATGGTCTACCAAATGTTTCATTGCAGATAGTTACACATTTATGTCTTCATCTTAAATTTATATTTGTAAAATTAAAGTTAATTGAGTTTAGGTCATTTCCCCGGCTTCAATGTTAGAGTCATTAAGAATAGTTAGGATACTTTTGACAATTTTGATAATCATCATCTGTGAATTTAGAGAAATGAAATGTGGTAAATTACTTTGGAAAATCTCCAAGCTTTGGGGCTTTTTTGTCAGTTTTTGAGTCTAAGTTCAAAGCTCATTTTTTCAGGATTAAGGCACCACTTCTCACTTTGGATCAGAGCAGCAAGTCCTGGGGTGTGATACTGTATCATGGGAATAAAGAAAATTTTTGGCAAGCAGCAGTGTGCATTTATTGAGAAAAAGTGGATAGAAGCTTTTAGCTTGCCTCTTGCTCACTCTAATAAAAACATGTCTGTATTATATAGTAAGAGTAGACACACTTAAGTTCAAAATGACAACTGGGGAATGATGTTTACTTTACTTAGGACATGGGAAACATTAAATCTAAAGACCAAGCTGAAGTAAATGAACTAAGTATACCTGTACTTTGTTTTGAATTTAGAAGAAATTATCTTTTGGAATATCTTTGAAATCTATCAGGAAACATTTTTTCTTGAAAACAGGGAGTACATGACTCCTGGCTTAAGATACTTAAGGTATTTGACCTTTTTTTAATGCTAAAATAATGGGCTAGAATTGGATCCCTGAAAGAGAAAATAAAAGTATACCAGCAGTAGGGTGTTTATGAAGGGAAGGAAGCAAATTCGATTCTGTATTAAGTAATGTATGATAAGTTAGCACTTGTGAACATGTGGTACTCATGAGAGACTTGTATCAAAGGCTGTATATTTTCTTGTGCTCCAAACATCTGGTTCTGCAGATATAGAGAATATCTTGATAAATTTGTTACTGTGTAGTTTCAAGAGGGTTTGGAATGGTTTATTTCTTACCCTTGATGTAAGAACCATTTGTGCACATTGCTGCTATAGAAAATTAGTAAGTTCTTAATGTCACTAGGATATAAATATGAAAAAAATTGAAGATGAGAATTTTCCAGAATGTTTGTATAAGTGGAATAGATGTTATCATTCTACATTTTTAAGGTATTTCTGCATCTGGTTCTGTATGAGACCTGAGGTCAATGAATACAATCTAAGATCTTAGAGTAGACTAAAAAAACTTTTGGTGATACTGAAGAGCATGGGTAATTATGAGTATTTTTAGGATAGGTAGATGAGAGTGATAACATTATTTTTATGAAATTTGGCATTAAAACATTTATTTTGAAGACTAATAAATTGAAAAGAGCATTAACACTCTAGAATAATAAAAAATAGTTAAGATTGACATAATGCATGTTGAAGGTGAAATGATCGGTCTCTACGAGTCCTCTGAAAATAATGTGTGTATCAGAGGTATTATAGACACCAGGAATAATATATATCTTATTATTAATAATGAAAATTATCACCCACATTTCTTATTTGCTACATCTGATCGTGAACTGTATTCCAAAATTGATGAAATTAAGACGGTGCTAAGAATTCATTTCATTGCATCATGTATAAGCAATTAAAAATTTTTTCATAACAGATAACCATGTTCTCAAAACAATAACTCATTTCATATCTAGCCACTTAAATGAATATTCTCCTTAACTCAACCATACTCTAAAACTCGGCTTTACAAAAGGTTCTCTTAGGCCAGGGCTGGAATAAACAACAGGAGGTAAGAACTTCCTGCTGAAAAGGAAACTCAAAATTATTATGCAGTGATTTGGGAAGCTTGGATTTTTTTTTTAAAGCAAATGCATTAAATAATGAGATAATATATTAAATCATATAAAAACCTGGAACTTGGCTTCAATTAAGGCAGAAAGTACTTTTACTATTTTTAAAAATTTATCTTCCTCCTAAGCACTAACACAAGCCATATATTCATGAATAAAAGCCCCACCAGTGTGTGAGGCTAGTCTGTTGAAAATAAATAGACATATATGAGTCTGTCACCTAGCAAGATAAAAGCTGTGTTCTTTATGCATGGAAATCATTTTCTACTAGAAAGAGTTGTCAAAAAATAATAGAATTATAAAGAAAGTGAGTTTATGGAAAGAGGATAGACTCTTCCAAGCCTTATGTAAACATTTTCTGATGTAAGAAGCATACTATGCAACATTTTACTTTAATAAAAAAAAATAGGTGATAATTATTCACAAAATAACAGGGGACTTCTAGTGCACATAACTGTTCATTTATAGATTATTGACAGAAAGGTTGGAATGTTAGGAGAAACTGCCTACTTGACACTCTGTAGGAATAAAGATTTCCCATCTCTGAAGCTGTGGGAATGTCTACTACCCAGGTTAGTTTTTTAGCTTACCTAATCTTACAATTACCATGTGATGGGAATGTTATTATAAGGTTATGACCTGTGCCTCGTAATGTCCCAGACCTGTTGGTCCTGGTCCCTACCCCCTCCATCCTTTCCCAATTCCTTATGAAAAAGGCTAAAATGGAACTCCTAATGCTTAATGTGCAGGCAGTGGAATTGTCTAGAGGGAGTTCAGAAGACACACTGTTTAACAAGGAGAGGTGTGGATGAGCACCTTGTAGCCATAAGGGGAACCAGTGGTCTAGAGGATACATGGTAACTGATAAAGGAATATTAAGAAGGGAGATTGATATGGAAGTGTTAGAGTTCAAGGTAATATGGAATTGGGGGTACTTTCTTGGAAGCAAAATGCAAGATTGTGTGGCATAATTTTACTTTGAGAAATTAATTATATACTTTTTTCTATTTTCACTCCTGTACTACCCATACTGGAGGGAAGTTTCAGATAAGGGCTACATAATAAAAATTTGCAAATTCTTGATATCTTTTAAGGAGAGGCAAGTAGTCATAAACAGGTTGTCTTTTCACCTCTTTCCTGCCACCCTAGGAAACACCCCCAAGCTGGGGAGAAGGAGGAGAAGTGGGCGGGAGTAGGACAAGCCTAGGCATTGTTTTTGTTCCTGTCTCCTACCACTATCTGCACTACTCTCCCATTTCACCAGTGTGGGAGACATGAAATAACAGATTCCATTGAAGTTTGGGACATCTGAGATGACCAGTGAATCACAGATCTAACCTGAGAGTAGACAGGTTTCTGGAGATCTTAGGGCAGAGTGAGTGTTTTCTGCCATGTTGTCAGCCAGAAGTTTTTTTCAATTCTGAATTAGTGTGGAAGGACATCAGATAATTTCCTTGGGACCAGAGTGTGGAGCAGGGTTCATCTAAGAGAGCGAGTCAGGGAGCTTGGTCACATGGAGGCAACAAGGGAAGCAGATAGAAGAAGGATGGGTGAGGGAGGGCGTAGCTGACCTCAGGTTATCACCAGTGCCACAGGATGCAGGGGGAACTGAGAGAGCTACAGACTGTCCAGTTGCCATATGAGTGAGTGCTGTCCGGTGCTGAAGAGCAGGTGGGCAGAGTTGCATCAGGAACAGGAGGCCTGTGAAGGACCAGGGCAGATCCAGATAGATGGCTGTCTTCCCAACTGTCCTGTGTTGGCAGCTGAATGAACCCTTCTGTGGCTTAGACTCATCCCCAGGGAGGAGGAATCAGGAGAAAAATCTGAGAGAGCAATTTAACCTGAACGTGATTGAATTATAAAACTCAGCAGACTGAGAAATCACTGAAATGGGCTGAGTTTACTTGAAAGGGATTAAATGAAATTTCTGCCCTAAGCAAAACAGGGCTTGGAGTAAAAAAAAATTAATTTTATTATAGAAAAATTTGTCAATTATACTTCAATAAAGCTGAAAAAAAACCCCAAAGTTACATTTTTGCACCTTCATGTTCATGTCTGTGAAAGTTGTATTTGCTATAAAGTTCCAAATCCAGAACTGAATGAGGGAACATTATTATGTTTGGAAATACAGCGGGGATTTAGATGGGGGTAAGTGTGTGTGTGTGTGTGTGTGTGTGTGTGTGTGTGTGTGTGTGTGTGTGTGTGTGTGTGTGTGTGTGTGTGTAGCACTAGAGGTGTTATCATTTACTTTGGTTTTGTATTCCACTTCGGCCATAGCCAGCTGGGAGATGAGATATCAATTCAGATAAAATATAATATGTCGAATTAAATTTGAATTTTACACAAATGACAGGTAGTTTTCTAGTATGTCCTGAATATTGCATGGGACCTACTTATCCTAAAAAAGTATTCATTATTTGCTGGAAATTGAAATTTGACTGCAAGTGTTTGCTGAATCTGGCAACCCTACTCTTTGGTGTACTTAGCCAGTGAAGGAATAAAACTATCCTGCATGTTACTCCATCAGTCTGTGACGTTTGACAACAGATGGTGCTGCACAACAGGTATCAATATTACATTTCATCGAAGAGGCAATTCTTGGTTCATCTTGATGGGTTGGGCTGGCTCTCTGAGACACCCAAATCAGGCCAAATGAAATGGAAAAGTTTAAGAAAATTGCAAGAAAGTAACCTATTTAGTAACTTTTTCTAGAACACACAAACAGTAAGTGGCAGAATCAGGTTTTCCAGGTCTAAATGGCCTTCACAATACAAATTCAACTTTTAAAGAACTTCTTACGAACATACTTATCGTATAAAGAAAAGTACTCTTAAAATCTGTGTGGTTAGGTAGCTGCTGCTGTCTTTTCTAATGTACTCTTCCTTTATGGCCAAGCCTATAAAAGGAACCTTAGAAATCTTTTCCAGGAATCATGCCTTTGAAATTAGTTGAATTATTTTAAAGAAATCATGGGATGCTACTTCTTTTTAACTTAGCGTTTTATTCAAAGGATGTTTCTGAAATTAAACCAGTGGGAGTTTAGCCAAAATAGTGCAGTGACACAATGTTGTCATCTAGAGGAATGTTGTACTGAGGTAAATAGCTCTAATTATTAGCATCTCTAAAATCATAAAGCAATTACAAAAGCAACTCACTTCTCTACTTCAGTGAAATACAGTTTGATTTTGTGAAGCATTTCACCTAGCTTGGATAGTTGGCTTTCAGTAACTGTTTTAAGATCCCAGTGTCACAAACCTCCTTTCTTTACACTTAGTTTCCTCTTGTGTCCCAGAATAATCCAGTGTTCTGGATCTATTTCCTTCAGTTCTCTGAGGACCTTGCTCCACTAAGAATGCCTGTTTTCTGTTTAGTTTCAACTTTCTTACTCATTTTTCCTCCCTAGCATATTAACCTGTTAAAGTTTGGTCCAAACAGCAACTACATTGGCAACCTTCATTCAAAGCAGTATCCTCTCCAGTAACAGTCCTATCTCCTATTCCTCAGAGCAAAGTTTCTGAAAGATTTTAGGTGAGCTAACCTGCTTACTAACTACATCAGTTCTTGGACAGAAGTGAGGGAATTGAATATTTCCTGTAGCTAATTATTATTAACTGGTATTGTCTTATTAAGTATCAGATACCATAAAAATCCCCAAATTGACCATGAAAATAAATAAAAACAGGTAATATAAATATAGGTTTTTTTCAAATAGGTGTGAAGTGTATAAAATCAAACTCAATATAAAGCTGTGTTATAAATATTCCCTTCATGATTTTTTTTTTCATGGGTTGGCCTAGGTGAGGCTTCAGAAAATAGGAGACCAAAGAAGTGTGGTCTGGAAGGCCCTTCTTTTCTCAGTAAAGCTACCTTCAGAAAGCACAAGCATTTTTATTTCTTCAAGGATCTTCAAACTGCATTCAGATTTAGGGTAATATGTTATTAACATTTTTGTGTATTCCCTGGACAAGGTATATAATACCTTTTTTTAACCTCCAATTTATCTTTTACTTCTCAGTAATCTGGTTTCTGCCCTTTAATTGCACCAACACTGTTCTTATTATGATCACGGATCCAACTGACATTTTTCAGACCTTTTAACTTAACTTCTATAACGGGCTTAACACTAACTAGCCTTCCTTCCTATAAATCTTAATTTTCTTTCTTTCTTTTTTTCTTTCAAAATTTCTTCCTATTTATCAGATCCTTTCTGGGTAAATGTTGATGTTTCCCAGAACATGAATACTTTTCCTTTTCCTTCCTCCTCATTTTTCATTTTTTCTGTACCCTCTGTATACCCTATAAAGTCATCTCATGTATACCCATACTAAATAACTGCCTCTAATCTGATGATTAGATGATTCCCATATCTTCATTTCTACCCCAAATATTTCTCTACAATCCAGACTTTATCTGGTTACTTAATGGGCTTTTCCAGCTCAACATATCAAAAACTGACTATTATCTCATCTTGCCCTCCTTCCCCGTGCCTTCTTTCCACTTGTATTTCCTACTTTAGCAAATACCTGCTAATTGATTTTCTTGCGTTCAGTTTCACCCCTTTCTAATTCAGCTTATATATTGTTGCTAGAAATATTATTTAAAAATGCAAATCTGAGCATGTCCTCATGTAAAATCCTTCTGCGGTTCTCCATTGCCTTTAGAATAAAATCGAAATTTTATAAGGCATTTAAGACCCATCATCTTCCAATAAGAGCCTTGTTTTCAGCCATATCAGAATATTTATTGCTCTTCGAATATATCACATTTCCTCTGGCTTCATGCCTTTGCATATGCCATTACGTCTGCATGATTATTTTCTTCCCAGAGTCTCCTGGCCTGGCTCTTACTTATACTTCAAGTTGCAGATTTGACTGCTCCTAATTTGGAGTAGATGCCACTTTACGCTGTCTTGAAAGCATTCCATGCATACTTTTATCACATCACTTGTCATAGTGTACTTTGTTTATTTTTCTGTCTCCTTTCACTATATAATAAGCTCCTTGAAGTCACAGAGAAAATTCTTTTCTCTCTATTCCCCAACACCTAGAACAGTGCCAGGGACAAAGTTGGTTTTAACATTTTAATGTCTAGTTGTCAAGTGCACAAGTAATTGCATAGTTCTGTATGTATCTCATTCTCTCTTTGTTTTTTGTTTGCGGGGAGTGGGAAGCCTTCATAATCTTCTGAGGCTATTTAATTCAGTTTGGTGTATTGTGTTATCATTTTCTTTTGCTTCACTGTTGTTTTGGGGGGATATTTTCATCAACTGAATTGTTTTGGTTGTTAGTTCCGTTTTCTTGTTGTATTAGTCTTTTATGCTTGTAGATTGCTTGAGCCTCTGCATTCTGTGATGGTTTGGGATGGTTTTCAAGATTCCTAGTTCAAGCTCTTCTGTCAAGGTTGTAAAGTATAGATTATTTCCTGGATGACTTTTTTCAGAAGGAGTAGTGGGGGGAGGATTATTAATCCTTCAGTTTTAAAAATATTCTTTTGTGTGGCAGGATCCTGAATTTTCCTTTTTAATTTTTTTATGTTCACTGTGCAGTTTTCAGAGTGTGTCTCTCCATTCCTTTTTACCCTCTGCTCCCCCAAGGCCTTTCTAAGACTGCCTCCTAGAGTCCGGGACACTGCTCCTTCCCTCTAGCTGGCTCTGATCTACCAGGACTTTTTTCAGTAGTTTTGCAATTAGGGTGGAATTTCTCTTGATCTTTTAGATCAATTGTAAATATCACAGCTGGATTCTCTCTTCAATTTTCAGTGCCGTTTTCTTCCCCAGACTGTCCTTGATATCCAGGAAGTCTTGTATCAGGATTGTGAGGGATGCAAGCTGGGATTTGGTATTAATTTTGTATTTACAAGTAATTTGAAATTTAGGTTGTTCTCTCTTTTTTAGTTTTGTTGAAGAGAATAGGTTTTGCATATAGACATACCTTATTATATCGTGCTTTGCTTTATTGCTCTTCTCAGATGTTGAGTTTTTTACAGATTGGAGGTTTGTGGCAAGCTTGCATCAAGCAAGTCTATCGGTGCTATTTTTCCAATAGCATTTGCTCGCTTCATGTTTATCACATTTTGGTAATTCTCACAATATTTCAGACCATTTCATCATTATTATATTTGTTATGATGACGTGTGATCGGTGATCTTTGATGTTACTACTAGGACTCAAAGACTCAGATGATGGTTAGCATTTTTTAGCAATAAAGTATTTTTAAATTAAGGTATATACATTGCTTTTTTAGACATAATGCTATTGCACACTTAATAGACTACAATAGAGCACAAACATAACTTTTATATGAACTGGGAAACCAAAAAATTTGTGACTTGCTTTATTGCGGTATTAATTTTATTTCAGTGGGCTGGAAATGAACCCACAATACCTGTGAGGTATGCCTGTAGTTTTATTTGCTTTTTAATTATTTTTTTGGAGAGTATGCTGGGAGATTTGGACTTAATGTGGCTGCCATTACATTAGCTATTCATATTTTGATCATAAATGTTTAAAAGGATTGAAAAACAATGTTCCCATTTATCTCCTAGTAATATAATTTACTTTTTTTTGAAAAAAATAATTTGAGACATTCTTCAATAAGTGTTGTGACATTTCTGTTTGAATACATAAATTGTCCAACAGCATCAAGTTATAAAACAAATGTGGTGCTTACCATTACGAAAGGTAGAGAAAAGGTAAGAATTACCACCAGTTTCATTCTTGGACAAATTCAGATTAGGACATAGGTGATAGAAAGCAAATTAGGGTCTTCAGAATTTATGATCAGTGGAAAAATACATGAGAATAAAATTACATCAAGATTGGTGCTTTTATGCTAAAGATATCTGTGATGAGTTTTTTCTTCAAGAAGAGTAGCTAAGTAGTAGGTACAATAGTGAGAGCTAAGCAGTTTTAAAACAATTTGGCATTTCATTTTCATGATATTGATTTTGTCTGGATACTTATCGAAGCCCCTGAGGTGAGCCAAGGTGCTCTTCTTGGCCTCTTTCCATGCTTAAATGTTTGGTTCTTGTCAGAAGAGCAAAAATCACGTGCCACATAAGCTTCTAGTGAATAAATGCTCAGATGCAAAATGACAAGTTGCAACTTAGGTTGAGGACAAATGGTTCATTTTTCCCAACCAAAAAGACTAATTTGCTCATATGGATGGCAATTGCAGAGGTAGCTGTGTGAGGAGTGGGAGAAATTATTCACTTATAATCAGCCTTGGACCTTAAAAAATGTATTTTAGTAATTAAAAATGTATTTCACTTTGAAGTGCATTTGAATAATTTACTACAAGTGAAAGCTAAATCTTAGGTATATAAAAAAGACTCCCAGGGCAGTCTGTAACGGATATACTAACAGAGATATGAAGATAATTGTTTTATAAAGTGAATTTAGTTTGGTTTGCTGCCTATGTACTACTTGCTGTAGTGATACATGTTAGGGAAAAAGAATCAAATACAGTAAGAAATCAGCTGATTCAAGGAATCTCTGGCCCATACAGCCTTTTATTTTTTTAAATATCTATCTATCTATCTATCTATCTATCTATCTATCTATCTATCTGTCTCTCTATTTGGCTGCATCGGGTCTTAGTTGCGGCATGTGGGATCTTCATTGTGGCATGCAGGCTCTTCTTTGTGGTGCGTGGGCTTCTCTTGAGTTGTGGTGTGCAGCATCCAGAGCGTGCAGGCTCAGTAGTTGTGGCATGCGGGCTCTCTAGTTGTGGCACACGGGCTCAGTTGCCCCATGGCATGTGGGATCTGAGTTCCCTGACCAGGGATCAAACCCGCATCCCTGCATTGGAAGGTGCATTCTTAACCACTGGACCACCAGGGAAGTCCCCCATACAGCCTTTTAGAGAGCTATTTATTTGTTTTCAATGTCTTCATTTCTTGTTTTTAAAAGTTAATATTCCCTTATTTTTCTGAATACCATTCTTGTACCCCTGTACTATTTTATCCACATTTTTACTTATTTATTTCCTGTCTTTCTCTTCCTCTCCTCCCAGCACATTGTATGACCCCATACTGTCTCTTGTTGCCTGGGAACCACCAATTTAGAAACTTGACTAAGATCTGTATTTCTAATTTACCAACCTCTGCCTCCCTCACAGACATACTCAGATGCACTAATCCCCGCTAAACTGTTGATGTGAGCAGGATGCCCTCCTCTGTCTGTCCCAAGCCTGGGATTCTTAGAGGTACCCTCTTGTCTGTCTTCAGAGTTTAGAGCCCCCTCATTCACAGAGCTCTAATAGCAGCAAGTCTGAACACTCGCCTCTCTTCCCAAAAGACATGCTGTGATAGCTAGGATGGCCAGAACTGAAGCTGGGGGTCGTCACTACCTTGGCTAGGGATATGGGATTGCTAGTCTCTGCTCTTCTCTCAGGAATAGGACTCAGGATTCTGCTCCTCCCACATGAATGAGGTTGCCTGCTGGACTCTTTATCAGTTATGTGCACAGCTCTTCCCACTAGCTGTAGTTATGTTCCCAGAGATCTGGGTTACAACTCTAGCTCTTCTGAGTGCATCCTCTTTTCCTCCATGGGTAACCACCTAGTGTGTGAGGTGGTTCATGTTTAGACCTTAAACACAAATGGCCCACTTTCCCTGAAAGTAGTCCTTGAGTGACTGGAGATTTTACCTGCCTTTCTCCCTTTATCACCTAACTTTGGTGGAGGTAGCCACCTTTATGTTTCAGTGACTATTGACTTGGGCAGCTTGGCCAGAAGCCAAGAGAAGACACACAAATTCACTTTTCCATGGGTTTCTTGATCTAGAGGCTGGCTGCCTTTCAGCTAGCAAAGACTTAATGAAAGCACAGCAGGTGGTGCTGGGATGGTCAGGAAACTGTGCAGCCAGTGGAGGAGAGAGTTTTGCTGAGGAAGCTGTCTTACTGTCAAACCATAATCATCATGCTTAGGATGGTCAGTTTTATTTAGCTCTTAACTGAACTACACACAGAAAACCGACACTTCCTGCAGGCTTCCTTGTTGCTGCTCTTTTTCCCACCATCCATGTGCTAGAGCAGCAATTCAGAGCTTAGTGCAGTCGGAAGCATCTTGATTCCTCTGAAGCCTTATCCAGAATGAGGTGCGCTGCCTGGGACATTGGTAGGGGCCTATATCATGACTGGGGGCTCCAGGTAATCAACTGGGAGGATAGGTTTTAGTAAGTGCTTTTTAAATTTGGCATCAACATTATTGGAAATTTGTATTCTTTTTTGCCAAACTAAGGTTGGGGAACTTAAATGGAAGAAAGTAGAAAAAATGACTAAAGGGTGAGAAAACATGAGTCACTGGAAAGAAATTGAATTTACTTAACCTTCAGAAGGGAAGGGTGAGAAGGGGCTCCATAATTCTTCATGCATAAAAAAGGAATTTGTCTTTCTTATTGTGGAAAATGGCTATTATCTACTTCTATGAATGCAGAGCAAAATGAGAAGGTAAAGCTCTGTTATCCAGGTGTATATATGCTTGGATGCAGTTAGCAATTATCTAGCAGCTTTCACTATCTCAGTTTGTGCTAATCACTTTACCTATTATTTTTTTAATCCTTGTTCTAACTACAGTAATATTATTATTTTCCTCATCTTACAAATGAGAAAATTGAGGCTCATAGAAGTTAAGCTTGGGGGATACAAGGACCTACAAAATATGTGAGGGAAGCAGAAACTGAACACATATACAAATACTAGCTGTTAAAATAAGTCACAGATAAGAAATCAAGCAAGAATACAGAAATTAGGAGTAGATAGTAAAGCAAGAGTAGTGGTTAAAAGAGCAAAAATCACATGCCACATGTGTCCATGAGCCACAGTGCTTAGTTGACTCTCAGGAACCAGAAGGTCCACTGGAATTAAGGCTTGGGGAAGGGCAGTGGTTCATGAACCCATATGGTAAAGCAAGGGAGTGAACATCAGTATCCAGATAAGCAGTGTGACATCCACCTCAGATATGAGGTGACATCTGCAAAAAGACTTTGCTTATGGACACAGACTTCAGCTTTATCCAGAGAACCTATGTATATTTCTGGTTAAAGGAGACCCTTGTTCCCAGGGCTTGGGAGGTCCCACAAAGAGAACAGGTGAATGAATTTGGAGTAGACTGCTTCCGATAGCGCATGCAGTTGTGTGGGTGCCACATAAATTGACATCTTGGACTTCACAGCTTTGGCTGTGACTTGCCTTTTGAAATTCCCTTAGGTTTGAGTTGCTTTTTAGCAGCTTTATTATATAACAGGCTTCTAATTTGGGATTTTTAAAATGCAGAAGGTATGGCATTACTGATATACCTGCAGGGGAAAATACTAGTCTTGGTGAAAGAAAACAAAATCAACGAAGAAGTGTTTCTTATCAAATGATGACAGCTGGCCTTCAAAGGAAGACACTTCTAGTTGCTTTGTTTGAAAGAGAGCTTTTCTGAGTGGATTCAGATGAAAGCTGGGCCTTTTCTGTAGATTGTGGGCTTGGCTGGGTCTGTCATTAGCCTCTGCTTCTAACTGGAAATGCTGCAGTGAAGACACATACTACTGTTCTAAGGGGATATTAACGCCTGTTTCTAGTAGAAAACGAAAAGCTAATGATGAGAAAATGAAATAGGGATTAATTTCTCTCACAACCAGGTCTAGCTTCCACTGTACTTCTGCCACTTGACTTGGGTGCTCTTGCCATGACTTACATGAGTCAACACAGTCACTAGAGAGTTTTAATTTTGTAGGCCAGCTTGCCATCTGAGTCTCAATTTCAAATAAGCTTCATATAACAAATGTGACATTGTTTCTGGGTATTTCATAAAACATGGGAAAGATATGCATTTTGGATGTAATGAATACAATCCTATGGTCATTACCTTGGCCCAGGGCCCCTCTTTTTCACTACAGCTACCTTTCGTTTCTTTGCTTCAATATTTTCCTTGTGAAAATTGAGTAAACATATATACAGGTATAAAAGTGGAACAAAGGAGGACCTGATCAATCTCATTTAGGGAAAAGGTCATGAAGGGTTTTACAGAAGGTGGCTCTTCAGTCACATTTTGAAAGGTGGATGGGACAGGACAGGCAGAGAAGGGGGAAAACATAATTCTAATATATACCGATTAATATAAGTGCAAAAACACAGAGATATGAAATAGAAGGGCAGGTCTAGGAACTATAAGTAGTTTAGTATGACTGGAATGTAGGCTGTAAATCAAAACTCCCTCAAAAATGTATGCGTTTCCTGGTGAGTGAATCTGTTGTAGGAGGGGGGACCCCTTCCGAGGCTCGAGAGTGGGCTGTTGTCTAACACTCGGAAGTGAATTGTCCGAGGAGACACACATGCTGACAAAGCAAAAGACCTTATTGGGAAGGGGCGCCCAGACGGAGAGCAGCAGGGTAAGGGAACCCAGGAGAACTGCTCTGCCACATGGCTCACAGTCTCGGGTTTTATGGTAATGGGGTTAGTTTCTGGGTTGTCTCTGGCCAGTCATCTTGCTTGGCCCATAGTCTGACTCAGGGTCTTTCCTGGTGGCATGAGCATCTCTCAGCCAAGATGGATTCCAGCGAAAAGGGCTCTGGGAGGTTGGTCGTCTCCTCCTTCTTTTGTCCCCTCCCGAATTCTCCTGGTTAGTTTTTGGCGACAGCACCATGTTCCTTATCGGGATCTCCTGCTGTGAGACAGCTCAGGCAAGCGGGCCTGGCCAAGGTGGGTCAACAGTTCCCTAACAAATCCATGAAGTGTACCTTTCACACATCTGCCAAGGTGCCTAACAACCAGTAAATATCCAATCGTTGAATTGTTAAATGGTGATTTTGGAAAAATATTCTAATTATAAGGATATAGTTTTTGTGGTGGAATTTGATTCAGGAGGGACACAGATTTGCTACTTTGTCTTAACAAAGAGTTTGCAGGAGACAGAAGAACAGTGGTTTTCATTATTGGTCTATATATCTGACATTGACTGTCATTTTATACTTGTAGCAAACATTCTCATTCTCTTTGTAGAAAGACCCTAGAATAGTGTCTGGTCCTTAATCAGCACATAATAAATATTTTGACTAAATAATATATCTTCGTCCTCAAGGAGACAAAAGCATACAAAATTAAGGCCAAGATTTACATTGCTTCCTCTTCCTTTGGGAAGATGAAGGCATGGATGCAAAAACTACTCGTTTTTCCTTTTCCTTTGCTTCTCTTCTTGTTTTAAGCCCCAGTTCCCTCTTTTTCCTATTATTCTCAACAAGAGGGGTTTGCTACTCTGGTTAGAGGAATCCAATTGTTTTTCAGTTGTTGAAGAGTTAAGTAGAATTAAATTTTCATGTAATAGAATTTTCAAATGGGAAATTTGTGGTTGGGGAGGAATTACTAAATCCACAGAGTTAAAACTATAGACTACAGTCTAGCACCATTGCTCCAGCAGAAGTTTAAGCCATTGAAATGCAGATTTAGCTTCATAATGGATGCTTGCTGTGTGAGTTTAGTATACTCTTAGTATGTTCTGATCTTCTAAGAGGAATAAAAACTTTTTGCTTACGCAGTGGTTTTCAACCAGGGGCAGTTTTGCCCTCCAGTGGACATTTAGCAATGTTTAGACACATTTTTGGTTGTTTCACTGTGGTGAGAGGAGGGGGAGGGTTGTGACTGGCATCTAGTAGGTAGAGGATGCTGGAAACATCCTGCATTGTGAAGATAGCCCCCCACAACAAAGAATTATCTGGTCTAAAATGTCAATAGTGCTGGAGTTGAGAAATCCTGTTTTAAAGTAACAGATATTTGGTTTGGTCTATTACCAGACTATTGAATGGTACTTCTCTTACATCCAGGAAGGACCAGATGATGAGGCCAGTTAGGTAATAGCTATACTCTTATTGCTCTGTGTGTGTGTTTGCTAGATAACACAGTTCTAGTATGTTGGGTAAGATAACATCATTTGTTTAAAGCAGTTTGTGTACCTAGACAAGCTCCAAGTGATCTTTCAGGTACCTAATGTGCTTTGTGCCTTTAAAAAATCAACTAAACTATGTATTTACCTGAAAGACTGGAGTGACTTTGAAAAATTGATTTAAAAAAGATTCTTAAACATATGTATTTTCCTCAGAGAGTGAATGCAGGAGCTTCACAAAGGATTAAATTGATTTGAACTTTAGGGGGACTAAAATGTCCTTCATGAGAAATCCTTGAATTTCCATTTTTTAAATTTCACATATTTTGAGGGATGTTAGGATGTAGAAAGAAACTTAAAAGTAAGGAGAAAAATCAGGAAATCAGAATGATTTTAGGATATAATGAATAGCACTATGCATCTTTTTTTAATACCTTCTGCTCTCGTAATTTTTTTATGCAGTGCTCTTTAAAGGTTTAAGGGACCAGAAAAGATTTCTTAGTAAGAGTTTTCAGCTCATGAAATGTTCAGAACCAATTAGTATTGGTCCCAGGCACACTTTTCCAACCTTTCCTTTTTTCCCAGCTACCTCTGACAGTAGATGGAAGATACAACCATCAGCCTCAGAGCAGTGTGATTAAGCTTCCTTATACCAACACAAGTTTTCCTCAAAGGAAATGAAAAGAAATAAGAAACATGGACTGTTTTAATTAAGGTGTCAATTACCTTTGTGACAAAGAAACCCCCTCATTTCAGTGGGGTGCTCACAATAGATGTTGTTTCCTGGCTTGTCGAACAATCCAATGTGTGTTCCTGCTTGCTGGACAACTTTCCTCCACCTGGTGATTCAGGGATGCAGGAATAAATTCAGCTTATTCCATGTTGTGGCCACTGTACTATCTGCTTCTGAACAGTAGAAGCGGAAAGCAAGGGGGCCTGAGCTGCATCTCAGCCACAATTCTGAGTTATGGCAGGGCAGAATGTGCCATGTAAAATTTGTTCAATTTCTGATAGACTTATTTCTTAACTCTCTTTGGCTCAATATATATAGTTATATATCTGTGATGGTGGTACACATATTTAAAACAATTCTTCAATTTAAAAAATTATATTTCCTACTCTGTTAAGAAAGGTGGAGTTTTATAGCTATAATTTATTGAGTTCATAATCCGTGTCAGTTTTCTGTGTATTTTTTGCATGTACTAACATGAGTTCTACGTGTATTAACTTATTTGATTATCAAAATATTTTAATGAGGTAGGTAAAAATATTACTCAATTTTAGAACAAATCATGGCCCAGAAAGGTTAAGAAACTTAATGTCATGTGGTTATGCACAGTACCACCCAGTGAAGCAACTACAGAGCTCATGTTTTTAAAGACATTTCCATAAAATGTTAAATAAAAAGGTTATTTAAAATGTTCAGTAAATGGGAATCAGATGATTATTTTAGTTGTAGGGGCTGTATGAAATGATGCATAGGGAATATATAACAAAGGAATTTTAAAAAGCAATATTTAAATGGTATGAAATTCTAATAGAAAACAAAGTCTAAAAGTAGGGAAAATTATGAAGGACTGAGATCCTCTAAACTTGAACAGGGCTGATATCATGGTATCTCATATACATTATGGTTGTTGGGCATGGGAAAAGGATGGGAGAGTCTGTCAATGTTTGGTTTACCAAGATAGTAATGTATAGTCAAAAACTTAATTAAGCATGATCAGACTGCAGACTTTTAGCGATTAAGGTAGCTTTCTCTCTGAAATTTTTAAATGTGATTGTTATGAGATTTGACTCCAGTTCAACATTTTTCTTTTTGTTCAGTATGCCTTTTGCTTTCCAATCTGCTCCCTCATAATTCTACATTTAAATGAGGGAGCACCCACTCATTATTATTTTTTATTGTGGATTTTCACTATAATATGACTAAGATCATTTAAAGCAGTGTAGATTAAAGTCAGATATTTAAGTTATGGTAAGAAACCAGTAGGAAAGTAATAGAAATCTGGGAAGACAAGAAACTATTGTGATACTTCAGAAACAATTTTATGTGTATATAGTGGCTACTGACAGACAATATTTAGATTGTCATACATTGGCTTACATCTCTAAGTTTGTGATATTTCTCTACCTTCCTTTCCCCTTAAGCTAATTTTCTCCCTCTGTAGAGATAGACAAACTCACATTTTACTCTTGCAATCTTCTTTGGAATTGTTCACACATGAATGTACTGCCAAATTTGAAATTCCTCTTAGTGAGAAAAATATATCCTAGTTTTTGGCTTTGCATATCTGATTATCCTAAAAGCAATGGCAATACCAAAACTTTTCCAGAATGAAACAATTATAATTAAGTAGTAAGAGGAGAAAACAATTGGTTATACTATAATATTTACACTTCACCATTATATTTGATTAGTTGACTAAGAATATAAAGCTATTGCTGGGTTAATTGCCCCCGAAAACTTTTGTTGTGTTGTTTTCTAACTCTAGTTCGTTGTTCTGTGACACAACTTTGAGCATATTTAGATGCTTACATTTTAAAAAGGAATCTGGGCATATTTCCCCTAAGAGATACCATTAATAATGCATCCCATATAATTAGAAAAAACAGCATTGCACAGATGAGAAGAAAAAATGTGTTATGGCAGAAACAAATTGTGATGCATATTAGGATGCCTTTAGATCCAAGAAACATTTGATAATTGAGTGCAATTAACTTCAGAATATCTCAGTTCTTCTTAGGACACATATACAAAATTTTAGATGCAAACTGAAATGATAAAGTGAAAAGTAACCTGACAGACAACAAACCTGTAGAAATTCTATAGAGAAAAAACCATACAGGTGAAAATAATATCTAAATTGAAACAAAAATATGACTTTAGGAGGAGAGTTGTTCTCAGGTGACAGGGTAAATGGCAGTCTTTTGATATAGGGAAAAAATAACTAAATGCTTTATATTCGTGTGGTTATTATTAATTTCTGTGTATGTGCAGTAGAGAGACTGCTTTTCATCTCCAAATAAAAAGGACATTCCACAGTCTCCTATATATTTTATTTTCCTGTTGTTTATTTTCCTGATGGGCAGTAGTTTTCTCCCCAGGGTGCTGAGTTGACCTCCGGGGTGAGTTATAACCAAAGCTGGGAACAAGGGCATACAGTAGTATCAAGGATAATTGTTTTATGGTAAATCTTTCCCTGAAAGCTATCAAGCCTTTCTGAAATACGCTGTTTACTTAAAACCTCTATTATTTATTTGTTTGTTTGTTTTGGATTTTCACATTTTTAACAACAGGCATCATAATTTGATGTATAAGCTAAGTAGATCCTGGTCTTACAGATAGCTGTGTTTTAGGAAAGAAACTTTACTAGGTAAACTGATTGTAGTCTCATTCTTTCCCCCTCTTTTACTTTTCTTTTCCCATCTACAATCTGAAGTACAAACTGTTAAATACTCGGGGAGGACAACCTTGAAACCATCATTCTATTGCATGAGAGTATTTTAGCTGACACTCGTGTTGAGTAATTAAAGTTGAAAAGTTGTTATGTTTTTAGGCTGGAGAATGAGAGTAATATAGCTACTTAAAAATTCTATATAAAAAAGGATTCCTTTCTAAATAGAATGCAACCTTTTTAAAATATCAAAAGTTTCCTTTTTTAAATAAATTTATTTATTTACTTATTTATTTTTGGTTGTGTTGGGCCTTCATTGCTGCGCGTGGGCTTTCTCTAGTTGCAGCGAGTGGGGGCTATGCTTCATTGCAGTGTACAGGGTTCTCATTGCGGTGGCTTCTCTTGTTGCGGAGCAGGGCTCTAGGTGCACAGGCTTCAGTAGTTGTGGTGCATGGGTTCAGTAGTTGTGGCACGCAGGCTGAGTAGTTGTGGCGCACAGGCTTAGTTGCTCCATGGCATGTGGGATCTTCCCGGACCAGGGCTCGAACCCGTGTCCCCTACACTGACAGGCGGATTCTTAACCACTGCACCACCAGAGAAGTCCCTAAAATATCAAAAGTTTCTGTTTATAATGATCCCATATACATAAGGCATTATTATTTAAAATGATGCAAAATGTCATTGGATCTTTCTAGCTTGAAACTAAGTGCTTCCATGGCATCTGACAGAAGTGACGCTAACTCTCAATTACCCATCTATGGTTATGAGAGACAGCAGAAATGAAGGCAATTGCATTCACAAAACATTAGAAATCTTTTAAGCATTTATTACAGTTTCTTCCCCATCAAACATTTTCCCCTTGAAGCTTCTAAGAAGGAGCAATCCTGAATGATCTGTACTTTAAAAAAATGTCTTACCTATACTTTTGATAGGTATTATGGAAATGGTTTACATAGAGGGCTCTAGGTAAAAGGGGAACAGAACAAAAGTCCAGAGATATACACATCCTGAATAATCATTCCCTGGAGTTCTCTCTTAGGGACAAAGTGCCCTTCCTTTTCTTCATAGGATCATTTCAAACCTTTTGTGTTAAAAGGACTGCAAATTGCTAAAAGGCACTTACTACAAAGAGGGCTACATAGACGCCTTCTTGTCTTTTAGCCTTATTGAACTGTATAGTCAGTGAATGTACAAAGTACCCTGGAAGGTTGGCTGGGAAGTTCAAAGAGGTCTGAGATCAGCCCTACTTTCAAGAAACATACAGTCTGTCTGCTGCTCCTATAAAACAATAGCAGTAGCAGCAGCAGCAGCCACCACAACAACAGCACAAATTACGTGAGTAAACAGTATGTGACAAGGGCCTTAGGAGTGATATAAACAGTAACTTTTATTTTCAGAGTCGCAGGAGAGGTAATTACTGGAGACTAAAGGGATCAAGGAACTTTTTATTTAGGAGTTAACTTGTTTTGTTCTCTGGACGTAGAACAACATGAAGAATTTAAATGGGTAAAGAAGATGGGGGAAGGATAAGGCTCCTCTAGTGAGGAAAAGCTACGGATGGGAATAAAGAAAGAAAGATGATTTAAGTGCAACAATGAGTACATCAGTTTATGGGATGATATATATAGAAGACAAGAGATATAAAATGGGGAAATCAGTGGGAGCCAGATTATAGAATGTTTTAAATGACAAGGTAGAGCTTCATTTTTAGATAATAGAAAGCACTGGAAAGATTTTGAGTGGGAAAGTGGTATATGTAACACAGTGTTTCAGAAAGATGCATTTGATGGTGATAAGGAGGATGAACTGAAGTAGAGGGGATTAGAGGGAGCTTGTTTCAGAGATAGAGCTGTGGAATCATAGAAGCGTAAGTGAGGAGCATGAGCAAGGGGCAGAAGGTTGTAGAAAGGGAGGGTAGGACTGGAGAAGGCTTCATGTTGGAGACGTTTTCACAATTGAGCTGAGTCAAAGTATGAGTAACAAGATTTGAGACATTTTCAAGATTTATATGCCACATGTACTATTATTTTATGTTTGTAATTTTATTTATTTAAAAAATTTTATTTATTTATTATTTATTTTTGGCTGCGTTGGGTCTTTGTTGCTGCGTGCGGGCTTTCTCTAGTTGCGGTGAGTGGGGGATACTCTTCGTTGTGGTGCACGGGCTTCTCATTGCGGTGGCTTCTCTGTGTTGCTGAGCATGGGCTCTAGGCACGTGGGCTTTAGTAGTTGTGGCATATGAGCTCAGTAGTTGTGGCTCACGGGCTTAGTTGCTCTGCAGCATATGGGATCTTCCCAGACCAGGGCTCGAACCCATGTCCCCTGCATTGGTAGGCGGATTCTTAACCACTGCGCCACCAGAGAAGTCCCTATCTATGTGTATTTTTAAAAAGCATTATTAGAGAAAGATTTATTGCTTCAAATGCTTATATTAGAAAAAATACAGTATCAGCAATTAATGCTATATTACTATAGATCCTTAAGACATTAAAATTTGAGAAGTTATTATAAACAGATTTATGAGAATAAAGCCATATTTTGCTATATGAGTTTCATTCTAGCCACAATAGATTGGTCCAGGGATGCATACCAGATACCAGATCCAAGTTGAGCCAATCAGAGTCCTGCCCTGAGATTTTGTATGAGACTAACATTTCTGCTTCATTCTAAATTCTCTTCAAGAGAAATATGCAAATTTGTGGTGCCATTCTTCTTCCATTCCTGTTTAATGATGTGCCCTTAAGTAATATGAAAAATACTTATGAGTTCAGATCACTGTGAGTGTGTTTAACATAAGTAAGCATTTGGGAGTGTGTGTTAGTTGACTGAGGATATCGATTACCTGAACATTGAATGGTTACAGCACTTCCTACTGAAAAAGTAGAGCTGGAGAAGGCATCTGTCAATGAGTGTTCAGTGCAGGAAATAGTAACCACTCTAGGTATTATATATTCAGTAGGAATCAAGGGAATAGAGAGATGTAGGTGGTTACAAAACCTGCAGGAATGGCTGGGACAGTGGAAGTCAGAGGGACTATTTCTGAAACTGAGATTCAGAGCTGAGATCCAGAGCTGAGATCCAGAGGTCATGAAGCTGCTACCACCAACTACTATGTTACAACAGCTTCCTTTCACACCCAAAAAATTGGCGTCTGGAAGTATAATGAGGCATCTGGTTGCTGCAAACATGACCCACCAACTTTCCTTGCCAGTGCCAACACAGTGAGAAGATGGCTTCTATCTCTCTTCTTGCTTTCTGAATCTCAAGAATGCACCTCATTGGCAGATCCTGTTTGCATATAGGATATTCTAGCTGACTGGTAATGGGGAAGTGTAGATTTTAGCTTTGTTGCTTCTGTGATAAAGGAGGGCAAGGAGCAGTGCAGCTCTTGTGATAGGGATGAAAGAGGGTGGCAGTGGATACCAAGTCCCAAAAGAACATATTCATCACAGGGTTAAGCAGTAGCAGTGGTCGAAATAGCCTAGGTATGTTTGATGCAATCTCCAAATCTGTAACAGAGCAGTGCTGACCTCACTGCTTTTTGCTCTTGTTCCCCCAGGGATGTGGTACATTGAACCTGAATTGAATCTGAGCTTCTCTTGATTTATCAAGGAAGTCATACAATTATTACACTATTCTTTGGAAAGCTGTGATTGAAAACAGAGTAACTTCTTTTCTGGAGGCTGGTCAGTGGCATAGATGACCTCAGTGTGGCCACCCAGGCTTCTTCTGTGAACTCATATTTCTTATGTGAGAAAATAAAGGTTAGCCAAAGCTTCTCTTTCCAGGACTAGCCATATCCTAACTCGTCATGTTGATTGTCTTGCTGGATGTTTAAAGGAGTATGTGTGAAGTTTTAAAACAGAATATTCAATGATATGAGTACAGATTAATGGTATCTTGCTGAGGTGTACTGACTAGGCAAGACTTGCACCAAATAGAGCCCAAAGAGGAATAGAGAATGAGAAACAAATCATTTAATGATTTCTTACTCTGCTGAAATTTTGCAGTAACCTTCAGTGCCTCTTTTGTAGTCACTCTGTGTAAGCTTTTTTGCTTCTTTATTTAATCCTTTTAGGTGATTCAGAAAACTGTAAATAATGAGGCTGTCCTAATTATGGCCATATAATTAAATGCCAAATTGAAAAATGTGACTTGTATACCACATTGACAACTTTCCATTTTTCTTTACCCCATTATTGTTATCCCATTTTTTTCATAGACTACATGATAAGTAGGTCAGGAATAGTGGGTTTGGGGAGCATCAGTGATAGGAACATAAGGCAGATACTTAGGATGTCCTTCTAAGTTCTTGGAATACAATTTTTATGGTCAGTGGTTCTCCAAATGTCCTGCTCTGAAAACTCACTGAAAAAGAGAAATAACCTAATATATCAATGTTCTTGCAATATCCTCTTGGGATATTTCCCTCTATAGTATGTTCATTCTACCCTACCAAGCCAAATGTTCAGAAAAGTGCTTGTTCCTAGACTGTAGCTTGAGAATTGCTGTTCTAGGAAGAACTTGCCTTTTTCCCCAGCAACTTTTAGTGAGACAGAATGCCTGACAATTTTAAGTATCTAAGTGGTGTAAATTCTATAAATTCAGCACATTTAATCTAAATTTCTCACTGATCTTGCTTTTAATGCCAGCTTCACACACCACCAACTCACAAATCATATGACATACAATAGGCCTGGATGTTCACATGAGAGGACGTTATTACCTTAGTAGTTTATTGTATAGCATTGGGGGATTTTGAGTTGTCTTTTCTCAGAGATCTTCTAACCTGGACACAATATACTTTCATTTCTTTTTGTTCTATTTTTTGGTTAGTATCTTCTACTATGATTAATATCATCTCCATAATTAAATTTGTATTGAAAACCAAATGGCCTTTTATTTTTTTAAAAAAACTTTTTTTGTACTCCTTGTAATCAAAAAGGATGCCAAAAGAAGTATCAAGACCCTCAGCAGCAAAAATAAATACATGAAAAAATCTTAAAACACATTACCATCCTAGAAGTAAAAGTAATAAAAATGAAAAAGTAAGTAATCTATCTTATTTATGTTTTTTCCCTTTGGAATAATAATCTATATGTCTTGAAAACCTCTCAAGTAGTTTCCGTTAATTGTAGTGAATCCTTTTTTGAGATAGATAGATAGAAATGGAGATTATCAACTACAAAAATCTCTTGGGCAAATTTAAGCAATGTGAATATCACATTTGACATATTACTAGTATTAGTCAATTACAATACTGTTTTTTTTTCTTCCATGGACTATGTTCTGGGAATAACATCAGCTCATTTGAGTTCAGGTTCAACCAGTGGCCCTATGTCCAGAAGTTAAAGTTTAAGCTTACCTCTAATTCATCAGTCAGAATAAAACAAAGTTATGGGGAAGTACTGCCTGCATTCTTTGCCCTTCTCCTAGGCAGTGTTAAGTATATAAACAAATGTTGAATACCTATTTAAAGAAATTGGTATAAAGGAAGGGGCACTCATATGCCTTAATCTTGTTGCTGGGGCAAGATGAGGGAATTATGAAAATGCAAAGAAGGAGAAAGAATTTATGAGAAATGGTAAGAATGTGAGGATAGGTAAAGAGAGTCATAAAAACGAAAGTTGATATTACAGTACTTCTGGAGAGAGAAGGAATATGTGAGACCTTTGACTTTGGAGCATGCTTGGTTGGCATGCAGAGTCGTCAGATTCAAAGATGGGGGTATATGAAGTAGGGTTAAATCTTTGTAAAGCAAAGGAAAAGTTAAGGCGTTTTATCTTTTCCAACAGATGAAAAGATATCTTAAGGCATATGTCAAAGGAGTAATTTACTTACATAGTAATTTTAAAAAGTGATGAAGACATTTTGCTTTTGCTCCACAAACATGAGACATGTACAGTTTATGATCTGAGGCAGTGAAAATAGTTTTCAGGACATGTCACAGCCAGTCATGAATTCTAAATCATATTCATTTCCAATAGAAGCGTTACTATGCAGGAGAGAAAATAGAGAAGACTTATAAAACATTCATCAAAGAAAAAATGCAGTGCCTTAGCTTAAAAAGATGAAAACAGCCTATTTGAGAGAGAAGCTCAAATTAATTTTCGTGTGTTCGCTTTTCTGCAAAAGCTGCTAATGGTGGCTGACCATATGGGTAGAAATGAGACATTGATATTATCCTATCCTCGACGCCTCCATCAATGCAAAGCCTGATATTCAAACAATGTGAATGCATCAATCTTGGATCTGCATCCGCTTGCCAGTTCCTCATTACATGGGATGTTCCACCGTAGACCATTATAATTTCCTCCAGACTCATACTAATTGTGGGAAAGGACTCTATTATTTGGGTGAAAATAATGAGCATACTACAAGAAAGATAGTGAGTTTCTAGTGATAGCACTACTGTAGATATATATTGAATATTCAATATGTGGTTGAAGTAGACATGGTACTCAATTTATGTATTTAACAGTGGTACCCCCTTTTCACATATTTGTTCTGTTTTAGGCATCACCTTCTTAAAACTGTTGTTTGATGCTGTTGCCATGGTGTGTACTTTCTTTTACCACCAACTTCTAGGGAGTTGAAGAAAAAGTTTTGTTAGAGGAAATAAAATGAGAAAGAATCTATGTTCTTGGGGATGGAGAAGGACCCTGGTCTGTGAGTGTAAACAGTGGTGGCTGTTCCCAGAAGCCTGAATTCCTAGGTGAAGCTCTGGACACATTTTCCCTTACATTTCCGTTAGAAATGTTTCCCTGGAAATGTTTTCCCTTATACCTTAGGATATAGCATAAGCAGTCCCACACTTATGAACAGATAAGCATGATGGCTGATGCTGCTTCTGCAATTCCTACTGGAGTTTGCATAGGAGCTTTTACTACCAAGGAGTCATAACCCTCTAACGATCCTCTTCCATCAGTGGACCCCTTTCCTCTACTCCTACTCTGTTAAGAGTCATTACTGTTAGAACCTTCTTTTTCACTTGTAGAAACTGCACGTAGGAACTCTAATTCCTATAGCCAGAAAAGAGCTTGCTTCTCCCCTAGAATCCCTCATGTGGTGTAAAATAATCCTAAAAGCACTATAGGTATTTTGCACTAGCTGTGCTGCCTACTGGCCATAGACCTTGGGCAGGCGTCCTTCATTCTGGTCTTGTAATATGAAGTGACTGGAGTAGAGGATTTCTTACATGGTTCCCAGTTCTACCACTGTGATTCTTGACGGTATGGATGCTCTGCTGAAGTTGATGCAGCTGATTAATCAGGGCCTCCAAGAAGCAGATGCCAACTGCACGCAAGAGATTTATTAGAGGATAAAGCTTTGATGGTAAATGGGGAGGGAGCCTAGGGAGGCTGGGAGAGCTATTACTTTTCGAATTTATATATCAGCCACTTTATATACATTATTGCATGTAATTCTCACAGTTACTGTATGTGATGAGGCAGTAGCAGAATAATGGTCCCCCAAAGATATCCACGTCCTAATCCCTGTAACCTGTAAATGTTATATTATATGGCAAAGGAGAAATTAAGGTTACGGATGCAATTACGGTTGTTAGTCAGTTGACCTTAAGATATGGCGATTATTCTGGGTTATCTGGGTGGGCCCAATGTAATCACAAAGATCCTTAGAAAAGGAAAAGGGAGGCAGAAGAGAGAGAAGCAGAGATCGTATTGTTTTAAGCCACCAAATTTGTGGTAATTTATTATAGCAGCAATATAAAACTAATATAGATGAGTGGTTTTATTCTAAATTTATAAATAAGAGAACTGAGAGCCCAGTTAAGTAGCATTCTCATGATCACAGGGCTAAAGGCAGAGGATTCAAATCCAGGTGTTTATTCCCAAAGCCTACACTCTATTTGGTATGTTGCCTTAAATTGTTACCTGGAATCCCTCAGATATCCTTGGCAGGTCCCTGGCTCAGGACTTTCTTGCCTGTCTCAGTGGGCCACGGTAGTGTCTTTTCCTATCTGGGTGCCTTTATTGATTGCTCTAAGTCTTACTGACCACATCTTGGCTCTAGCAGGGAGTACTTTCCATGCCTTTCTATTCAGAGCCTTGGAAATGTCCCCAGCTATGGAGTTCTTGAAACCCTAGTGCTGCTGAAAGTCAGGAAAAAGGAATTGTGTCTCAGGCATTTCTTATATTGGCAGCCCTTCCTTTTTATCCATTGCAAATCCCATTTTTCCACCTATTTCCATTCTCAAACTGCCTTGCCCTGGATGCTTACTTTTTGTTCCCCTTAGCAAACATGAACTGAGTAGAAAATAACCCAGGATTGCACATTCTTTTCTTTCTTCTTCTTCTTTTTCTCTTTCTAAGCCTACAGTTGGCTCACTACGTATTTTCAGGACATGAGAAACAGAATGCCCAGTCCAGTAGTCACTCTGGTTACCTTCCTCTTAACATCTTTTATTTACTTTATGGGTTAAAAATGTTTTTCTGAGCTAGACTATGAATTTAACAATTCTTTATATGATTGTTTTCATTGGAAACATGTATTATAAATTACACCTAACAGATAGGACAGACGTTTAAAAAACAATTGGATCATAAAGTGGAGCCCGATGGTATTTATAGTCTATTAGTGAATTAGACTGCATAGCGATTGCTGACTACGCTGTTGACTTTCATACACAGAAAGCATATTCCATTTTAACCCTAAAGAGTGGTTTTGGCCTTATCTCTTGAGCAAAAAATGGGATGGCTCAAATAAATCAGTTTAATTCTATTTGTTTTATGAGCTATGCATCAGTTGAAGCACAAGTTTAATGACTTATTTCACATGTTTTCCCGTAAGTCTTTCCTGGAAACTCAAGACATCCAGAGTTATGATGAGTTACCAGAAAAGGGGAGGACAAGGTTCATTATTCCAGAAATATTACTACCCATAGGAGTGCACAACAGCTGAGGATTTAACTATTTGGATCGTTACTTTGTATTAAATGAGTTAACATATGCTTCAGGTTTTGTCACAAATGAAAAATTTTATCCTCAGTGAGATTTAAGACCCTCGTTTTTTTTCTGTTGGAACTTTATTTTATTTTTAAAAAATTTTTATTGGCCTATAGTTGATTTACAATGTTGTGTTAGTTTCTGCTGTACAGCAAAGTGAATCAGTTATACATATACATATATCCGCTTTTTTAAAGATTCTTTTCCCATGTAGGTCATTACAGAATATTGAGTAGAGTTCCCTGTGCTATACAGTAGGTCCTTATTAGTTACCTATTTTATATATAGTAGTGTGTATATGTCAATCCCAATTTCCCAATTTATCCCTCCCCCCACCCCCTGCTTTCCCCCCGGTAACTATAAGTTTGTTTTCTACATCTGTGACTCTATTTCTGTCTTGTAAATAAGTTCATTTGTATCATTTTTTTAGATTCCACATATAAGCAATATCATATGATATTTGTCTTTCTCTGTCTGACTTCACTCAGTATGACAATCTCAAGATAAGACCCTCTTAATTCTTGATGCATTTTATTTTTTTTTATTATTACACTTACTACTTTTGTTATTTTTCTAAAACCTGAAAATTGTTTAGGATAGAATTCTCAGTTTCTGTTTTTGATCAATAGGGTCAATTAATTATGGAATATGTGTATGAAATTATGCATGGCTTGACTTTTTAATATAAACTTTTAATTTTAGAATAGTTTTAGGTTTACAGAAAAGTTGCAAAAGATAGTACAGAGAGTTCTTCTGTGCCTCTTGTAACATCGTACATTATGATATATCTGTCACAAATGAGAAGCCAACATTCATACGTTATTACTAACTAAACTCCATACTTCATTCATATTTCCTCAGTTTTTCCTTTACTGTCCTGTTCTGTTCTAGGATCCGATCCAGGTACTACATTACATTTAATCATTAGTATCCTTAGTCTCCTCTGCGTTGTGACAGTCTTTCAGACTTTCCTTGTTTTTCATGACCTTGACAGTTTTCAGGAGTACCAGGCAGATATTTTGTAGAATTTCCCTTACTTGGGATTTGTCTGATGTTTTTCTCATGGTTAGACTTAGGTTATGGGTTTTGGAAAGGAAGACCATAGAGGTGAAGAGATAAATTAGTTGAAAGTCTGTAAGGAAGGTGGTCTCTTTTCCCCCATTTGTTTATCATGGCTTGATTCTTATTTCTTCCATAGTTCTAATCTTTCTCCCTTGTCAAGTACAATCTGATAGAGAAGATAAGGAATGCATATAAAAAACTGCCGTATTTCATTGTACTTAAGATGTCATCACTTGGAAGACATATTTTAATTTGAGAAATGTAAACATGTGAAAATGTGAAAAAAATCTGTGTTACAATTGATGTCATACAATATAATATGAAGTATAATCTGATTGTCCGAAGGACAGTTTCACAAATTCCTTCAGAAACACTTTTTACTAAGTGTATAGTGAAGAAATTCTTTCTTAAATTTTGTTTGCAGTAATTTAGGATAATCTTATCCTGTTTTACAAGACTGGAAATATCACCCCAAATTTAATAACTTCAAAATTCCTTATATGTGTAGTAGAATAAACTTTTTAGATTTGGGGGTTATTCTTATTTTGTAATTATATAAATTGTGTTTTGTACATAGTAGATTGGTTATATTTTATTTAAGGGATTACAGTGGTACAAAAGGTTTTGTCTTTTCAATGCAAATTGTGTACGGATCTCTGTTAGTTATTCCATTTTCCTTAGTACCTTCCTACTTTCTTTTGTTTGACTCATTTTCTTGTACACTGATTCCATTTGTAGAGATTCATAGAATCATAAAATATTAGAGTTGAACATCTTTAGAAATGAGCTAATTTATTCTTCAGTAAGGCACATAAGAGACTTGGCACAGGTTATCAGCTAGCAAGAACAGGGTGAGATTGGAAGGCAAGACTTTTGAACGTGAGGCCAATATTCTTCCCACTATACAACAATGCTTCATTTTTATTTGACTTGAAATTTTCACTGTGAATCAGCATTTCATTGCTTTGAAATAGAGTTTTTTTCACGTGGGGAAAACTAGATTGCTGTAGTTGTTCCTTTCTCTTTGACTTTGGCCTGAGCTTTCCAGTAAAGCCAGAGAAATTTACCCCTTGAAACTTGTTTTCAGCATTTTTATCATCATAGAGGAAACATAGTCTCCGTTGTGAATTGAATTCACTTATATATGTATTTCTTAAATAGCCAAGAGAATTCCGATCCATCTCTTGTCTATTGAAGCCTTCAATACATTTTTTAATCTCTTGGATTAAATACATTTTTTAATCTCTTGGATCAAGTCTAAAAAATATTATTACAATAAAAATTGTACCTTAAAATTAAAGGAGAGGCAGACTGAAAGTGTTTGAGAGTCTTGAGAGAATTCACTCATCTTTAACACAGTGATTTTGCTTGATAAATAGAAACATTTCTTTCTCTGTAGATTTCATATGATGTTATCACATATGCAATGTATACTTTATTTATATCGTTCACATGCACAGGAATTTTTATTCTGTATGTATGTGGTTTCTGAGAAATAAAAAAAAGTAAATAAAAATAACAGTGTTTGTTGTTTTAGAGTAAACGTATGACTGTGATGGTTTCTATCCACAGTCCCATGAAACAGTATCATGTTGTTCTAGGACTGATCACTTTTGCACTTAGGAAATTGGACCTAAAATATTCAAATTCCAAATTAACAAAGTGGAACTTCACATAATACTGTTTACAAGCTTGTTTTGTCATGGTGCATTCATCACAACAAGGCCTTGGAATCTTGCAGATTTTTTTCCTTCCACTCCTGTCTGCACATTTTTGCTTACAGCAAACTGTTCTGAATTCTTTAATGAAGTCTTGCTCTGAAGTAGTTCCCTTATTTTCTTTTCTTTTCCAAATGGATGCATCACTTGGTTTGGCAAAATTGGAATATGGAAAGTGAAGTTTGTTTTCCATGCTGGAAATACGTTGCAGTGTCCTTGTCGATCTAGATCTGACTAATATTTTACCATGAGTTTGCAACAACAGTCCTTGCAAGGACAAAAGCAGAAGATAAACCTGGGAAAGTTTCCCACAAACCGTGTACAATATTCTTTCAGGAAATAACATGGTGAAGTCTATCATTTGATGCTCATGAGTGTTTATTTTCTAATGCATAGCCGAGGATTTTTATGTGTCTAATGAATAGAATTCTTTATACAACCCTTGTTTCTTCAGGCCTCACCAGAGTGTTATAGAGTCACCATCATCATGATCATGATGAACATCATCATCATCATCATCATCATCACAATGTGTTTGACTATTTCAGCATTGTGGGACTTTCACATGTTTTTCACATGTATTTCTGAGTTTAACACTCACCAAACAGTCACTATTTTCTCTCTGGCTGGTAACTGGCTACATAGGCCCAGTTCCCAGGCTGATGAGCAGTGGAAGTAGCTGGCCTAGTGCCCAGACTGTAGTGCTCCTGTATGACTGGCTACCTCCCTTTAGATCTGGTAACACAGTAGAAGATACTGGTTCTCTACTGAGTGTCAGAGAAACACTCTGACAGCCACATGTGGAAGTGTGGCCAACACTCTCCCCACTGCTTGTGCCAAGTTGTGTTCATGGTTCCTTGTAGAAATTTCACTGATGTGGTTATATTATTTTTTTATTTGCCATTTTGTTGCAGTGTTTCTCTCCCACCGCCAGGCTTTAGATGAGTCTGAGGGCAATCTTAATAGCACATTACTGTGCTATTTCAAAATCACTCTTCAACTGCAGCGTATTATCTGTGCCTCAGACATGTGTCCCTGACTATTTTTTTCTTCAAGGTGAGTTCCATTAAACAAATTAAATCCTCCCCTCCTCCTGGACGTGTCTGAATTTCTGTGGCCCGCACCAGGACGATTAAAGACCTTTGCAGCCTTAAGCACGCTTATACTTGGAGGCCTCAGTCACCTCATAGCAAATATATTAAATGTACTCACGATCCAACCCTAAATATAGTTTTTGATATAGAAAAATTTGGAAAATTAAAAGAAAAATTTATTGGAGTATAGTTGATTTACCATGTTATATTAGTTTCAGGTGTATAGCAAAGTGAATCAGTTATACATATACATATATCCACTTTTTTAGATCCCTTTCCCATATGGGCCATTACAGAGTACTGAGTAGAGTTCCCTGTGCTATACAGTAGGTTCTTATTAGTTATCTATTTTATATATAGTAGTGTGTATATGTCAATCCCAATCTCCTAATTTATCCCTCCCCCCCCTTTCCCCCCTGGTAACCATAAGCTTGTTTTCTACATCTGTGACTCTATTTCTATTTTGTACATAAGTTCATTTATACCATTTTTTTAGATTCCACATATAAGCAAAATCATATAATATTTGTCCTTCTCTGTCTGACTTACTTCACTCAGTAGGACAATCTTTAGGTCCATCCATGTTGCTGCAGGAAAATTTTTTTATAAATACACCTTGAAATTACATTCTTATGAATAAATAATTTATGTGTGCTGTGATTTCTTTGCCATCATTATGTACCTTTTGGAATTCTTTTGTCATAAGATCATCTAGTGTACAAACTTTTTGTATATAATTAATTATTTATAATGCTACAATTTAAAGTGAATTGAGTGACCATAATAAAATTGTGGACAATTTTTCTTTTTATATTTTGATATTGATATAAGTTTTTCATAGACTCTGGAAAAGATTCTAAGTCCCCAAAACTCTGTCCATAGTGCCTAGTAGATTAACACCACCCTGGAATTCATAGCTGCTTTGGATACTTTAAATTGAAATATTGCATCGAGAGTCTTCTCTTCCCTCCTTTCCTTCCGTTCTAAGTACTTACTGAGCCCTACCTGTGTGTTTGCAACATCATAACATGGATCATTGTGCATGGCTCACTCGTTTGGATATTGTAGTATAAAAGTAAAAGTGATGAAAAATTTAGACCTTTATATAGCAGCACTGAATTAGTAAAATGGTAAAAGGTAAAGCAGGGAAAAGTAGAGATTTCCTATAGTTTTCTTACTCCTGTAAGGCATGGCACAGTAAGTCTCAGATATGAGATTATGTAGGGGTCAGAACAGAAGAAGCAGCAATAAAACATCAAATTCCATTTGAAAAGCAAGGGCAGAGTTGAAGAGCAATATAGAGGCCAATTATTGGCCGTCAGGAAGTGTGAAACCAAGAACTCAGTGGATTGGATACCAAAAGCAGAATCTAGGAGAAGAGCAGAACCTGCGTCACATGTCTCTTTGCGAGATGTATTTTCTCTTTTATGAATTGTCTGTTTTTGACCTTTGCTTATTTGTCTTTTGAGATTTCAGTGTTTTTCTTATCTGTTTGATTTCTTTGTATAGTCAACATGTTAAACTAGGTCTGTCATATTTACTGCAAAAACTTTTTCTCAGAATTACTTTTTACTTTGGATATTTAATGCCACATATTTATATTCCTTTACATTTTTTTTCTATAGTTTCTAAGCCTAGAAAGTCCATTCCCTCTATATCGATAATAAATAGCCGTTTTTCTCCAAGTTTTATGGGATTCCATCTGTAACTCTTTAACTCATATAGAATTTTTTTTAGTATATAATATAAATCAAGTGTTCAAATTAATTTTTTTCTCTGTATAATCTGTTAATAGAAAACCACTGAATTGGGTTTTTTTAAAATTATGAGTTAAATTCTCTTTCTATTTTAAACTAGCTATCCTGTTTTATTAATCTACTTTTATGTCAGTTTTTCTTTGTTTTATTATTACGGTTTTAAGATGCATAATGTCTTTTAAAAAAAGACTTATCTTAACTGCTTAATTTTTCAGTTGAATTATTTTGCCAAGTTCTGAACAAATTTACATTTGTATTCTGATTGGACATAAACCTTTAAATGACAGAATTCCTCATCTTTACTTTGTCTTCACGCCCAGGATCAGTTTTTCCATGTAAGGGCATTTATTCACATAGTCTTTTTAAAAAAAAATTTTTTGTGGCAGACAACTCTCTGCCACCAATTACAAGTCTGTAAATATTTTTAAAGCAGAGGTAACAAGAAGCACTGAGGTATAGTAAATTCTTACTCAGGTATTCCTATAGCTAAATGCTTAGCTCTTTTATAGTTACAACTATACAGAGTTGCACTTTCTGTGAAATTAAGTGGCTCAATTCTAATAGCATTTTAGTTGAACTTCTTTTAGTTTGTATAATTAATAATGATCTTTCATTTATTCACTGAACAACTAATGTTGTTTGTGCTACACTCTTCTAGGCTCTGGGGATACAAGAAGTGAATGAAATAGGAAGAGCTTCTGGTCTTGTGGTGATTTTATCAGAGTCAGGGAGACAGATAATGAGCAAATAAATTAATACTTATATACCAGGCAGTGATAAGTGCTATGAGGATGAATAAGGCCAGGCAAGAAGAGGAGATGATGATTGAGGGGTGTTATTTGATACAGGTTGGTCAGGGAAGACCTTTTTGTAAAGGTGACCTTTGAGAGACACCTGGGGAGGGAAGGGACCATGCAGATGTGAGGGGTAATGGTAAGGAATGTTCTAAACAGAGGGGATGGGCAGAGCAAAGGTGGAGGCTATTCTTTGAAGGAGAAAAGGGCAAGGGAAAAAGTGGTAGGTGTTGGAGAAATATAATTAAAAACAAAATCTTCTCCCAACCCTAGGGACTCTCTCCATAAAGACAGTAGAGAGAAAAGTTTTATTATTGATTGTGTATTAAACCAGAATGTGGTATGCATCATAGGCAATCTGCTAGGGGATTGCAAAGACAGAAGGAAATCTTACCTTTTTATAGAGCCTAGCAGATGCAACCCATTACATACATGTTTCCAAGACAAACAACTAGTCCTCGAGGAAAAGGACTTAGCACCATTTGTCACATATAGTTCATCCTGGATTCATCTGGTAATTGGGGTGACCATCTGTGTTAGGTAATTGGCTTTATGCAGAGGGAAAACAAACTTCTCATATCTTAATGACAGGAGGTAGATTTGCAGCTTGGAGCAAGGATGCCCACCTATGTTAGGCTCCAGTCCTCTTGCAGGAACTGGCAGATGGGGTGCCTATCTCCTTTTTTTAAGCTGAAGTATAGTTGATTTACAATATTATATTAATTTCAGGTGTACAAATAATGATTCAAAATTTTTATAGATTATACTCCATTTAAAGTTATAAAATATTGACTACAGAAACATACTTATAGATATGGTGCTATCTCCCTTGAAGTTTACATTTCAAAGAGTTAGCTCCTGAGTCCGTAAGAAAGATGTTCCTGGGCCATAAAGCTCAAAAGAGGTCTTATAATTACATGTTTTCTAAAGAAAATGCTCTAAGTAGAGGGGGATAGGGTGGGATCTCTTCCCTCATTTTCAACAGGAAGAATTAGGCCTCTTATTTTTAGTTTTTATTTGTCCTTGTATAGGCAGTGTGTCAGAGAGGGAATCAAATGATATGAAAATGGTCAGAACTTTAGATTTTTCTTTGATCGAGATGGGGGCCCTGGGGAGTTCTAAGCAGAGGAATGAGATGTTCCTTCAGGATTTTAGAAGGAAACCCTTTCTCCTTCATGGAGAATTGACGAGGCTGACCGAGGAGAGTTCTGGTGGAGGTCTCAGTCCTTGAGGGTGCTACAGGGGGGATTTGGGGGTGGGGGTGGGCAGAAGAGGAGAGAGCACTTTGCTTATGGATGGATTTCAGGGGGCACAGTGGAAGGGTTTAGAGGTTAGGAGGGGTGAAGGCTTCAGTTGGATGAGTAAATGTACAGAGCTCACAAATGACAGATACCATTTAAAATCTAGGCATCTCTCTTCACATACACCTTCTCTACCATTCTGTATTGTAAGGTGTTTGAGGACAGAGACTATATCTAATAATGTTCACTGAATGAAAGATTAACCTGCAAACTACGTTTCATTATCATCTGAGGGAATAAATAGATCAGTGTGTCAACTGGTTTGCCCCCTTTTCCTTTTCTCTCTCAGATATTTATTGAGCATCTGCCATGTACCAGATACTAGGATAAAATGAATGAGAAGCTTTTCGGCCCTCAGGAAGTTCACTGTCTACTTGGGGAGATGAATGAATGTATGGACAATTTCAGTGCAAGGTGATAAATTCTGTGATGGCTATTATGTGCACTGACTTGCTCAGATAAAATTTATATGCAATTCCATAATTGTATCGCAAATATAAAAGTTCTATTGGTGATGTTATTATTATACAAAGAATGTATACATAGGGTACTTATACACAGGATACTTTTGGCTTTGCCTTAAAATACTGGTATTGCTTTAGGAACTAAAAAGACTTCTTTCCTCCCTGCCTTCCTTTCTTTCCTGTGTGAGACTTACTGTCTGACTCTGCTATAGACAAAAATCTTTTAAGTTGGACTTAATTTTAGATGCTTAGTGATGTTATAAAAGAATTGCACTGTCAGGATCTGATGCTAAGGCAGGTAAGGCCTGCGTACTTCCTTCATTCAGCAGATGTTGAAGAGAGCCTGCAGTGTGCCAGCCACTGTTCTGTGAGACGCAGCAGTGAATAAAACTAAAAAAATTCCTGCCTTCATGTAATGTACACACTAGTGATAATTTTGGCAGCTTTGCCTCACCTATGTTGAGAAACAGAAGTTTTTCTCTTTTAAGGCAAGGGTAGTGGAAGTGGTGCTGGTAGCGGTGGTGGTTATAAATGCCCCCACCATAACCCAGTTGCCAAGTGCCTCATAAGCAGGAATGACCTCTTTACCTTGAGCCAACGGTGCTCGCCTCTTTCTTCTTAATTCATTTACTGGGCCTCAAGCTTATTGTTTATTGCCATTTTGAAATCTGTCCTTAAGAATAAAATGTGAAAGAATGAATGGAGGTATGCTGAGTTTATATATGTCGTAGAGCAGAATGAAAGTGGGTTTTACTTCAGAGCTCTTGCCAGAAAAAAGCAGTAATTACATCTGAAATTACAATAGAAATTGAGTTTAAAACTTAAGAGAAAAAAGACCTCATGTCTTAACGCTAATTACAAACAAAAGTTAAGTAAGGAAAGAAAAAGAGAGAAGTCCTTTAAAAAGCTAAAAACATTTGAATATTTAACAAAGAGAAACGCTTTATTGGTTGTTTGTAGAACAATGGAACATATTCCTATAGCAATACATCAGAACGATAGGCATAATGTCACACTGCTCTGGAAGTAATCTGTATACCTGTCTACTCCTTTGTTATTGTTAAGATTGCTTTCTAATTTGACAGGTATTCAGGAGATAGAAGATTCAGGCAATGTGAGTTTAGATAGAAAATGGTAATACTTTCAAAAAGTACTTGTAGGGGCAGCTACAAGGCTCTGCCAAGTACTAACTGCATGAATTTGGTAAGCCATGACCTTTTTCTGCCTCAGGTTCCTTATCAGGTTTCCTAATGAAGGCGTCAATCAGGTGCTTTTTCGGATCCCTTATAGATTTCAGCTTTAAATTTCCATGACTTGCTTTGGGTTTTGGTATGAATATAGTTGAACTGTTGGGGATACATATATTAGGAACAATTTTTTTATTAGGTTGGACTTATACATAAACACACACACAGACAAAAACACATAGATATATAGTGCCCTCTAAGTTTTTATGGTTAATATATTAAACTCAGGAAATAACAGGGAATGCTTTCCACACTTAAAATAGATTTAATTTGGACACTGTTAAAATGTGTACATATCTTGTGATAACTTCCTGTTTTCCTGAAGGAAAAATAACCCTGTTATTTATTAAGCATCTCTGCTATATGTACTGTTTGTGGTGTTCTTAATATGTGCTAGAAACTGTGATAGGTATATATGGACCTCATTTTATTTAATACTAATGACAACTTTATAAGGTAGATGCTATTGTTGCCAACTTCCAAATGAGGAAATTGAGATGGAGAGTTGAGGTAACTTACTCAAGTCTTCTCAGCTTTTAAGTAACAAACACTTAGGATTCAGATTTAGGTCTGACTCATTCCAGAGCTGTGGCTCTTTTATTCTTTTAGATTCTAGGGACATATTAAAATAGAGTCAAAAGCCTGTCTTGAAGGAGTTTCAGATTAATAGGGGAGATAAGAAAGAGTAATATATGGTTCAAGAGAAAAATGTCCCTGAAATGTCAAAATTATAAAAGTGTGCTGAGGAGGTTGTTCTCAGGCTAGGCAGAAAGCTCAGAGGTGAGAAAGAATGTGTTGGAGAGGGAGGTACAAGAAATGCAGGCAGCTCTGACTGCCTAATAATTAGTGGATGTAAAAGTCTGAACTTTGGGAAAAGTTTTTTGAAACTCCTCCATTTTTCAGAGAGGTAGTATGGCTAGGAGTAATTCAGATATGTCCACTCCAAGATCTTGTGGGAAGTAATGTCTAAGGAGTATATAATGATGATGCAGATAGAAACTTTCCACTGTTTATTCATCTGTTCATTTATTTGTTCATCATTCAATACTTATTCATTACATATTCATCCAATAATTACATATTTCAATATATATTCAATTCACTGAATACTTACTACAAGTGTTTAATGTGTTTGATACAGACAATACAATAAAATATAAGATTTATTTCCTGCCCTCATCATAGTTTAATAGGAAAGGCAGAAAAATAAGCAATTATTATACAATCTGATAATTGCAACAACAGCTGAATAACTAAAACAAGAGCAGCAATTGTGTTTCCATTTACTGAACAGATCCAAGGAACCTCACACTGTGTTTAGTTGCTTATATACATTGTGTTATTTCATCTTGACAATGGCTTTGTAAGGCGGGTGTTGCTATCCTCACTTTACACACAGAAGCTGACACTCGAAGAGGACGAGTGACCTGCCAAGGTCATAGAAACGCTGAATGTAAACAGGGTATAGTGGAAGCACATAAGAATGGCACCTAACTAGCAAGATGTCCTCCCAGAGTTATTGATGTACTTCCTGGGATCTAAGAACAAGGACTAGTTGTCTCTGTTATAGAGAAAAAATGGAGGGTACAGGTGAAGTTAGAGGAGGAGGGGGATGGAATTGGAGCAGTGTTGACCTGGAGGCAGAAAAAAAAAAAAAATCGACTCATTTAAGAACCTACATGCAAGTGATTCAGTGTGGCTGGAGATGAGGGGCACACAGATCAGCAAAAGCTGAGCCTCGAGAAGAGTGGGTAACTACTCGTGAAGAATCTTTGTGCCATGTGAAGGTGGGGAGTTGTGAGAGGCCTCAAATTACCCAGCACCCTGGAATCCTCCTTGATTTGGATTTGAGGATGGGTTGTTCTCTCACTTTTTATTTATTGTGATCAGTCTGACTAAAGGCTTATCCATTTTATTGTTCTTCCTCAGAGTACCAACTTTTGGTTTCATTCATTTTCTCTTAAGTTTTTCTGTTTTCTTTTACAAATTTATTTCTGATCTAATCTTTTAAATTTCCATTCTTCTGCTTATTTTGGCTTTCATTTGCTCTTTTTCTTTCTTTTTTTTATTGAGGTGGACTTTTCTCATTTTCTAATATAGGTATTTAGTGCTATAAATTACCCTCTAAACACTGCTTAATTATACCTGCTAATTTTCATATGCTATGTTTTCATTTTTATTCAGTTCAAAATATTATAGTACCCTTTTTGATTTCTTCCTTGATTTATGGGTTATTTAGAAGTGTGATATTTAGTTTCCAGATATTTGGGTTTTTTAAAAAAACGTTCTTTCTGGTTTTACCAAGGTCGATAATCCATGAACTGAGTTGTAAAGAGTGCAAAGGAATTAGCTAAAAGGAAGGGTCTCTTCTAAGCATAAGCACACATATCACAAACACTCACATAGATGTGAAGGTGGAAAGAAAACAGTTCTTTTTGTAATTAATTTCTGATTTAATTTATTGGGGTCAGAGAAGATACTCTGTATTATTTGATATCTGTTAAGTTTATTTAAACATTTTTTATGGTCCAGAATATGATCTATATTGAAAAATATTCCAGTGCACTTAAAAGAAATGTGTATTCTGCTGTTCAGTGCAGTATTCTGCAAATGCCAATTAGTATGTCAATATTCAAGTCTTCTATATCCTTACTGATTTTCAGTCTACTTGTTATACTGTTATTGAGAGAGTGGTGTTAAATATTCGGTAATCATTGTGGATTTTTCTCTTTATCCTATCAGGTCTATTAATTTTGCTTCATGTATTTTGAGCTCAGTTACAAGGGCATAAACGTTCAGGACTGTTATTTCCTCTTGATGAATTGACCCCTTTATCATTAATGAAATGACATTCATTCATTATTTCTTATAATATTTTTTCCTCTGAGATCTACTTTGTCTGATATTAATATAGTCACTTCACCTTTCTTTTGATTATTGTTAGCATGGCGTATCTTTTCCTAGCCTTTTACCTTTAACCTGTTTATATTAATAGTAGGTTTCTTATACATAGCAAATATTTTGATTTTGATTCAATCTGAAAAGCTCTTCATTTTAATTTAACAAATATAAAGAATATTTATATTTAATGTAATTATGGATAGAGTTGGGTTTAAATGTACCATCTTGTTATTTGTTTTCTATTTATCCCATCTGCTTTTTGTTCCTTTTTCCCTCTCTTTCTTCCTTCTTCGGGGTTAATTGACTTATTTTCAATATATATTTTATCTCCTTTTTGGCTTATTAGTTATGAATTTTTTTTGTATTATAGCAATTGCTTTAGATATATATATATATATATAGTATATATCTTTATCACAGTTTATTTACCTTTACTTCATGTTAGAACCTTACAACTCTATACTTCATTTCTCCCAGCCTTTGTGCTATTGCTGGTAACACATTATACATTTGTTATAAATCTCACAATGCACTGTAATTGGCTTTTCTTTTTGCTTTAAGCGGTCAATTTTGTAGTCATTTAAAAATTGGGAAAAAATATTTATATTTCCTACATATTTACCATTTCTGGTTCTTTTTATTCCTTTGTTTAGATCCCATTTTCCATCTTCTATTATTTTCCTTCTTCGTGAAGGACTCCCTTTAAGCATTTTTATTGACAAAGGTCCACTGGTGATGAATTCTTTCAGCTTTTGTATGTCTGAAAACATCTTTGTTTTACTTTTCTCTTCAACACCTTGAAGATGTTACTCCAGTGTCTTCTTTAACTTCAGATAGCTTTCCCTCCACTTCAGCCACTTACCTCCAGGACCACACCTTGAAGTTTGTCATTTATGTGTGTTTTGGACAAGTATTTATTGAGCATCCTTTTGCTGGGCACTTTCCTATATTCTGGGGATATACAACAATAAACAAAATATACAAGGTCATTGTTCTCATGAAACTTACATTCAGAAAAAAAAAATATGTGAATGAAACAATAAACGTTAGTATAACAAGGGCTGCCAAAGGTGAAACACAGCATACTATGGTCTTGAGTGATGGGAGATTCTGATCACTCAGTGTATCTTCTTAAGATATAACTTCTACAATGAGGGCTAAAAAAATGAATAGGAGTTAATAAAGTGAAGTGGGTGAGGAGGGGGAAAGCAGGGTATATGGTGGAGAAGAACCAGCTTGTTTGAAGACCCAGAGGCAAAAGCAAACACAGTGCATTCATGAGTGAGGGAGAGAGAGAGAGAGAGAGAGAGAGAGAGAGAGAGAGAGAAAAGGGTAGGAGAGAAAGTGGGAGAGGAAGTGAAGTAAGGGGGCAGATCCGATAGATCAGGCTGTCAGGGCATCAGGGAATGCTAAGAATTTTAGACTATTTTTTTTTTTTTTACACTTTTTAAAAAAGGTAACCAGAAGGCATTACAGGGTTTTAAGCAGGAGAGTGACATGATAAGATTTGCATTTTAAAAAGATCTCTGGCTGTGGAGAGTAAATTTGGTGTGGAGTAAACAGAGATGGAGAGGCAGGGTAGATAATATTGAGAGACTAATTAGGAAGCCACTAATTAATGTTGGTCCAGGAAAAAGATCATGGTGACTTGGGCTTCAAACAATGGTTGGATTATAGTGCTCTCTAGGGTCAGAAACTAAGGGAATTTAGGTTGCATGCGTGGGCTGGGGAAAATCCTAGAGTCCAGATGGTGCCCAGGTGTCTAATTTAAAGTGACTAGTGTTTACCATTTACTAGGGTAGGAACACTGGAGGAGGAACATGGTTGGGGAAAAGATTTAGTTTGGGATTATGAAACTGAATTGTGTGGGACAGGGGTCCCCAACCCCCGGGCCATGGACCGGTACTGGTCTGCGGCCTGTTAGGAACCGGGCCGCACAGCAGGAGGTGAGCGCCCAGCCAGCGAGCGAAGCTTTATCTGCCACCCCCCATCGCTCCCCGTCGCTCGCATTACCGCCTGAGCCATCCCGCCCGCTCTGTCCGTGGAAAAATTGTCTTCCACGAAACTGGTCCCTGGTGCCAAAAAGGTTGGGGACCGCTGGTGTAGGAGACAGTGTTTCTGTCTCTGGCAAGGCTCCTGTTTGATTAACTCCTTTTCAAATCATGTGGGTTCACTTTCGTTCTTATTTTTCTAGAGAAAAGTAACACTCTTAACCCTGTCTCTTAAAAAGATCTGTTAATCTTAATTGAATGGTTATTTAATATGGAAGGAATACATATTAGCCAGGAGGGTCCCAGTTGGGAGTTATTTCATATTCTCAGTATGCCAGTTATTTTGTATCTTCTGCCATTTGCTGCACAGTAGTGTCCATATCTTAAGTGGTTAAAAGCATGGAATCTGAAGCCAGATGGCCTGGGTTGAATTCCATCTCTGCCATACAAGTTGTGAAACCTCAGTTTGCTTATCTGTAAAATGAGAATAACACAGGTACTGGGATTGTTATTAGAGCTAAATAAGTTATTTATCATAAAGCATTGAGAAGCGCTTGTGAAACACAACCAGGAGAAGTGGTTTACACACTGATACTTGATGGTAAGTGATACAGAAGTTTGAAGTCATAGATTCTGAAAAGTCCAAAGGGAACCTTTTTTAAAAGCAAAGTTTACGGTACCCAGGGAATAAGGCTGCACAGATAACTACCATCCTTCTTCATTTCAGGATAGGGATGTACTTACTTCAAATGCTGACATCAGAAGGAAGACGAGGTGTATTTCATTATTTGTTGACCTAAAGTGATATTGAAAGCTAAAATAAAAGAAGCTGCGAGTGATTCCTCTGCACTCTATCTACGATAATTTGAGAAGGGTAACTGGCAGGAGAGTAAGGCAACTGCCTTCCTTTAATGGCTGAATTCACCCCTCATGCTGTTTAATCCATTTTGCTGGCTAAGGAGCTGTCTGAAGTTTCAGTTATAAATTAACTTAGAGGAATTAAGTAAGAACCATAAATTCATCTACTATATTTGTTGAAGATAATATCTTTAGCTGCCTTTAGGCTTGGGATACGAGAATATTTTCTTGCCCACTCTAAGAACTGTTTTCATCCTAGACTAAAAGTGTGAGTAGGGTGTGTGTGTGTATGCGTGCGTGTGCAGGTGTGTACATGCATGCTCATTCGATGCATGTGACCAGTTTCTCACAGCCCGTAATTACATGTAATATGATGTCCTTTTATCCTCCACCAGAACACAAACTGCATTAAAGGATGTTTTTCACCTGCTTGCTGCTGTTTAGTGCTCAGTATGTCTAGCACATATCAAAGGCTTAATAAATATTTTTGATTAAATGAATGACTTGAATATCCATGAAGAAGGAGATCAAAACTATTTTCTGGTATCTCCTTACATCTCCCTTACACGTGAAAATTTTAAAAAAAATTTGGTAGGCTATCATTAAATATATAAATTCCCTCTACCATTAAATTTAGAATTGTCCTCTGGAGTAGCAATTCTTAATCATAACAAGATCCCATATTTGCATTAAGGTAGAAGAGATCTGAGAGGTCATCTAATTAATACAATCCTCACCATTTACACCTGTGAAAATAGAGACTATGAGAGTTGGAATGATGCTGTCTTGATTACATGTCTGGTAAATTTATATTCCAAAACTATAGCCCAGGTCTTCATATTACTAGTCCAGTACTTTTGGGGAAAACAACTGTGCTCCTTGAGTTGCACTGGGTAATTGTGAATTGTGTAATTATGTGGCTAAAGCAGTAGATTAAGGACATTGCATTGTTTGTCATATTTGTAATGTTTCAGAATAGGAGGACTATGGAGCTGGGAGCCAAGTAGCCTTGCCATCTGAGAATGAAATATGAAGGATTTGGACAAGGGATTTGCCAGTGTAAACCAAGAGAAAATAATATGCTCCCCTCATTTAAAATAAATTTCATGTAGAAATATCAGTGGAACACTTTCCTTTATTGTTTAACTCTTGGTGATTCTGTTAGTTGATGACTGTGGTTTCTAGGCAGTGAGAGAAAGGCGGGGGGAGAGAGAGAGACAGAGAGAGAGAGAGAGAGAGAGAGAGAGAGAGATCGTTTTTTCTTATACAGTTTTGTTTTTTCTTTTTACGTGCTATACAAAAAACCAATGCTTCCAAATTGCTAGGCTTACTTACGTTGAGAGGACATGTATAATTGTTTTTCTCAGGAGAATAGTCTTCTAGAATATTCTCTTACCAGTTTAAAGATGGGGGATTCTGGATTGGGTAGAGTGTCAAGGGCCTTGACATGGGGGAAAAAACCCTGCAAACTTGGATGTTTTTAATACTTTACTTTTTCTTTTTCCTTTTTGTTCCTTTCAGTATCAACTTGGAGAGACATTTTTAAAAAATTGAAGTATAGTTAATTTACATTTTTTCAGGTGTACAGCGAAGTGATTCAGTTTTTTATATATATGTATATATATATATATACATATATGTATATATATATTCTCTTTCAGATTCTTTTCCATTATAAATTATTGCAAGATATTGAATGTAGTTCTCTGTGCTGTACAGTAGATCCTTGTTGTTTATTTTATATATAGTAGTACCTGTTAATCCCAAATTCCCAATTTATCTCTCCCCCCCCTTTCCCCTTTGGTAACCATAAGTTTGTTTTCTATGTCTGTGAGTCTATTTCCATTTTTCTTTTTAGATTCCACATATAAGTGATATCATATAATGTTTTTCTTTCTCTGTCTGATTTACTTCACTTAGTATGGTAATCTCTAGGTCCATCCATGTTGCTGCAAATGGCATTATTTCATTATTTTTAACGGCTGAGTAATATTCCACTGTGTATAAACTCTACCACATCTTCTTTATCCATTCTTCTGTCGATGGACATTTAGGTTGCTTCCATGTCTTGGCTGTTGTATTGAGATAGTGCTGCTATGAACATTGGGGTACATGTATCTTTTCAAATTAGAGTTTTCTCCAGATGTATGCCCAGGAGAGGGATTGCTGGATTGTATGGTATAACTCTATTTTTAGTTTTTTAAGGAACCTCCATTTGTTCTCCATAGTGGATGCACCAATCTATATTCCTACCAACAGCGAAGTAGCATTCCCTTTTCTCCACACCCTCTCCAGCATTTATTATTTGTAGACTTTTTGATGATGGCCATTCTGACACGTGTGAGGTGGTACCTTATTGTACTTTTGATTTGCATTTCTCTAATAATTAGTGATGTTGAGCATCTTTTCATGTGTCTTTTGGCCATCTGTATGTCTTCTTTTGGAGAAATGTCTATTTAGGTGTTCTGTATACTTTTTCTTAATGTTGCCTTTGATTTCTGTTTCTAGCAAGTGCAAATAGAAATGAATAATGATCAGATTGTTTTGGAAGGGTGATGAGTTCTACTAGCCAATAATGAGTTCTACTTAGCAGACTACATACAACACAAATAAATGCCTGCTATTTCTTACATTGAGGAATCATTAATCTGTTCACATTCTCCTCAAAATTATTAAGAAAATAGAACTCCTGGGATTAAAACATCTTTATACAGGGATTATCACTTATTGGTTAATAATATCACACTACAACTATTGTAGTCAAATTTTAATATCAGTTATTCCTATTGAAGCTATTTTACCTTTATAATAAACATTTTAAAATACATCAAAATAGGAAAAAAGATGGATACAAACCAGATCATTTTATTCTTAATCTATTTTAATGAAAGTAAATGAGAGAAGTTTGAGGGCTTATTTTAATACTTTGGGGGCTTTTATCTGTAAGGAGGGGCTAAAGTTTTAATTAGTAACCTAATAAATACTTGAAAAATACAGGGCTTCCCTGGTGGAGCAGTGGTTGAGAGTCCGCCTGCCGATGCAGGGGACACGGGTTCGTGCCCTGGTCCGGGAAGATCCCAGATGCCGTGGAGCGGCTGGGCCCGTGAGTCATGGCCGCTGAGCCTGCGCGTCCGGAGCCTGTGCTCCGCAACGGGAGAGGCCACAACAGTGAGAGGCCCGCGTACCGCAAAAAAAAACAAAAAAAAAACAAAGAAAATGCCACTTCATAGGGTTAATGTGTGATGACCATATCCCAAGAAGGATAAAAACAAATATAATCAAGTTCTGGAAGGAGTATGTTTTTTGAAATTTGCAGGAATAAAGAAAGTGTTGCCAATTATTCTGTTTTGACTGAAACTACTTTGGTAATTAATCCATTTCCCCAGATATTTGTCCATTTATTATGCTATATTACAATGTTAATATTTCTCTTTACAACTGCAATTATTATAGTTGTGTTCTGGGTAAAACCTATTAAAATGTGTTCTTAATTAATTTGCATGTATATAGTTCTATTTCTAAGGCCCATTAAAAATGATTTGTTCATTTATATATTTTCAACTCATTAATAGTATATAAATGATTTCCCTTTTATTGTTTATTAGTTAATAGAAAAATATTTTAGATAGTAAAAGTACCCCACAATTATAAAGGCAAGCTTATGGAATTAGGTAAGCACATTTAACTTACCGTAATAATCTAGGGTGCCAATTGTTAATTTCTGAACTGCCTCATTTATGTGTTCTGGAGTTGAGAGATTTGATATCTTTATTCATATAAATACTGTTGGTGAATGATTATGCTAATTGATTTCAGATTCTGATTTAGATATAATACTATTAGTGATTGGCTCCTGTTTTCCTCCCAGCCCTTGTTCTCAAAATGGTAGACTAAATTTCTAGGGGAGACCTGGAGGGAAGGGGGAGGTTTGGTGGGGAGACATTTTCTGTAGGAGCAAGGAGATGAAAGGTAGACCCTGAGCCCAGGTTCCTTGGAACGGGTTAAGAGGACTAGAGTATTAATGGAGGTTTTCTGTAATCATCACTACTTTTCTGCAAGTCTAGCCATCCCCAGGACTCAGAATCATCCTCATCTAGACCAAAACCTGGAGAGAACAGCGTTAACAGGTGGTACCAAACTGAAGCCAGAAATGGATGAGTTTGAATCCCTCAGACCCCCCTCCCCCAACTCACTGACAAATTTTGCCCTGCTCCTTTTATTAATTTAGCCATGAAGAGACCCTACACCTAACAAGGTTGAGTATTTTGAATCCTACTTATTTTGTTCATTTTGTATAAAACAATGTATGAGAAAAATATCTAGGACCACTGTAAAAGTTGAAGGAAAAGTAATCTCTTGAGAAAGCAATGGGATTTCTCAGCAGTATTATGAGTTTTTACAATTCTTACAAAACAAAGGGGTCAAAATTTCATGAATTTGTTTAAGTAAGGCAGGGATGCTATCCTATTATAGCAAACAATATGTTATATTTAATTACAACTTTGCCTTTTTTTAGTACTTCCTGCCTCTGGCATATTATTCCCTCTAGGAATATTCTGGAACGTAGAAACTTATTTGGGGCTTGGACTCAGAGTGGATTTCTAGGGCAGTGAGATTGCCTCAGTCTTGCGGGTAGGGACTCCTAGAGGAACCATCTAGCTATAGTGTGTGCCTAGTCACTCCACTTTCATTTAGGCTTTTGCTGAAGTAAAATTAGTGGATCCTTTAGGCATTTTCCAAAAGATACCTGGTGCCTACACAGAGTCAGGTAGAATAGGACTCAGATATGACCATTAGTGACATATAATAATTTTCCTAAAGCTCATGAAATGAAACCACCTGGTTTCTGTCCATTTATCTTAGATAAATGAAAAATTAATTACCCTGCACTAAGTGAAATAATAAGAAATGAATGCTCTATTTCATAATCATGTTGACAGTCTCTTGATAACTGAGAGACTCTAGAAAAAAATGGAGTTTCCTATACATTGAAACTTTAAGCCTAGTGTATCATGAATGTGCTGACTGGTTAGCTAGTGAAATTGCATCTTTGTTTCAAGATTTTCTTACAACTTTCTACTACTTATAACTTTCTACTCTTACAAAGTTACATTAATTCCAGCTTTAATTATATACATTCCCCCATATATAGTTCATGGGGGATTGTCAACAAAGAGTTGTATTTGGAAGTCAGAGGCTAATTTTCCTAAATAAAGGTGTACACTTTTCTTATACCTAAAGGTGATTTTAGGGAGGCATCAGGAACCTTGCTAGCTCACGTGTGGTCTGTTGACCAACAGCATTGACATCACCTGGGAGCTTGTTAGAACTGCAAAGCCTCAGGCTCCATCTCAGACCTAGTGAATCAGAAACTCTGGAAATATGGTGCAGCAATCTTTGCTTTAACAAGGCCTCCAGGTGATTCTGATGCACGCTAAAGTGTGAGTATCTCTGCTTTGGGGCTCAGGTATCTTTTTTGGCTCTCTTCCCCTGCAAACACAGGCATTCTTGCCAGGAGTATTGCTGCTGTGACTTGGGATCTGTGAACTTGAATCTTAAGTTGGGAAGTATATATGATCAATATTCTTTTTCCTTACATTTACGTGTGTCCATTACAATTCCCCAGTGTTGGGAGGGTTTGGAATGATAAAATACAGAGTTTTGCATTAGGTTGGGAATCCTGCAATAAGAAAAGAATATAAGAGAGAGCACTATGATGTGCCAGCTAATCACAGTGATTTTTTTTTCCAGGAGTAATTCACAGTTTACTCTGAGCATCATTTTACTCCTCAGTGAGAAATTTTGACTCTGCCCATGATTGCTTTTAGCTGATTGTACCACACAGGTGTTTTTTGATCCTGAAAAAATGGAGAAAATTCCAATAACTGTTAGAATGAGAACAACAAATATCTTTCCTTTGGAGAAATAGAACAGTATTTCAGGTGTTCAGGTCGAGGGAAATCAGGGAAGAAGAAAAGATGGTAAAGAGAGCAATTTGGTGAAAGTTTTTTCTTCTATGGCAAAAATGACAGTAGTCCACACACTCTTGGATCATTAATACCCAAATTATAAAACAAAAATCCCTGTTTTATAATTTGGGAATTGTTTTTTCCTATTCATTACCTCCAGAGTGGCTGTTTCCTTATGCATCAATTAGATTACAAAGGAATTTATCATTATAGTCCAAAGCAGGATTCTGTCCAATTCCTAAAATCTACTTTTCCTTTTTAAAAGGAGTTTTCTTCTTTGAAAAAGATTCCTCACTTTCCTGAATTCCCACCAGTAAGCCAGATGAATTGTTGGAATAAATGCTTGCTCTCCTCTTTTAGTCTCCCTCCCCACAAAACTAGCTATTTAGTGCTGCCTCTTAAATGAATTTTGAAATATTACATAGTATTGTTTCCATTGCAAACAGTTTCAAAATACAGGATCTTATTACTTATAATAATCTAGATTTCCCACTATGTTTTTTTTTTCTTCAGAGATAGTTCCATGCCTACTCCATCTAAGAAAAAGCAAGTTTTAGACAACGCTTATAATTTAAGGGAACAAACAAGTACTTAAACAAATTTCCAAATAGGTTCAACCACTCTTTCAAGTTATCACTTTCTTGACACATTCTTAGTGAGATAAAAGTATTTCACCTAACTTAGAGTTGTTGCAGGTGGCTATTGCCAGAACAGATGTTTCTGAGTGGTCTCTTCTGTGGCCTTGACAGCTCAATGAAATAATAGAGGCTTGACAGACTTCAGCTGATATTAGAAAACAATATAACCAATATATCCTATGGATGGAACACATTAAATTCCCATCATGCTATCTTTGGCGGCTGTTCATGGGCTTGTTAAAATTTCCTGGGCATTTCTTTTAAACACAATAACTGATAACTCTTCTCTCTAGACCAACATTATTTTTCCTTTTCTTACTTGTTTTAATGGCAAACCTTACAGCACAGTGATTTTTAATTTCTCTACTTGGTCAGTATATTCCTCAGAGATGTTTTTCAATTTATGAAGTAAGAAAAGTGTTTTTTACGAAACATACATGTGGTACTTAAACATTAATAAATAGAAAAAAATTTACATCTTAATGCTAATCAATGAGTAGACAGACCCAGGAAACTTTAGTACTATTAGATTATGTTTTTCAAACTGGTCTAGGTCAAGCCAAGCTAGAATATTCTGTTTTATAAGTAGAGAAATCCCACAGTTGAGTCTACCATGTTAACTCACTTATTTAGGTTGAATAAGCTTCTCCAGTTAAATTGACTCCCTTGCTCCCATGGTCTTCTCATTTTCAGTCCATCTTTCATGTTGCCACATGGTTATCATCCAAACATACTGCTTCATTTCTCTGTTTTGAAAGTGTTTTTGGTTCCCCATTGCCAGCAGGATAAAGTCATTATAATCTTGTTATCATAGAATGTAAAGTTCTTCACAAGTTAGTCCTAATGTTCCAACATCATTTTCTGCTTCTTCTACTCATTTTTTCTGTGTTCTAGACACATGGGAGTTCTTACTGGCCTCTGAACATACCATATCCTGGAACATTCATGAGTTTGTTTCATGATTTATGACCTTCTAGTAAACTCTCTTCCTTAGGGCCTGCCATGCCTTGTGATTAACACAGGGTGGCCCTAGTTCTCAAGTAAGCCAGGGTCTCTGGTCTTCAAGGCTCTTCCAGAAACAGGGTGGGAGAATGTATAGTGTGTACAAATCTCCTGAATAAAGTATTTTTATTTAGAAATCATGTTTTCTGTGCTTTGTATAAATGAATAGGCAACAGCTTCCCCCTCAGAACAGAATATGAGGTAAGGAAGCTGTGATTGGAAAGCCCCTGGGCTGATAATTTTCACTCTGCTAAGAGCAATAAAAGTGGTCATAGACCTCTGTCTGTCCCTCTTCATCTCAGAAGAGTGACTCATGGTCTCAGTGGCCCAGCTGTGGGTAGCAGATGACCTCTCTGCTCATTACAGAGTGAGTGAAACCAGCTCCAGGGCTTTACCCCACTTGGGCACTTTAAGAATCCCACCTTCAGATGGAGGGCAGAGGCAGAGCAGATAATATATGGATATTGCTTGCTGTCATATTTGATAGAAAGTTCAGGAAGTCTAAGTCCTTAGTAGCTAGACTCTGCTTCTGCAGTTTTCTTCTCACCAGAAAGCATCATAGAACAACATTGGCGAAAGGGAAGAAGCAATCCAGTTTTGCAGAACCAAGCATACATTCCATCTATTCCCTTCGTATGAAATTAATAATTCCCTATTTTCTGCCTGATCATCCATTGTCTTTGTTTTTGTTTTTTTTTTTTTTTTTTGGTACGCTGGTCTCTCACTGTCATGGCCTTTCCCGTTGCGGAGCACAGGCTCCGGACGTGCAGGCTCAGCGGCCATGGCTCACGGGCCCAGCCGCTCTGCGGCATGTGGGATTTTCCCGGATCGGGGCACGAACCCGTGTCCCCTGCATCAGCAGGCGGACTCCCAACCACTGCGCCACCAGGGAAGCCCCATCCATTGTCTTTGAAGTTTCCTGATTCTCTACACCCCACCCCCTGCTACACCTCTCTACTAAACTATGCTCCAGCAGCTCTTTTGTGTATACTTCTGTTTCAGACGTTTCATATTGTATTTGCCATTGTTACTCATTCACGCATGTCCTTCACTAACCTGTGTTTCATCTACCTTGGTATCTCTGGCACCTAGTATGGTGCTTGGCCTATGGTAGGTAAGTAAGTAATAAATGTTAAGTGAATGAAGGATATGGCACAAATGAACAAAAATAAGTTGTCATCTTTGAATTCTGCTGTGTTGTTAAATTTCCCCTATTGCATTTCACAAGTAAAACAAAGTAACTTTTATTTCATGTACTTTATTTCAATTTCATACTTATTGAGCGCCTTAGAAGTTACTATGCTAAGTGCTTTAAGAAACGCACAGATATCTAAGTCCCCAATTCTGGAAGCATTTCTAATACATACCTTTTAAAAGTAATAGTAGGAACTAAATAAATTTGAGTTGAATGTAATGTTTCTTGAATATTTTTACAAGGATTGGGCAAGTTGGCAGGCAAACCATTTATTTATTGAACAAATATTTATTGGGCACCAACTATGGGCTGAGCTTGGTACTGGTTAACGAAGATCAACAACACTGTCAAACACAGTCTCTGTTCATGGAACTTATAATTTAGTGTGTGAGAGCAATTAAATAAATACAGAAATAATTGTTTAGAGTGTTGTGTTAAGTGGTATGAAGAAAATTGTCAAATATAATAATTATATTTTTTCAGTTTTGGAAAGAAACAGTATTTAGAAATTGGTTGCCTCAAAATATAAAGAAAGGTATTTGGAAATTTATTCCGGGAACCTTGAAATCTTAGCAAATGCTGTATAATCAGAACCTTGCAGTTATCTTTAAAGATATTAATAAATAAAGTGTTGTTATAGGAACAATTTTAATATTGGGAATGAATTAACTTACTTTCTATTGAAATTTTTATTCCTGATATTTGTAGAAGCAAAAATAATATGTATGTATGTAGAAACTCATATGAACATCAAGAGGAGAATAGCCATACATTCCCAGCAGATTAGCTGTTTTCCCGTCATATCTTTCATTTCATCTTTAATAGTTGTTTTCTTATAATGACAAGAGCACTGAATTGGAAGCTTGTAGAAGAATTTTATTATCTTTTAAAGTCTGTTGTTGAAAGGAATTGGGACTGAATGCTTGTTGATAAATGTTAACAGTAATACAAAGTGTCTAGAAGAAGGCATCCATTTGTTTATTCATCTAAGCATTCTCATCAGTCACGCCTGAGAGATAATGGGTGAAGATGGGAGAAAGTAGCAGAATACTCATTAGAGCCATTTGCCCTAAATTTCATAGACCTGCTAATATTTTGGGTACCTACTAATTTTACTAACTGAAACAGCATTAATGCTGTCTTAATAAGAAGACCCAGAAAGATCTATGTCTGAAATTTAGAAAATATTTCAAAGGGAAGATGGTATGTGCATTCTCTGTTAGTTATTATTTTTAGGCACTTCCATTTATGATTACAGTAGTAGTTTGTATGAGCTCAGTGTTGCCAACCTTCATTCATTCAGCAAACATTGATCAACCATTATGTGCCAAGTTCTGTTCTTGGCACTGTATGTATGTATCTATTCTGTGACTCTGAGAAAATAATATACACTATCATCAATCATCATAGTAATGTTAATTTTGTCTAATGTACTGCCATTGTGTTGGCTCTTTTCTTTATGTGGTGTGTTTGGTTGGGAGAAGTTTGTGATAAGACAATAAAATGGATATTCAGGTTCTTATTCTGAATTTGGTTTAAAACTAAAGAAGCCTTTAATGTGTATTATTTCTGAATTAGATACATCTCTGTCTTGGGAATACAATCCATACTGGCTTTTGCTTTCCTCTGGGTTAGCTCTGTTCTTAGGCTGACTTGCTTCATAATAGCAAAGAGGGTTCTTAGCAACTCCAGGCTTACTTTATTCTTGTTTTTTTTCAGCTGATGATTAACCTCTTTCCCCATGTCAGTTCCCCCAAACACTCCGATTGGCTCTGCCTGGGCCATGTAAAACCTTGGACCAAGATGTTCTGATTGGTCAACATAGATCTTGTGCCTATTCCTGAGAAGAGAAAAATAAGCTGAAAATATTAACAGCCTTTATAGAATCACATGAAGTGAGGGAAGGTCAGTGTGCTAGTGGGAAAAAAAGGTGCTGTTTCTTGAAGAAGGACTAAAAGATGCTGGCAGACAAAAGTAACAGATGTCTACCACAAATAAATGTAAAACTTAATTGTTTTTGTGACTTATCTGAAGAAACTTCCTAAATATATTAAAAGTAATCTAGAATGTTATATCACTTTGCAAAATAAATTTGACCAAATCAGGAAGTTCTAAAGTATGTTAGAAATCTCCTCTATTCAAAAGATCTGGGCTTCCCTGGTGGTGCAGTGGTTGAGAGTCCATCTGCCAATGCAGGCGACACGGGTTCGTGCCCCGGTCCGGGAAGATCCCACATGCCGCGGAGCGGCTGGGCCCGTGAGCCATGGCCGCTGAGCCTGCGTGTCCGGAGCCTGTGCTTCGCAACCGGAGAGGCCACAACAGTGAGAGGCCTGCATACCGCAAAAAAGAAAAAAAGATCAAATACCTTTTCTTCTTTGTTGAATGACTAGGCATTTTAGAAAGAGCACTCCTCAATTTCTCTTTGATGGATGCATTTTTGGGTAACTTCAAACTTTGATATAATTTCAAAATTACAAAAATGTTGTAGGAATAGTACAAGGAACATTTATAGTATTACCTATATACATTTTACCCAGATTTATTAATTATTTACATTGGGTATCATTTACTTTATTATTCTCTTTCTTTTTCTGAACTTTTGGAGAGTCAGTTGGAGACACTTTGATCCTTCACCCTTAAAAACTTCATTGTATATTTTCTAAGAACAAGGGCATTGTCCCAAATAACCTCAATATAGTTATCAAAATCAGGAAATTTAACACTGATAAAATACTCTTACCTAATTTAGAGTCCATACATATTCAAATTTTGTCATTTGTCCCTAAATTGTGACTATTTTTCACAGTGCAGGACCAATCCAGGGTCATGCATTACATTGACTTTCCTTGTTTCTTTACTCTCCTTTAATCTGGAGGAGTCTCTCAAACTTCCTTTGTGTTTCTTGACCTTGTTTTTTTTTGAGTATAGGCCAGTTATTTGAAAGAATATCCTTCAATTTGGGTCTGGCTCATGTTTTCATGGTTAGATTTAGACTATACATTTTTGACAGAAATAGCACAAAAATGATGTTGTGTCCTTTTCAGTGTACACATGATGTTGTTTATCCCAATATTAGTGATATTACACACATACACATACACTTACATCTGTGTTTCTTTATTTACATAAAAATCTATGAATTTATTCTGATGTTACCAATACCAACATATTAATTTGTTCAGCATACACCTTTCCTTTTTTCTTGAGTTTATATGACATGCAGAGTACCTTATTAGTTACTCTGGAAATTTACAAAGAATATGAGGAAATATCTGTATCAGAAAAGTCTTATTAATATGACTGACTTCTTTCATTTGGTGATGAAAAACATAATTTATGAAGATTTGTAAGTAGCCTAAGAAGAAATCAATATTCAGTTTATTAAAGAAACCTAGAGAAGGTTTCTTTAATTTTTATATCAGCTGAGTACTTAATGTACCTAAAACACAAAAAAAAAAAGCCCATGAGGTATAAAGAGGTGTACATGGTCCTCATGTGATTTGGGAAAGGTGCGCTTGTGGTTAGTCTTCTGAAACTGATATATTATTGTACTAGAGGCACGTTTATTCTTCAAGTGCAACTATGAGGATGTTAGAGCAGATGAGGTTAGTCTACAAAAAAACCCACTGAAATACTAGGTTGTAGAAAGAATTTAACTACATGAGCTATCCATGAAATTATAATTATAGGGAAAAATCTCCAAGGCCGAATTTGTACTGGAATGTTTTCCAGCTTATACTGACGTTCCTCACTGTTAAATGTAACTTTCTGCAACCTGCAAAGTAGCAGTGATGTTCAAATTTTTTAGTTCTTTTACTTTAGTATTAATGAAAGACCTTGTCTTTTGTGTCAATACATATAATAATAATCTATGCTCCATGGATTTTATTGATGACTTTTGATTCAGATGGTTAAGAGGAATTCACCTTCTTCCTTTTCTACTCCCTAGACTTTCTTTACTGAACAGGAGCTGTCAGGCAATGTTCTAAAATTATAAGATAAAGGTAATGTTATTTCATTATGAAGCAGAGACATTTACATGTACACTGTATCTGTGGCATACTTCATTATTTTATAGTAAATGAATTGAAATTACTTTTCTTAAAAACAACAGCAAAAACTTTTAACTATTGATAGAAGACAATCCTTACTTCAACTTAGACTCATTAGCCCCTGAACTATAGGCATTATACTGTATTAGTGATAAGGGGAGAGTCAACAATTTTATTAATTCGTTTAATGTCTTATAACAAAACTCTGTTCTCTGAGAAAATAAAGATAATAGTAGCTAACTCATGAAGTACCTATTGCATACCAGAAAACATTCTTAGTGTTATACATATCAGTGCATTTAGTCCTCCTAAAACTCCTATATGAGGTAGATACTAATATTACAATTTTCAGATGTAGCACAGAGAGGTTTAATTACTTTACAAAGTCACACAGCTAGAAAAGGCAGAGCTGGGGCTTGAACCCAGGGAATCTGCCTTGTGAGTCCACTGTATTAACAAATTACCTCTATTCAGTTACCAATTAGATGAATTTATTCCTGCAAAGTTTTTGTACTATGTTATAATTTAAAATAATGTATAATTGAGATGTTTTAAAGATACTATTTTAATAATAATAATTAAAAAATTTATACCATTGTGCATAATCTTTACAACAACCGTTTGTTAATTCTTCTTAAATTTGTTTTAGGGGATTGAATGTACAAACTACACAAATAGATTTAAATGCACTTTTGCTAATAAGAATAAAATGCTGCTAGTTTGTTAGTTGATAATGGCTTTTAATGTATCCTGTTTAACCCTGAAGGAACACTAGTACATTAGATATGTGCGTAATTAAAGGAAGGGAATTTTATGAATATAGCTACTGTACTGTTATTTTTGTAAAAGAATGAAATTTGAATCATAACTCTGGAGTATCTCAGTTGGCACATATGTTCCCTGGCAAATGAAAGATTAAACTTACATTGGTTTCTAAATTTCTGAAGACCATTGTTTTGCTGATATTCATTTACATTCTTCCCTGAATATGAAAAAGTGCTTTCATTTATTTGCAGTTGATGCCAAATTACTCTATAGGCATGTATAGAGGAATGAAAAGAAATCTTCTTTTGCTTTGAAGGCAAGGGTGATGCATATTTCGGTACTATCCTATCTAATTAGATAACTCATTTAAGATTTATTCTGTTAAATGTCTTCATAGTTCCATTTTATGTGAACGGAGACACAGTGTAGTGTAGTAGAACAAGTATTAGATTAGTCCTAGTTCCCAGCCATTAGACATGGAATTTTAAATAAAGTCATTTAACATCTGAGTCTCACCTTCCTCATTTGTAAAATGGGACTACTAATGTCCTCCCCCCAACCTCACCTAGTTGTGAGGACTGACTGAAACATTGTATGGAAAATTATTTTTAAGCATTTTCTGCCATGTTAAATGTACAGTCATTGTCTTCATTAATGAAGGTAGAGAGCCATAAAATTTAGTTTAGCTTTATTAGACATTACAGTTGACCCTTCAAGAAGTGGGAGTGGTGGAATGGGGGGTCAGAGGGAAGAGGGGGATTGGGGCCCCTACCCTTCGTGCAGACATAGAGCTTTTCAGTGGGTGGTAGATATCGGTGGTTCTACATCAGTGGATTCAATCAACCTCAGTGGTCTAGTACTATAGTACACATTTATTGAAAAAAAAAAATCCATGTATAAGTGGATCCTAGAAGTTTGAACCTGTATTATTCAAGGGCCAACTATATTTTTAAAATAATTGAACTATATGTATAAATAATTTATCGTAGTATAATTTATATACCATAAATTCACCCATTTAATGCATATAATTATATTATTTTAGCAAATTTACAGAGTTGTGCAACTATTACCACAATCCAATTTGTCGAACATTTTCATCACTCCCAAAAGATCTTCTATACCCGTTTGTAATTATTCCCTGTACCCACCTCTAGCCCCATGCAGCCACAGGTCTACCTTCTGTTTTATGGATTTGCCTTTTCTGGACATTTCAAATAAATGGAATCATATAATATGTGGTCTTCCTGTCTGGCTTCTTTCACTGAACAAACTGCATTTGAGGTCCTTCCATTTTGTAGCATGTATTAATACTTTATTCTTTTTTATTGCAGAGTAATATTTGTTGTATGGATATATCACATTGTATATTCTTTATCCATTCTTTATTCAGTTGATGGACATTTGGGTTGTTTCTACCTTTTGAACATTGTGAATATGTTTTTATGATCATTGTGTACAAGTTTTTGTGTGGACGTACAATTTCATACTGAACTATACTTATGCTGACATTTGGATGGAAATTTGGTTTTATTCACTATATGTAAGACTTCAAGTGGAGAGATTAAATATAAAAAATTTAACATATTTTCCTCATAGTTATACGGTAAATGGGCTGTCCTCATTAAGGTATTTTTTCTCTTATATACAGATGAAACATCATCTTTATAATATATAACCTTATCGTATGTGTGAGTTATTTCCTTTCTCTTGTTTTATTGCATTAAAAAACACTGACTTTCTAAAGGGGTCTTGTAGGGTGGGTCCACTATGAAAACTCAGACCCTGATTTAATACCTTCCCTTTTCTCAGGCTTTTGCTTCATTTAGATTTTCATTAGGTATTTTGGTTTTAGTATTGATAATCCCTGGCTTTTGTACTATCCCTGGCATGCTTATGATATCACTGTCTTAACATGTGATGACTACTAGTAATTGGTATTTTTGTTTTATTTTTTTATATTTTTAATTTTTGTTTTGGCCTGGGAATAGTCTATGTGAAAATTTTATATCTGAAATAAACATAACACTTAGTAGTCCAGAGTCGTGTTATTAGATAAGCTCTCATGGTTTAAGATGTTAATAAAGACTTTTTAGTTGACAGTTTCTTAATTTAGTTGTAAACTTCTCTGTAATTTAATTATGAATTTTCCAAGTGGTTGAAATTTAGCCTGTGTGGTTTATTATGAATGAAAAGCTCAATAAAATTATATCCTAATAATATCCTATAGGGTATTATATTCCATATTGTTAACACCACTTTGGTAAATAATAGGGTGGTATAACTGCCTATACCAATCGCACACATACACTAAAATCCACTTGTTTGTGTGTTTAACTTTGGGGTTATTTAAAAAAATTGAATGGTATATTATTTATTAGCCCTTAAAGGTTTTTTCTCTTGCAAATAATCCTTTGTTTCGTAACCAGATAAAATGGTATGATCTCAGTATCATCTTTCCCCTAAAGGGTTCATTCCATAGATGTTAGGATATGCTGTTTATAGGGTGACAGGATTTGATATTTGGAACCACTTTTCTGTGAATTTTTCATTTTGTTATTCTCATAATCAACACAAGATGTCACAATAAATATATCTATAAGCTTATTTCTGATTTCTTAGTTATTTCTTAGTTATTATTTCTTTCTGATTTCACAAATTGTGAAATTTGTTAAGTTCATACCTTCACGTGGTACAGAACATTTGTGAGTGATAAAATAGATTGTTAGATATGGGAACAAATAGTTAAAAATGATAAGCACTCACAACAGAATTAAAATTCTTATTGACATCTCAAAAGTTTTTGGTGTATGTATTTAAGAGTATTTGATTTAGAGGATTTTAATCAGGATATCAATTCTACTTTTTCTGACTTTGTAGTACATGCAATGAACACTTGATCAAAGGCACTAAAGTAAGTGTTAATATGAGATTCAGATGTCTGAAACAATCTCTGTTACCATGATGCTTATAGTTATTTGGGAGGTATGACAATTATCAGAAACATTAGACAAACTTTGGTAGGGGCCCTAGTGGAGGAAGAGATCTTCTATAGTTGACAGGGTCAGGGAAGCCACCACAGCATGTTAGTTGGTCCTTGAAGATCAGGTATAATTTTAACAAGGAGTGATGGAAGGCGTTCCAGCTGGATGAAACCTTAGAGAAGTTGTAAAATTGGAAAAGGATAAAATATTCAGTATATTTGGATCAAAGGATAGGAAATGGTGTTGAAATGTTAGGAAGAGTCAGAGCGTGGAGGACCTTCAATGCCTTAGCCAAGAACTGCAAATTTTATTTAATTATGAATAAAATGATTTAAGATTTTAATCAGTCTAGGGAGTTGAATGTAGCAAATGTTTGAAGAAAAATACTGATAAAATTCTATGAAAGTAATAATAATGTTTTAAAATTTGACCATAAGTGGTATTTGTTACTCTTTAATAATTCAGTTACATTGCTTTCTCATACTTATAATAAAACACAATAATATTATATAGCTGGGAGGATAATTTTATCAAGATGATGTTTATAAGACTATATTAATGACAGTATCTATAAAATTTTAAGTCAATGCTGGAAGTATCTCATTTAACATTTTATTTTTGATGTTCTCTTGAATAGTCTCATATCAAATAAATTACACATTTAAACATATAACCCTATTTCTCTAGATTCAAACTTCTTAGATACAATACTGTATCTTCTTAGATACAATATTTTATTTCATTTCTGAATAACTGATGTTTAGAAGTTAATGTTGGTATTTATCTTTAGATAATTTTCTGATTTTTTAAGTCACAGTAATACTCTAAAAAATTCACTTACTTGGGACTTCCCTGGTGACGCAGTGGTTAAGAATCCGCCTGCCAATGCAGGGGACACAGGTTCGAGCCCTGGTCCGGGAAGATCCCACATGCCACGGAGCAACTAAGTCCGTGCGCCACAACTACTGAGCCTGTGCTCTAGAGCCCATGAGCTACAACTCCTGAGCCTGTGCGCCACAACTACTGAAGCTCACGTGCCTAGAGCCCATGCTCCGCAACGAAGAGTAGCCCCCACTCGACACAACTAGAGAAAGCCTGCGTGCAGCAATGAAGACCCAATGCAGCCAAAAATAAGTAAATAAACTAATTTAAAAAAATTGCTTCCTTCCCTCCCTTTCTCTCTCTCTCTTTTTCTCTCTTTGCATATATATATGCAGTTTGAGATATTGGAAAGATCACTGAAATGGAAACTAAGACTTGTGGCCCTGCCATTAGACTAGATATAGCCTGAAAGCCTCTCTTGCCTTGTTTGTAAAATGGAGAAATAATCTGATATATATAGATTGTTGGGGGGTTAAGTTAGTTAATGGATTTAATGTAAATGTTAAAAAATCTTAGCAATTATTGCTAATGTAACTTTATCATTTAGAATCTATGTTGTAATCTGAAAATATTTCCTGTTATTCAGATTCCCAAACTTGTTCCATCATGGCTCTGTCTAGTTCTATTTGCAGTCTTCCGATATAGATATCACTGTGGTATGTTAACCTAACTTTAAGGGGAAGTACTGGATCTAAATTTTCTACCACTTTCCTGCCTGCTGCTATCAACACCATAGTGTTGATATTTTGTATTAACACTGTGAAAGGATTTGTGAGAATAGTTAGTTCTGTGTTGCTTATATTAGAGCTGGTTATCTCAATTCTTACTTAGTGGGAGGTACGTCCCCTGCCATCATCTGGCTCCCAGTCCACAGCTTTAAATTATGTGAAGGAGAAAATGATTATAAATGGCTCCTTCCTGTGGTGTCCCTTATACTTCCTCTCCTAACAAACAGTCTTTTAGATTTTTTCACCAGTTTCTCCTTGTGTTGCAGTCTAGGAGAGATGTCCCATCTGGTGATCAGCTTGCAAAGAGATTCCTTTAAGAATCATTGGCCTATGGTTAAGAGTTAGATTTATTTTTAGAGAAGAAACTTTAATTGGTTATATTTTTACTGAATGAATTTTTTAGATGTGAAGAGAAACTGCTATGATTTTGTTTCATTTTAAGGGAAAGATACTAATAAAATATATATTGGGGAAAATATTGTACCTAAGTATCATTTAAGGTAAGTATGGGGATATCTATATGGGTAAAAATCAGAATTAAAATATAATGCTTCCAACTTTCCTTTTTATTGGTGGTGAATAACTGACATAGTGTATCATGTTTTCGACACGTTGGGCACATAAGCCACATTTTATAGGATTTTTGATTTATATTCTTATGCGAGCTTTTCAGTTTATCAGTTCTTTGCCTTTATGTGCCTGCTGAGCATGAAAGGCACTTTTGAGCTATGCAGTAATAAAACAAAGTCAAAGAAACCTTGTCCCAGGGGATAGGCTTTCTCTAGAAATAACTTTAATAACTGTAGTTACTGTAAACAATTTTTTATGGATACTTGATGCTCCCTCCCTATATTTTTATTTAAGTTAGTAATCAGAATCCTGTTTGACCAGTATCCTAGAGGTGAGAATCATCATTCTAATACAGATATTATAATGTGACAGCTGGCTGAGTCATAGTGGTTCAAAATGACCTTAGCCAGTATTGTGCAGGAATATTGTAAGGTTTTGGAGAATTACTCTTTCCTTGCCAAAAGGTAACTCTGTGTAGGTACTGTGTAGTGCTAAGATTCCTAAGGCATAGTTCAAAGCATTCATGCCTCTCACAGATATCCATGCTATTTTTCATTTTATGAAAGATTTTCTGTATTTTACAACACTGGTGTGAGCTGCTGTTTTCTAGCAATGCCCACCTCCCATGCTGATTTAGTTAATAGACTTCCTGTTGCAGGTCAGAACTTTAGATGACTTAAAGGAGCATAGTTAGACAAGGTAGAGGATTGGAATGAGGTCTGAGCAAGTGCTTAACTTTTATGAGAATTTTATACTTTTTTAACAGACTTGAATGAATAAAAAGAAATTTATGGTTTGCTTTGAGATTAACATTATGTGGAGCTCATGTTAATGCTGTGACTGGATTTCTTAAGTTATTTACTATCAGTCAGGTGATTTGTAAGTAACAGACATTATTTCCTACCTTAATCATCCTCAGTGTTTTAGTCATAAGTAAATGAAAACTCTCATATTCCATTAATACACTCCATTGTCACATTTCTCAAAACATATATTAAGACCACTGGGATTAAATTATGTCTTTTTTTTTCCTCTTTTTCCTACAGTATTTTGAGAAGAATTCTCTCCCTTTTGCTCACTTTCCTCAGGGATATTTTGTCACAGTCTGTTTTTGCTGGTGTTTAATGAAGTCCTTTGACACAGTTCAAACAAGTATTGAAGTTAAATCTTAAGGTAAAAGAATGTGAGGAAGGGCCATTTTGCCATCTGAAGAGAGGGGAGGAAGGATGGCATGTTGAAATGGCAGAAAGAGATGGACATGCAAGGGAATGTGGAACCTGAGACCTGTGTGTGATGTAAGGACCGTATAAGGAAATATTTCTGCTCAGAAGAATTTCCAAGAATTGAGAACAGGGCTGAACATAAATAAATAAAATGAAATTCAATGTCTGGATATAAAAAGTAAGAACTCATGCTTTAGTTCAGGGTCTCCAAATAAGTTGTATATTTTTAGAAGCATCTTCCCTACAGTGCATGGCAATTTAGATATTCATGATCAGGGTTAACATTGTAGCCAATTGATAAGTAATTTTTTTAACTTTGGAAGTTAGTATAACATTACCATGTACGTATATTGTATATTATAGTTTCTGAGTGCCTTTTTCTGCATTTCATCTTTAAATCTTCAAAACAGTATGGAAACATAGCAGGTTAGATTATATTATTTCCATTTTGTATATGATTTGAATATCCCCTTACTACCCTGGGTGCATCTAGGAAGCCACATGGGTATTAAAGCTCTGCTGCAAGGGCTTGTAGACTCCACTTGCATAGCTGTGAGACTTCTGTTGTTCTCCAGTACTCCTCAGTTATCTTTGAGGTCCTGCAGGGTGTGTCCCCCCCAGTCATTATGCTATCACACCTGCTGCCAGACCTTCTGTGGGCATGTGGTTCTTGGGCAAAGCTGTCTTGCCCTGGTGGTGGTGCTGCCTGGAGCTCAGGGTTTAGAAGAGTGGAGTGGGGAAGAGGGGAGAATGGTTGAGGAATTGGAGAGTTGTCCAGTAAGTTATTCCTTCTTCGTTTAAACTAGTGTTTCTAACTACATACACACATATGAATTTTTATAGTCAAAGGGTAATACTGCGAGCTTTAGCCTATGAAAGTTTGTGAAGAAGGCCAGAAAACACTACTGTAACCAATATCTGATGACTGAAAGGTTCTCTGTAAAGGTCTCTATAAAGATTTGAGACATGTGAAAAATGATATTTGGTTCAAGTGGTCTTTTGGGTCTAAATTTCCCCATTATGTTTTTGTAGTTTTTGAAAGAAAACTTCTAAGGTTTAAAAAATTAAAAAGTCTTGTTCTTGCATATATGAATTCTGGACAGATGGAGAGAAGTCCCTTCTTGTCCACTGTGAGACAGTGGGCAGATGGTTGGAACCACAGGAGGCCTGGGATACTGCCATTCTATACTGAGGTCATTAGAGTTACATAAAGTTAGCCATCTCATGCTCTGTGTAGCATTTCGCATTCGAAGAAACAAAGTGGCATCCAAAATAATTGAAAGTAAATTTAAATCTTTACTATTTTGTCTTATCAGACAGCCAAAGGCGAATAACTGCATACAACAAAGTAAAGCTTTCTTAAATATTTTTCTCATTCTCTCATTTTCAAGATCTCCCACATGGAGCAGCTATAGAATTTTTCTCTTTTCTTACAGTGGTATAAGCTCCCAGAAAGCTCTTTCTCTAACCCAAGTCGTACAAGCGCCCTATATTTCTTCCCTTTCCTTTCTGGCTCAGTTTTGTTAAATAGATGAAACCAGCCTCAGGGACCTATTTTATTTTTCTTTCTCTCCCAGTACTTTGAGGCTGTGTAATGGGTGGGGGCCTGAGAATTCGTTACACAAACAGTAATCTGTTCTCTTAGAGGATCTAGAAGGTTATAAATATATAACTCAATATTTTTCTTTTATTCCAAGAGCAATAAAAACCAGATCTTTGAAAATATTGTTGCATATATTGTGTGAATGAAGAATGAAGATAGTTGTTTATTAGCTCACGTATGTTTTTTAAGATGTTTTGGAGAAATCACCAAAACATCTTAATACAAAGGATAACTGTATTTCTCTTAGGCAATGAAAACAAATCCCTTGGAATTGTAAATTCTATCAGTGATGTTTTCCTATGTGAAGTTGGCTAATAAAAAGTAAAGAGCCACATTTGCAGTCCACCCCAGTAATATATAGCTAAACTTTTCTTCACCTTCATTTTTCTTTCGACCAACTTTTAATTGTGCTGATTTGTATTTTATGTATCCCTATAAGCCACTCTATAGCCTTTCTGGTACAAGGTGATGTATAAATATATAAATAATGATGAGGACAGCAATGTCTCTTAACAAGTGTAGAATTATCTTAATTCTGTAGAATTTAATGGTGCAAAGAGTAAGGAATCAGTTAGTGGTTCTTAATATTAGAGCATTAATCCTGACTCAGAAATAAATCAGGAAAGCTGTTCTGGCATTAGGTGGAACATAAATTCCAGTAACCTGGAGGAAACAGTTAAAAAAAACCTATAGATTATTTTTACCTCCATATTGCATCTGTCTCTGATTTTAATGAACATCACCGTTCAATGTTAGAAGTGGTTTATTTTTGCTTTATTTGATATATTCATTGCTTTGCATGCTGCCACCATTTAGTAGAACTCAGTACATATCTACTGGCTGATTATATATTTGAATTTATTGTTAACTAGTCATTGAACCTGCCATAGCTCTAGTTAGGGTAGTGAGGTTAAGTGGAGTGTAAACTTCTTAAAATTTAAGGACGATATTCTAGTTTTGATTCTGATTTTATACTAGCTTTTGAGTTGGTTTTTGGTGCCTAATACATGATGAGTTAGTACTTGTTATGAGACCTCTCATCATGTAGTGGTGAGAATATCAATTTGCAATTAAGTAAACGAGTTCAAATCCCAACTCTGTTCCTTATCAGTATGAACTAATCTCTCTTAGCTTTAGTCTCCTCAGCCATGAAATGGATGTAGTAATAATTTCTTTCCAGGACTGTTGTGAGCATAATGCATGTAAAACTAGGGTATGTCCTGAATGAATTGGCTGTCTCTATCTTCCTGTTGAATAAATAGGTGAAGAAATGAATTAAAACATTATACTTCCTGTTTAGAAACATATTTTAAACTAATTATCCAGTATATTAAAAATTAAGGACAGTTAATTTTTAATAAGATAAATTAAATTTATTAAGAAATATAATGTTAAGACTAAGTAAGGAATACAATTTCAAGACTTACGTGAAAAGTTCATGCTTTGCCATTACACTGCAGTGTCTTCTTACGGAGGCATATACATGTAAATGTATAATAGAGTAAAAAACAAATGGGTCCACGCTTAGCAGGTGATGAGAACTAATGTTACCAGGGAGTTCATGGCTAAACCTTGGAGATTAATAATAGTTCTTATAAGCTAAGGTTTTCTAAAATAATTTCTATAACATACCTTCATTAGTTGATTTTTAGTTTACTCTTGTTTTAATTCTTATTATTTTATGTATGTATTTATCATACATTGCTTTAAATCTTTTAGAAAATAGGATAAATTGATAAAAATAGATAGGAAAATTGATAAAAAAATGCAATTTCATTAAAAATTTTAAGTGCACCGTGTAAGCACTGTGACTAACAGGATTCAGTGCCTCGGGTTCTGTGTTGGCAGGAATCCTTTGATTATGAAAATTATTGCACTCCTTTTAGTAGATGTTGCAAGAATTAACTAAACAAAGCATTCTGGAAAACTGGAGAGACTTGGATGGCTGAAGAAAACCTCCATTCCTAACTATGTTTAGTTTAAACTAATTAAAAAGTTGGTATAAAAGAAACTAATATTGGTTTCTGATGAACTGTCAGTGGAGCAGCTTCTGTGTACAAAGGCTTTTTAATGACCTATTTGTTATTGGATGTGGTTTAAGTGAACTAATGTAATAATTTTAAGTATTAAAGTAGTTACCAAAGAACTTCCAATGAATGTGTGAATGTGATGGATAAGCTCACAGCTGGATAGCAATATTTTTCAAATTGATCCTACTAGAAAGGAAAAAAAAAAAGAAAGAAAACAAGGCAGTAGGGCAATGATTGATTAACAGGGCTTCACATGTCAAGAAGGGCTACAGATTCTGTTTCTGAGTGAGTGTTTTCAATTCTAGAAAGCACCCAGTGCTTGCAGTTTTTCCTTTGAAAGTGGTTATATGGAAATAGAGTGAATCTGCAGAATTTCCATATGTTCTGTATGCAATTTCCATATGTTCTGCATGCAATTTCCATAGGCAGAGAGTGCATGGATAACAGAAGTTAAATGTATTATTTTTTATATGAAAGGTAGCAGAGAGGAGGGTGGTGGTATGCTGAGGGGGTGGTGTATTTAGCTTAAGCTTTGAGTTAGATCTTCTAATTAACCTCTTACAATTTTTAGAGCTACATAAAGTAGATGTTGACCTTGCTTTACTGGAAAGAATTATAATACACAGAGGAAGGGAAACAAATCTCAAGAGATTATTAAAGTTTTTTTACCAGAAGGCTGTGAAACAAAGTGTCTAGTTCTTCATATGGAGCACAAAATAGAGTCCTTCGGATTAGAGTATAAGGGACAGTTAACACATAATGGAAAGGTCTTAAGAAGCAGGAGATTGAATTTCTAGACCACGTTCTGCCACTAAATTGCTTTGTGACCCTAGGCAAGTCTGGGTTTTAGTCTCCTTACAGACTGTCTAGCTTTGAAACCTAAAAATTATGTGAAATTCTTTCATTTTATTATGCAAATGTTTCCCCTTGAATTTTCAGTGTTTTTGTGACCAGGAAATTGAAATATTTGTCTGTATACTTAAAATACTATAGAGGCTTCCAATTCATATCTGTGAAATATTCTGAAACAGAATGGGGGAATTGATTGCTTCATGAAATTGTGAGTTCTGGGAGGTACTCAAGGAGAGGAGAGACACTCATCAGAACCATGGTCCAGTAGTCTCCCTCTACCCATGGTTTTGCTTTTGGCCATTTCAGTTACCCATGATAAACTTTGGTCTGAAAATATTAAATGGAAAACTGCAGAAATAAACAATTCATAAGTTTTAAATTGCATGGTGATCTGAGTACTGTGATTAAATTGTGCACCCTTCCACTCTGTCCCACTTGGGACGTGAATCATCCCTTTGTCCAGTGTATCCGCGCTGTATTAACTACCCGGCCGCTAGTCACTTTGTGGCGATCTTGGTTATCAGATTGACTGTTGCAATGTTGCAGAGCTGTGTTCAAGTAGTCTTTATTTTCCTTAATAATGACCACAAAGCACAAGAGTAGTGATGCTAGCAATTTATATATGCCAAAGAGAAGCCGTAGCATACTTCCTTTAAGTGAAAAGATGAGTTTTCAACTTAATAAAGAGAGGAAAAAAAATCTGAGGTTGCTAAGATCTACCATAACTTTTATTACAGTATATTGTTATAATTGTTTTACTTTATTATTAGTTACTATCGTTAATCTCTTACTGTGCCTAATTTATAAATTAAACTTTATCATAGGTGTGTATGTATAGGAAAAAACAGTATATGTAGGTTTCGGTACTATCTGCGGTTTCAGGCATCTACTGGGGGTCTTGGAATGTATCCTCCATGGATAAGGGGGAATACTGGACTGGGGGCTTGAGGTCAGGTTAATGGATTTGTTATTTGGTATTCCAAAACACTGAGGTTTTAGGATTCTAATTCTTGGTGATTCTTTTTAGTGACCTCTGCTAACCCACGTGAGCCTCTAAAAAGTTACAAATGAAAAATGAAAGGTGTACATGGAAGCAGCCCCTTAAGGATTTCCCTTCTCTAAGACTGCAAATGAGTAATTGGCCCTTGTGAGAGTAGTTGCTTTCCCACCTTCCTAGATCCTACCAATCCTCTAAGACCAGTTTCTGGCCTCCACTTTTTCATGAAGTCTTTCTTAGGTATTCCAAACTATCTTTATCTTCCTGACTGTCTTGGCACTTATTAGCAAATGTTGAAACATCTGTGTGATAACATATATACCACTCATTTATATACTTGAGTATATTAAACTTTTCCTTAGTTATAAAAAATATTGGTCTTTTAGTATTTCATGAGCATGGCGGGGATCATAACACATATTCCTTCCCACCCTATACAATATTTTAGGTACCAACTTAATGAATATCTGTTGAATTAACTTTTACATGCAGCCCTGCCTCTCAGAAGATTACGGTTAATCTCTAGGCATATTCTTTTGTTCATTGAATAGTAATATATATTTTTTAAATATAAATTTATTTATTTTATTTTTGTCTGTGTTGGGTCTTCGTTGCTGTGCACAGGCTTTCTCTAGCTGCGGTGAGTGGGGGCCACTCTTCGTTGTGGTGTGCAGGCTTCTCATTATGGTGGCTTCTCTTGTTGTGGAGCACAGGCTCTAGGTGTACAGGCTTCAGTAGTTGTGGCTCGCGGGTTCTAGAGTGCAGGCTCAGTAGTTGTGGCTCACGGGCTTAGTTGCTCCGTGGCATGTGGGATCTTCCTGGACCAGGGCTCGAACCCGTGTCCCCTGCATTGGCAGGAGGATTCTTAACCACTGCGCCACCAGGGAAGCCTGAATAGTAATATCTTGTGAAAAGTTTCTACTTGACTTTCTTTTTCATTCCTATTTCAGAGGTTACAGTAAGTTCTCTTTTTTTCTGATATTGTACCTTGGAGTTTCTTAGACTTGAGAACTTTATCTGATCCATTTTGAATAAAAATATAATCTTCCCGAAATTGGTTCCTAAGACCTCTCAGATTCCTACTATTTCATCTTTAGCACAATACAAAAAAAAAATTGCCTTATATAGAAGTCAGGTTAATTTGATAATAGGCATATTGTCTCTTATTATAGTGTTCTGTTTGCTCTGCAGATTAATTCTATGCTCCACTTAGGATTTCTACCTCTGTTCTCTAAAGTCTTGGATTTCTTATTTTGATCAAGTGGTTTGTATTAAGTTTGGACCTGTCACATACTGACCCTGTTTAAAGAGAAAAAGTGACTGAGAGCCTTTAAAATCTGAATTTGTTCCTGCTTTGCCTTTGGGAAAAGAAACATGTTGCTGTTCATCATGTTCATGTGATGATTTCTAGGGATACATATTTTCACTTCTTTTCTCCCACCACTTTTTCCCACATGCTATATTCTTATTTGTATTTACTCATATTAATAATATCTTTCTATGAAGCCTTACAATTTTTAAATACTTTCATGAGGATCATAGCATATAATGAATCAATGGCTGCCCTGTGAATTAGGCAAGCAGGCTATATCACCTTCACTTTTCAGAGGTTGAAACTGAGGCCTAAGGGTTCTTTTTTTTTTTTTGTGGTACGCGGGCCTCTCACTGTTGTGGCCTCTCCCGTTGCGGGGCACAGGCTCCAGACGTGCAGGCTCAGCGGCCATGGTTCACGGGCCCAGCCGCTCCGCAGCACGTGGGATCCTCCCGGACCGGGGCAAGAACCCGTGTCCCCTGCATCGGCAGGCGGACTCTCAACCACTGCGCCACTAGGGAAGCCCCTAGGCTTAAGGGTTTTAAATGACTTATCCAAGCTTGAAACTGGAGCCAAAATACAGGTATTCTGACTCCTAGTTTTATGTTCTCTTTGCTATACACTGTGGCCTTTGAATGATTTAAAAAAAAAATAGAACAGAATTATGCTAATAGTGAATTTTTATGTGTTTATGTATGTAGTGAGTGTTTCTTACAAAACATCAAAATTTATATTTGGAAGTCCTAGACATACGTTTTTAGCTCCTTTTTAAATGGTTGGTGCATAGTTTGGTGCATAAATACAGCAAAGAAGCTCTGTATTTGTCATTGTGGGCAAATGACAATAGAATTTGATGAATGGCAACAGAAATGCATCAGGTGCCCGTTATCTGACATGAATCTCATAATTGCTCAGTTACCCATTCAGAGTCCAAAATGCCCCCCAAGAAGTTGCCCTTTTATTCTACCTATTATGACAGCAACTAAATAAATTTTAAAGAGCATAAAACGTTCTATAAAATAATACCTTTCTGCAGAAAAAGAATAGACTGAACCAAAAATTTGAACCTTAGTTTTCAGCAAACCTTAAGAGTTTGAAAATAATTTATCTGAAAATTTCCAGAACCGTTACTTTAATCAGTTGTTAAATATCAGTGTAAAGAAAATTTTCTTTGGAAAGTATTAAGATGAGAAATTCAAGTTTATCATATGAAATTACTTTAACTATAGCATCTCCCTCTAGACATGCTGAACTGAAAAGACCTGGGAGGCTTCAACTAGTCCCAACTCTTAACCTATTGTGACAAACTTCCCTCTTGCCGGCTTCTCATTATCTCCTTCTTAATAGATACCTTCTTTCCTCTTTCTACTGGCTGCTGTGCACACATTTTACTTTCTAGTTCATAAGTTTTCTTTCAGCAGCAATCTCAGAGGTTGAATCTTTTTATATCCATTTGAAAATCTGAACATGTTACATCTGCTGGGGCTTTTATAAAGTTCAGCAGGGTCCATGTTGTTTATGTACCAAACAGAAATCCAAATTAAAGTATATTAGACTGGTTAGGATATGTCCTTCCCCAGAGGAAGAGGCCTCTTTTTATCTGCACATCGGATCACAAACATGCCTCTTTCATTTTAAATGTAAGTCAGAGTGTCTTGAATTTATACCACTGGCTTTGTACAGATTCAAAAGGCATCATACCTATGGGCTCTAACATATATCTCTGAGCTTTGACATATATTGAATTTCCCTTATCAAGGCCGTAATATCTCTGAAGGACCCCAGCAGGCTAGTCAGGAATGGCTTTTCCTGCAAGCAGCTGAGATTGTTGTCTGTAACTAAACTGCTTTCCCAAGTGTTCCCTGAAGAAGGTTTCCAAGATTTTTCACTATGTTAGTCTCTGATCAATAACTTTTAATTTATCTCTCCACTCTATAGAAAAAGAGAGGTACTTGGCTTACCAGTTCCTTTTGTTTGCTTCCTAACTTAATATTTAATCACAGCATAATGTAAAGCAGAATGTGTGACCAGTGGGTCAATTAAAGAAGCAAGTGCCACTTTTAAAATTGTCTACTAAGTCTCTTAAAGGTAGATCTTCCCACTGAGATGTTAGGTTTTGCTTTTCTGATAAAAAGCACAGATGTGTCTAGTGCTCACTGCTTTCTCCTCCATCTCTACATTCTTCCTTGAATGTGGTAGTGATGCCTGTAGCTATAGCAGCCATCTTGTGCCCCTGAGGCTATTAGCCCTTGATGCTTAACTGTGGGCAGTCATTTTTATAAATTTGATTTCAGGAAAATAAACTACCATTTGTTTCAAGTTTTGTTAGCCAAAATCAGTTCTAATTAACATATGATTGTCATTGACCATTCTCAGTGAGACAGAGGAGTATTTTTTTCATTAAGACAGGGTTTCTCAACCTCAGAGTTATTGACATTTAGTGTTGGATAATTTTTTATTTTGATGACTGTGCTGTGCATTGTAGGATTTTAGCAACATCCCTGGTCTCTATTCATTAGATGACAATAGCAACCTTACATACCCTTCAAGGTTCAACTGATGGATAATCAGCTTTTGTTTGTTTGCAAAAGTCTTTATCTCTCCTTTACTTCTGAAAGGAAACTTTGCCAGGTGAAATATTCATGGTTGGCAGTTTTTTTCTTTCAGCACTTTGAATATATCAACCTACTTTTTCCTGGCCTGCAAGATTCCTGCTGAGAAATCTGCTGATAGCCTTTTGGGGGTTCCTTATATGTAATTATTTTTTTCTCTTGCTGCTTTTAAAATTCTCCCTTTGTCTTTGATTTTAGACAGTTTTATTATGATGTGTCTTAGAGAAGATCATTTTAGGCTAAAATTTTGGGTTTACTTATTAGCTTCATGAACTTGTATATCCAAATCTCAGATTTGGGAAGTTCTCAGCCATTATTTCTTTAAATAAGCTTTCTGCTCCTTTCTCCCTTTCTTCTCCTTCTGAGACTCCAATAGTATATAAATTGTTTCTTTTAATGATATCTCATAATTCATGTAGGCTTTCTTAACTTTTTACAATTCTTTTTTTGTTTTTGCTCCTCTGACTGGATGATTTCAAATTAACTGTATTCTAGGTCACTCATTCTTTCTTCTGCTTGATTGAATCTGCTGTTGAAGATCCCTATTAAATTCTTTTTTATTTTTCAACTCTAGGATTTCTGTGTGTGTGTGTTTTAATGGTTTCTCTTTGTTTGTTGAACTTTTCATTTTGTTCATGCATTGTTTTCCTAATTTCATATAGTTTTCTATCTTTGTTTTCTTGTAGTTCACTCAGTTTCTTTAAGAGGAGTCTTCTGAATTTTTTGGCCGACAGTTCATAGATCTCTATTTCTTTACGGACAGTCATTGGAGTTTGATTAGGTTCTTTGGTGGTGTCATGTTTCTTGATTTTTTTCATGGTCCTTGTGGCCTTGCATTATTGTCTGCGCATTTGAGGAAGTAGGCACCACTCCACGTGTTTATGGACCGGTTCTGGCAGGCAGAGCCTTCACCGGTCAGCCCATCCAGACGTTCTGCTTGAGCTGTGTGGTTATCTGTGGTTGAGCTTGCTGCTGGAGTCCTTGGGTGGAGGTCTTGTGTCTGGGTCAGCAGTTGGGTAGGCCTTGTGCTTGGGTACTTGGAGATCAGCCTATTACCTGGATCTGCTGGGGTGGGCCTGGTGTTTGAGTCTGTAGTGATGGGCCTGGGACCTGGATCTTCGTGGGCAGATAGGAATCTTGCATTCACATGGGCTAAGCAGACACTGGGGAACACTGGGGTGGGCCTGGCCAGTGGTTCCACTGGGCCGGTTTATCACTGGTATGGGATGGCAGCCTGGATTTTCGGGAGTCAGCCTGGAGATTGGGATCGTGGGGTCTGGTCTGGCACTAGGCCAGGCCTGGAGCCTGGGGCTTTGGGGCTCAGCCTATAATCCGGAACCTTGAGCTCAGCCTGGAGATTGAGTCTGTGTGGGCAGGTCTGACGCTGGGATGGTCCATGGGTGCTAGTCTTGAGGCTGGGGTCATGGGGACTGGCCTGGTACTGAGGTAGCCTAGATAATAGCCTGTGGAAGCCAGTCTAGATTCTAGGTCTGTGAGTGCTGGCCTGGTGCTGATGTGGGTTGAAAGCTTGAGCCTGTGGTAGCCTGGGTTCTTGGAGCTGGAACCTCAGGAACTACTTGGGGTTGTGGGAACTGGCTGGCGCTGGGATATGCTGGAAGCCTGGTTTTGCAGGAGCCCATCAGGAACCTGGTGTCGTAGGAGCTTCTCAGGACTGCATGAACTACCTAGTGCTGTGGTGAGCTGGGAGCTTGGTGCCATGGAAGCTGGCCAGCACCATGGTGGACTGGGGGCCTGGGTTCAGTGGAGTCCACTGGGAGCCTGGTGCTACAGGAGCTGGGGCTATGGGAGCTGGCTGGTGCTAAGCTGTGCTGGGAACCTGAGTTTGTGGGAGCCTGCTAAGAGCCTTCTTGGGCCATAGGACCCCCCTAGAGCTGTAGGAGTTGGCCCAGTGCTGGAGTGTGCAGGTGCTAGGGTCCATGGTGGAGTTGGGCACTCACTTCACTCTCCTTCTCTCACAGGGAAGGTATCTCTTTCCAGGTTGGACCACCTGGACTTGAGAGGAGGGTGATGGGAGCAGTGTGAATCTATCTTTCCTACCATCCTTAACATGTGTTTTCTTATTTCTGTGCTTCACTCAGTCGCTGTAACCTCTCACCTAGAATCCTTAGCTCTTGTGAAGTTATTTTGACTCACAGATTGATTCAATAAATTCAGATTGATGACTTTGGGAGAGGATGGGCACTAGAAATTCCTAAGTGGCCATTTTGCTGACATCACTCCTTGCTTCAGCTGGATTTTACTTAGCGCAAAAAGGTGGCAACATTATTCAGAAGGATATGGAACATATAAGGGACTTTATCATCTCAAGAGAACACAGTATAATGGGTTCTGAACTTGGGTTGGGTATAGGAAGATAGGATAAGATTAAGGGATGCATAGATCAGAGATATCTAGTGGTAAAGGACAATCTAGGAACTTTGGGTTTCCTGTGGTGACAGAGAACTTGACGGAATTATTTTTGATGGTCTCCAAAGTTATAAGGCTGTGAATGTTGTGGGGATGGAGCATGTAGAGCTTTGGAGCTATAACTCCTGCAGGTGATGGTGTGGAGGCTGTGAGAGGAGAGAGTGACTTGGAGAATGAGAATGTGTGGAGCACCCTCTTCACTATAAATTATATACACATAGTGTTGAACTAATACAGGATGTAAACAGTATAACATACGTAAAGGAGAATGGGATAAAGATGAAATAAGGAACATTTTAAAAAGGTTTGTTAATCACAGTAGCTTTGAGCTATCATTACATGTTATCTCAAGGCACTCTTTGTACTCAAGGTGACCTTTACCATTAATGATGCTGTATTGAAAATCCATATTTTGTAATATTAAAAATTTTGTTTGCCTGAGTTCTTGTCAGGTCTGACTTAAATCATGGATGAAGAACTCACCATAGGGGCAGAGATGACAGCTTCATCATTTCTTTGTGCTTATATTGTTAGTATAATTGTCAATCCAGTGTTTCTTTGCAAGAATGTTATTTTCATTTTTCTATTTTGTAGGCTTAGTTTAGATAAAACTAGATAATATAATCTGTAAATTAACTGTGGCTATACATACTATGGTACTTTGCAATGTGCTGTAAAGCTAGGAGAGGAGTGAGGGCTTCACCATCAACTCCTCCCACTTCCTTCTACATATCTCATGGCTGTCTTGTTTACAGTTGACATACAGACAGGGGAGGGGCCATTGTAATCTCTGTTAAATATCAGTAAAGCTTAATTTCTTTTTATTTTTTGATAAAATAGACATTCTGAAATTTTCTTCTCACATCCTAGTGACATGCCCTATTTTGGTGATCATTGATAAGCTTGTGCTTGTTGTTATTAAAAAGGAAACGGGAATAAATAAATCAATGTTAGTCTTAAGATATCATTTGGAAAATAACTGGATATTAATATGGAATTTGATTAATTAAATTGGTAAGCTTATTGGTCTAGAATTTGCATGGTCTTGCATAATCATTTGCACATAGATATAGGAAGCACTTCATTCCTTTTCAAATGAGAGGTTGATGCCCTAGATTGTTGTTGGCAGAGTTCTCATGGAAAGCTCACACTGTCACCCTAATTTAACATTTGCTTTATTATAAAACCAGCAATTAAAGAGGACCCACCCATTGTTCTCAATATTCGAGTGCGGTTTTGAAGAAAAATTATTTTTCGGTGCACATACTTTTCCTAGCCTAATTTTGTAAGATTTTTTCACTCATTCATATGCTTACTTTTGCTTGTATGCAGTTGCATTCCCTAGATGTATTGTTTTGTTTCATAAATAATGTAGTTGGTGAATATTAATTAGATTGCAGAATAAATCTGTTGCTGAAGGAGTCTTTTGGCTTTCTACCACCTTGAAAACCTTCAAATGTATATCAATGAAAATTTCTAGTATCTCCTTTCTTTGTCATGTTGTTTATTCTCCTCTTTAAGAAATAAAAAATGTAAATGAAGAATTCAGACTTCAAACATACAAATGGGGAATTCAGCCTAGATACTGGCAGCATTTATCCTTGCAATTTTGAAGGTACTTATCACTTTAGTTGCTAGGTGCTCAGAAAAAGGATGTTTAAAAATAATAAACTCAGCAATAAATATTCCTTAATTTAAGCTCTGCTGCAACCATCTAGGGTTATTTTGGAGAGTGTGAAATGGTGTGTGTGCATTGGGTCCATTTATCTCCCAGGCCCATTGGCTGATCCAGTTGGGTAGATCCATGTCCTTTTTCTTCTTTGGTTTATACTATGCACTTGTTAGCTCCTAGGCAGGTATACATGCTCAGAAAGCAAGCCTTTTGTAATGCTCCTAATAATAGTGAAATTTGTTTGAGAAAGGCGACCCTCCTGCTGATTGTTATTCTAACAAGATTGGAGGATAGTCAGGATTGGGGCCAAGAATGGGGATAGGGTAGGTTACTAGTCAAAAGATTTCATTGGAAATGCCAAGAGCTGCTTAATTTACTTTTCAAAGAGAAGTTCAGGTTTCTTCATTATAGGCTTATTATAGTAGCCTCACTGGTGGGCCCCTGAGACTCATTTTTCCAATAGGAATACCTTCCCGTACACTCCCGTCTTTGACACTCTTGGTAAATTCCTGTAGAAATTATTTATCTTATTCATTCATTCATTCTCACATTCATTTATTCATTTAACAAATATTTATTGAGTTCCATGCATTGTACATTATGCTGGAAATATTTTTACAAATATTTCCATACATAACATTTACAATACTCCTCCCCCCAAACATTACGTTATGCTATCTCTTTAAAGCCACATCTTCCCCACCTTTACCACCTGACAACCACTGATTTCAAGCAGTATAAACTTTATCCCATCATCTAAGTCATTTTATATTTGGCACATTAATTGGCTTTTAGTCATTTATTGTACATGTTCTATTCAGCTCTTTAGAACAGTTCTCAGTTGCTGATGATAAAGATGATTTTCTTGTCAAGTGAGGCATTTTACACAAACATCAAATTTAGCTATTGAATTACTAGCGCTCTCTCAGAACATGCAACTTGCATAACAGGATGAGTTCAATGGTACTTTTTAAACACAATAATAAACCGCTAAATGTAGCACTGAATTAAAGTTTAGGGAGTTCTCTCAAATACTGTAATCTAGTGGTTGTCACCCCAGCTGCACAGTAGAACACCTTGGGGAGCTCTTTTTCCGATCCATGCCCCACCCTAGACCAATGAAAATAGAATCTCAGTGTGGGGGGCAGCTGCGTTCTGGCATGTAGCGGGCTTGAGAATCATTCCTTTATGGTACCTACCCCAAGAATAATCATGCCAGTATTTTTCAGATAAGGACACTGACATTCAGACAGGTAAGGTAAGTTGTCTAAAGCCATGGAGCTGGTAAGTGGAAGAGGCAGGATCTGAACCCAGATCTTCTAGCTATAAAGCCTTTCCAATTTTGAAAACATGGTGTTGCTCCTCAAATATGTAGCACTTGTGTTTTTTCCATACCATTTTGTTTTTAACACATTCTGATGATTTCTTTCCTGACACTTGACCATGGTGTACACACCTGGAATTAATATTTGTGATGAATAGAATAGAAATAAGGGAGGAAAGAAGGTCCTCTGGGTAGTCTTTCTTCATAGGGCCAGAAGTTTCAGGAAGGCACTTGAAAACATAGGAGAGGGTAGGAATTCTATCATTTCAGAATGGTCACTTTTACTTGTTTAACCTATGGTGGGTGCTTTGGGGTGATAGTCAACTTTACTAGAAATAGTGAGTTGGAATTATGTGCTATCTGTGACCACAGCTAACACACAGAGGAAATGAGACATTCATGCTTTTCTCTCTTAATTTTTAGTAGGATGGTTACTTGCAGGGACTTAACATGAGCTATGAGAAGAGCTTTCTTCTTTTCTTTTTCTCTCTTTGCACAGCCCCTTGTGCAAAAATCAAGGAGTGGACTCTTCAATCCATTCAGCCTTCCATTTATTGCTGTTAGAATTGCAGTTATCACTGAAGACAGATTTTAGGGAGTCCTAGGACCTTGTTGATATCCTTTTTGTTAGATACTCAGACTATCACTTTTCCCTCTGGTCATCCCTGTACCCTGAACACACTTTCTATCATCACACTTAAATTATTGTATGCAAGTGTTAACTGTTTACATGTCTGTCTCCTGCTAGTCTGTACATTCTTTAAAGGCAAATATTATATTCTTTTTCAATTCTGTTTACCTAGTGGCTATAACAGTACTTAGCACATAGTAAATACTTAATACATGTTTGGTGAATTAAACTGTATTTGTTTTTTGATGATCTTTTATGGGAAATGGAATTTTGAGCCTGATTTCTGTGGATATTAAATTATTCTCTCTAGCAGAGTGTGTCAGAGTGTTTCAGAGAATGCATTAAAATCTCAGCAGTTATCTTCTCAGGCCATCAGTTTTCTTCTTGTTAAGAAATAGTATTTATCATAGTAAATAGCCCATTTGGGGTGGTTCATTCAGGCTTTAGTGCCAAATTTAACATAACAGGAAGTAACAAATTCCCTTTTGGCCAAAAGTGCAAAGTTTGACAGCTTCTCCTAGAAAGGTAACTTTGCATGAATTTATTTGTAAAAGGTATAAAAATCTGTAAACATTTTATAGCTATTCAGAGGTGGTAAACAACATTCTGGCCAACCGCTTATGCTTTTAATAAGCATGTTTTTATGCCTTGTATATAATTTTTGAAAAATTATAGCCTAGTTTGTGGTTTAAATACTCAGTTACATTATCTTGTTTGTAGATGGTGCTCTGTGATGTTTCAGTGGTTTTAACATTTAGAAAACGTGAAACTTTGCCTTATGCTTAGTTGTAGGAGAGATGTTTCCTTTTTCTTTTAAAATTTATTTTAATCTAAATATAGTAAGGTTCACTCTTTTAGTGTACAGTTCCATGAGTTTTGGCAAATGCGTAGGGTCACGCTGCCATCAGCAGAATCGATACATAACATTTACAATACTCCTCCCCCCAAACATTATGTTATGCTATCTCTTTAAAGCCACATCTTCCCCACCTTTACCACCTGACAACCACTGATTTGTTTTGCCTTTCCCAGAATGTCATATAAATGAATGGAATCATATACTGTTTAGCCTCTGGAATCCGGCTTCTTTCACTTAGCATAAAGCACTTGAGATTCATCCATTTGTTGCATGTATTAGTCAATAGTTTGTTCCTCTTTATTGCTGAGTAGTATTTCATAGTATGGATGTACCACTGTTTATCCATTCTTCTTTGAGGGACCTGTGGTTTGTAGCTTTTAGTGATTATGAATGAAGTTGATATAAATATTTACATATAGGGTTCTTTTTTTCTGGTATGAGCAGAGGTTTTTATTTCACTTAGGTAAACACCTAGGAGTAGGATTGCTGGATTTTATATTAAGTGTATGTTTAACTTTATGAGAAACTGGCAACCATTTTTCTTAGTGGCGGTACCATTTAGTCTCTTACCAGCAACTACGAGAATTCCGGTTGCTCTGCATCTTTACCAGCACTAGGTGTTACTTGTTCTATTTTAGCCATTCTAATAGGTATATAGTGGTGTTAAGATGTTTCTCAATCCTCTTGGGTAACTTTGTTGTTGGGTAACTTTGTTGTTGGTAGGGTTTTTATAACATAAACAAATGTTTTTTCTTACTTTTTGTTAATCATTAACACACAGATCTTTGTGCCTGTAATCGTAAAACTTAAGTGTAATGCTGGTATTCCCGGTGACTGCTTTAGTCTGTTTATCAAGGAAAATGCATAGTGCAATGAGGAAGTTTAACTATTGCTATAGATTAGGACTGAACTTTTGTGACTTCACGGTAAATGAAAGCAACATGGGCCCCACTTAACTACAATTTTAATTCAGTTTCTCACCCCTCTGGTCTCTCCTGCTCATTGTTCCCCGTGATCCAGCATTTCTACAGTGCTGCTTTCCTCATACCATCATTTGTTCATAACCCCTCCCTGACCCTCACAACCCTGATATAGTCTAGTGCTTATGTACAGAGACTCTGGCATTAGCTAGACATACTTTTATTCTCAGCTCTGACACATGCTAGTTGAGTGATCTTGACAAATTAATTTTTTTAAACTTTAGTTTCTCGTTTTGAAAATGGGTAATGACATGACCTGCACAAAGCATTTTGCACCAAGTGGTCAGGGCTCAATCCACGTCAGCAATTTGTATTTGAACACCATCTGCCACAGGACTTTTATTTGGCCAGCCCCTCTGCCACAATCATCACTGCAGATCTTCTAACATAAGGAAGTCAATCTACTGAGTGCCTTGACATCTTTGCTTGGTTCTTTTTAAAAATTTGTAAAAGTCTTTATTGAATTTGTTACAGTAGAGCTTCTGTTCTATGTCTTGACTTCTTGGCTGCAAGGCATGTGGGATCCTAGCTCCCCGACCAGGGATTGAACCCGCACCTCCTGCACTGGAAGGGGAAGTCTTAACCACTGGACCGCCAGGGAAGTCTCCCTTTACATGGTTCTTGCTTGCAGAAGTTGCTGTTTAGGTGCGATTAAAACATGTCTGAGTATGGGTGATCAATAAGTGGGTGAGTCGTAAGGAGTTGCTTTGCCTGGGAGCTCTAGGCTGAGGCTGGAGGGGAGCAATTAGCGAAGCCTCTGGGAGTTACCCTGGCGCAGCCATTATAGCATGCCGTTTGTCTCTTATACCGGCATTCCTGGCCTGGTGAAGAGGGGCACAGACAGGGCTGAAGAACCTGTTTTCATGAGTGTAGTGTTGGTGCTTAGCTGAAATAAGTTGCCACAGAGTGGGGAAGAGAAGGCCCCGTCACACTCACACTCGTCAGTGTGGTTTTGGCTTAGGAGGACTCCAGGGAGTGCAGGGCACTGTGACCCCCTTGGGGGCAGGCAGCTCTTGGAGGTCACCTCTCCACGGTCTGTCCTGAGGGCACCCGTAGTAAGGACAGCCATGTGGCTTTATTCTGTCCCAGAGAGGGGTTCCCCAGTGGAAGACAGGAATGAATGATATTGAGACGCTTTGAGGATTTACAGACATTCTTAAGGAAGGAGGCCTGGCATTAGGTTGTGGGGCTAAGAAATTCACGTTATTTCTATTAATAATCTTTCATCCATGTCCACAATATTAGCAAGGCCTGAAAACCTCGGACTAGACCTAGAAGTCTCTCCACATAATCTGTCCGGGTACTGCCCTTTAAGGAGGTCTAAGCCTTACCTCTTCCAAATGAAGTCCAGTCTTTTGTTTTTGTTTGTCTATGCTTTTAAAGTGTATATATGTCTTAGCTCAATAACTAGATTGTAAAAACCAGGAGACCTTATACTTGTTTGTCTTGCCATGCCTGTTTGCTCTGTTTACCCTCTTCCTGCCTTTCATAATGAACAGAAAAAAATGTCACTTGAATTTAAGTTTTACTGTAGGATTTGGGGGTCCTAATTTCTGAAAATTCTCTCTTTGCAGTAAGATGCTAAATAAACATGATTATTTAAAAATAATGCTATTATTATGAGCAGATGTAAACTATTATATAATAGAAGGGATAAACAACAAGGTCCTACTGTATAGCACAAGGAGCTGTATTCAATATCCTGTGATAAACCATAATGGAAAAGAATATGAAAAAGAATATATATATATATATATATATGTAAGAGTGAATCACTTTGCTGTATAGCATTAATTAACACAGCATTGTGCATCAACTGTACTTCAGTAAAATAAATTAAAAAAAAATAATGCTGAAGGCTATGCACCATTTAGTTTCTATTGACACCAAAAAAGAAAACATCGAAAACATCACACATGACAAAATCTACTAGATGTTTTTCTTCCTTTTCTAAGTGAAGTATTAATACTCATTATAATATTTTATTCTATTTATAAAGCCATTTATTTAAACCACAGCCTATGCAATATTGTTCAACAACTTGATACATTCATGCCAGTTGAAAATCTGGAGAAATAGCAGCAGCCTGTAAATTGTACTGGTTGTGCTGCAATTAAAAGGAAGCCTTCTTTTTTTTTTTTTACATCTTTATTGGAGTATAATTGCTTTACAATGCTGTGTTAGTTTCTGCTTTATAACTAAGTGAATCAGTTATACATATACATATGTTCCCATATCTCTTCCCTCTTGCGTCTCCCTCCCTCCCACCCTCCCTATCCCACCCTTGTAGGTGGTCACAAAGCACCGAGCTGATCTCCCTGTGCTATGCAGCTGCTTCCCACTAGCTATCTATTTTATGTTTGGTAGTGTATATATGTCCATGCCACTCTCTCACTTTGTCACAGCTTCTTGCCTCCTTTATCAAATATAAGGTGACCATATGTGTGTGGATTTATCTCTGGGCTTTCTATCATGTTCCATTGATCTATATTTCTGTTTTTGGGCCAGTACCATACTGTCTTCATTACTGTAGCTTTGTAGTATAGTCTGAAGTCTGGGAGCCTGATTCCTCCAGCTCTGTTTTTCTTTCTCAGGATTGATTTGGCTATTCGGGGTCTTTTGTGTTTCCATACAAATTGTGAAATTTTTTGTTCTAGTTCTCTGAAAAATGCCAGTGGTAGTTGGATGAGGATTGCATTGAATCTGTAGATTGCTTTGGGTAGTATAGTCATTTTCACAATGTTGATTCTTCCAATCCAAGAACATGGTATATCTCTCCATCTATTTGTATCATCTTTAATTTCTTTCATCAATGTCTTATACTTTTCTGCATACAGGTCTTTTGTCTCCTTAGGTAGGTTTATTTCTAGATATTTTATTCTTTTTGTTGCAATGGTAAATGGGACTGCTTTCTTAATTTCACTTTCAGGTTTGTCATCGTTAGTGTATAGGAATGCAAGAGATTTCTGTGCATTAATTTTGTATCCTGCTACTTTACCAAATTCATTGATTAGCTCTAGTAGTTTTCTGGTAGCATCTTTAGGATCTCTAAGTGTAGTATCATGTCATCTGTAAACACTGACAGCTTTACTTCTTCTTTTCTGATTTGGATTCCTTTTATTTCGTTTTCTTCTCTGATTGCCATGGCTAAAACTTCCAAAACTATGTTGAATAAGAGTGGTGAGAGTGGGCAACCTTGTCTTGTTCCTGATCTTAGTGGAAATGGTTTCAGTTTTTCACCATTGAGGATGATGTTGGCTGTGGGTTTGTCATATATGGCCTTTACTATGTTGAGCAAAGTTCCCTCTATGCCTACTTTCTAGAGGGTTTTTAGCATAAATGGGTGTTGAATTTTGTCGAAAGCTTTCTCTGCATCTATTGAGATGATCATATGGTTTTTCTCCTTCAATTTGTTAATATGGTGTATCACGGTGAATGATTTGCGTATATTGAAGAATCCTTGCATTCCTGAGATAAACTGCACTTGATCATGGTGTATGATCCTTTTTATGTGCTGTTGACTCTGTTTGCTAGTATTTTGTTGAGGATTTTTGCATCTATGTTCATCAGTGATATTGGCCTGTAGTTTTCTTTCTTTGTGACATCTTTGTCTGGTTTTGGTATCAGGGTGATGGTGGCCTCGTAGAATGAGTTTGGGAGTGATCCTGCCTCTGCTATATTCTGGAAGAGTTTGAGAAGGATAGGTGTTAGCTCTTCTCTAAATGTTTGATAGAATTTGCCTGTGAAGCCATCTGATCCTGGGCTTTTGTTTGTTGGAAGATTTTTAATCACAGTTTCAATTTCAGTGCTTGTGATCGGTCTGTTTATATTTTCTATTTTTTCCTGGTTCAGTGACGGAGGGTTGTGTATTTCTAAGAATTTGTCCATTTCTTCCAGGTTGTCCATTTTATTGGCATAGAGTTGCTTATAGTAATCTCTCATGATCCTTTGTATTTCTGCAGTGTTACTTGTTACTTCTCCTTTTTCCTTTCGAATTCTATAGATTAGAGTCTTCTCCCTTTCTTTCTTGATGAGTCTGGCTAATGGTATATCAATTTTGTTTATCTTCTCAAAGAACCAGCTTTAGTTTTATTGATCTTTGCTATCGGTTTCTTCATTTCTTTTTCATTTATTTCTGATCTGATCTTTATGATTTCTTTCCTTCTGCTAACTTTGGGGTTTTTTTGTTCTTCTTTCTCTAATTGCTTTAGGTGCAAGGTTAGGTTGTTTATTCGAGATGTTTCCTGTTTCTTAAGGTAGGATTGTATTGCTATAAACTTCCCTCTTAGAACTGCTTTTGCTGCATCCCATAGGTTTTGGGTCGTCGTTTTTTCATTGTCATTGGTTTCTAGGTATTTTTTGATTTCCTCTTTGATTTCTTCAGTGATGTCTTGGTTATTAAGTAGTGTATTGTTTAGCTTCCATGTGTTTGTATTTTTTACAGATTATTTTCATGTAATTGATATCTAGTCTCATAGCGTTGTGGTTGGAAAAGATACTTGATACGATTTCAATTGTCTTAAATTTACCAGGACTTTATTTGTGACTCAAGATATGATCTATCCTGGAAAATGTTCCATGAGCACTTGAGAAGAATGTGTATTCTGTTGTTTTTGAATGGAATGTCCTATAAATATCAATTAAGTCCATGTTGTTTAATGTATCATTTAAAGCTTGTGTTTTGGACTTCCCTGGTGGTGCAGTGGTTGAGAATCTGCCTGCTAATGCAGGGGACATGGGTTCGAGCCCTGGTCTGGGATGATCCCACATGCTGCAGAGCAACTAGGCCCGTGAGCCACAACTACTGAGCCTGTGCATCTGGAGCCTGTGCTCTGCAACAAGAGAGGTCGTGATAGTGAGAGGCCCGCGCACCGCGATGAAGAGTGGCCCCCGCTTGCCACAGCTAGAGATAGCCCTCGCACAGAAACGAAGACCCAACACAGCAAAAATAAATAAATTAATAAACTCCTACCCCCAACATCTTCTAAAAAAACACAAAACCTTGTGTTTCATTATTTATTTTCATTTTTGATGATCTGTCCATTGGTGAAAGTGGGGTGTTAAAGTCGCCTACTGTGATTGTGTTACTCTCGATTTCCCCTTTTATGGCTGTTAGTATTTGCCTTATATATTGAGGTGCTCCTATGATGGGTGCATAAATATTTACAATTATTATACCTTCTTCTTGGATCGATCCCTTGATCATTATGTAGTGTCCTTCTTTGTCTCTTGTAATGGTCTTTATTTTAAAGTCTATTTTTTCTGATATGAGTATTGCTACTCCAACATTCTTTTGATTTCCATTTGCATGGAATATCTTTTTCCATCCCCTCACTTTCAGTCTATATGTGTCCCTAGGTCTGAAGTGGGTCTCTTGCAGACAGAATATATACGGGTCTTATTTTTGTATCCATTCAGCCAGTCTGTGTATTTTGGTTGGAATATTTAATCCATTTACATTTGAGGTAATTGTCAATATGTTCCTGTTACCATTTTCTTAATTGTCTTGGGTTTGTTATTGTAGGTCTTTTCCTTCTCTTGTGTTTCCTGCCCAGAAAAGTTCCTGTAGCGTTTGTTGTAAAGCTGCTTTGGTGGTGTTGAATTCTCTTAGCTTTTGCTTGTCTGTAAAATTTTAATTTCTCCATCAAATCTGAATGAGATCCTTGCTGGGTAGAGTAATCTTGGTTGTAGGTTTTTCTCCTTCATCACTTTAAATATGTCCTGCCACTCCCTTCTGGCTTGCAGAGTTTCTGCTGAAAGATTAGCTGTTAACCTTATGGGGATTCCCTTGTGTGTTATTTGTTGTTTTTCCCTGCTGCTTTTAATATTTTTTCTTTGTATTTATGTTTTGATAGTTTGATTAATATGTTTCTTGGTGTATTTCTCTTTGGATTTATCCTGTTTGGGACTCTCTGTGCTTCCTGGACTTGATTAACTATTTCCTTTCCCATATTAGGGAAGTTTTCAACTATAATCTCTTAAAATATTTTCTCAGTCCTTTTCTTTTTCTCTTCTTCTTCTGGGACCCCTATAATTCAAATGTTCGTGTGTTTAATGTTGTCCTAGAGGTCTCTGAGACTGTCCTCAATTCTTTTCATTCTTTTTTCTTTATTCTGCTCTTCAGTTGTTATTTCCACTATTTTATCTTCTAGGTCACTTATCTGTTCTTCTGCCTCAGTTATTCTGGTATTGATCCCTTCTAGAGAATTTTTAGTTTCATTTATTGTGTTGTTCATCATTGTTTGTTTGCTTTTTAGTTCTTCTAGGTCCTTTTTAAATGTTTCTTGCATTTTCTCTATTCTATTTCCAAGATTTTGGATCATCTTTACTATCATTATTCTGAATTCTTTTTCAGGTAGACTGCCTATTTCCTCTTCATTTGTTAGGTCTGGTGGATTTTTGCCTTGCTCCTTCATCTGCTGTGTGTTTTTCTGTCTTCTCATTTTGCTTAACTTACTGTGTTTGGGATCTCCTTTTTGCAGGCTGCAGGTTCGTAGTTCCCATTGTTTTTGGTGTCTGTCCCCATTGGGTAAGGTTGTTTCAGTGGGTTGTGTAGGCTTCCTGGTGGAGGGGACTAGTGCCTGTGTTCTGGTGGATGAGGCTGGATCTTGTCTGTGTGGTGGGCAGGTCCACACCTGGTGGTGTGTTTGGGGGTGTCTGTGGCCTGATTATGATTTTAGGCAGCCTCTCTTCTAATGGATGGGGTTATTTTCCTGTATTGCTAGTTGTTTGGCCTAGGGTGTCCAGCACTGTAGCTTGCTGGTCGTTGAGTGAAGCTGCGTCTTGGCGTTGAGATGGAGATCTCTGGGAGATTTTCGCCGTTTGATATTACGTGGAGCTGGGACGTCTGTTGTGGACCAGTGTCCTGAAGTTGGCTCTCCCACCTCAGAGGCACAGCCGTGACACCTGGCTGGGTCACCAAGAGCCTTTCATCCATACGGCTCAGAATAAAAGGGAGAAAAAGTAGAAAGAAAGAAAGAAAGAAGATAAAATAAAATAACGTTATTAAAATGAAAAATAAAAAAATAATTATTAATAAAATATTTTTAAAGAGTAATAAAAACAAACAAACAAACAAGAAACCAGAGAGACAGAACCCTAGGACAAATGGTAAAAGCAAAGCTATACAGACAAAATCACACATAGAAACATACACATACACAGTCACAAAAAGAGAAAAAGGGAAAAAATATATATGTATCTTTGTTCCCAAAGTCCATCTCCTCAATTTGGGATGATTTGTTGTCTAGTAGCTATTCCACAGATGCAGGCTACATCAAATTGATTGTGGAGATTTAATCCTCTGCTCCTGAGGCTGCCGGGAGAAATTTTCCCTTTCTCTTCTTTGTTCGCACAGCTCCCGGGGTTCAGCTTTGGATGTGGCCCCGCCTCTGCATGTAGGTCACCTTAGGGCGTCTATTCTTCGCTCAGACAGGACGGGGTTAAAGGAGCAACTGATTTGGGGGCTCTGGCTCACTCTGGCAGCGGGGAACGGAGGGGTACGGTTGTGGGGCGAGCCTGCGGCGGCAGAGGCCAGGAAGCTTCAGTGTTCTTTAACTCCATTATCCTACTCAGGATAGCAAACAAAATAATATGGGTATGAAACTTCCATGTCCTTTTGGAGTCTTCCTTATTTAGTTTTCTGATCTTCATGTTTCTGAGCTACTACTACTATCATCTGACCCGTGTACAGTTTCTTAAAATGCAGAGGAAAAAAAGTACAATTCCCTGAAAAGCATTCAAACTACATCTAGCATAGAACCAGCACACAAAATATATAAGCTGTCAGTGATAAATACCATGTATATCAAACTATAATTATCATAAAAATACAGCAAGAAATCTTAACATCTCAATGTAAGTGTAAATCTAATGAGACAACAACAGAGTTTCTTGGAGGAAAAAGCTGTATTGACCCATTGTTAACTTTTGATCCCAGCTTATTATCTGAGTCAGCCAGGAGGTTTTCAGCAACATCAGCTTTTGTAGCCTCAGTCCTGCTAGATCATCAGAGGCTCATGAATGTTGGAACTTATAGAGAGAAGGAGGCACTAATGTACATGATTGGTTGTTTTCTCTTTCTTTAATTCCACTAGTACTTGAAGAAAAAGGAAATGAATGTACTACAAATCTTTTCTTTTGAAAGCAGTGTTACACTTTTTATTACAGTACCATTTTGGTAAAGTTAAGTATGCCTAGACTCCTCTTCCTGATTTCCACCATTTAAAACTTAAACCTTTCCCTTCCTTCCCACGTTTATGTTAACTTATATACTGACTGTGGATCATATGGTATCTTCAGAGAAGCTGGTATGTAGGGATAGCACATAAAGATACATAAAGAATGTAGAGGCATTCATGTGCTGTAGCTTAGAGCTAAATTAAATTAAAGGTAGGAAAAAAAACCTTTCAGGGGTGTGAGCATATTGCTCATTGAGTGTTTGGGAGTTATTGAAATAGAGTTCCAGAGTTAAGACTGTGGGAACATTCTCACTGAGAGTGAGAAGTCTCCTCCGGTTCATGGAATATGAAATGACGTGAAATATATATATTTTTTAATTCGAAAAGGAAATGAAATAGATCCAGGTTAAGAAGATAAACTGAACTTGAGTAGATTTCAAGAAGTGTAGCATGGTTCCATCTGATTTTATTCTGCATCTATAGAACAGGAAAGTTTTTTTAGTTAGCATTTCTCAAGAAATGAATTGCGTTTCCATGGAAATGCAGTTCATCCTCCCTAAATTTTACCATTAGAGCCACCTTGGGTTCTTGTTAAAATTTTGGATCAACCCTTACTGTATAGGAGTAGGACATCTTAGAGAAATATATGCCTACAGTTTACAGAAAGTGGTTTTATCTTTTTCTTTTCAAGTACTGGAGCTGTTATAAGGAACATGATTTCCCAATTCACCTTCCTTTAGTGAGTCCTTGGGTTTGACATTTATATTTCCAAACTCAACCCCACTATGGCTTAGTTTTTACTTTCAACACTATTTTATCCTAGGGAAAAAGAAGAGTAGATATATGCCCTTTGGTTTTATTTTATTTATTTATTTTTTAAAATTTGTTTTATTGAAGTATAGTTGATTTACAATGTTGGGTTAATTTCTACTGTACAGCAACGTGATTACATTATACATATATATTTATACATTCTTTATCATATTCTTTTCCATTTGGGTTTATCACAGGATACTGAATATAGTTCCCTGTACTATACAGTACAACCTTGTTGTTTATCCATTCTATATATAATAGTTTGCATCTACTAATTCCAAACTCGCAATCCATCCCTCCCCGACCCATGGTGGTTTTATTTTATAAAGCATCAAACGTATGAAGTAGAAAATCATTCTACTTTGGGACAGAGATTTTCTGGGAAATTTAATCCTTTATTATTCAAGGTAACTCAACTAGAACACTTTGGGCCAAAGTGTTTGTGGCAGGCAGCCTCCTTAGTTGCGGCTCACCGGCTCCTTAGTTGCGGCATGTGGGTTCCTTAGTTGTGGCATGTGGGTTCCTTAGTTGCAGCAGGTGGGATCCTTAGTTGTGGCATGCGAACTCTTAGTTGCGGCATGCATGTGGGATCTAGTTCCCTGACCAGGGATCAAACCCAGGCCCCCTGCATTGGGAGCGTGGAGTCTTAACCATTGAGCCACCAGGGAAGTCCCATGCAACTTGCTTTTAGTGATAAATTCCAGATGTTCTCAACTTCTTTAAAAATACTATCTTTTGTATTCTAAAGCATGTGGAATAAGTTGGCTTTGGTGAGGTTATGTTTGGCTAGAAAAGATGCCATATCTCATATCGAGGATATTAACAGATATGTATTCATCTTACTCTGATACTAAGTAAGGAAAAGATGTTCAGATGGTCACATCATTTGAGTAACTGAGTGATAGAATTGCTTTCTGGGTCGTGCTGTTCTAATTCTGAATTAGCCCTTCCTGTTCTTATTTTTTTCCCACTATAGACAAGAATTCTATGTTGTTTATTACTATAGCATGGATAGACAAACACTGGAGATAAAATAAAATTAACATGCTTCTAAATAAGTCCTAAGTGAATTGTTTTATATTTGTGATAGTTCCCTGTGGCTTGTGCCTGGGGCTTCCCACTGCACATTAAATGATGTTGGGAAATGGGAGCATGATGGTTTATTCATTTTCTTCATCCTGTATTTCACAAGCTTAGACTATGGCAGTTGAAGTAAGATAATCATTTTGTGCCAGAAGAAAGGTAAAAGAAGAAAAACAGTTTGTCAACAGGAGCTTAAATTTAACATTAGAAACCTGGAAAATATGGAAAAAAGGTGACACCTGAGCAACACTACTCCAATAGGGTAATCTGATAGCTTTTCCACTATTGATATATTTTAAAAAATGTCACGTTTGTCAGTACGGGCTTAAAAGTAATTTTGAGTATATCTTGGACAAAATAAGCCCGATAAATTTTCCTTTCACATTATTTTCATTGCCTGATTTGTTGGATAGTCTCTCAGTATTTCCAGGTGAAGGTGGTTTTAGCAAGCATGAATTCCACTCTTTTGTCCACAGGGTTAGTGGAGAGGGATATTGAATTCCGATCTTAGCTTTGGTGCTGAAAGGTTTTAACAAACACACTTTCTCTGATTGCTTTTCCTACTTATCTGCATTCTATTTCTCTCTGTCAGGATGAAATATTAATTTAACCCAGGCATTGTTTGTGGAAGGTTTAAGGAGTGATCTGTGTATTTAAATTTTCTTGTTAATGTGGTAGTGAATTAGGACCAATTTTTGGATAAAATAGAACTGTATACAAGTCAGTTCCTCTTTATTTTCATTAAGAATGGGACTGGGATGGCAGCAGCACGTCTGTGAAATCTGTAGTGGTAGCTCTCTGTTCTCTAGAAGGCCTCCCATGACACTGAGTGTTCATGACACTGCAGGGAATATTCAACCTGCTGTTAGGTTCCTACCAATTCTTCTTGACTGAGTTGATATGACAGTAATATTTATTGAGCTTATCTTTCAATATGTGAGGCATTATGCCAAGAGCATATAATGTATAAACTGATTAATTCTCACAAAAACTCCATGGGTTAAATATTATCGTTATCTCCATTTCACAGATGCAGGCACATTGGAGACTGAATTCAAATCTAAGCTGTTTAACTACAGAGCCCATGTGTTTAACAACTGCTCCATGCTGGCTCCTATAGCATGGCTGGGAAAACTAGTTGCTGAATGTTCAGAAATGTGAATTTTGGGAAAGAAACAGGAGAGTGATGTGGTAGTGAAATGGTTGCCCCCAATATGAGTTTTCTTTGTCTTCGAATAACAGAATCCTGATAGATTCATGGCCAGTAGCAAAAGGAGCTAAATTTCCCAGTGTCCCTTATAGCTGTAATTGTGCTTTTTAAAAAATTAATAATTAATTTATTTTTTGGCTATGTTGGGTCTTTGTTTCTGTGTGAGGGCTTTCTCTAGTTGTGGCAAGCGGGGGCCACTCTTCATCACGGTGCGCGGGCCTCTCACTATCGCGGCCTCTCTTGTTGTGGAGCACAGGCTCCAGACGCGCAGGCTCAGTAGTTGTGGCTCACAGGCCTAGTTGCTCTGTGGCAGGTGGGATCTTCCCAGACCAGGGCTCGAACCTGAGTTCCCTGCATTTGCAGGCAGATTCTTAACCACTGCGCCGCCAGGGAAGCCCTGTAATTGTGCTTTGAGATATGATTAAGCTTAATGAGATGTAAGTAAAACTTTTATTGGGCAGCTTCTGAAAACTTTCCTAAAAGTTAGCCTGTTTGTAGCCTTTGCCTCTGTTCTGCTGCTTGGAATATGGATGTCATGATTGGAACTCTAGCTGTCCTGTGGTACTATGAGGACAAGGTGGTGAAATGAAAAACTTGAAGGAGCCTGGGTTTCTGAGTGCTTTATGGAGTGGAACAACCATACCAGCTCTGGACCACCTTACCTCAGACTCTTATGTGAGAGCAAAGTAGACTTCTGTCTAGTTTACCGCACTGTAATTTTGGGTGTCTTTAATTTTGAGGTAACTGATTGCTTATTTCATGCCCTCTTGACAATGTGGATTGTAAGTAGCTTACCATTTGTGCATAGTAGGCATTCCAGAAATACTTGATGATTTGAGTCTATTTTTAAAATTTCTTCTCATTTTAATATTCAGAATCATCTATTGAGTTATTTTATAAGAGCAGAACAATTTGTATATTGTATCCCGCATGCAAAACAATGCTGTAAATATAAAGCATTGGACAATAATAGAACTTGAGTTTTTTTTCCTTTAAATTAATAATTAAGGTCAAATTTTAGATAGAAAATAACTTACAACTTTAAAAGGAAAACTTTGCCAAATGCACTTTAAGTAAGTTATTGTTTACTGTCATTAAACGTTACGTTTATGGTGTGGGATCAATGGTTAAATCAATTAGAGTGATTTCTGTAAAAAGCAGGTTTATCTGTAATGTTACTAGTCAGAATTCTGATATTTGACATTATATTAAATTTATTATTATTACGGTGAAAATGTACATGTATCAATGTATGTATATATAAGAGCTCTAAACATTAAAGTCCTAAAATGTCTTATTAATCATTAAAAAAAAGAAAATTTATGTTCCTTTAAACACATGTATGAGACTTTTTTCTGAAATGCCTATTTTAAAATTGTAGTATTATAATTTTATAAAAGGTCCATTTTTGTTCAACTATAAGCATGGAATTTTCTCCCCATGCCAAAAACCAAGGGAAAAAATGACAGTGTCTTGGACAAGGGCCATGTCAGTGTAAGAGGGGTTGGACAGCTTTGCGATCTGTGTAGCACAGAGATACACCTGACTGATGGATTTGATATGGAGGTGGGGAGGTGAAGCAGAAGGAGTCATCAAATATGACACACATATTCAACCTGAGCAACTGAGTAGAGGGAGGTGATGCTTATTGAGATGGAGGGACTTGAAAAGGAAGAGATCTGAGGCATGAGGTAGAGGAAAAGGAAGTTCCAGCAGTTCCATGTTGCATATATTGAGTTCAAGATGTCTGTGAGAAGACATCCAAAATAGATGCCAAGGTGTATAAATGAGTTTGCATTTCAGCGGAGATGTTTACATTGCAGATACAAAATTTGGAGTTGTCATTTTAGAGATGATATTATTTATTTATTTAATGTCATAAAATGTTATTATTGTAAACTACAAAACTATTATCTCATGGTTCTTTAGATGAGAAGTCCAGCACAAATTTCACTAGGCTAAAATGATGTGTTAGCAAACTTACGTTTCTTTCTAGAGGCTCCAGAGGTCAATACATTTCCTTGGCTTTTTGAGTTTCTACTGGCCCCCAGCATCCTTTGATTCATTCCCTTCTGTCATCTTCAAAGCCAGCAGTGATGTGTCTCCTTGACCATTCTTTCATAGTCATATTTCCCTCTGAGTTTCTTCTTCTGCTTCTCTCTGACGTATTTAAGGACCCTTGTGATTAATTGGGCCCACTCAGAAGATCCAGAACAACCCTCTCATTTCAATTGTTCTTTTTTTTAAATTAATTTTTATTGGAGTATAGTTGCTTTACAATGTTGTGTTAGCTTCTACTGTACAGCAAAATGAATCAGCCATACATATACATATATCTTCTCCATTTAGGACACTACAGTGCATTAAGTAGAGTTCCCTGTGCTATATGGTATGTTCCCATCAGTTGTCTATTTTATACATAGTATCAATAGTGTATATGTGTCAATAGAGATGAAAAGTCATGAGAATATTTGAGATCATCTAAGAAGAAAGTATAGAGCAAGGTAAGAACAGGGCTCTGAAACTAGCCTGGTGAATATGGTAATAAATTTATGTGTTATGATCAAAAGATTATGATGTGTGTTGGAATCTGGTGTGGATTTCTCTTTCTCTGGGTGCCACTGGTCTGCTTGATGCTCTTGACCCATGCCATCTGCTCTAGGGTGGCACTTACTCATGTTGAGTCCTGACTGGGGAGCTGGGCAGTTAAAGTCATATGTAGGAATGAAGAATGGAATCAAATAAATGCTTTCATTAAAGAACTGTTGATGTGAGAATTCTAAGGGCTCCTTCTAGAAATGCATAGAATTCAATGTGTAAAGAATTTAGAATATTTCTTTCTGGATCCTTAGTATCTCTTTAATCTGTCTTCTCTTGGATGCTTTGAGACAAGGATAAAAATTAACTCTAGAATAATAATACTTTGCAACTATAAACATGGGGGTTGGTTATTTAATGATTGGTGCTCATGTTCTGTCTCTAAAATTGGCTACATTTGAGCTTTCACAGTTTCACAGCACTCTCATACTATCATATATTGAAGTGCCATTAGTGTTGGGCCACAAAGAATTTTCCTAATAAAGGAATTCAAGACTCTTACAAGTTTTAACAGGACCGAAAGGCAGGTGGTGTGTGTGTATGTGTGTGTGTGTGTGTGTGTGTGTGTGTGAGGTCAGGGGGTGGGGAACAAAGAGAGGGAGGGAGGGAGGAATGTTTGGAGAAGAAGCTGTTGCTAAGTAAGTTAAGGACAAAAATTGAAAAAAATAAAGACAGCATCTGTTTTTACATTTAAAATAATTTAGGATTTGATTAATTAAAAATATCAGAAATTTCTCCTTCCAATCTGAATGCTACTCTTTCAATTCACTGAGCAAGAGACTGCCTTTTTATTCCCCTCAAATCCTGTAATATGCCTAGATTTACTGTAGAAAGTGCCTAAGACATTTTTATGGCTTGCACTGAGGCTATAATCAGTGCATAGCTTAGTGTCTTACACATATTTATTCATTTCACTAAAATTTATTGAATACCTACCAGGCACACTTATTAATTTCACTAGCATTTCTTGAACTCCTACCGTGTCCACCATAACTGAATCTACTCATATGCTCCCTTTGTGGACCCAGCATGAAATTAGTTTTATGAGCTGTGAGTGGGCAGCTTTCCGAAAATAAATATGTTGTGCACTATTTTTTGCTACCAGAAAAAATTAAGTATTTAAAAACGTAGCCTTGCCTCCAAGCCAATTGTTATCTCTGTTGAAGTATTGCTGACATTAGAGTGCTTTGCATGCTGTTTTCTGATTCCTAGAGGAGTCAACTAACAATAATAACAACTCTCCATTCCTCTCTCCCTTCACCCCATCGGTTCTGCACATATTCGATGAATATTTGGCTTTGCTCTCAGAGTTGGCTTCTTCCAATTTTCTCCTCAAAATTTCTTTAACTTTCCATGTTTTTCATCCTAAAAGAGGCTGTGAGACTCCCACTAGATTAACTTGGCTCAGAAGATTACTGAGCTTCAAAAGTTTGGCTTTAGGAGAATCTCTAGAGTCTAATTCTGAAGCCTTAGTATCCATGAAAAATGAAAACCTCACATTTCCTTCAAGGGCTGTGTATAGCCAGGGTTTTACAAAGTTTACAACATGGTATCACACTTAATTCTGAGAACAGTGTTTGCCAAGTTTGCCCTGCTGAAACGTATGTACTTCCTTCTACCTCTTTTCCTTAAATGTAGGCTATTTTTCAGGGAATTAAACAGAAACCAGTTCATAGATCTTCTTGCTTAGAATTTTGAATGTTCAAATTGTTAAGGGCAGTAGACACCGTCTTGGCAAGGAATTCTCACTAGCATCAATGGTTAGGGCTTCCTTAGGGAGCTCCATTAACTTCCTTAAGTTAATTGCAAAATTTTGTGTGTGTTCATTTAGTCGATAAATATTTATTGAGCACCTACTATGTGCTAGGCAATTTCTTAGGCTCTCAGGATATACCAGTGAACCGAACAAAATTTCTAGCTCTCATGTAGCTTATATTTTTACAGGTGTAAACAGAAAGTAAACATAATTCATCAGTAAATTTTATATTGTGTTAGAGTGTTGGGGGTCCCCATGACCACTCCTGGGTTCAGTGATATGCTGGGAGGACTCACAGGACTCAGCATATAATCATACTCACAGTTAAGGTTTGTTATAGTAAAAGGGTGCAGAGCAAGATCAGCACAGGGAAAAGGCACAAGGGACAAGTTTGGGAGAGACCAGGCACACACGTCCAGAGTGTTCTTTTAATGGAATTACATGGATGCACTTAATTCTCCCAGCAAGTTGTGACCACATGAATGAAATGTCTACCAGTGAAGCTCATTAGGTACTCAGTTCCCAGGGTTTTTACTGGCGCCTGGTCATGTAGGCATCCTCTGCCTGGCACATATCAAATTATTGTACACTCCTTGAAGGAAAAGAGGTATTCAGCATAAACCATATTGTCTACATGAACAGTTTAGAGTGAGTGAGCCACTCTTATCAGTTCCAGGAATGTGAGAATCCTTCTGAAATCCAAGTTCCTAGGGACTAGCCAAGGGCCAATCTTATGAGCAAGGCTTTCCAAGGATAGCAGTGAAGCCTGCTCTATTAATTCTTTTGTACATAGATAGATTATGATAAGTGCTCTGGGGGAAAATTTTAGAGCAAAAGGCAAGGACCAGTAGTGCTGGAAAGGGATGTGGGTTCCAATTTTAAATAAGGTGATCAGAGTAAGCCTCACTGGGAGGGTGATACTTGAACATCTTAGAGGTTAAGAAAAGGTCCTAGGCAGAGAAAACAGCCAGTGCAATTACTCTAAGGTGAGAGCTTGCTTGTCACATTTGAGAAAGAGCACGAAAGCCACTGTAGCTGGATCAGTGTTAACATGGAGGTGAATTCAGAGAGTTAAGTATGGGTGAGAGGACTGGTGGCCAGATTGTATTGGCCTTTGTAGAACATTGACATTGTAGGGTTTATGTATGTGTGCACTTCACTAAGGAAAGACCCAATAATTTTCATTTATTTAGATTCTATGAACCCCCAATGTTTAATAACTGCAGATCTAGGCTAAATTCCTCATCTTACAGTTGGAGAACCAAGTGCTAAGTGATGACAAGTGTCTTGTTTAAAATCACATGGTCATCAGTAAGAGAATGGAGGATAGGAAGTAGAATGTAAATCTCTCCCTCAAGTTCCAGAAAATCCTAGTGACTTACTCAATTGCATTTTACTAAAGTTAGTGTAATTAATAACAAATGAACATCAAACTGCCTCAGGGTAGTTGAGACAGAATGTATTCAGTTATTTCTTTCTGTTTAGAATAGAGAGTGATTGGAGTGTCCAATCTCTGGGTAAGTGGGAGGTAAAACAAATATTAAACACCTAATAGGGGAGTTTCCCCTTCTTACAGAATGTATGATAATTCAATTAAATGCACTTATCCCTTCCCCCATAAAAATCTTATTTTCATTGCTTGTAAGGTTCTTCCTGTTTTGTCCCCATTATTACTATATTTTAATAAAGAAAAGGCTTATTAATCTGCCTCCTATTTTTAAAGGATTTAACCGCAGTTTTCCACAAGGGCTATAGAAATAAAATAAAGCTAACTTCTCTCATTCGCGACTCTGTAAGTCACACGAAGAAGGCACAGTTGAAAGGTGTGTGAAATGCAGCTAAAGAGCATCTAGTGAACATAGATCCAGAAAGCAACATGTTTGACCTTAAAACCCAAGATGATATAAGCTTCTTATGAAGTCAACAGATAATTACTAATTTTTTCTTTCAAAATGAAATCAGACTGAAAAGAAGATTGGCAGTTTTTCAAACATTTACTGCTTTTAAACAAAAGAGAAATGAATGTTGGGTGCACATAGGTCTGTGGTGTACGTTTGCTAATAAAGATATGATTTTGGTGACAGCTGTGGAAGGCAATTTAATAATGCCTTTTTGTTGTTGTTTTGATAAAACAAAAAGTAAAAAGGACTCTAGAATTTTAAAGGTTAGGTTCAGAGCTATTTAATTATTACATGTATTTGGAAGTATAGGCATTTAAAAATACTTTTTATTTTCAAGGAGGAAAATCATTAACTACATCCTCTGAATATGAGGAGGTAAGACATGACATATGTTATTTCACAGATAAAAAAATTCTCTGTTCGTTAAGCAATATTTCTATATTACAGTCTTTTGGGATATTGCTGTTAAATACTTTATGCTATGTATATTGTCTCAACCAATGCTGCAACTAGTGGCTCTGTAACAGGTAGATGGCATCAAACCTGTATAAGCATAAAGTGTCTATTACTATTAAAGAGATAAGTTTGATATGACACACAAGATATAAGATCTTGAAGACTTTCTGTCATAGTTTTGATTCCTTTTATGTATTTGTAACCATGCAAGGCTTTGCTTTTGTTGATGGTGGTCGGATAAACTTGGCTAGACTTAACTACTAGAATCATTCTGTTTGTACTAAAGCTCTAGACAAAAATTTTAATCACTTTTATTATGTCTTTTATGCTCTATATCACATATGATTTATAATCTATATCACATATGCTTATTATGAAAATTTAAACCCATAGAAAAGTAAGAAGGCAGAAAATCACTCCCAATTCTGCTTTCCAGAAATAACTGTTCTCAACATGTGAACATCTTTTCAAACATCTCTCAGTGTGTCTTTATTGAGCAAAATATAGCTAGATATAATTTTAGGAAAATGGGATCACAGTATACATGGCATTTTAAATACCAAGTATTAATTTACTTGAGTTAAATGAAAGAAAAGAGATTGAAGTAAAATTGGAGGAATTGTTGACTTCACTCAGAAAAATATTTCTTTACTACAGTAATATAGAGCATAAAATATCCCATTATTGTTAGGAAAAGTATAAACTATTTTAAGTGTTTAGAATCAACACTATTTTTTAAACTTTATATTTCTTATTTTCAAATAAAACGTTACTCATTTGGAGTCTATTTCAGTTGTTCTCTAGTGCACTGTTGCCATGGTAATCGCAGGAACAAGGCATGGTTGAGAGTGATATAGAGGCCTGTAGAGCACACAGTGAGCATATATCCAGAAAGTAGTGTAACCATTAGTGGTTTTCTATGAAAGATGAAAAAATATTGCAATACAAATATACTTTTTATCGGATACCCCCATCTTCTAATTTCTGATGTATTATTCTCTATACATGTCTTAATTTATATTTTCCTTTTGTTCTGTAGCCATAATTATCAGTTATTGAATTCATTTAAAAAGTTCATCAAAGTTATTCGTTTCATTTAAAAATTAATTCTGACCAATCACCAACGCTTTTACTATTATTTCTTTATTGTAAGTTCTTTGTTTTGATTCTGCTCTTGGATGCTGGATTTTGTGGCTCAGGAATTTTTTAAGGAAGTACTCATAAGTGTTTTGTTCACAAAGTTTTATATGTTTAAGATTGTTGATTTAATTGATAGTTGATGGATACCTTGACTGAACGTAAAATTCTTACACTTCCTCCCCTAATGTACTTTAGATATTATTTGTGGTCACTTCTTTAATAGAATTGGTGGAGGTAAATTTACTGCTAAGTTGCCAGTCAATTTGCTGAATAACCAGTTTGCCAAATTTGGCAATATTATCAATTTTAAAATTATCAAATTGTATTATTTTGGGATGGGGAGAGAGTGGGGAGTTTAGTTTTGATGTGAAGTTTGAATGGATGTTAGACAATGAAGTCAGAGTGTCGAGTGGCAGTAGGAAAATGAGTCTGGAGTTCAGTAGAGAGGTTGGGCTGAAGATACACATTTGGAGTTGACAGTATAAAGATGGCAGTTAAGGACATTGAATTGGATGAGAGTTAGTATAGATGGAGAAGAGGAAAGGTGTTAGCACTGTACCTTACTTGCACTCCAGCAGTTAGAGCTCAGAAAAATGAGGAGGAATACCAAAGATAACAGAGAAGGAGCTGCCATTAAACTGGGAAGAAAACATACTTAATTTTTTAAATTATTTTTTTAAATTAATTTTTATTGGAGTATAGTTGTTTTACAATGTTGTGTTAGTAGAAAACACGCTTTAAATATCAAGAAGGAGAAAGTGACTGAATGTGTCAGATGCTGCTGAATAAGATAAAGACTGGAAATTATACATTGCAATAGGCCACGTAGAAGTTATTTGGGTCCCTGATAAGATCAATGTAGCAGGTAAACTACCAATAAGTTTAATTAGAGAAGAAAAGTGAAAATGAAAAATATAATATTATATATAATAATAGACAATATTTTTAAAATGTTGAAATAAAGTTAGACGCAAGTCCGGCAATAAATTTGAATATTGGAAATTTTATTTGTTTGCCATAGTGTTTTCCTTTGTCAATAATTTTATAAACAAAAACAAAACAAGGAGAGGACCTTCAAGATGGCAGAGGAGTAAGACGTGGAAATCACCTTCCTCCCCACAAATATATCAAAAATAGGTCTACATGTCGAACAACTCCTACAGAACACCTACTGAATGCTGGCAGATGACCTCACTTGCCAAAAGGTAAGAAACTTCCCACGTACCTCGCTGTGCGGCTGACAGGGTCTTAGTGCTCTGGCAGGGTGTCAGGCCTGAGTCTCCAATGTGGAAGAGCCGAGTTCAGGACACTGGACTACGGGAGACCTCTTGGCCCCACGTAACATCAATTGGTGAGAGCTCTCCCAGAGATCTCCGACTCAATGCTAAGACCCAGCTCCACTCAACAACCAGCAAGCTCCAGTGCTGGACACCCCATGCCAAACACTAGCAAGACAGGAACACAACCCCACCCATTAGCAGAGAGGCTGCCTAAAATCTCACTAAGTACACAGACACCCCAAAACACACCACCAGATGCAGTCCTGCCCACCAGAAAGACAATTTCCAGCTTTTTCCACCAGAACACAGGCACCAGTCCCCTCCATCAGGAAGCCTACACAACCCACTGAACCAACCTTACCCAATGGGGGCAGACACCAGAAACAGAAACAGAAACAATGGGAACTACCAACCTGCAGCCTGCAAAAAGGAAACCCAAATGCAGTAAGTTAAGCAAAATGAGAAGATAGAGAAATACACAGCAGAAGAAGGAGCAAGGTAAAAACGCACCAGAACAAACAAATGAAGAGGAAATAGACAGTTTACCTGAAAAAGAATTCAGAGTAACGATAGTAAAGATGATCCAAAATCTTGGAAATAGAATGGAGAAAATACAAGAAATGTTTAACAAGGAACTAGAAGAACAAAAGAGCAAACAAACAATGATGAACAACACAATAAATGAAATTAAAAATTCTCTACAAGGAATCAATAGCAGAATAACTGAGGCAGAAGAACGCATAAGTGATCTAGAGGATAAAATAGTGGAAATAACTACTGCAGAGCAGAATAAAGAAAAAAGAATGAAAAGAATTGAGGACAGTCTCAGAGACCTCTGGGACAACATTAAACGCACCAACATTTGAATTATAGGGGTCCCAGAAGAAGAAGAGAAAAAGAAAGGGACTGAAAAAATATTTGAAGAGATTATAGTTGAAAACTTCCCTAATATGGGAAAGGAAAAAGTCAATCAAGTCCAGGAAGCACAGAGAGTCCCATACAGGATAAATCCAGGGAGAAACATGCCAAGACACATATTAATCAAACTATCAAAAAATAAATACAAAGAAAAAATATTAAAAGCAGCAAGGGAAAAGCAACAAATAACATACAAGGGAATCCCCATAAGGTTAACTTCTGATCTTTCAGCAGAAACTCTGTAAGCCAGAAGGGAGTGGCAGGACATATTTAGAGTGATAAAAGGGAAAAACCTACAACTAAGATTACTCTACCCAGCAAGGATCTCATTCAGATTCAACAAGAAATTAAAACCTTTACAGACAAGCAAAAGCTAAGAGATTTCAGCACCACCAAACCAGCTTTACAACAAATGCTGAAGGAACTTCTCTGGGCAGGAAACACAGAGGAGGAAAAGATCTGCAATAACAAACCCAAAACAATTAAGAAAATGGTGACAGGAACATACATATCAATAACTACCTTAAGTGTAAATGGATTAAATGCTCCAAAAAAAAGACATAGACTGGCTGAATGGATACAAAAACAAGACCTGTATATATGCTGTCTACAAGAGACCCACTTCAGACCTAGGGACACATACAGACTGAAAGTGAGGGGATGGAAAAAGATATTCCATGCAAATGGAAATCAAAAGAAAGCTGGAATAGCAATTCTCATATCAGACAAAATAGACTTTAAAATAAAGACAAGAGACAAAGAAGGACACTACATAGTGATCAAGGGGTCAATCCAAGAAAAAGATATAACAATTGTAAATATTTATGCACCCATCATAGGAGCACCTTAATACATAAGGCAAATGCTAACAGCCATAAAATGGGAAATCGACAGTAACACCATCATAGTGGGGGACTTTAACACCCCACTTTCACCAATGGACAGATCATCCAAAATGGAAATAAATAAGGAAACACAAGCTTTAAATGATACATTAAACAAGATGGACTTAATATTTATAGGACATTCCATCCAAAAACAACAGAATACACTTTCTTCTCAAGTGCTCATGGAATATTCTCCAGAATAGATCATATCTTGGGTCACAAATCAAGCCTTGGCACATTTAAGAAAAAGAAATCATATCAAGTATCTTTTCCGACCACAACGCTAGAAGACTAGCTATCAATTGCAGGAAAAAATCTGTAAAAACTACAAACACATGGAGGCTAAAGAATACACTACTGAATAACGAAGTGATCACTGAAGAAATCAAAGAGGAAATCAAAAAGTACCTAGAAACAAATGACAATGAAAACACAATGACCCAAAACCTATGGGATGCAGCAAAAGCAGTTCTAAGAGGGAAGTTTATAGTAATACAATCCTATATCAAGAAACAAGAAACATCTCAAATAAACAACCTAAGCTTAAACCTAAAGGAATTAGAGAAAGAAGAACAACAAAAAAACACCCAAAGTTAGCACAAGGAAGGAATCATAAAGATCAGATCAGAAATAAATGAAAAAGAAACGAAGGAAACAGTAGCAAAGATCAATAAAACTAAAAATTGATTCTTTAAGAAAATAAACAAAATTGAAAAACCCTTAGCCAGACTCATCAAGAAAAAAAGGGAGAAGACTCAAATCAACAGAATTAGAAATGAAAAAGGAGAAGTAACAACTGACATTGCAGAAATAAAAAGGAGCTTGGGAGATTACTACAAGCAACTATATGCCAATAAAACGGACATCCTGGAAGAAATGGACACATTCTTAGAAAAGCACCACCTTCTGAGACTGACCCAGTAAGAAATACAAAATTTAAACAGACCATTCACAAGCACTGAAATTGAAACTGTAATTAAAAATCTTAAAACAAACAAAAGCCCAGGACCAGATGGCTTCACAGGCGAGTTTTGTCAAACATTTAGAGAAGAGCTAACACCTATCCTTCTCAAACTCTTCCAGAATATAGCAGAGGGAGGAACACACCCAAACTCATTCTACGAGGCCACCATCACCCTGATACCAAAATCAGAGAAAGATGTCACAAGGAAAGAAAACTACAGGCCAATATCACTGATGAACAGAGATGCAAAAACCTCAACAAAATACTAGCAAACAGGATCCAACAGCACACTAAAAGGATCACACACCATGATCAAATGGGGTTTATCCCAGGAATTCACGGATTCTTCAATATATGCAAATCAATCAGTGTGATACACCATATTAACAAATTGAAGGATAAAAACCATATGATAATCTCAGTAGATGCAGAAAAACCTTTCAACTAAATTCAACACCGATTTATGATAAAAACACTCTCCAGAAAGTAGGCATAGAGGGAGCTTACCTCAACATAATAAAGGCCATATATGACAAAGCCACAGACAACATCGTTCTCAATGGTGAAAAACTGAAAGCATTTCCACTAAGATCAGCAACAAGACAAGGATGCCCACTCTCACCACTATTTTTCAACATAGCTTTGGAAGTTTTAGCCATGGCAATCAGAGAAGAAAATCAAAAAAAGGAATCCAAATCAGAAAACAAGAAGTAAAACTGTCTCTGTTTGCAGATGACATGATACTATACATAGAGAATCCTAAAGATGCTACCAGAAAAGTACTAGAGGTAATCAATGAATTTTAAAGTAGCAGAATACAAAATTAATGCACAGGAATCTCTTGCATTCTTATACACTAACAACGAATAATCTGAAAGAGAAATTAAGGAAAAGTTCCCATTTGCCATTGCAACAAAAAGAATGAAAGTCCTAGGAATAAACCTACCTAAGGAGACAAAAGACCTGTATGCAGAAAACTATAAGACACTGATGAAAGAAATTAAAGATGATAGAAACAAATGGAGAGATATACCATGTTCTTGGGTTGGAAGAATCATCATTGTGAAAATGACTAAACTACTGAGAGCAATCCCTATCAAACTACCAAGCGCATTTTTCACAGAACTAGAACAAAAATTTTCAAAATTTGTATGGAAACACGAAAGACCCGGAATAGCCAAATCAATCTTGAGGAAGAAAAACAGAGCTCGAGGAATCAAGCTCCCTAACTTCAGACTATACTACAAAGCAACAGTAATCAAGACTGTATAGTACTGGCACAAAACAGATATATAGATCAATGGAATGGGATAGAAAGCCCAGAGATAAACCCACACACATGTGGTCACCTTATTTTTGATAGAGGAGTCAAGAATATACAATGTTGAAAAGACAGCCTCTTCAATAAGTGGTGCTGGGAAAACTGGACAGCTACATATAAAAGAATGAAATTAGAATACTCCCTAACACCATACACAAAAATAAACTCAAAATGGATTAAAGATCTAAATGTAAGGCCAGACACTATAAAACTCTTAGAGGAAAACATAGGCAGAACACTCCATGACATAAATCACAGCAAGGTCTTTTTTGACCCACCTCCTAGAAAAATGGAAATAAAAATAAACAAATGGGACCTAATGAAACTTAAAAGCTTTTGTACAGCAAAGGAAAGCGTAAACAAGACCAAAAGACAACCCTCAGAATGGGAGAAAATATTTGCAAAGGAAGCAACTGACAAAGGATTAATCTCCAATTTTTACAAGCAGCTCATGCAGCTCAATATCACAAAGACAAACAACCCAATCCAAAAATGGACAGAAGACCTAAATAGACATTTCTGCAAAGAAGATTTACAGATTGCTGGCAAACACATGAAAGAATGCTCAACAAAGTGTAAATCAAAACTACAAGGTATCACCTCACCCCAGTCAGAATGGTCATCATCAAAAAATCTACAAACAATAAATGCTGGAGAGGGTGTGGAGAAAAGGGAACCGTCTTACACTGTTGTTGGGAATTTAAATTGATACAGCCACTATGGAGAACAATATGGAGGTTCCTTAAAAACTAAAAATAGAATTACCATACGACCCAGCAATCCCACTACTGGGCATATACCCTGAGAAAACCATAATTCTAAAAGAGTCATGTACCAAAATGTTCATTGCAGCTCTATTTACAATAGCCAGGACATGTAAGCAACCTAAGTGTCCATCAACAGATGAATGGATAAAGAAGATGTGGCACATATATTCAATGGAATATTACTCATGCATAAAAAGAAACAAAATTGAGTTATTGTAGTGAGGTGGATGGACCTAGAGACTGTCGTACAGAGTGAGCTAAGTCAGAAAGAGAGGAACAAATACCATATGCTAACACATATATATGGCATTAAAACAAAAATGTTTCTGAAGAAGCTAGGGGCAGGATAGGAATACAGACGCAGACGTAGAGAATAGACTTGAGGATACCAGGAGGGGGAAGGGTAAGCTGGAGCGAAGTGAGAGAGTTGCATTGACATATGTACACTACCAAATGTAAAATAGATAGCTAGTGGGAAGCAGCTGCATAGCACAGGGAGATCAGCTCAGTGCTTTGTGTCCACCTAGAGGGGTGGGATAAGGAAGGTGGGAGGGAGACGCAAGAGGGAGGGTGTATGGGGATATATGTATACATATAGCTGATTCGCTTTGTTAAACAGCAGCAACTAACAGAACAATGTCAATCAGTTATACTACAATAAAGATACTAAAAACAAAGAAAGAAAAACAAAGATATTAAAAACAAAACGCTATGTATTTGAATATACAGATGAGCAAGAAAAAGGAGTAAGAACATACATGCAAAACATTTTTCTGTTTATGGATGTTGGTTACCTGAGAAAAATAAGACCAGAGCAATTTGGTGGAAATTATTAATATTTTCTTTATTCTTGTATCATTTGGTGTTACCATGAAGTTTTATGATTTTCAAAGTTAAAATTTTATAATAGAAAATGAAGTATATAGTAAATTTTATGTAATAAAAACGAAGTATCCATGGTGGCAATATGTGACCCATGAGGGATTCTTTCTCCCCTCCTGAGCCCATAGCTTTAACAGTACATAATAGTTGTGGGCCCACAACTTTCCTTTGGAGCCCAGTCTTGACCTCAAAATCTTTATTGAAATGGTTTTCTAAATAGATAGTCATACACAATTGACTGCAGTTAGTCTTGAACTTAAACTTGTTTCCCAGCCCTGCTGTAGATGATCTCTATAGTTCCTTTGTAGTTTTTGCTTTCAAATTATTCACTATAATTATCAAGTAACTATACTGTGCCAGAAATTGCACGAATGGGAACTATCCTTGGAGGAACTCATGGTCTGTGATTCTATGTGCACCTTCTTTTTGGTTTTCTATTACTTGTCCTAGCCCTTAAGAATGTGTGTTTTTCCCCAAGTTCTGTCTGACATTCTCTTTTGCTAGCTCTACACACACACTCTTTGTAGGTTACTCCATCCACCATCTCTATGCCTGGATTCTTAATTGGGACCTGTATTCCAGACCTCTTTAAGTTTGGCATCCTTGTATGCAATCCAACATGCCTACCATGGAGCTTATTATCTTTCCTCCCTATTGTTACCCTCTTTTATATCCTACCCAGGTTCTATTTTGGACCCTGTTTTTCAAGCCAAGCCACTTTACCCCAACTAGCATGTCTGATTGATGCATAGGTCTGTTGATTTTACTGCCTATATGCTTTTATTATCATTCTTTTCTGCATATCCATTGCTACTATTTTAGTTCAGACTTTCTCCATGTCTCTTCTATAGTTTTGTCACACTCTCCTGTCTTAGGTCTCGTATATTCCACTCATCTACTTTGTCACAAAAATGATTTTTTTCTAGGATTAATTATATAATATCAATCTTTTTCTTGAAATTATACGATGACTGGTGCCTTCACTAGTGTCACATGACTGATAATATTCACATGCCTAATATACTGCAGTGAGTATACCCCAATTTTAACAAAACTCCAGAGTGTATTTTTAGGAAGTACAGGCTTCAATAATTTATAACTGCCATGGTTATTGATAGTTTAGCAGTGGTGATTTGCTAACAAACATGAATTAGAGTAGATAGGCTATAGATTATGTGCAGTTACTGGCAAACTAGCTAAAATTCCATTTTTTACTCTTGTACTCAGTAAACTATATTGGAATGAACATGAGGGTAATATTGTAAGGTAATCTTGAACAGGTTCTTATTTATGTTTAAAAAATAAATCGTTTGCAAATTGCAGTACTTTGGCTTTCATTATTAAAAAATTACTTGTGAAATACTTCATAAATGGCCACTTATCACCATGGTTGGTAAAACCTGAATTTTAGACCAAAGTCCAGATTCTTTACCATAATATACTAAACCCTTCACAGTTTAAGTCATGTATTTATCCATCTATCTATCCATATGTTCATTCATTTGTCACATAGTTAGTGAGCATTCACTATTTGCTAGGGAATTATTTGCTAGGGCCTAGAGCTACACCAGAAAGCAAAACCCAGGTTTTGCTGTCACAGAATCAATGACCACAGCACTTCAGACTTCAAAGCCCTTTCTTTGACGTGCTTGTCCAGCCTCCTCTTCTCTCACAATTTCCAGCCAAATTGACTGTTTACAATTGCCTGATACATTGAGCTATTTCTTTTGTTGGTGTATTCTCCTCCCACTGCCTAGAATGCTCTTCCTCATTTTGTCGACCTGGTCAAAACTCAGTTCAGTTGTTTCTTCTCTAGTCCCTTTTTCTGAATGGGGGCTCCAGTGAAAACCATAAGACCTTTAATAATTTTCCTCAAATATAATTTAAATCTTTTGTTCAAAAGCCTTTTAGGCATAACTCTTAGAAAAATCAGCTCCTAAAATCCAAGTTAAGACATGACATGGGATGTAGTATGTTGGTGGTGGGGTAGTGTGTGTGTGTGTGTTTGTGTGTGTGTGTGTGTGTGTGTGTGTGTCTTACTCATGTGTGACAGGATTGATGGATTCAGTGACCCAGTGAGGTAGAAAGAATGTTGGGATGGGGATGCTAGGGGAAATGAGTTAGAAAAATAGGAGGTTTTATGAAACGTAAGCTTGAATATTCTATAAAATTTACTCTTCTAGAACACATTGTTCCTTAAGACTATAGGATAGTTCAATGCTTTCCTTGCTTTGTTTATTCATGCAAGATTCTTTTTAAAAGTCTTTTGATGTTATTTTTCTCTTAGACACTTAGATATATGACTGAGAATGTGCTTTTCCAGGCATTTGATTTTTTAAAAATCAGTTTTATTGAGATATAATTTGCATACAATGAAATCTGCTCATTTTAATGGTTGAATGAGTTTTGAGACATGTAGCCACCCATGTAGCCACCACAACCAAAATACAAAATATTTCCCTCACTCCAGAAAGTTCCCTTATGCCTCTTTGCAGTCAACTCCTCCCCATTCCTGGCCACAGGAAACCACAGGTATGCTTTTGGTGACTATCAATTAGTTTTGTCAGGTATTTGATTTTTTTTTCCACATAATTACAAATTTTTATACTCTCGTGATGAGAACTTTTAAGATCACATCTTAAAGTTTACCAACTTTTAAATATACAATACAGTATTGTTAAAGGTAGTCAAGGTGCTATGCATTCAATACCCAGAAACTGTTTACCTTTTTTTTTTTTTACATTTTCATTAAAGCAAAATGTTTATTTTATTCTAGTGATTTTGAGTTGCTAAATATTATGGTGAAATGTTCTAATTTTTTTCTCCCCCCCCCTCCACTTTCTCCCCTTGGTGTCCATTCGTTTGTTCTCTACATCTGTGTCTCAATTTCTCCCCTGAAAACTGGTTCATCTGTACCATTTTTCTAGGTTCCACATACATGTGTTAATATATGATATTTGTTTTTCTCTTTCTGACTTACTTCACTCCATATGGCAGTCTCTAGATACATCCACATCTCTACAAATGACTCAAATTCGTTCCTTTTTATGGCTGAGTAATATTCCATTGTATATATGTACCACATCTTCTTTATCCATTCGTCTGTTGATGGGCATTTAGGTTGCTTCCATGACCTGGCTATTGTAAATAGTGCTGAAATGAACATTGGGGTGCATGTGTCTTTTTGAATTATGGTTTTCTCAGGGTATATGCCCAGTAGTGGGATTGCTGGATCATATTGTAATTCTATTTTTCATTTTTTAAGGAACCTCCATACTGTTCTCCATAGTGACTGTATCAATTTACATTCCCACCAATAGTGCAAGAGGGTTCCCTTTTCTCCACACCCTCTCCAGCATTTATTGTTTGTAGATTTTGTGATGATGCCCATTCTAACTGGTGTGAGGTGATACCTCATTGTAGTTTTGATTTGCATTTCTCTAATAATTAGTGATGTTGGGCAGCTTTTTATGTGCTCTTGGCCATCTGTATGTCTTCTTTGGAGAAATGTCTATTTAGGTCTTCTGCCCATTTTTGGATTGGGTTGTTTGTATTTTTAATATTGAGCTGCATGAGCTGATTATATATTGTGGAGATTAATCCTTTGTTCGTTGATTTGTTTGCAAATATTTTCTTCCATTCTGAGGGTTGTCTTTTCATCTTGTTTGTAGTTTCCTTTGCTTTGCAAAGTCTTTTAAGTTTCATTAGGTCCCATTTGTTTATTTTTGTTTTTATTTCCATTATTCTAGGAGGTGGATAAAAAAAGATCTTGCTGTGATTTATGTCAAAGAGAGTTCTTCCTATGTTTTCCTCTAAGCGTTTTATAGTCTTCAGTCTTACATTTAGGTTTAAAATCCATTTTGAGTTTATGTTTGTGTATGGTGTTAGGGAGTGTTCTAATTTCATTCTTTTACATGTAGCTGTCCAGTTTTCCCAGCACCACTTATTGAAGAGACTGTCTTTTCTCCATTGTATATCTTTGCCTCCTTTGTCATAGTTTAGTTGACCATAGGTGTGTGGGTTTAGCTCTATGCTTTCTATCTTGTTCCATTGATCTATGTTTCTGTTTTTGTGCCAGTACCATATTGTCTTGATTACTGTAGCTTTGTAGTATAGTCTGAAGTCAGGGAGTCTGATTCCTTCAGCTCCGTTTTTTTCCCTCAAGAGTGCTTTGGCTATTTGGGGTCTTTTGTGTCTCCATACAAATTTTGAGATGATTTGTTCTATTTCTGTAAAAAATGCCATTGGTAATTTGGTAGGGATTGCATTGAATCTGTAGATTGCTTTGGGTAGTATAGTCATTTTCACAATATTGATTCTTCCAATCCAAGAACATGGTATATCTCTCCATCTGTTGGTATCATCTTTAATTTCTTTCATCAGTGTCTTATAGTTTTCTGCATACAGGTCTTTTGTTTCCCTAGGCAGGTTTATTCCTCGGTATTTTATTCTTTTTGTTGCAGTGGTAAGTGGGAGTGTTTTCATAATTTGTCTTTCAGATTTTTCATCATCAGAGTATAGGGATGCAAGAGATTTCTGTGCATTAATTTTGTATCCTGCAACTTTACCAAATTCATTGATTAGTTCTAGTAGTTTTCTGGTGGCTTTTTTAGAATTCTCTATGTATAGTATCATGTCATCTGCAAAGAGTGACAGTTTTACTTCTTCTTTTCCAATTTGTATTCCTTTTATTTCTTTTTCTTCTCTGATTGCTGTGGCTAGGACTTCCAAAACTATGTTGAATAAGAGTGGTGAGAGTGGACATCCTTGTTGCATTCCTGATCTTAGCAGAAATGCTTACAGTTTTTCACCATTGAGAATGATGTTTGCTGTGGGTTTGTCATATATGGCCTTTATTATGTTCAGGTAGGTTCTCTCTATGCTCACTTTCTGGAGAGTTTTTATCATAAATGGGTGTTGAATTTTGTCAAAAGCTTTTTCTGCATCTATTGAGATGATCATATGATTTTTATTCTTCAATTTGTTAATATGGTGTATCACGTCGATTGGTTTGCATATATTGTAGAATCCTTGCATCCCTGGGATAAATCTGACTTGATCATGGTATATGATCTTTTTAATGTTTTGTTGGATTCCGTTTGCTAGTATTTTGCTAAGGATTTTTACATCTATATTCATCAGCGATATTGGTCTGTAATTTTCTTTTTTTTGTAGTATCTTTTTCTGGTTTTGGTATCAGGGTGATGGTGGCCTCGCAGAATGAGTTTGGGAATGTTCCTTCTTCTGCAGTGTTTTGGAAGACTTTGAGAAGGATGGGTGTTAGCTCTTCTCTAAATGTTTGACAGAACTCACCTGTGAACCCATCTGGTCCTGGACTTTAGTTTGTTGGAAGATTTTTAATCACAGTTTCAATTTCATTACTTGTGATTGGTCTGTTCATATTTTCTGTTTCTTCCTGGTTCAGTCTTGGAAGGGTACCTTTCTAAGAACTTGTCCATTTCTTCAAGGTTGTCCATTTTATTGGCATAAAGTTGCTTGTAGTAGTCTCTTAGGGTGCTTTGTATTTCTTCAGTGTCTGTTGTAACTTCTTTTTCATTTGTAATTTTGTTGAATTGAGTCCTCTCCCTCTTTCTCTTGATGAGTCTGGCTAATGGTTTATCAATTTTGTTTATCTTCTCAAAGAACCAGCTTTTAGTTTTATTGACCTTTGCTATTGTTTTCTTTGTTTCTATGGCATTTATTTCTGTTCTGATCTTTATAATTTCTTTCCTTCTGCTTACTTTGGGTTTTGTTTCTTTTTCTTCCTCTAGTTACGTTAGGTGTAAAGTTAGATTGTTTACTTGGGATTTTTCTTGTTTCTTGAGGTAGGCTTTTATAGCGATAAACTTCCCTCTTAGAACTGCTTTTGCTGCATCCCATAGGTTTTGGATCGTCGTGTTTTCATTGTCATTTGTCTCTAGGTATTTTTTGATTTCCTCTTTGATTTCTTCAATGATCTCTTGGTTATTTAGTAGCGTATTGTTTAGCCTCCACGTGTCTGTGTTTTTCCCTGTAATTCATTTCTAATCTCATAGCGTTGTGGTCAGAAAAGATGCTTGATATGACTTCAATTTTCTTAAATTTACTGAGGCTTGATTTGTGACCCAAGATGTGATCTATCCTGAAGAATGTTCCGTGTGCACTTGAGAAGAAAGTTTAATCTGCTCTTTTTGGATGGAATGTCCTATAAATATCAATTAAATCTATCTGGTCTACTGTGTCATTTAAAGCTTGTGTTTCCTTATTTATTTTCATTTTGGATGATGTGTCCATTGGTGTAAGTGAGGTGTTAAAGTCCCCCACTCTTATTGTGTTATTGTCGATTTCCTCTTTTATAGCTGTTAGCAGTTGCCTTATGTATTGAGGTGCTCCTATGTTGGCTGCATATATATTTATAATTGTTATATCTTCTTGGATTGATCCCTTGATCATTATGTAGTGCCCTTCCTTGTCTCTTGTAACATTCTTTACTTTAAAGTCTATTTTTTCTGATATAACTACTCCAGCTTTCTTTTGATTTCCATTTGCATGGAATATCTTATTCCATCCCCTCACTTTCAGTCTGTATGTGTCCCTAGGTCTGAAGTGGGTGTCTTGTAGACAGCATATATGTGGATCTTTTTTTTGTATCCATTCAGGAAGCCTGTGTCTTTTGGTTGGAGCATTTATTCCATTCACGTTTAAGGTAATTATCGATACGTATGTTCCTATGACCATTTTCTTCATTGTTTTGGGTTGACTTTTGTAGGTCCTTTTCTTCTCTTGTGTTTTCTACTTAAAGAAGTTCCTTTAGGATTTGTTGTAGAGCTGGTTTGTTGGTGCTGATTTCTCTTAGTGTTTGCTTGTCTGTAAAGCTTTTGATGTCTCTATCAAATCTGAATGAGATCCTTGCCGGGTAGGGTAATCTTGATTGTAGGTTGTTCCCTTTCATCACTTTAAGTATATCATGCCACTCCCTTCTGGCTTGTAGAGTTTCTGCTGAGAAATCAGCTGTTAACCTAATGGGAGCTCCCTTGTATTTTATTTGTCGTTTTTCCCTTGCTGCTTTCAATAATTTTTCTTTGCCTTTAATTTTTGCCAATTTGATTACTATGTGTCTTGGTGTGTTTCTCCTTGGGTTTATCCTGTATGGGACTCTCTGCGCTTCCTGGACTTGGATGGCTATTTCCTTTCCCATGTTAGGGAAGGTTTTGACTATAATCTCTTCACATATTTTCTCTGGTCCTTTCTCTCTCTCTTCTCCTTCTGGGACCCCTATAATGCGAATGTTGTTGCGTTTAATGTTGTCCCAGAGGTCTCTTAGGCTGCTTCATTTCTTTTCATTCTTTTTCCTTTATTCTGTTCTGCAGCAGTGAATTCCACCATTCTGTCTTCCAGGTCACTTATCCGTTATTCTGCCTTAGCTATTCTGCTATTGATTCCTTCTAATGTAGTTTTCATTTCAGTTATTGTATTGTTTATCTCTGTTTTTTTTTTCTTTGATTTTTCTAGGTCTTTGTTAAACATTTCTTGCATCTTCTCAATCTTTGCCTCCACTGTTTTTCCGAGGTCCTGGGTCATCTTCACTATCATAATTCTGAATTCTTTTTCTGGAAGGTTGCTTATCTCCACTTCACTTAGTTGTTTTTCTGGGGTTTTATCTTGTTCCTTCATCAGGTTCATAGCCCTCTGCCTTTTCATCTTGTCTATCTTTCTGTGGATCTGGTTTTTGTTCCACAAGCTGCAGGATTGTAGTTCTTCTTGCTTCTGCTGTCTGCCCTCTGGTGGATGAGGCTATCTAAGAGGCTTGATGGGAGGGACTGGTGGTGGGTAGAGCTAACTGTTGCTTTGGTGGGCAGAGCTCAGTAAAACTTTAATCCACTTGACTGTTGAAGGGTGGGGCTGGGTTCCCTCCCTGTTGGTTGTTTGGCCTTAGGCAACCCAACACTGGAGCCCACCTGGGCTCTTTGGTGGGGCTAATGACTCTGGGAGGGCCCATGCCAAGGAGTACTTCCCAGAACTTCTGCTGTCAGTGTCTTTGTCCCCAAGGTGAGCCACAGCCCCCGCCCCCCCCCCCCCCCCGCCTCTGCAGGAGACCATCCAACACTAGCAGGTAGGTCTGGTTCAGTCTCCTGTGGGGTCACTGCTCCTTTCCCTGAGTCCCTATGCACACACTACTTTGTTTGTGCCCTCCACGAGTGGAGTCTCTGTTTCTCCCAGTCCTGTCAAAGTCCTGCAATCAAATCCCACTAGCCTTCAAAGTCTGATTCTCTAGGAATTCATCTTCCGGTTGCTGGATCCGCCAGGTTGGGAAGCCTGACTTGGGGCTCAGAACCTTCACTCCAGTGGGTGGACTTCTGTGGTATAAGTGTTCTCTAGTCTGTGAGTCACCCACCCAGCAGTTATGGGATTTGATTTTACTGTGATTGCGCCCCTTCTACCATCTCATTGTGGTTTCTCCTTTGTCTTTGGATGTGGGGTATCTTTTGGTGAGTTCCAGTGTCTTCCTATCGATGATTGTGAGCAGCTAGTTGTGATTCTGGTGTTCTCCTAAGAGGGAGTGAGAGCACGTCCTTCTATTCTGCCATCTTGGTTCCTCTTCTGAGATCTTGCTCATAATTCTTTTGGATATGTACTCAGAATTGGGATTGCTGGATCATATGGTAATTCTATTTTTAATTTTGTGAGGAACCTCCATATTGTTTTCCATAGTGGCTGTACCAATTTACATTCCTACCAACAGTGCACAAGGGTTCCTTCTTCTCCACATCCTTGCCAACACTTGATGTCTCTTTTGATGAGAGCCATTCTAACAGGTGTGAAGTGGTATCTCATTGTGGTTTTGATTTACATTTCCTGATGATTTGTAATGTTGATCATCTTTTCATGTACTTGTTGGACATTTGCATGTCTTCTTTGGAAACATGTCTATTTAAATACTCTGCCCATTTTTGAATTGGATTTTTTTCTTTTGAGTTGTGTACTCAAACACAATCTTATTATTTTGGATATTAACCCCTTATAAGATAGATGGTTTGCAATTTTCTCTTCCATTCCATAGGTTGCCTTTTCATTTTACTGATTGTTTCTTTGTTGTGCAGAAGCTTTTTAGTTTGATGTAGCCTCATTTGTTTATAATTGCTTTTGTTGCCCATGTTTTTGGTGTCATATCCAAAAAATCATTGCCAATACCAATGTCAAGGAGCATTTTTCCTCTGTTTTCTTCTAGGAGTTTAACAGTTTCAGGTCTTATGTTTAAGTCTAATCCATTTCAAGTTAATTTTTGTGAGTGGTGTAAGATAGGAGTACAATTTCATTCTTTTGAATGTGAATAGTCTAACACCATTTATTGAAGATAATATCTTTTCCCCATTCAGTATTCTTGGCACACTTATCAAAAATTAGTTGATTGTAAATGTGTGGGTTTATTTTGGGGCTCTCAATTCTGTTCCATTGGTCTATATGTCCGTTTTTAGGCCAGTTCCATAGTTTATATATATAGTTTTGATTACTATAGTTTTGTAATAAAGTTTGAAATCAGGAAGTAAATTGCCTCCAACTTTGTTTTTCCTCAAGATTGCTTTGGCTACTTGAGTTCTTTTGAGGCTCCATATGAATTTTAGGATTGTTTTTTCTGTCTGTGAAAAATGCTGTTGGAATTTTGATATGGATTGCACTGAATCTGTAGATGACTTTGGATAGTATGGATATTTTAACAGTATTAATTCTTTCAGCCTGTGAGCACTTTCCATTTATTTGTATTCCATTTATTTGTATCCTCTTCAGTTTCTTTCATCAATGTTTTACAGTTTTTAGCATACAGATCTTTCACATCCTTGGTTACATTTATTCCTAAGTATTTTATTTTTGTTGCCATTTTGATGCCATTGTAAATGGGATTGATTCCTTTGTTTCTTTTTCACATAGTTTGTTGTTTTTGTATCCTGTAACTTTAACAGATTCGTAGGATTTCCCATATATGAGATCATATCATCTGCAAACAGATACAGCTTTACTTCTTCCTTTCTAATCTGGACACCTTTTATTTCTTTGATTGATTGATTGCTTAATTAATCTGGCTAGAACTTCCAGGACTATGTTGAATAGGAATATTGAGAGTAGGGTGGGCTTACTCCTGGAGTTCTTGGGGGGTAGGTCTGTTGCCTGGGACAGCAGGTAAGCAGGCCTGATGCTTGCGTACATGATCACCAGCCTGGTGCCTGGTCCACAGGGGTGGGCCTGGGGCCTGGATTCACCAGGATAGGCCGGGAATTTGAGTCTGCCATGATGGGCTTCGTACCTGTGTCTGCATGGGTAGTTCTAGATTCTGGGTCCTCAGGCGCTAAACAGGTGTCAAGGGACCACTCTGACAATGTGGGGCAATTTGGCTTTGGGATGAGCCTGGAGCCTGGGTCCATGGGAGTAGGTGTATAACCTGAGGTCTCAGGAGCTGGCCTCAGGGCTTGGGCCATGGGGGCTGGCCCGGTGCTGAGGAAGGATGGAAGTCTGGGTCCACGGGGTCTGGCCTGGAGTCTGTGTTCTCAGGGGCCAACTTGGTGCTGAGGTTGACTGGGAGGCCTGGGTTATGGAAGCTGGCCTGGTGCTGGGGTGGGTTGAAAACGTGGATCTGCAGGAGTTGGTGTTGTGTGGGCCCTGGTTGGAAGTCTCTGTTTGCAGTGCCTGCCTGGAGCTTCAGTTCTTGGGGCCTGATCGGGAGCCTGGGGCCATAGGAGCCACTGAAGGCCTCAGGAGCTGGCCAGCACTAGGATATGCTTGGAGTGTGGGTTTGTAGGAGCCCATTGCGAGCCAGGTGCTATAGGAGCTGTCTGGGCTGCTGCAGCTGGCAGGTGCTGGGATCAGTTGGGGGCCTGGGTTCACAAGAATCCACTGGGATCCTGGTGCTGGGGACACCACCTGGGGTTTATGGAGCTGGCAGGCCCTGGGGTGAGCTGGGGGCCTGTGTTTGATGCTATTGTCAATAGAGTTGTTTTCTTAATTTCCTTTGTGGGTTGTTCATTGTTATGTACAGGAATATAACTGATTTTTGTATGTTGATTTTGTGTCCTGTAACTTTTATGAATTTATTAATTCTAACAGGTTTTTTTTTTTTCTAGAATCTTTAGGGTTTTCTACATATAAGATGTCATCTGCAAACAGATAATTTTACTTCTTCTTTTCTAATTTGGATGGCTTGGTGGCAATTTTTTAGAAAGATACACTTGCAGGCTGCCAACAGATCTTGGTACAGAACAATGCTGTACTGACATTTTCAGAATACTCTCAGGAGTGTAATGCTGCTACCTTTGGCCAGGAACAGTGTGATTAATTGGGTTAGCATTTTTGCTTTGTTATCATGTTATTTGAGATCTTTGGAGAATTAATGGATTGATAATGTAACTACTTATTGTTGTCACTATATATTGATCAAAATTAAGTTGACTTTATTTGCTGCTGTTTTTATTACAGTTCCTGTTCTGCAACAGATCACTCAGAACAATGTAATGATGACCTCTTTCTGATTGTATTCTTGTGATCAGCTGCACATAACCACATACATACACTACACACGCTCACTGACACCCATGCCTACATATATACTGACATACACATACCTATTCTAATTATCTTTCTTCATTTCTCTGTGCCTCATCTGTTGTCTCCCAGGCTCATCATCCACGTTCATTTCCTTTTCCCCCCTCATTCTTTTTTTTTCTTACACTCATACTGCCACTCCCATATATTTTCCTACAGAGTGGCAGAGCAGCTGAGGTTTATGAAGCAGTTTAGACTTCCCACAAACATTGAGCTAGGAGATGCTGTAAAATACAATACTGCTTCACTTGATGATGGTGAGTGAATGGTATAAGCTTTTTATTTGATAAATTTATGTACACAAGCATTCAAGGAAAGTTGTTATTGTGCATGCTTTTTTCAAACTAAGTCACTATGAAAGAAGTGAGAGATTTCATGGCTCTTGTGGCAGTCACAAGAAATAGACTGCATTAATCATGCTGCATAAAAAGACAATAATAAGTAAAGGTTGAAACATTAAACTTTTAGAGATCAGTCATAATTGTAATGGTGCTATGTGTCTTCAGACTTCTTCACAAAATGAAATAACATTCTTTCCATAGTCTCAATTATATTAGCATCTTTCAAAGATGTTGGAATTAAGGCAAAGAGATTAAAAGGAGTCAATTCAGACCAAGAGTGGAAGTCAACTTTTTGAGAATAGAAATTCTCTTATGGTAAGAGAAAAAAGTTTTGAAGTAGAAATTTTTAGCTCCGGTCCTGGTTTTGCCTCTGCCTTTAAATAGCTGTGTCAACTTTGGCAAGTCTCTTAGGTCCTAGTGACTTACTTCCTAGCTCCCAATTTCCTTACTCTTAAATGAGGGGTTAGACTAATGGGTCTCTCTAAGTTAATTTTCAGTATTTAAATACCTCGATTCAATTCTATATTTTTTTCTTTCATCTGAACATTATGCTTAGCCCTCTTAACGGGCACGTTTAATTAATGAAGTCTTTCAGTACTCATTATGCATACCATTTAACTTTTAATGTAGGAAAAAGGTCTCAAAGATGTGATACTGTAATTTAGTCTCTTCTTGAGTGTTGAAAGGGTGATCCAGCAAGTACATAGGTCATACAAGGGGGGGGATGACAATTAAATGTCAGTGTAAGTTAGTTCATCAATTTCTGGTCATGGAAAACATGAATAATAGGAGTCTTATGAGAGTGCATGTGATAGGTTAGTAGACTCTCACAGGACCTTGGGAGTATGGGCCAGATAATGTTGTTGTCCTCTTAGTAACACAAGTTACATGGATCTTTAGTGTTGTACCGGGCCATTAATATGACTCTCTTTCTTTTTTGTGTTAATTCCTAATTCCGCTGGTTGATTTTATACATATTTTAGCCTTTTTAATTCCAGAGTGATGAAATCTTACTTGCCTAACCAATTATTATTTCCATCCATTGGACAGAGCTTTATGTGCTGTGTTACCTAATGACCATTTTGAGATGCTCAGGAAATAGTCTGAAGTTTGGGGCTGTAGGTTGTGTACTATCTCTTAGAAAGAGATGGTAGGTAGAGTAGCACCCAATATCTAATACAGACTTACCTAGAATACTGTGTTTTAACTAGTGTAACTTTTAAAGGATAGTCTTCAAAATAAGCATAATGTTTTTCTTCATGAAATGACTGGCCTATGACTGAGTGGACCTCTACTGCTAGTGTTGTGGTTTATATTTTGGGACACTACACTCAGTTGTTGAAGTAAAACAAAAAAATTAACTAGTAGCATGTTATGTACAAGTCAGAGATTCAGGACTTAGAAAGCTTTTCATGTCATTTGTTTTAACTCAGCATGTGAAGATACGTTATGATTTTTAATCAGTGTTAAATCAATTTGTGTATATTACTAGTATAATTTAGTCAATTAGATTTAGATATTAATTTCTGCTACCTGACAAGTTTATTTCCCTTACATTTCTATGAGAAAGGTACTGAAGAGAGAAGTGAGAAGGTAGCAAGTCTAGATAGAAGACATCCACCAAACATTTTGCATTTATTCATTATTTAATCACAGAATAACTTTAAGTGATACTTCCTGATGAGGAAAACGAGGCCCATAGATAATAAGCAGTTTGTTTAAAGTCTTACAGCAAGTCAAGGATAAAGCCAGGGTTTTAATTCAGGTAGATTGTGTCCAGAACCTTCACAATGCTATACTTTCTCTTCTTAGTCTTTATATTTCTGCCTCTTCCCTCTTCCCTATACCCTGCCTTGGATCTTCTATAGGTTTTTCTCAATGCATACATAACATTTGTTTCCATTCTCATGTGCATTTTCATTAAAGTAGAAAGAATTGTTTCCTCTAGAACACTCTTTCCAGGAAAATCAGTTATAAGAATGGTTTCAATTTTACCTTGGATGGACCAGGACATAGAAGTCAGGCATTGCCTTAATGCTTGTGTGTTGTTTAGGATTCCAGCAGTTGGAACTAGGCTAGGCTTCCTCTAGTTGTGTTGAGCGGGGGCCACTCTTCATTGCGGTGCGTGGGCCTCTCACTATCGTGGCCTCTCTTGTTGTGGAGCACAGGCTCCAGACGCGCAGGCTCAGTAGTTGTGGCTCACGGGCCTAGTTGCTCCGCGGCATGTAGGATCTTCCCAGACCAGGGCTCGAACCCGTGTCCTCTGCATTAGCAAGCAGATTCTCAACCACTGCGCCACCAGGGAAGCCCAATAAAGCATTTTAAAATTAAGTTATGCACACAACATTGTAAATCAACTGTACTCCAATAAAAATTAAAAAAACAAAAAATTGAATTAAGGTATGTATATTTTTAGATATAATGCTGTTGCACACTTAATAGACTATAGTATAGTGTAAATGTAACTTTTATATGCACTGGGAATCCCCCAAATTTGTGTAACCTGCCTTATTGTGATATTTGCTTTATTGTAGTGGTCTAGAACCAAACGCACAATATCTCTGAGGTATGCCTGTATATACTTGTGAAACTAATACCATAATCTATGCCGTAAACTTATCTGTCACCTCCAAAAATTTCCTCCCTCTTTCTTATTTATTGTTATTATTTTTTAGTGATATAAACACTTAATATAAGATTTCCCCTGTTAGCAAATTTTTACGTGTACAATACAGTATTGTTAACTCTGGGTACTGTGTTGTCAGTAGATCTCTAGGACTTATTTATCATGTGTAATTGGAACTTTGTACCCTTCGATTAAAACCTCCCTGTTTCCCCTTCCTTCAAGCCCCTGGCAATCAATATTCCACTCCTGGCTTTTATGAATTGACTATTTTAAATTCATTGTGTAAGTGGTATCATGTAGTGTTTGTCCTTCTGTGTCTGACTTATTTCCCTTAGCATAATATCCTCCAGGTTCATCCATATTGTCACAGATAACGGGATTTCATTCATTTTTAAGGCTGAATAATATTCCATGGTATGTATATACCACACTTTTTTTATCCATTCATCCCTTAATGGACATTTAGGTTGCTTTCATGTCTTGGCTATTGTGAATAATACTGCAGTGAACCCAGGGTGCAAATATTTCTTTGAGATCCTACTTTCAGTTCCATTGGCTGTATTTCCAGAAGTGAGATTGCTATATCATAATGGTAGTTCTAGTTTTAGTTTTCTGAGGAACCTCCATTTTGTCTTCCATAGGGGTTGTATCAATTTACATTCCCACGAACAGTGCACAAGGGTTCCTATTTCTCCCCATCCTCGCTAATGCTTTATTTTTTCTTTTTCATCATAGCTGTTCTAACCAGTGTGAGGTAATATCTCATTGAGGTTTGCATTTCCCTGATGATAAGTGATGTTGAGCACCATTTCAGTGCTTGTTGGTCATTTGTCTTCTTTGGAAAAACGTCTCTTCAGTTTCTCTGCCCATCTTTAAATTGGATTGTTGTTTTGCTGTTGATTGTATGAGTTATTTATATATTTTGGATATTAATCCTTATCAGATATGAGATTTAAAAGTATTTCTCCTATCCCATAGCCATCCGTTTTATTTTCTGTAAGGTTTCTTTGCTGTACAGAAGCTTTTCAGTTTGATATAGTCCCACTTGTTTTTTTTGTGTTTTTTGCCTTTGTTTTTGGTATCAAATCCAAAAAAATCATTGTCACTACTGTCAAGGAGCTACTTACTCTCTGTTTCCTTCTAAGAGTTTTGTGGTTTCAGGTCTTATGTTCAAGTTTTTAATGCATTTTGAGTGACTTTTGTGTATGATATAAGATAGTAGTACAGTTTCATTCTTTTGTATGTGGCTGTCTAGTTTTCCTAGCACCATTTATTAAACAGACTGTCTTTTTTCCATTGTGTAATTTTGGCTCCTTTGTGGTAAATTAATTGACCGTATATGTGTGGGTGTATTTCTGAACTCTTTATTCTATTCCATTGATCTATGTCTCTGTTTTTATGCCAATACCATACTGTTTGATTACTATATCTTTGTAATACAGTTTGATATCAGGAAGTGTGATGCCTCTAGCTTTATTCTTCTTTCTCAAGAGTGCTTTGGCTATTCAGGGTCTTCTGTAGTTCCCTACAAATTTTAGGAATATTTGTTCTATTTTTGTGAAAAATGCAGTAGAAATTTCGATAGGGATTGCATCGAATATGTAGATTTCTTTGGGTAATATGGACATTTAAACAATATTAATTCTTCCAATTCATGATCATGGAATATCTTTTCATTTATTTGAGGCTTCTTTAATTTCACTCATCAATGTCTTATAGTTTTCAGTGTACAGACACTTTACATTCTTGGTTAAATTTATTCCTAGGTATTGTATTCTTTTTGAAGCAATTGTAATTTGGACTGTTTTCTTAATTTCTCTGATAGTTCATTATTAGTGTGCAGAAATGCAGCAGACTTTTGTATATTGATTTTTTTGTATCTGGTAACTTTACTGATTTCAATTATTAGTTTTAACAGTTATTTTTGGTGGAGTCTTTAGGGTTTTCTCTATATGATATTATGTCATCTGCAAATAGAAACAGTTTTGGTTCTTCCTTTTTGATTTGGATGCCTTTTATTTCTTTTTCTTGCCTAATGGCTCTTGCTAGTACTTCCATTACTATGTTTAGTAGATATGGTTAGAGTAGGCATCCTTGTCTGATCCTGTCCTTTTCCTGATATTAGAGGAAAAGCTTTTAGCTTTTTCATTGATTATGATGAATTAGCTGTGGGCCTGTTTTATACGGTCTTATTTTGTTGAAGTATGTTTCTTCTATACCTGTATTGTTGAGAGTTATTTTTTCTTATTATGAATGGATGGTGAACTTCGTTGGATGCTCTTTCTGCATCTGTTGAGATGATCATATGATTTTTATCCTTCATTTTATTAATGTGGTGCATCACATTGATTAATTTGTGAATGTTGAACTATCCTTGCATCCCTGGGATAAATTCCACTTGATCGTGGTATATAATCATTTTAATGTACTATTGAATTTGGTTTGCTGATATTTTGTTGAGATTTTTGTATCTATGTTCATCAGGGATATTGGCCTGTAATTTTCTTTTCTTGCATTGTCCTTGTCTGGTTTGGTATCACTGTAATGCTGGCCTTGTTAAATATGTTTGGAAGAGCTTTAAAAGGATTGGCATTACTTCTCCTTTTAAAGTTTGGTAGAATTCATCAATAAATCTATCTGTCCTGGACTTTTGTTTGTTGGAAGGTTTTTGATTACTGATTAATCTTCTTACTAGTAATTGATCTCTTCAGATTTTCTATTTCTTCATGATTCAGTCTTGGTAGGTTGTATGTTTCTGAAAATTTATCCATTTCTTCTAGGTTGGCCAACAGTTGTAACTGTTCATAGTATGGTCCTTTAGTCGATAATATGGTCCTTATGGTCCTTTGTATTTCCATGGTACCAGTTGGAATGTCTCCTTGTTCATTTATAATTTTATTTATTTGCATACTCTCTCTCTCATTTTTTTTCATTTGTTTAGCTAAAGGTTTGTCTCGTTTATCTTTTTAAAAAGCCAGCTCTTACTTCATTTTCTTTTCTATTGTCCTTTTAGACTCTATGTAATTTGTCCAGTTTGAATTTGTTTTTCTCTTCCTTCTATTAACTTTGGGTTAGTTTGTTCTTTTTCTTGTTCCTGGAGGTGTAAAATTAGGTTTACTTAATATCTTTTCTTTTTCCTTAGTACAGGTGTTTATTGCTATAAACTTTCTTCTTAGAGCTACTTTTGTTGCATCCCATACATTTTAGGAATATTGTGTTTCTGTTTTCATTTGTCTGAAGATGTTTTTTGATTTTCCTTTTGATTTCTTCTTTGACCCATTGGTGGTCAGGAGTATGTTGTTTAATTTCCATATATTTCTGAATTTTCTAGTTTTCTCCTTGTAATTGATTTCTGGTTTCATACCATCATGATTGGAAAAGGTGCTTGATATTATTTCAGTCTCCTTAAATTTATTAAGACTTATTTTGTGACCTAACATATGATCAAACCTGGATGATGTTCCATGTGCACGTGAGAAGAATGTGTATTCTGCTTCTTTGGATGGAATGTTCTGTAAATATCTGTCACATTCATCTGGGATATGTAGTTTAAATCTAATGTTTCCTTATTGATTTTCTGTCTGGATGATTAATTCATTGTTGAAACTAGGAAGTAAAGTCCCCTACTATTATTGTACTGTATATTTATTCCTTCAGATCTGATAATATTTGCTTTATATAATTAAGCACTCCTATTTAGGTGCATAAATATTTGCAAATGTCATAGTCTCTTGTTTGATTTCCCTCTTTATCATTATATAATGACCTCTTTGTCTCTTAATGCAGTCTTTGGCTTTTGGTTCCTTTTGAATGGAATATCTTTTTTCCACCCCTTAATTTTCAGTCTGTATGTATACTTAAAGGTGATGTGAGTATCCTGTTGTCATCATATAGTTGGGTATTGATTTTTTTTAATCCATTCAGCCACTCTGTCCTTTGATTAGAGAATTTAGTCCCTTTACACTTAAAGTAATTGTTAATAGGTATTGACTTTCTATTTCCATTTTGTTAATTGTTTTGTGGCTGTTTTGTGATTCCTTTGTTCCTTTATTCTTCTCTTGCTCTCTTCCTTTATGGTTTGATGACTTTTTTTAGTGGCATGCTTAGATTCCTTTCTCTTTATCTTTTTACATCTACGGTAGCTTTCTGTTTTGTGGTTACTGCAAAGCTTACAGAAATTACCTTGCAGTTTATTTTAAGCTCTTAACAACTTAACTTTGAATGCATTTTAAAGCTATACATTCTTATACTCCCTCCTGATATTTTATGGTTTTTATGTCACAATTTATATCTTTTTACATTGTGTATTTATTAAGAAATCATTATAGTTATAGTTATTTTTATATTTTTGTTTTTAACTTTCATTGTAGAGTTATAAGTAGTTTACCATTACAATATTAGGTTATTTTGAATTAACTGCATGTTTACCTTTACCAGTGAGTTTCAAATGTTTATATGTTTTTCTGTTACTAATTCATGTCCTTTTGTTTTGCTTGAAGAACTCCTTTTAACATTTTTCATAAGGCAGTCTAGTGGTGATGAACTCCCTCAGATTTTGCTTGTCTGGAAAACTCTTTATCTCTCCTTTAATTCTGAAAGACAGCTTTGCCAGTTAGAGGATTCTTGATTGGTTGTTTTCTTCCTTCAGCACTTTGAACATGTCATTCCACTCCCTTCTGGTCTGCAAAGTTTCTGCTGAGATATATGCTGATAGTCTTACAGCAGTTCCTTTATATGTAACAAGTTATTTTTCTATTCCTGGCTTTAAGATTTTGCCCATGTCTTTAATTTTTGACAGTGTAGTTGTAGTGTGTCTAGGTTTGGGTGTCTTGGATTCATCTTATTTGTAAGTCCATGGGCTACCTAGATCTGGATGTCTGTTTCTTTCCCCAGGTTAGGGAATCTTTCACCCATTATTTCTTTGAATAAGCTTTCTACCCCCCTATCTCTCTCTTCTACATCTGAGACCCTTATAATGCAAATATTGGTGTGCTTTATGGTGTCCTGTAAGTACTTTCAGCTCTCTTCACTCTTTTACAATTCTTTGTTCTTTTTGCTCCTATGATTGGATGAATTCCACTGCTGTGTCTTTGAGTTTGTTGATCCTTTCTTCTGCTTGATCTAGCCTGCTGTTGAACTCCTCTACTGAAATTTTCACTTCAGTTATTGTAGTATTCCCCTTGGTTATTTCTGTTTGGCACTTTAAATATTTTCTTTGTTGAAATTCTTACTTTATTCATACATTATTCTTCTGACCTTGGTAATCATCTTTATGAAATTCTCACTTTATTCATACATTTCTGAACTTGGTAATCATTATTATGAACTCTTCAAATAAGTAACTTATCTCTGTTTCATTGAGATCTGTTTCTGGAGTTTTATCATGTTCTTTCATTTGGAACATATTCCCTTGCTTTTTCATTTTTCTGACTATCTGTGTTGGTTTCTGTGCATTAAATAAAGCAACCAGTCTTGACAGAGTGGTCTCATATAGCAGATGAACCTTGTCAATCAGCCTGACCTATGCCCCTGGTTGTCTTTCAAACATTTTAATTGTCCAAATCACCTTCTTTGTTCTAAGTGGCTTCCAGTGGTTGCGGGTGTGCCAAGACCCATCAGTGTCCCAAAGGGGAGGGTTGCAGTCATTACATAGATGCATGTTGATTGGAAACTGGACCCTCAGACATCAAGCTGCAAAAGTATGTAGTTTGGCCCCTTCCAGGGAGCAACTGGGAGATGGGTGTTTTTGTCCACTCCCTCTGTGTTTAGCCCAGTAATATAGACATGAAAGGGGTGCTCCTGCACTCATCAATAACTGCTTCTTTGTTTGCCTCTGTCTTGTGGAGCTTGAGTGCAGCTTCCATTGATTACCAGAACCAGGCTATTCAGGGGCTCATTACTTGCATGATGCTGCAAAAACTGGGGTGCAGATGTGTGTACAGGCTCCTTCCAGAGAGATACTGTCAACTTAGGACAGGCAGGATGGAGAAGGCAGAGGAGGTGTCCACAAACTTTACTGCTCTCTGGGGAGGATTGCAGTCAGTACCCAGATGTGTGCTAAATTAGAGGCCTGACCCTCAGGTAGCAGCTTTTAATGTATACAAGGAGACCTCATTCAGGAAAGCACTGGGAGATGGGTGTTTTTTCTCTGCTTCTTCTGTCTTGAGCCATGGGGTGACAGCTGCAGTGAGTGTTCATGTTCATTAACAACTGTTTTTTGCTTTCTATAGTATTGTGGGGCTTGTTGAGCAAGCCCTGTTGGCTTTCAGAGCTGTATGTTTTGGGGGCCTTATCCCTCTGTTGGGAGTCTTAAAGGTTGGAGTATGAGATATGTGTTTCAAATCTTTCACTCCTCAGGAAGAAGCTGGGAGTTGAGGATCCTTTTGTGACTGTAGAGCACTGTGCTGGAGCTGGGGTTTATGGCAAGAGTGTGGCTCACCCTTTCCTACTAGTTTCTATGTGGGCATTTTCTTGTTTGCCAGTTGTGTAGGAGTTGCTCAGCTAGGTTCTGGATTTCTTTCAGACAGAGTTGCTTTGTGTGTAGCTGTTCATTTGGTCTGTTCATGGGAGAAGGGGAGTTCAGGAGCCTCCTATGTCACCATCTTTAAAGACTGCTACTTGCCCAATTTTTAATCATGTTATTATTTTTTGATATTGAGTTGTAGTAGTTTCTTATATATTTTGAAGATTAACCTCTTATCAGATATATTGTATGCAAAATTTTCTCCCATTACGTAAGTTGCCTTTTCATTTGCTGTGCAGTAGCTGTTTAATTTAATGTAATCCCACTTGTCTATTTTTGCTTTTGTTGCTTGTGTTTTTGGTGTCATATCCTGAAATTATTGCCAAGGCCAATGTTCAGAAGGTTTTCCTTTATGTTTTGTTTTAGGAGTTTTATGGTGTCATGTCTTCCATTTAAGTGTCTAATTCATTTTGAGTTGATTTTTATGAATGACGTGGGATAAGGGTCTAGTTTCATTCTTTTGCTTGTGGATATCCAGTTTTCCCAACACCATTTATTGAAGAGATTCTATTTTCCCTATTGTGTATTCTTGTCATTCTTCTGAAAGATCAGTTGTCTGTATATGCATGAGTTTATTTCTGGGCTCTTAATTCTGTTCCATTGGTCTATGTGTGTGTTTTATGTCAGTGTCATACATTTTGATTACTGTTATTAGCTTTTTCTTATCAGTAGTTTTACAAATTCCAGTTCTTCTTATCCTAAAAAAAAGCCACCACCTTCCCTGCCCCCTAAGCTCCTTTAACTATATATTTTTCTAATCCTGATCATTAAGCTTTTTAAAAGAGAAAGTCATACATCTGAAACTCTTTTGGCAAATTTCACCAAAGACTTCCTAATTGTCAAGTTCCTTTTCAGATCTTGTTTATTCAACATATCCAATGGACTACTCTCTCCTCAGACCTTTGTTTTGGGTGTGAGATGCCATGATATAGTTTTTTTGCATAGTTTTCATTCTATTTTCATTTCCTTTGCCCATTTTTCATTCTGAGCTCAGTCATGTAATAGTGTCCCCTGGTATCTATCATGATCTACCTATCATGACTGCTCAATCAGATAGTCACCAGGTCCTGTAGGGTCTACTTTCTAACCTTTCCCAAATTAATTTACTTCCCTCCACTTCAACATCTACCACTTTAGTGCAGGTTCTTCTCTCTACCCCCACCAACTTTTTTTTTTTTTTTACTGTAATGGTACCTGAACTGGTCTTCCCAATTTCTATCTTGCCTCCCTCCAATCTAGTTTTTTTAAAACAACTAGAAAAGTGATATTCTAAAAAAGAAAATACCACTCTTCAACTCCCTGATTTAAATTCTTCAATGACTCTCTATGACTTTTAGCATAGCTCTTAGCATAAGGTACACAGTCCTTTTTTATGTGTTCCCTAAATACCTATTCACACTTTTTCTCTTTATTTTTCACCTTTTACTTTAAGGTTTCACATTATCTTTTGCCTTTATGACTTTGTGTGTGAAGATTCTTTCTTATACCTCCCCCTCTTCCCTTATCTCCACTCCTTTTGCTTGGTTAAGTCTACTCCTCCTTTAGGACCCAGTTCTGGGATATCTCCTCCTGGAAGCTTTCTCTGATCAGAGTCGAAAGTATACTACCTAGCATGTACTTCTGCGAAATGCTAATCACTGTAATTATCTGCTTATTTTTTGTTTCCATTTGAAGGCAGAGAATATTTTTCCTTTGGCTTTGAGTCACTAGCAGCTAGCATAATGTTGGGCACAGAGCAGATGCCAAATAAGGATTGTGTGAGATTGGTTTGCTGACCCTTACAAAGCCTTGAAAGATATATTCTTTTCTATTTGGCAGAGCATTAACAAAAGTAATTGTAAATACTTAAATAAATTTCCTTTATGTTAGAGAAAGCCAAGAGGTAGATTTGTTAGAAATAGTTGAGAGAAACATTTATAATAATTAGACAATATTCAATGCAGTGCTGTTCTAATTTTCTTGAAAAAGTCAGTTTGAAATGATTATTTGCTGACTGTCTGGGATGCTTTCTTATTTAATTTGTCAGTGTTGTGAAAGATGAAGCACTGATGGGAAAGTGTGTGGTAAAATGGTCTATAATTAAAACACTTGTGATAGCTAGAGCAGTGTAGATGAAGGGATGAGACCAGTGAAGACTGCTGAGACTTGAAATTCAGATACATTCTGAATAAATGGATACAAGGATTATGCAATAGAAGTAGATCCAGATAAGGGCACAGTGACATCAGTGAGATCTAGAAGTCAATGTTGTAGATACAGACACTTAATTTAACCTAATTCTACAGTATACATGTTCACATCTCAAGTATCAAGCCAATGCCAATGATAAGAGATTAGCATAGAGCTAAGAACTAGGATGAGGCTACAGCAGTTCATTTGACTGTCTAACCAAAAGCAAGAGTAAGCCCCCAATCATACATGATATTAAACAAATCAAGAAATCTAGTTTATAGCAGAAAAAGGAATTGAATAAGTCAGTAGGCTGTAGCTTGTGGGTGAATGGAGTTTAGATTATGGCACTTAAGAAGAGGGCCCTGGCATGAGCAGAAATCCTAGGAGGATTCAGTGACAAATTATATCTTCAGCTCAGTGGATGCAGCATGGGAACAAGGTAGGGACTTAAATGTCTACATAGGGGAAAGGTAGGTGATTATAAAATGAATAGTAGTAGCCATCTCTAACATTTATTTAATACCTACAATATACCCGGTATTGTGTTAAGCCCCAGGGTACAAGCCAAGGGAGGTTTTATGAATGAAAAAAGAACTTTATTATTGAAATCCAGATATTTGGTTAAATAGTAAATAACCATTCCTGAGAAACTATTATTGTCACAGAAATTACAAAATATTATTAATCTATAACTTCCTCAAATAAATGCTTTGGAGTTTTGTCAGATTTGGAGTATGTTCACAATAGTATGTTAGGCATGCATGCCAGATACCTACCATTTGCCCCTCCAGATATAACCTTCGTTCTCCAGCCTACTTTATTCCCTGGGAAGCTGTCCCAAATGGATAGAATGATCAGGTTCTCTTGCTTTCTGGTTTCTGATTGAGTTTAGTCACTTGGGAGCCTATGTTGAAAACTGGGGGAAGTGAATAAATGAAATTGAGTTATAATTGTCTTATTTCTTGTTGTGAGGTTTCTAGGGTAGTCTGGATTTCTTTACCAAACGTCATTGATCCTTTCAAAGTGGCTCTCTCTTTATGACTTTCTCTGGTTTCCAGTTGCTGTTCCATTTTCTTGCCTCTTTGGTCCTAGGGGTGACGTTCTCAATTGTTATTGGCCCATGGTTAATGCATTATACTTTGTGTCAGTAGTTTTCAAACTTTGCTGTACGTTAGAGTCAACTGGAGGAGCTGTCAAAGCAAATTGCTGAGCCCCATCCCCAGACTTTCTGATATAGTAGGTCTGGGCTAAGGCCCCAAATTTGCATTTCTAACAAGTGCCTAGGTGATGATGCTACTGGTCCAGAGACCACACGTAGAGAACCAATGCCTTATAGTTTCCTTGTACCTTGCCCACAGCTTTATTAAATTGTCCCTTTATTAAATACTTTTTCTATTGTTCTAATTTGGGTGTGTCATCTGTTTACTGATGAGATCCTGATACTCTTTCTTACTATATCATAACTGGCCCCAGAAAAGAGAACTCAAAGTAGAATTTTGGAATTAGTTTTATTGTACATTTAAGAAGTGTAGAGGAGGAAAATGCAAATGGGTAATTCACAGAATGTGGTGGCATTATAATTATTCAAAGTATTACATGGGATGAAGTATAGATGGAAGATAGAGTATTGGGAGATCAAGTGACTGATACTTAGTTATATGGCAGTGATAATAGACTTAAAGATTGTGGAGTCCTCTGGCTTCTTCTATGATTCCAAGGAGGGTAAATAGGTAAAAGGAATAATTAAAAACTGTGAACATACAATTAAGGACTTGTGTAGATATGTAACAAGCCATCCATTGCAGAATTGCAATGAAGGAGACTCTCATCTCTTGTAGTTTTAGGGCAGATATGACTGAGTAACCTTTATTCTTAAACCTAACTACCACCCACCTCTCTACTAAGAGATCTAGCCCTTCAGTACATAAAAGTCTTTTACTTGCCTAGCAAACTAATGCTGATTAACCTTTGAACCCACCTTTGCCATCTCTTATTGACTCAACATAGCCTAGATGGGGAGGTGCAAGACCTACCCCGAGAGGAACAGTTTATACACTGAAAGAGTTCAAAACCTCAGCAATCTGTATTGGCATATGTGGGGAGTAAATGCTAAGGTCTATCAGACTAAATTCATTGACATTGGTGTACTCACGTGGAATTTGGAATTTAATAATATATTGGCTTGGGCACTTGGAAGAGGGCTTAATAATCTATGAAGTAAATTAATTGAAGCCTGAACTCAGTGATGACCTATAGTTAATGAGGTAGAAATGTTTGAGATTACCTGGCATACTGTAGAAGAAGGAGTTCAATGGTTTAGGGAAATGAAAATCCTGGAATGGATGAGCCAACTTCTAACCATACTCCCTAGGAAGGCCAGATGATGCTCTTTTGTTAAAGCACTAAAATGCATAGGTAAGGGGGATGACAGTATCTTTGAATAACTCTGTGGTTGCTGTCTTCTGTAGGAAGGAGATGATATTGGGTTATACTATAATAGAATTGGGTTCTCTGATCCTAATAGGATTGATGGGGGGGTCTTAGGATGATATAGATCAGCTGGTGGCCCTTAATCATTATAAGCAAGATGTCTGAAACTACCACAAGAAGCCACAGGGATGGGTCTTGACTTACAGATATCTCTGGGAGTGGTTCTTAAACCTTACTGCGTATCAGACTCACGGTGGGCTTGTTGACCCCATCCCAGAATTTCTAATTTAATAAGTCTGAAGTGGGATTTGAACATTTTTAATTCTAATTGAAATTCTAATCAGTTAATGTTGATGCTGATGGTCTGGAGATCACACTTTGAGAACCACTATTCTGTAGCAACAGCTAATTGGTTATGCAGTTCTAAGGATAAAATACATGTGCATCCTTCCAGTGTACTACCTGACACGTATAGGCAGAAAAATCCTGCCTTGTGGCAGGTCTTGTGGGAAGAAATGGTAATATTAGTGTTTTGGATATATGCCAATTCACATCCCAGAACCTCTCTGATGAGGGAGAGGCCTGGCCCCTTTGTAAAAGGACCTTGAAGTGTAGCTATGGATGTATGTTATACATTTTTATCCAAGCTATCTCTAAACATATTCTCTGATATATTAATAGGGGAGAAAAAAGCATGGACCCGATTTATGGATGGTTATTTATGGTTTACTGAGACCAGCTGTAAATAGATAGGTACTATACTACAACCCCACGCAGGGATGACCCCCTGAAAGCTAGTGGGAATAGGAAATCTTCACAATGTACAGAACCCTTCAATCTTCTGTCAGGGTGACTGTATACTGGAGACAGGGAAATACTCAGACCCCCTGAGTTATTGGATTCTAGATCAAAACTTATACTGATCCCCAGAGACCTTAAATGTCATCATACTAGTATACCAGTCAGAGTAGAGATCTATGGAGGTCTTGAGATAACAGATAATGTTCTGAGTACAAGAGCAGCTCCCTATCCCTCAATATATAATGGGAGTAGATATAATTAGTACCTGGCAAAATCGACACATTGGTCTTCTCAGATATGGAATGAAGGCTATTATGATTAAAAAGGGCCAAATAGAAGCTCCTGGAATGGCATCCCCCACCTACCCAAGATAGAAAACCAAAAGTAACGCCACCTTCCTGAGGGAATTTCAGAGATTAGTACCACCATAAAAGACTAAAATAAAATTATTCATGTTTAATGTGACTGTTTGGCAACTGCCAAAGTCGTATGGGTCATGGAGTATAGTTTTGTACACTTGCTCAGGTGGTGATGCTAATTGCACATGTAGCTCCAATTGTGGTATCTTTATGGGAGTAAACTAGCACAACCCCCGGAAGTGTTATATTTTCCATTTCCATTGTTAAGGAAAACTTCGAAGTCATTAACATTTATATGGCACGGACAAGAGTATATCTTTACAGTTTTACCATAAGTAATATTCAACTGATCACTGTCACACATAATCCAGAGGGATTTTGGTTTCCTTTATATCCAATAGAACATAAAGTATGTATATTATATTGACAGTATTATGTTAATTTAAGCTAATGAGCAGGAAGTAGCAGGTATCCTAGTCACCTTAGTAACACACATGCATGTCAGAATATGGGAGAAAAACAAGTCAGGCTATTTCTTCTAAAGTGAGAAACAAATTATTACACCTGCACCTTGAACCTTGTCCACCACCAAGAATGAGGCATAATGCTTGGTGAGCCTCTTTGAATTTTGAATGCAATATGTATTACCTTTAGGCAGGCTGCTGCTGCACATTTACTAGGTAAACTTTAAGGCTACCAGTTTGAGTAAAGCCAGGAGAAAGAAAGAGCTGTGCAGTAGGTCCTATCTGCAGAGCAAACTGTTCTTCCCATGAATTTTATGACCCAGAAAGCTTGATATATTCAATATGTATGTGCCAGAGATACTGTTTGGAGCTTCTGGCAAATCCCAAAGGAGAATCATGGCATAGACCCCTCCTTTGTCAATAACTATTTCCATTTGAAAAGCAATGTTACTGACTTGCTTATGGACCCTAATAGGAACTGAACACCTACCTGACCACAGGGCACAAAGTGAGTATGTGACCTGAACTGCCCATCATGAACTAGGTGTTATCTAATATCGTGAGCCATAAAATTGGATGTGCCCACCAGCATCTCATTATAAATCAGATGTGATGTATCAAGATCAGGCCTGAAAAGGCCCAGAAGGCACAAGGAAACTGCTTAAGTAGATGGCATATTCCCAAGGTACTCGGTCCTGCTACTTCTCTGCCTCTTCCTCAGCCCATACCTATAGCTTCATGGGGAGTTTCCTATGACTTGTTAATAGAGAAAGAAAATGCATGGTCCTGATTTATAGATGGATATGCATGGTATACTGAAATCAGTTGTAGGGAATGGGTACTGCACTGCAACAGGAATAACCATGAAAGACAACAGGGAGGGAAATTCTTCCAGTGGATTGAACTCTGAGCCCTGCATCTAGTTTTAATTAGGGGTAGAAGTAGAGATGTCCCAAGGTATCAGTATACATTCATTCATGATCAGTGCCTAACACATTGACTGGATTGTTAGGAACTTGGAAAGAAAAAAATCTTGTGAAGTTGGTGACAAGGAGGTCTGGAGGAGACCTCTTGGAATTGTTATGAAGTGTGAAAGAGATTCCTGTCCAACATTAATGCCTAACAAAGATATCCACAGTAGATAAAGCCTATAGGTGGACAAATGACCCTTGTGGCTTGATCAAGGAGTTCCTGTACAATGTGGATATGGTGAATAGAAGTATGCAAGGCACAGCAACATGGATTTTCCCTCCCCAAAGTTGATGTGGCTTCCACCAGTTGCTGAGCATACAGCTTGCCAAGATAAGGTATCAACGTTGAACTCCTGATACAGCTTCATCCTCATGGAACCATCTAGCTACCTAGCTTTTTGTGGATGGGGGAGGCGGTGCTGTGTCTTCACAAACACTCAAAGTCCAAGTATTGATTTGCTTTCTCCTTACAGTGCTTCTGCCATTTTTGGACTTATCCACTGTTTAATACATCTTCATATTATCCCCGTAACATCACCTCCAATTAATAGGGCTTCTTATGGTGTCAATGATCTCAAGCTCATAGAATTTACTAGTCTTACCATGTGTGTATTATTCAGAAACAGCTGGCTTTGTAGAATGGTGGCATGGCCTGCTAGAGGCTCAGCAATAGAGCTAGCAGGGAGATGAGACGCTGTGAGGCTGTGATGCTGTACTACGATGTGGTGAATGCCTTCAGCCAGCATCCAATAATGTTTTAGAGAGAAGAGGGAAAAAAAATCATGCTATAACTTTTGACTATATTCTCCTCCCTCAGAAACCCCTCCATTAAGATAAGTTTTAAATAGCAATAATATCTTACAGAGTCATTACTTAATCCATACTTCACTTTTGTCAGAAAATTTTTGTTAGAACAATACATTTAACTTCTATCTCCCTGAAAAATCAAGACATCAACAATGTCTACTAGGGATCCTCCCTTAGATGTGGCACTGCTGTGAACTACACACCCCGAGCAATCATAAGTGGTGTTTCTGCATGTGTACAGTACACTCCAGTTTTCAAAGCTCTGTATATTTCAAAGCAATGTATAACATTGCTTATCAATATCTGATATAAATAGTATAATAAACAAGGTTTAACAGAATAAAGCATTAGTCAAAGGTGAATGCCTTCTAACTTAAATGGATTTTATTCAACTATTAATTTGTTCTCATCTGGGATAATTAAAAACCACATTGAAACCCTTAGACACTGAGAAACAACCCCAGTTCTTGACTTGACAGCCTGATTTTATTGATTTCATTTGTTTGTGGCTTTAGCTTTGAGAGGTTGTGTACATTACAACTTGGCATGGAATCTTCCACTATAGGAATTGAAGACTTTATTTACTCTTAATAGCTGTATCAAGGCCTTTGTATATATGCAGGTCTCAGCAATTGTCCCTGAGAAACTCTTGGAGTAAAAAATAATCTTTGACATAACTTCCCATATGATTCAGTTTGGATTCCCATGTGACTCAGATGCTGCCAACTTAGAAAGTACATATACATCATACTGTGCCAATGACTGGATGTCCTTAGTTGCTAATGCTCCTCTCTTGTAGTGAAAAATGCTTTATAATTTTGAAACTTCTGATCTCTTATATGTGTTAATTTTAAAAAGTCTGTTTTCTCCCTCAGAACTTTGAGAAATAACTTTCTTCTTTTTCTTTGGAGTACTTTACTTTCATTTTGAATTCAAAAGAACAATTTTAAATATGTGTTTTCTCACAGATGATAGGCATTCAGTTGTTTATCATGAAACACTTACTACATTCTACCCAAAACTACTTTACAGAAGGGGCAATTAGTGATGGAGACCAATGCCAAACAAATACACAAATTCTGTTCTATTCAAGTTCACTTCATGGGTGGTGTGATGTTAGTGTTAGAATCTCTTGGGTGAATTATGATATTGGTGAGGCACTTAATTCAACTAAAACTCATTGCATCACTTTTTAGCAATACTGCTGAAAGTAACACAAAATTCTCTTTCTCTAATTTGCCTCAGAAATATATCGTTGTCATTAGCAAGCAGAATGAGAATTGCACCTACCAATTACTGAACAAAAATTAGAGCTGTAAATAATGTGAAGCATCTCATTCTAGGCAGGTGACCTTATCTGCTTATCTTCCTACCATGTATAATAAAATAATGGTTGATAAGGGGTATTAACAGCTGTTCTAATTTGGAACTAAACTTTTATAAATCAAATTAGTACTTCCCTCCAATAAAAAAAGATCACTGAGATTGATTTAACCAGCAATATTTTAAATCTTCTTTTTTAACTCCCATCTCAGTGACAGAACAGGAAGCCAGTTTCATATGACTCCTTTTCTTGGTATGAATTTCATGGGCTTAATAAATTTGTTTATTTGATATGACATTATGCTTAAGTTTGTATTTATTCTTCTTCTTAAAAATGAAATCAAATAATTTCATTTGTAAAAATATTGCCTGAATTCCTAGTTCAAGTTAAAAAAATTATGCAATTAAGAGAAGAGAAATTTTGGGCAGAAGGGTACATACATAGAGGAATTTGTGGGCAGAAGGCAACATTATTTAGAGAATTACTTTGAAGTAGTTCAATACATTTTAAGTTTGCAATTATTGGATGATTGTATATATGTAATTACCCTGAAATTGTGCCAATAATGAGTCTTTTTCTCCACTTACATCTTGTCTTCATTGGTATATATTATCTGAGTATTAGATTTACTTATGCATATTTGAGTCTCTATACACATACTGATTTTTTAAGCAAACATTTATTAAGTGCCCACTGAGTGCTGAACATTATGCTAACACTGGGAGGGGGAGGTGTGTGCGGGGATGAATAATTATATATAACCATCATTGTTATATAACAGTAGAATCTTTCAAATGGAACCTCTAACCTTGACTGGTGTTATATAAACTTTCAGGGGATTCTTTAGTGACTGGAGTTCATTTACCATGTTCAGGGTCAATTGGACCTTAAGCATTTAAGAGAGATAATTTAGAAGGAGAAGAAAACTTAATATATACATTGATAACATGTTCCTGTCATAAATAATCTTTAATACTTTGAACTATTTAGAAATATGAGATAGTATCTAGTACAGGAACTATATTATGTGAGAATATTTATTAAATTAAACAAAATTAATTAAATTCTGCCCTGTAATAAAAATTGACATTCGCTGATAGAAACAGTTTAAGCTGATTGTTATCTGTTGGCTTTATAGATTTTACCTTTACTGGGGCTCCTTCCAACCACCTCTAAGAGGATCTTTGAAGGAGTTTTTCTCAAAATGTTATGCTGGACAAATCTAATCTACTCATTAAAAACAGAAAGTCTACTTGATCAAACTTAGCAACTTTATTTCCAAAAACATTCTTTTATATAAACTAGTATAAAATAAATAAGTATTTAAAAATTCCTTTTGATTTAGAGAACTGCTGATGCTTCTATTCACTATTCCTCATCTACTAAGTCTCTGCAGGAATTTATACAATTCAGTATCCTAAAGTGGAATGGTTAATTTTATCTAGTATTAGACAAGGAGGAAAAAGTTTTAATAAGTGCTGATAGTTACCCAAAGCTTCAAACTTTAATGACTCCATTAAAGTTACTGGATAACATTAAGTGTGATATATGGTAACCACACAGAACATTCTGGGTTAAACACAACTTGAACCATGCGATCTGTTCATATTGCTAATCAGAAATGTTGCTCTTTAAACAGTTTGAACTGTTTCACATTCTTCTATTAACTGTTTACTATGCTAGGTAAAACCAAAACCTTTTTAGTTTTTAATACAAATGTTGGTGTAGTAGTTGTCTCTTAAGTTATACATTGTAGCTATTAGAAGATAGACCCAATTAGGAGTCTATAGAAGTAAAAATGGGAGGGGGACTGATTATGGACTCTGAAGAGGTAAGACAAAGTGGTGCCACTTCATATTCATATTTGACAAGTAACTGTTGTATATTATAGCCAGTATGCTTAATGTGTTAAACTAAATCATGGGGAACCAACTGGGTTCCAGTTTTACTTTTACTTTTCATTGGAAAGCTGTGTTTACATTGGTAAATCTTGTGCAGAGGTTATGGTAATATACAAAGTTTTCTTTTCCTTTCAGGTGGTATTTTAAATAATCTTTAGGCTTATTCTAGGAAGATGTTCATGGTAGATTGTTACACAGTAAAATGAATCCCAGGGTGTCAAGTACAAAAACTAAGTATTGTACTAGGGGATAACAAACTACTTGGGTACTCATAAGGGTAGATATGCAGGGAGCTTTTAAACAGGTCACAGGAAATGAGAAAGAAATGAAAATAAATCACTTGTTAGAGATAACAATGAAATGAGCTAGAGAGAAGAGAAATGCTCTGTAAACAGGTACATGAGCAAGTGCTGTAGAGACTTACAGAAAATCATTCATCTTTCATGCCAACACCACAGTTTTGGTCACTCAACAGGTCAGTTACCTTTCCTTTGTCCTTGTATCATAGGTCGCACTGTTAAATGTAGCTACCCTGTAAATAATCATAACTACCATATTTTGGAAGCTTGCCATGTCCCAAGCTCTGTATTGAGTGCTTTACATATATTATTTTGACACTTACAGCTATTTTATGAGGCAGGTGTTATTATCTCCATTTGTAGGAAAGGAAACAGACTTGGAGAGATCAATTTATTGCAACAGCTAGAAAGAGCCAGAGGTGTGATGTGAATCCTCGTGCATCTGACACCAAAGTCCATCCTTTTAAATCTTAAACTTCCTGCAATTGGTCACATCATGTATTTTATTACTTAAGAAAGAGTGAATAAGTAAGAAGCTTGGAGTCAAAGTCTGGCTATTTCATTAGTGATGTGACCTTGGTAACATTTCTTAACCACCTCAGTTCTTCTGCTTGGAAATGGGGACACAAATAGCATCTTTTGAGGTGCTTATGACGATTCAAAGTGATAAGAAAATACTTAGCACAGGTCATGGCACATAGAAGAGTTTTCTAAATTTTACCATTATTATCATTTTGCATATTTTATTAAATTTTTGATTTTGTGAGGCTTTGAATTTTATAGTCCTATAAAAGCAATGTAATTTGGTAGTGAATCTTATTTTCTCTCTAAGAGAAGAGAACTTTCTTTCCCGTTTGAATTGAGTAATCTTTGAATCCTATTTGAATTTTATTTGAATCTGGTTTAAATTGCTCCTGAAACAATATTGACTTTTAAGAGAAGTTTGTTTTTACAATGCTGTAGTTTTTTTTATAAATAATTTTCTACTGCTTTATTCTATGACTTTGTTTAATTATACTCATACGTCATCATTTATTAGTTTTCTGTGGTCCAGACCACATATTTGTTTGGATATTAGCGACTGAAATTGTAAGATTTCTCTGTGTATTATAAAATGAACTAAAAGTATGAGGGAAAAGTTCATACTTAGAAAATCAAATTTCTTCTAATATTCTTAACTAGGTAGTATAGACTTTGGGGAATGATTTTCCTTGGTTGATAAGTTTTTGGAAAAATTCTAGATATTCTTATATTCTCTTGAAAATTCTATTATCTTTGTTGCTATTTCTATAAGACAATTTAAAAGTATATCACTACTTCTGATCTTTAGAGTTAGTTCTTTTTGCAATTTATATTGATTGAAGTCATGCTGTTTCTAACTTTAAGCCAGTAATATTTTGGGCTATAATATAAGAGAGTCATGCAAATAAGCATATGTGTTTATGACTGTATGCAGTTAATATTTTTTGTTTAAATTTCACATAATAGATTAGGATCTGTGGGGCTATACACCACACAATTTGGGTAGGTTTGTAATTAACCAAATTAAATCAGAAAAAGCAGATATTACTACATTTCTTAACACTTTGATCATGGGCATTATTGGAGCTGCTGGCATCAGCATGTTGAATAAAGGACATCTCAGTACTAAAAACTGTTTATAGAGATTCTAAAGACTTTGTTGGATCCATGTTATCTGCTTAAGAAATGATAGGCAATCAAAAGCTAATTGATGATTTTTCTCAACTACTGATAGCAATTTAGTATATTTTACCCTTTATCCCTACTGCCTTGAAATAAATTTACTGAATGTGCTATCTTTTGATGATTATATCAAGGACAGAAGAACCAGATAATAAACGGGTCCTTAGACTTCCCTTCTTTGTGGGAAGAGATATTTAGGATTTTGGAATATAGGAGGGACAGATATTTGATAGTCTGTTTTCCTTTTTACTTACTTCCAGTCTTCTGATAATCATGGGTTTTGAGATCTAAACCTTAGGTGTAATTACCCTGATCCTAATTTCCTCATCTGTACAAGAGGAAAAAAATGATACTTCCTTTAAGGATTCTTTTGAAGATTAAATGGCATAATTTATGTGAAGTGCCTGGCATATAATGATGTTCAATGAACTTATACTATTTGTGACCTGGTGTTTTCTTTCTCTCTTTTCCCTTTTGTTTTAACAATTAAGGCTTTTTTTTTTTTAACAGAAATATTTTTTATTACTCTACTCTTCACACTACGCTTGGGAACAGTCTATTTAATTTATTAAATCCAAGAGAAAAGATAATTCACTGACAGAATGAAACATCCAAATTTTTTCATTTAAAATTTAAAAGTAATTTAACTATAGACAGCATCAGGTAGAGCAGACCTTTATTCTGGATCTCCATAAAAACTAGGTTTTTGTCTATTGGAAAAGCCTCTTCTTGCCAGAACTGGTTTTCCTGCAAGCTCAGTAGGTTCTGGAGCTGGTTATTACCGCATTGCTCGCTGCACCCCAGACAGTTGCCCATGGTCGGCTAAGTGACGGAAGAAGATATGACTAAGCCTCCAGCGCCGCCTTACACCTCGTGGACAGGACGTCGTAAGACACCGATTTGTGATTCCAACGCGACAGCTGTCCCGGGGAAGGGCAGCAATTTCTTCATCAGCCACTTCCTGAAGGTCTTTTGGCAGAATGGTATTCTTCCTGAGAATTGATGTGTAGCCTCTCATCTACATACTCATAGGCCATTTTTCTTCTCTTCACATCATGCAACATTTTCCAGTCTACATAGTAACTTCGAACTTGGCCTGAAGCTGATGAAGGAACAACCTCCTCTCCAGCTACTGACCCATTTTTCTGCTCCCCTTTGCAGCAAAACATTTTCAAAGGCTTGTCTATAATCGTAGTCTCCGATTTCTTTCCTCCTCTTCTGTCTTGAACGCTTTCCCTCCCACCACACCATCGAAACCCCTGTGATCCAGGTCCCAACAATTTCCACTCTGCTAAGCCCTACAGGCAATTCTCAGCTCTTCTTTCAATTGACTTTGAGCAGAAAGTTGCCCACTCCCTGCTCCTGGAGTGCTTCCGGGCCACCACGCTCTCCTCCCTCGCTCTGCTTCTTTCAAGTCTCCTTTGCTCGGCTCTCTTCTCTTAACATTAAAGGCTCTGGGGCCTCGTTCCTCGGACACCTTCTCTCTCCACCTACACTCCTTATAAATTGGAGTCAATCTGCAGCTTTTAATGCCAGTCAGCTCTAAGCTTATGAATACCAAATTTACATCTGCAGCTCGGCCCTCCCCTGACTCAGGCCGGAGGAGGGAAGTGGACAGAGGGAGAACCCTGGGACGGGTCTGCACTGGGCACTACAGGTGGGAGAATAGTGGGTAACCCATGGGTTTGAAGCTTCAGAGGAGAGGGGGAGGAGGGTATAAGGGGGTGGGCCAGACCTGCCGGACGGTCCGCAGCAGAGAGCCAAGCATGAAGGCTGCTATGTTGTCCCAACAGTTAAGGCTTTTAACCAAAATTATCTTTTGCCTCTTCCATAACTTATAATCCAGACCTGATTTATTATGTAGTATGGCATTCTCCAAAGTGGTACCCAGGAGGCATGCATGATGATCCAGTGGGATATATGAAAAATGTTAAAACTTCTACTGGTATTTAATTTTTATTTAAGAAAATAAAAGAAATTTAGGTTTAATAATATTTAATTTAAAAGCTAAGGTTAGGTTATATGTAATGTATAAATAAATACATTGAGTATGAATGCTGAATATTTCTTTTTTCTGAATGGGAGTGCTTGATCAAAAAAATTTGGAGATCATTAATGCATAATTTAGTGCCTGAAAGCAGCGTTATGGGTGACAGGAAGAAGAATTTGGAAAAGCTCTTTCTGAAAACTTTCTTGGGGTCCAGAGTTTAAGTAAGTCACAAGGAGGTAATCTAGTTATGGATGTCAGAAGGCAATGGGGGTCAGTGTTAGTGCTTGGTTCTTCTGAATTTTTGGTTTCCTACAGTGGAACTTCAGTATAGTTTTAGTATAGTTTTGGTATAGTTTTGTTGTTGTTGTTGTTGTCATTGTTGAAAAAAGAACCACCTTGTTGAAACCCGGTTTGTTTCACATCTTCTATTAATAAGGTTGTGATTTTATTTATATGGAAAAAAATGCACAGATAATATATAGTACAAACCCCCTGTAAATACTCTTATTGAGCAATAGACAAGACCTCCATTTTATAAAATAAATAAATGCAGTTTAAATTGGTTGCTTTGGTACTCAGAAGAGTGATGTAAGCCTCCTTGCTGGGATTGATATGCTGAGAAGATTTTATTACATTTTGAAACATATAAATAAAAGCTCATGCAAACAAGTAGTCTGTACTCCTGTCATTGGAACTCAAACACATATAATAGAAAGATATTCCATTGAGCCTAACTTCATTTAGGATTAAGACCCTTTTGCCAAACTGTGACCTACAGGAGAAATCTGTAGTTCTGTTGGATTTCAAAGCCATTTCACAATGTTGCTTCCAGCAGCAGGAATAACAGTTTTACAGACTAGTGAGTTGTTTATTTTGAGAGTCCATTTCAATGATCATAAACCACTGTTCTTGACATTGATGGTTTACTTAGTAGTTTGGAAATTGTGCATACTAGCAAAACGTGAAATGGTTTTAAATTGTTTTTATGAACAGTGTCAATTACAGAATGGGCTAAATTCACTTTGACTGCAGAGGCTCATTACTGTGGAGGTCAAGATGCTCTACCACACTCAGTTAAAGCTGTTCTTTTTAGTGATTCAGAGCCTGTTTGGTACTCCTTTAAGACTAAAACTATGCCCTAAGTATACAATCATGGAGAGTACCAGAGTCATTATAACTATATGTTTCTCTACAATCCTTGAAACAGTATAAAATACCAGGATTCTGAGTAGTATTCTACTTCCCAATATCCAAGATTATATTGGACCAAGAATGTATGTTAGAAAATATCTCTAATAAGTTCTTCAAGGCTGATCACATTATTTGATTACTTGTAGAGGATGCAGATTGGCCTGGCCTGTGAACTAGATATAAATGACTACAAGAAGAAAAACCATCTGATGAATTGAAGTGAATTATATGCTGTCAATTTGAGCTATATATGCATAAGGGATACCTTTTATGGGGACACACACATTTATTCCAGGAGATTGTTTTTTGCTATATTTATATCATACTATATGTAAACATTCAGAAAATATTTGCATGAAAGTAATGGCAAATCTGTTGACTGTTACTCTGAAATGGGTTTCAATATCAAAAAGACAATATATATAAGAAATTTTCTCATGTGCTAGTCATCATGGGATAACTCAGCAGAGCTCTTGATTTTTTTGAAGATCTCAAAGGAAGTGCCAAGAAATTATATTCAAGGATCTTTAAGGTTTAATAAGATCTAGGGAAAGGATTTCTGTAAAATCAAGCCAGAAACAATTCTCAGGCCTTTGAAATGATTTAGGTTGAGACAACTAATATTTTATATTAACTGTAGATTAATAGTCTGTTCTTCTAAAATTTTATAATTAGTTCTATATTGTAGTATTTTCAGTCAGGAGTTAATGCACAGTTAATTTTACAGACATGAAAAATTGTATCTTGAAGGCCTTCCCATTTCTTGAGTAGTGTTTATCTTTTTTTTTTAACATCTTTATTGGAGTATAATTGCTTTACAGTGGTGTGTTAGTTTCTGCTGTATAACAAGTGAATCAGCTATACATATACATATATCCCCATATCTCCTCCCTCTTGCATCTCCCTCCACCCTCCCTATCCCACCCCTCAGGGTGAACACAAAGCACCGAGCTAATCTCCCTGTGCTATGCGGCTGCTTCCCACTAGCTATCTGTTTTACATTTGGTAGTGTATATATGTCCATGCCACTCTCTCACTTTGTCCCAGCTTACCCTTCCCCCTCCCCGTGTCCTCAAGTCCATTCTCTATGTCTGCATCTTTATTCCTGTCCTGCCCCTAGGTTCGTCAAAACAATTTTTTTTTTTTTTAGATTCCATATATATGTTTAAGCATACGGTATTTGTTTTTCTGTTTCTGACTTACTTCACTCTGTATGACAGACTCTAGGTCCATCCACCTCACTACAAATAATCCAGTTTCATTTCTTTTTATGGTATATTCCATTGTATATATGTGCCACATCTTCTTTATCCATGCATCTGTCAGTGGACACTTTGGTTGCTTCCATGTCCTGGCTATTTAAATAGAGCTGCAATGAACATTGTGGTACATGACACTTTTTGAGTTATGGTTTTCTCAGGATATATGTCCAGTAGTGAGATTGCTGGGTCATATGGTAGTTCTATTTTTAGTTTTTTGAGGGACCTCTATACTGTTCTCCATAGGGCTGTATCAATTTACATTCCAACCAACAGTGCAAGAGAGTTCCCTTTTCTCCACACCCTCTCCAGCATTTATTGTTTGTAGATTTTTTGATGATGGCCCTCTGACCGGTGTGAGGTGATACCTCATTGTAGTTTTGATTTGCATTTCTCTAATAATTAGTCATGTTGAGCATCCTTTCATGTGTGTGTTGGCAGTCTGTATATCTTCTTTGGAGAAATGTCTGTTTAGGGCTTCTGCCCATTTTTGGACTGGGTTGTTTGTTTTTTTGATATTGAGCTGCATGAGCTGCGTATATTTTGGAGATTAATCCTTTGTCAGTTGCTTCATTTGCAATTTATTCTCCCATTCTGAGGGTTGTCTTTTCATCTTGTTTGTGATTTCCTTTGCTGTGCAAAAGCTCTTAAGTTTCATTAGGTGCCATTTATTTCTGTTTTTATTTCCATTTCTCTAGGAGGTGGGTCAAAAAGGATCGTGCTGTGATTTATGTCATGGAGTGTTCTTCCCATGTTTTCCTCTAAGAGTTTTATAGTGTCTGGCCTTACATTTATGTCTTTAATCCATTTTGAGTTTATTTTTGTGTATGGTGTTAGGGAGTGTTCTAATTTCATTCTTTGACATGTAGCTGTCCAGTTTTCCCAGCACCACTTATTGAAGAGGCTGTCTTTTCTCCATTGTATATTCTTGCCTCCTTTATCTAAGGTGACCATATGTGCATGGGTTTATCTCTGGGCTTTCTGTCCTGTCCCGTTGATCTATATTTGTGTTTTTTGTGCCAGTACCATACTGTCTTAAATACTGTAGCTTCATAGTATAGTCTGAAGTCAGAGAGTCTGATTCCTCCAGCTCCGTTTTTCTTTCTCAAGATTGATTTGACTATTTGGTGTCGTTTGTATTTCCATGCACATTGTGAAATTTTTTGTTCTAGTTCTGTGAAAAATGCCATTAGTAGTTTGATAGGGATTGCACTGAATCTTTAGATTGCTCTGGGTAGTATAGTCATTTTCACAATGTTGATTCTTCCAATCCAAGAACATGGTATATCTCACCATCTCTTTGTATCATCTTTAATTTCTTTCATCAGTGTCTTATAGTTTTCTGCATACAGGTCTTTTGTCTCGTTAAGTAGGTTTATTCCTAGGTATTTTATTCTTTTTGTTGCAATGGTAAACGGAAGTGTTTCCTTAATTTTGCTTTCAGACTTTTCATTGTTAGTGTGTAAGAATGAAAGAGATTTCTATGCATTAATTTTGTATCTTGCAACTTTACCAAATTCATTGATTAGCTCTAGTAGTTTTCTGGTAGCATCTTTAGGATTCTCTATGTATAGTACCATGTCATCTGCAAACAGTGACAGTTTTACTTCTTTTCTGATTTGGATTCCTTTTATTTCTTTTTCTTCTCTGATTGCTATGGCTAAAACTTCCAAAACTATGTTGAATAACAGTGGTGAGAGTGGGCAACCTTGTCTTGTTCCTGATCTTAGTGGAAATGGTTTCAGTTTTTCACCATTGAGAATAATGTTGGCTCTGGGTTTGTCATATATGGCCTTTATTATGTTGAGGTAAGTTCCCTCTTTGCCTACTTCCTGGAGGGTTTTTATCATAAATGGGTGTTGAATTTTGTCAAAAGCTTTTTCTGCATCTATTGAGATGATCATCTGGTTTTTCTCCTTCAATTTGTTAATATGGTTTATCACATAGATTGATTTGTGTATATTGAAGAATCCTTGCATTCCTGGGATAAACCCCACTTGATCATGGTGTATTGTCCTTTTAATGTGCTGTTGATTCTGTTTGCTAGTATTTTGTTGAGTATTTTTACATCGATGTTCATCAGTGATAGTGGCCTGTAGTTTTCTTTTTTTGTGGCATCTTTGTCCAGTTTTGGTATCTGGGTGATGGTGTCCTCGTAAAATGAGTTTGGGAGTGTTACTCCCTCTTCTGTATTTTGGAAGAGTTTGAGAAGGATAAGTGTTAACTTTTCTCTAAATGTTTGATAGAATTCACCTGTGAAGCCATCTGGTCCTGGGCTTTGGTTTGTTGGAAGATTTTTAATCACAGTCTCAATTTCAGTGCTTGTGATTGGTCTGTTCATATTTTCTATTACTTCCTGGTTCAGTCTCCTAAGATTGTGCATTTCTAAGAATTTGTCCATTTCTTCCAGGTTGTCCATTTTATTGGCATAGAGTTGCTTGTAGTAATCTCTCATGATCCTTTGTATTTCTGCAGTGTCAGTTGTTACTTCTCCTGTTTCATTTCTAATTCTGTTGATTTGAGTCTTCTCCCTTTTTTTCTTGATGAGTCTGACTAATGGTTTATCAATTTTGTTTATTTTCTCAAAGAACCAGCCCTTAGTTTTATTGATGTTTGCTATCAGTTCCTTCATTTCTTTTTCATTTATTTCTGATCTTATCTTTATGATTTCTTTCCTTCTGCTAACTTTGGGGATTTTTTTGTTCTTCTTCTCTAATTGCTTTACGTGTAATGTTAGGTTGTTCATTTGAGATGTTTCTTTTTTCTTAAGGTAGGATTGTATTGCTATAATCTTCCCTCTTAGGACTGCTATTGCTGCATCCCATAGGTTTTGGATCATCATGTTTTCATTGTCATTTGTTTCTAGGTATTTTTTATTTCCTCTTTGATTTCTTCAGTGATCTCTTGGTTATTTAGTTGTGTATTGTTTAGCCTCCATATGCTTGTATTTTTTACAGATTTTTTCCTGTAATTGATATGTAGTCTCATAGCATTGTGGTCGGAAATGATACTTGATACAATTTACATTTTCTTAAATTTACCAAGGCTTGATTTGTGACCCAAGACATGATCTTTCCTGGAGAATATTCCATGAGCACTTGAGAAGAATGTGTATTCTGTTGTTTTTGGATGGAATGTCCTATAAATATCAGTTAAGTCCATCTTGTTCAATGTGTCATTTAAAGCTTGTGTTTCCTTATTTATTTTCATTTTAGATGATCTGTCCATTAGTGAAAGTGGGGTGTGAAAGACCCCTGCTATAATTGTGTTACTGTCGATTTCTCCTTTTATGGCTGTTAGTATTTGCCTTACGTATTGAGATGCTCCTATGTTGGGTGCATAAATATTTACAATTGTTATATCTTCTTCTTGGATCGATCCCTTGATCATTATGTAGTGTCCTTCTTTGTCTCTTCTAATAGTCTTTATATTAAAGTCTATTTTTTCTGATATGAGAATTGCTATTCCAGCTTTCTTTTGGTTTCCATTTGCATGGAATATCTTTTTCCATTCCCTCACTTCCAGTCTGTATGTGTCCCTAGGTCTGAAGTAGGTCTCTTGTAGACAGTATTTATATGGGTCTTTTTTTTGTATCCATTCAGCCAGTCTATGTCTTTTGGTCGGAGCATCTAATCCATTTATATTTAAGGTAATTATCGATAGGTATGTTCCTATTCCCATTTTCTTAATTGTTTTGAGTTTTTTATTGGAGGTCTTTTCCTTCTCTTGTGTTTCCTGCCTAGAGAAGTTCCTTTAGCATTTGTTGTAAAGCTGGTTTGGTGGTGCTGAATTCTCTTAGCTTTTGCTTGTCTGTAAATGTTTTAATTTATCCATCAAATCTGAATGAGATCCTTGCTGGGTAGAGTAACCTTGGTTGTAGGTTTTTCTCCTACCTCACTTTAAATATGTCCTGCCACTCCTTTCTGGCTTGCAGAATTTCTGCTGAAAGATCAACTGTTAACCTTATGGGGATTCCCTTGTGTGTTATTTGTTGTTTTTCCCTTGCTGCTTTTAATATTTTTTCTTTGTATTTATGTTTTGATAGTTTGATTAATATGTGTCTTGGAGTGTTTCTCTTTGGATTTATCCTGTATGGGACTCTGTGTGCTTCTTGGACTTGATTAACTATTTCTGTTCCCATTAGGGAAGTTTTCAACTATAATCTCCTCAAATATTTTCTCAGTCTTTTTCTTTTTCTCTTCTTCCCCTGGGACCCCTATAATTGGAATGTTGGTGCCTTTAATGTTGTCCCAGATGTCTCTGAGACTCTCCTCAGTTCTTTTCATTCTTTTTTTAAATTCTGCTCTGCAGTAGTTATTTCCACTATTTTATCTTCCAGGTCACTTATCCGTTCTTCTGCCTGAGTTATTCTTCTACTGATCCCTTCTAGAGAATTTTCAATTTCATTTATTGTGTTGTTCATCATTGTTTGTTTGCTCTTTAGTTCTTCTAGGTCCTTGTTAAACATTTCTTGTATTTTCTCTATTCTATTTCCAAGATTTTGGATCATCTTTACTATCATTATTCTGAATTCTTTTTCAGGTAGACTGCCTATTTCCTCTTCATTTGTTAGGTCTGGTGAATTTTTACCTTGCTTCTTCATCTGCTGTGTGTTTTTCTGTCTTCTCATTTTGCTTAACTTACTGTGTTTGGGGTCTCCTTTTCGCAGGCTGCAGGTTCATAGTTCCTGTTGCTTTGGGTGTCTATACCCAGTGGCTAAGGTTGGTTCAGTGGGTTGCGTAGGCTTCCTGGTGGTGGGGACTAGTGCCTGTGTTCTGGTGGATGATGTTGGATCTTGTCTTTCTGGTGGACATGTCCATGTCTGGTGGTGTGTTTTGGGGTATCTGTGGCCCTGTTAATATTTTAGGCGCCTCTCTGCTAATAGCTCAGGTTGTGTTCCTGTCTTGCTAGATGTTTGGCCTAGGGTGTCCAGCACTGTAGCTTGCTGGTCGTTGAGTGAAGCTTGGTTTTGGCGTTAAGATGGAAATCTCTGGGAGATTTTCTCTGTTTGATATTACATGCAGTTGGGAGGTGTGTTGTGGACCAGTGTCCTGAACTTGGTTCTTCCACCACAGAGGCACTGCTGTGATGCCTGGCTGGAGCACCAAGAAGCTTTCATCCACATGGCTCAGAATAAAAGGGAGAAAAAATAGAATGAAAGAAAGAAGATAAAAAAATAAAGTAAAATAAAATAAAGTTATTAAAATAAAAAATAATTATTCAGAAAAAAAATTTTAAATGTAAGAAAAAAACGCACTGCCAGAACCCTAGGACAAATTGTAAAAGCAAAACTATACAGACAAAATCACACACAGAAGCATACACATACACATTCACAAAAAGAGAAAAAGGGGAAAGAAAACAATATATGTTTACTCCCAAAGTCCACCTCCTCAATTTGAGATGAGTCGTTGTATATTCAGGTATTCCACAGATGCAGGGTACCTCAAGTTGATTGTGGAGAATTAATCCGCTGCTCCTGAGGCTGCTGGGAGAAATTTCCCTTTCTCTTCTTTGTTTGCACAGCTTCCAGGATTCAGCTTTGGATTTGGACCCGCCTCTCCGTGTAGGTCGCCTGAGGGCATCTGTTCTTCGCTCAGACAGGACGATGTTAAAGGAGCAGCTGATTCAGGAGCTCTGGGCCACTCAGGCAGTGGGGAGGGAGGGGTACGGATGCGGGGCGAGCTTGCCGCAGCAGAGGCCAGAGTGACGTTTCAACAGCCTGCGGTGCTCCGTGCCTTCTCCCGGGGAAGTCGTTGTTGGATCACTGGACTCTGGCAGTGGTAGGCTGCACAGGCTCCCAGGAGGGGAGATGTGGAGAGCGACCTGTGGTTGCACACAGGCTTGTTGGTGGCGGCAGCAGCAGCCTTAGCATCCCATGCCCGTCTCTGGGGTCCGCGCTGATAGCCGCGGCTCGCGTCTGTCTCTGGAGCTCCTTTAAGCGGCGCTCTTAATCCCCTCTCCTCGCACCAGGAAACAAAGAGGCAAGAAAGTGTTTCTTGCCTCTTTGGCAGGTCCAGACTTTTTCCCGGAGTTCCTCCCGGCCAGCTGTGGCGAACTAGTCCCTTCAGGCTGTGTTTACGCAGCCAACCCCAGTCCTCTCCCTGGGATCCGACCTCCGAAGCAGGAGCCTCAGGTCCCAGCCCCCGCCCGCCCCGGTGGGTGAGCAGACAAGCCTCTCGGGCTGTTGAGTGCTGGTCGGCACCGTTCCTCTGTGCGGGAACCTCTCTGCTTTGCCGTCTGCACCCCTGTAGCTGCGCTCTCCTCCGTGGCCCCAAAGCTTCCCCACTCTGCCACCCGCAGTCTCCGCCTGCGAAGGGGCTTCCTAGTGTGTCGAAACCTTTCCTCCTTCACAGCTCCCTCCCAGTGGTGCAGGTCCCATCCCTATTCTTTTGTCTCTGTTTTTTCTTTTTCCTTTTGCCCTACCCAGGTACGTGGGGAGTTTCTTGCCTTTTGGGAGGTCTGAGGTCTTCTGCCAGCGTTCAGTAGGTGTTCTATAGGAGCTGTTCCACATGTAGATGTATTTCTGATGTATTTGAGGAGAGGAAGGTGATCTCCGTGTGTTACTCTTCCACTATCTTGAAGCTCCTCTCCCATTCTGTTTTAGATTCTTTTCTCATATAGATTATCACAGAATATTGGGTAGGGTTCCCTGTGCTGTACAGTATGTCCTTGTTGGTTATCTGTCTTATATGTAATAGAAGTGTGCATGTGTTCATCCCAAGCTCCTGATTTATACACCCCCCCCCGCAGTGTTTTCCCTTTGGTAACCATAAGTTTGTGTTCAATATCTATAAGTCTGCTTCTGTTTTGTAAATAAGTTCATTTGTATCCTTTTTAAAATTAGATTCCACATATGAGTGATATCATATGATATTTGTCTGACTTACTTAATATGAAAATCTCTAGGTCCATCCATGTTGCTGCAGATGGCATTATTTCATTCTTTTTTATGGCTGAGTAATATTCCATTGTATATATCCATTCCTCTGTTGATGGACATTTAGGTTGCTTCCATGTCTTGGCTATTGTAAATAGTGCTGCAGTGAACATGGGGGTGCATGTCTCCTTTTGGATTATGGTTTTCTGTGGATATACACCCAGGAGTGGGATTGCTGGATCATATGGTAGTTCTATTTTAAGGTTTTTAAGGAACCTCCATAGTGTTTTCCATAGTGGTTGTACCAATTTACATTCCTTCCAGCAGTTTAGGTGTGTTCCCTTTTCCCCACACCCCGTCCAGCATTTATTGTTTGTAGACTTTCTGATGATGGCATTTCTGACTGGTGTGAGGTGTTACCTCATTGTAGTTTCGATTTGTATTTCTCTAATAGTGATGTTGAGCATCTTTTCATGTTCTTTTTGGCCATCTGTATGTCTTCTTTGGAGAACTGTGTATTTAGATCTTCTACCTATTTTTTCATTGGGTTTTGTTTTTTTGACATAGAGCTCTGCATGTTCCCTGAACACTTGAGTGGGAAGTGTATTCTGCTGCTTTCAGGTGGGATATCCTATAGATATCAATTAAGTCTATTAGGTTTATTGTGTCATTTAAAGTTTGTGTTTCCTTATTTATTTTCATTTTGAATGATCTGTCCATTGGTGAAAGTGGGATGTTAAAGTCCCCTACTATGGTTGTGTTACTGTCGATTTCCCCTTTTATGGCGGTTAGCATTTGCCTTATGTATTGAAGCGCTCCTATGTTGGGAGAATAAATATTTACAATTGTTGTATCTTCTTCTTGGATTGATCCCTTGATCATTATATAGTGTCCTTCCTTGTCTCTTGTAATAGTCTTTATTTTAAAGTCTATTTTGTCTGATATGAGTATTGCTACTCCAGCTTTGATTTTCATTTGCATGGAATATCTTTTTCGATCCCCTCACTTTCAGTCTGTATGTGTCCCTCAGTTATTCAGCTACTGATTACTTCTAGTGTATTTTTCATTTCAGTTATTTTGTTGTTCATCACTGTTTGTCTGTTCTTTAGTTCTTTTAGGTCCTTGTTAAATATTTGTGTCTTCTTGATCTTTGTCTCCATTCCATTTTCGAGATCTTGGATCATTTTTACTATCATTAATCTGAATTCTTTTTCAGGTAGAGTCCCTATTTCCTCTTCATTTATTTGGTCTTGTGGGATTTTACCTTGCTCCTTTGTCTGCAATGTATTCCTCTGTCGTCTCATTTTGTCTAACCTATTGTGTTTATGGTCTCCTCTCTGCAGGCTGCAGGGTCGTAGTTCCTCTTCTGTTTTCTGCCGCCTGGTGAGTGAGGTTTGTCCAGGGGCATGTATATGCTTCCTGGTGGGAGGGACTGGTGCCTGTGCTGTGCTAGGTGGAGCTATCTTTTCCTTCTGAAGGGCAGGGCCACGTCAGGTGATGTGTTTTGGGGTGTCTGTGAGCTTAATACAACTTTAGGCAGCCTGTCTGCTCTTGGGTGGGGCTGTGCTCCTGCCCTGCTGGTTGTTTGGTGTGAGATGTCCAGCTCTTGAACCTGCAGGCAGTTTTGTGGCGCCAGGTCTTGGTGTTGATGGGGATACCTCTAGGAGGGCGCAGGCTGATTAACATTCCCTGGGCCTGGGAATTCTCTGGCGGTCCAGCATCCTGGACTCAGTGCTCCCACTCTGGAGACTTAGGCCCACCCCCTGGCTGGGGAACCAAGAGACTGCAAACCACACAGTGTGGCCCCAGAAAAAAGAAAGAAAAGAAAAGAAAAGAAATAAAGAGAAATAAGAAAAGAAAAGAGAAGAAAACAAACAGAGAAACAAAACCCAAGACAAATAGCAAAAACAAAGGCAAACAAACAGCAGCAACCACACAACACACACACACCCAGAAAAACAAACAAACAAAAAACCACAAGATTACAAACAAAAAAATTAAAAAACGAGAACAGTCAATAATTATTAAACTAACAAAAAAATGAAAAATAAAAACAGAAAGCAAACATATAACAAAAAAGCGAAGAAATCAGAATATACACATAAAAACAATCAAAAAAAATAAAACAAAGAACAAAAACAAGAAATAGACCACAAAACAACAAAAAAGTAAAGTAAAAATAGAAAAATAAAAATTATATATTAAAAAATAAAAATTAAAACAAGATAAAAAATAATAAAGCAACAACACCAAGAACTGAACTAAATGAAACAAACAAAAAAAGAATAATGATAATAAGAATATTTTCCTGGGGCCTTCTCTCTCAGTGTCCTTGCTCCCACAAGGAGCCAATCCCTGCCTCTCCAGGAGGTCCTCCAATACCTCTAGATAGGTCTCTGGACCTGCTGTGGGCACTGTGGGGCCAGCTCAGTATCTGACCTGGCCCAACTCCCACAGGCGCTTTCCCCCAAAGTCCAGTGCTGCGAAGGCTAGGCCAGTCTCAGTTATTGAAACACTCATTGTCTCTTCAGGTATTCCACAGACACAGAATTTACCAAGCCGATCTCAGGGATTTAATCCATGGCTTGTGCAGCTACAGAGAAAGATTTCCATTCCCCTTTCTTAATCACTTCACCCCTGGAGCTCAGCTTTGATTTTGACCCCAACTCTGCATGTGCTCCACCCTCAGGTGGCTGTTCCTTGCCCAGGTGAGAGGGAGCAGCAGCTGCTTGGGGGCACACTTAGTCAGGCTGGGGATGGGTACGGCGGCCACGATTGGGCTGTGCATGAGTTGCCTGTGGCACCAGGGACCCACAGGCAGTTGCAACAGACTGTGGCATGCTCGCTCTGGTGGGAGTCCCTCCCAGTGCCAGTGGAGGCAGGAGCTGGCATATGGGGGGTGGTGGCAGCCCCGCCCCCCCGTGACTCTCAACAGTGGTGCCTCACTTTCCAGGCAGACCATTCTTCCTCTAGGGACATTCCTGGCCATGCATCCCCTCACTGCCAACCCCTCTGCTGTATCCAAACAGGCAGCAGTGCTCCTCTCCCTGGATCTGTTCTCCCAACCCCACACTTTAGCACTCAGCCCCCAGCAGCGTCAGCAGACTGTCGTCCAGGCAGGGGCGCCTAGGGCTGATGCCCAAGGAGGCTTTGGGATGCACAGTGCTCAGGTCCCAGGAGCTCACGCAGGTGGAGGAGATGCTGGTCCGAGGGGTGAGCGGGCCTGCTCAGATGGGAGACCCTCCCAGTACCCACAGAGGCCAAAGAAGCTGATGGGTGGGGAAGGGGTTGTAATGGTGGCTCCACCCCTTGTGCACCACTCAACAATGGCGCTTTGTTTCTGTGGTGTCCTGGGCTTTTTCCTGGTTGTGGAACTCCTTACTCCTGTCCCTTCAGGCTGTCTTTTCACAGCCAACAGCTGTTGCCTCCCTGGGTCCGCACTCTGAACCCCACTTTCCAGCACCCAGCCCCCCATCACAACAGGTGACTCATGACTCAGGCTGGAATGCACAGAGCAGTGGTGTAGACCATGCATGCAGTTCTGCCTTCCACAGACCATCCGCTGTATTCTCCTTTGATCCCCCAAAGGTCTCTTTCTGTCCCAGCTGATTTCCCCACTGTGAGGGAATTTTTCTGAGTGTGGGGACCTCCCCTCACCTTCAGCTTCCCACCAGGGTTGATGGTCCCTTTTTGATTACTCTTTTCTTTTTTTTTTTTCTGTCTTTCATCCTACCCAGTTGTGAGGGGATTTTTCTTTTCCTTTTATGTATCTGAAGTCTTCTGCTAATGTTCTGCTGGTGCTCTATGAGAATTGTTCCATTTGTAGATGTATTCTTGATGTACTTGAGAGTAGGGACAAATTCCGTGTCCTCCTAGTCCGCCATCTTGATTCCTCCCCCTGTTTGTATTGGGTTGGCCAAAAAGTTTGTTTGGGTTTTTCCATAAGATGTTATGGAAAAAACCGAATGAACTTTTTGGCCAACCCAATGTATTTTGGAGATTGTTGTTGGTTGCATCATTTGCAAATATTTTCTCCCATTTTGTGGGTTGTCTTTTCATTTTGTTGATGGTTTCCTTTGCTGTGCGGAAGCTAAAGATGATTTCTAAGGGCCTTTAGCTAGCTCTATAATGCCGTAATTCCCAGATAGACATATAAAATTTGATGTAATAAGGCTAGAGTTTTTGCTATTCCCTTAAACATGTCATGCTTATTCCTACCTCTATGCTTTTGTTCATTCTGTTTTTCCCATCAGTAGTGCTTTCTCTTCTTACTCTTCGTCAAAATCATCTAGTCAACATTTATTCATTAATATCTTCACTAATATTGAATACTTACTGTCTAACATGGTTAAAGGAATGAGTAAAGGAGTGAACCTTTAAATTCTAATTATCCTTCAAAGCCTTTTCAAGCCTTACTTACCACATTAATTCCTTCCTAAAAATTCTAGACCATGTAGATCTCTGTCCCATCTCATTTGCTCTATTTATTATATTTATCATATTTTTGGTAATTATATTGAGAAGAAAATTACCTCTTACCTCATCAACTAGCTTGTTAAGTCTTCCAGAAGAGATGTCATGACATATAATTGTTTATTTTTCTTAACATCTGGTATCATTTTTCTTTTTAAGGGTTTGTAGATTAGAAGGTATACATTCTACTAATAATATGGTAGTTTGAGTCAATAAAGTCCTGAACTAGTGTAATAGGAGTATAAATGAAATGTTAGAAGGGAATTCAAAAGGCACTATAGGTGTTTTGCTAATTTTTAGTTTGCTTGGCTAGTATGACTAGAGATGGTTAGTAGAGAGGCTTTTAACACACATAAAGTTTGAAAATAAAGTAATGAGACTAATATTTTTAAAACTCATTCTAGAACTTGTTAAGTCAAATGTGTCAAATGACAATGCTATAAAATTATTCCAGTGTTATCATATTTTGAGGAGTTACTTCTTTGGAATGAACTTTTTGTAGTTATTTTATAATCCAAACACAAATATTACTCTGATTACTTTATAGCCACCACTTAGTTTGGATAAAAAATTATTAAATATTCAGCCTGATTAAATACTTTTAAAAATTAGACTTTGTTCAATTAAATTTCTCCCAAAGAATGCTAAATGGCTATTATTAAAACATTATATTTTTAAAAATTTTACTTACCTCATGCTAAGTAAAATTTAAAAATTCAAAATATATTTAAGTATGTAAAGCATCATAGAATAAGTGGTACTTCTTCCTAAGATGGTGATTTGAACAAAATAATACTAATTTGGCTGCATGGATTCTGCTGTTTTCATTGAAAAGTCAATTTAAAAAAAACTATTTATTTATTTTTTTGGCTGCGCCGGGTCTTTGTTGTGGGATCTTCACTGCTGTGTGCAGGATCTTTTTGTTTTTTGAGTTACGCAGGCCTCTCACTGTTGCGGCCTCTCCCGTTGCGGAGCATAGGCTCCGGACGCACAGGCTCAGTGGCCATGGCTCATGGGCCTAGCTGCTCCGCGGCATGTGGGATCTTCCCAGACCGGGGCACGAACCCATGTCCCCTGCGTCGGCAGGCGGACTCTCAACCACTGCGCCACCAGGGAAGCCCTGTGCGCAGGATCTTTTAGTTGTGGCATGCAGGTTCTTAGCTGCGGCATGTGGGATCTAGTTCCCTGACCAGGGATCAAACCTGGGCCCTGGGAGCCCTGCATTGGGAGCATGGAATCTTAACCACTGGACCACCAGGGAAGTCCCAAAAAGTCAATTACTTTAAAGATACTTCTTTGTTCTCCATTAAATCAATTCACTGTTAAACATAATTCAAAAACATAGCCTCAGGAAAGCACTTCTGAAATGGCAGAGTGGGGACCTTTGAAAATCCACTTCTTCATAAAAGCAATGAGAAAGAACACTGGGAAAAATGTTCAAAATCAACTTTTTCAGAACTCTGGAAATTAATCAAAGGCTTGCAACAAGAAAAGTGGCTGGATCTCATTAAGAGTAATGATTTTTGTGGTATTTTAACTTGCCCTTTTTCTGTTCACCTTACCCCAGGTCCATAGTAGCCTTGAAAGTCAGTAGCTACACAACCATAGTAGCTATGAAACCAGATGATCAGCAGTGACTGGAGGGGGCAGAATGAATTTGAAGCTGCCCCCAAACCCTCATTTCCCTGAGATAACTGTCACTATTTGATCTGTCTTGCTGCTACTTGGAAAGCCTCACTCACAGGACTTGTCTTTAATTGACCTGACTTAGAGGTACTCAGTGGGAAAGAACCAACTTCAGGAGTTTTGTTGGAAATGATCAGCAGCAATTGTTTAACATCACAGGTGCTTGAGGCCATGATACTAGCTGGAGAAACAAGAAGTTGGCTCAAGACTTTAAAAGAGAAATCTAGAGAATGAGTTGTTCTTAGGGGACTTAGAAAAGATATGATTATTTCTGGGGATCTGGAAGTCCGTACACATGTGTGGGGAATAAACAGTGTGGGGAAAGCTGGATGGCTGCATGTAAAATAATGAATTGGACCATTTTTTCAAACCATACCAAAATAGACTCAAAATGGATTAAAGACTTATGAGACCTGAAACCATAAAACTTCTTGAAGAAAACATAGGCAGTATGCTTTTTGACATTGTTCTTAGCAACATTTTTTGAATTTTTCTCCTCAGGGAAGGGAAACAAAAGCAAAAATAAACAAATGTGACTACACCAAACTAAAACGCTTCTGCACAGTGAAGGGAACTATGATCAAAGTAAAAAGGTAACACACTGAATGGGAGAAGATATTTGTATATGACATATCTGATAAGGGTTAATATCCAAAGTATATAAAGAACTTATACAACTCAATATAAAAATATCCAAACAATCTGATTAAAAAATGGACAGGGACTTAAATAGACATTTTTGCAAAGAAGCCATATATATGGCCAACAGACACATGAAAATATGACAGCATAATTAATCATCAAGGAAATGCAAATCCAAACTACAAGAAGATATCACCTCACACTTACCAGAATAACTGTCATCAAAAAGACAACAAATAGCAAGTGTTGTTGAGGATGTGGAGAAAAGGAAACCCTAGTCCCTGTTGGTGGGATTGTAAATAGCTGCAGCCACTGTGGAAAACAGTATGGAGTTTCCTCAAAAAAATTAAAAATAGGACTACTGTACAATCTAGCAATTTCACTTCTGGGTATTTACATGAAGAAAACAAAAATACTAATTTAAAAGATATATGCATACTAATGTTCACTGCAGCACTATTTATAAAAGCCAAGATTTGGAAGCAACCTAAGTGTCCATCAATATATGAATAGATATAGAAGACGTGGCATATAGATATAAATGTAGATATAGATATAGACACACAATGGAATATTACTCAGCCCTAAAAGGAATGAAATCTTGCCATTTGTGACAACATGGATGCATCTAGAGGATATTATGTAAAGTGAAATAAGTTGGACAGTGAAGACAAACACCATATGATCTCACTTATATGTGGAATCTAAAAAACAAAACAAAGGAGAAAGAAAACAAAACAAAAATAGATTCTGATACAGACAAAAAACTGTTGGTTGCCAGCTGGCAGACTGGTGGAGGAATGGCTAAAATAAGTGGAGGGAATTTAGAGGTACAAACTTCCAGCTATAAAATAAGTAAGTCACAGGATGTAATATACAACATAAGGAATATGGTCAATAATACTGTAATAATTTTGTGTGGGGACACATGATTACTAGACTTATCATGGTGATCATTTTGTAATGTATTTAAATATCAAATCACTTTGTTGTACACCTGAAACTAACGTAAGTATATTGCAATAAAAAGTACAAAAACAGAAAACTAAATGAAATTAGGAATGAATACATGAAAAAAATGAGAAGTTCAACAAAGAAGTAGAAACCATTAAAAAAAAAAAAACCCAAAAGAAATCCGACAGTTGAAGGTTACATTACTGAACTGAAGATTCTATAGAGAGGTTCGACATCAAACTATACCAATCAGTAGAACTAAGATACCATTTATTTAAAATTATCCAGTCACAAGAGCAAAAGGAAATGAGAATGAAAAAGAGTGAAAAGTGTAAAGAAAGACTATGTGAATTATGGGGTACCTATAAGTGAAACAGTGACCCATTATTGAAGTCCCTGAAGGAGAAGGGATTATAAAAAGGCAGAAAGCTTATTTAAGAAATGATGGCTGATCCAATAAAAACTAAAAAAAAAAAAGCAAAATAAAATAGACTTTATAGCTACAATTTTTTTTTTTTTTTTTTTTGCGGTATGCAGGCCTCTCACTGTTGTGGCCTCTCCCGTTGCGGAGCACAGGCTCCGGACGCACAGGCTCAGCGGCCATGGCTCACAGGCCCAGCCGCTCCGCGGCATGTGGGATCTTCCCAGACCAGGGCACAAACCCGTGTCCCCTGCATTGGCAGGCAGGCAGACTCTCAACCACTGCGCCACCAGGGAAGCCCTACAAGATGTTTTATTTAAGTTTCATGGTAACTGCAAAGCAAAAATCTACACAAAATTAGATACACAAAAGATACAGTGAAGGAAATTAAACCATACCACTGTGGAAAATTATCTATTTTTACAGAAAACAAAGAGGAAGAAGGAACCACAGGAATGATAAAACAGCTAGAAAACAATTAATAAGATGGCATTAGTAAGTGCTTACCTGAGAATAATTATTTTAATGTAAATTGATGAAATTCTCCAATCAAAATGCATAGAATGGCTGAATGGATTAAAAAGCATGACTCAAATTCTGTGTTGCCTACAAGAGACCTACTTCAGGTTTAAGGACACACATAGGCTCAAGAGAAGTAATAGGAAAAGATATTCCATGCATTGGAAAGCAAAAGAGTGCAGAGTAGCTATACATAACAAAGTAGTCTTCAAACAAAAATTATTAACAAGAGACACAGGTGGTCATTATATCATGATAAAGTGATAAAAGGGTCATTTCATCAGGGTATATAACAATTGTAAATATATATTAATCCAACATTGGACCACCTAAATATATTAAGCAAATACTCACAGAACTGAAGAAAGAAATAGATAACAGTACAATAATAATAGGGGATTTTCATACCCCACTGCCAACAATGGATAGATCACCCAGACAGAAAATTAGCAAGGAAACATTGTGCTTGAACTGTACTTTAAACCAGATAGACCTAAAAGACATGTACAGAACATTCCATCTAACATCAGGAGAATACATATATTTCTCACAAGGTATATTCTCCAAGATAGATCATATGTTAGGCCACAGAACAGCCTTAGCAAATGTAAGAAAATTGAAATCATATGAAGTGTCTTTTCTGACCACATGGTATTAAGCTAGAAATTAATAACAGGATGGAAATTGGAAAATTCACAAATACATGGAAATTAAACAATACACTTCTGAAGAACTTTGGGTCAAATAAGAAATCAAGTGGAAATAAAAAATATCAGGAAACAAATGAAAATGGAAACATAACATACCAAAACTTAAGGGCTGCAGCAAAAGCACTTCTAAGAGGTATGTTTACAGTGATAAACACTTACGCTGGGAGAAAATAAAGATCACAAATAAACAACCTAGCTTTACACCTCAAAGTGTAAAGAAACTAAGCCCAAAGTTAGCAGAAGGAAGGAAATCACAAAGATCAGAGCATAAAAAAAGAGAGATCAGAAAAATAATAGAAAAGATCTTGAAAGTAAGAGCTGTTTTTTTTGAAAAGATAAATAAAACTGACAAACTGTTAGCCAGACTAACAAATAGACAAGTCTTAAAATCAGAAAGAAAAGAGAAGATATTACAACTGATACCACAGAAGTGCAAAGAGTCATGAGTGACTACTGTAAATAATTATATACCAACAAATTGCATAACCTTGAAAAAATGGATAAATTCCTAGAACTACAACATATCAACACTAAATTGTGAAGAAATGGATAATCTGAACAGCTAAAAGTAAGGTGATTGAATCAGTAACTAAAAACCTTCCAACAAAGAAAAGTTCAGGACCAGATGGCTTCACTGGTATTTTCTACCAAATATTAAAATAATCCATGCCAATCTTTTTCAAACACTTTTTAAAAATTGAAGAGGTGGGAAGACTCCCAAACTCATTTTATGAAGCCAGTATTAGTCTTATATCAAAGCCAGATAACGACACTACAAGAAAGAGCAACAGCAACAACAACAAAACCACAGGACTACTTCCTGATGAATATAAAGGCAAAAATTCTCAGTAAAATACTAGCAAACTAAATTCACATGCAAAAGATGACATTGGACCCCTCTCTCACACCACGCACAAAAAACAACTTGCAATGGGTTAAAGACTTAAGCATAAAATCTGAAACAAAAAACTCCTAGAAGAAAACATAGGGAAAAATCTCCTTGATGTTGGTCTTGACTGATTTTATTGGATCTGACATAAAAAGTGCACACAACAAAGATAAAAATAACCAAGGGGGACTATGTCAAACTAAAACCTTTTGTACAGCAAATAAAACTATCAACAAAATGAAAAGGCAGCCTGTGGAATGGGAGAAAAATTACAAACCATTTATCTGATAAGTGCTTAATATACAAAATATATAATTAACTCATACAATTCAATAGCAAAAAATCAAATAATCTGATTAAAAATGGTCAGAGAACCTGAATAGACATTTTTTCAAGGAAGACATACAAATGGCCAACACGTACATGAAAAGGTGTTTAACATCACGAATCATCAGGAAAGTGCAAGTCAAAGCAGCAATGAGATATCTTCTCATAATATGTATTAGAATGGCACAATATATATGTATTGTTTATCATGTTATATATCATAAACTTACACAATGTTATATACCAATTATATGTCAGTAAAGTTGGGAAAAACCCTGTATAATAATTAAACTCTTTTCTTCAAAGATGATATAGAAATGGCCAATAAGCCCATAAAATGATGCTCAAAATCATTAGCAATTAGTGAAATGCAAATCAAAGCTACAAGGAGATGCTGCTTGATACCCACTAGGAAGGTTATAATCTAAGACAGAAATATAACAAGTGTTGGCAAGGAGTGGAGAAATTGGAACTCTCACACATTGTTGGTGGGATTGTAAAATCATACAGCTACTTTGGAAAATAAGCAGTTCCTTGAAATGTTAAACATATGACCCATGTGTCCCAGCCGTTCCAACCCCATATATACCAAATACACACATATGCATATAAGGTGCCGAACTTAATTGATAAATGTTGTGTTTGTTCTGACTGCTCCACTGACAGGCAATTCCCTGTCTTGCTCCCTCTCTTCACTTCTCCCCTATTACTTAAGACAAAAGAATATTGAAATTAGTCCAATTAACAACCCTACAATGGCCTCTAAGTATTTAAGTGAAAGAAAGAGCTGCTCATCTCTCACTTTAAATCAAAAGCTAGAAATGATGATTATGGTTAGTGAGGATGGCATGTCGAAAGCAGAGATAGACCGAAAGCTAGGCCTCTTGCTCCAAACAGTTAGCCAGGTTATGAATGCAAAGGAAAAGTTCTTGAAGGAAATTAAAAGTGGTACTCCAGTGAACACAAGAATGGTAAAGTGAACAGGCTTACTGCTGATATGGAGAAAGTTTTAGTAGTCTGGATGGAAGATCAGACCAGCCACAACAGTTCCTTAAGCCAAAGCCTAATCCAGAGCAAGGGCCTAACTCTCTTCAATTCTATGAAGGTTGAGAGAGGTGAGGAGGCTTCAGAAGAAAAGCTTGAATTTAGCAGATGTTGGTTTATGAGGTTTAAGGAAAGAAGCTGTCCTCATAACATAAAAGTACAAGGTGAAGTTGCAAGTGCTGATGTAGAAACTGCAGTAAGTTATTCAGGAGATCTAGCTAAGATAATGAAGGTGGCTACACTAAACAAGATATTTGCAATGGAGACAAAACAGCCTTCTGTTGGAAGAAGATGCCATCTAGGACTTTCATAGCTTAAGAGGAGAAGTCAGTGCCTGGCTTCAGAGCTTCAAAAGACAGGCTGACTCTCTTGTTAGGGGCTAATGCAGTTGGTGACTTTAAGTTGAAGATAAAGCTCATTTACCATTCTGAAAATCCTAGGACCCTTGAGAATTATGCTGCGCCTGTGCTCTATAAATGGAACAACAAAGCCTGGATGACAGCACATCTGTATACAACATGGTTTACTGAACAGTTTAAGTCCTATTGAGAAAAATTGCTCAGAAAAAAGATTCCTTTCAAAATAGTACTGCTCATTGACAATGCACCTGGTCCCCCAAGAGCTTGGATGGAGAAGTACAATGAGATTAATGTTGTTTTCATGCCTGCTAACACAACATCCATTCTGCAGCCCATGTATCAAGGAGTAATTTTGACTTTCAAGTCTTATTATTTAAGAAATACATTTTGAGGCCAATGAAGGATCCTTGTGGTAAAGGAAATGTTCTGTACCTTGGTCGTATCAATGTTGATTTTCCGATTGTGAGATTATACTATATTTTTACAAGATGTTACCAATGGGTGCACAGAACATCCATGTATTATTTCTTACCGTTGAATGTGAATCTACAATTATCTTTACAAAAAAAACCTTAAAAAGAAGAAATAAATTTGTAGGGCTATAGCTGTCATAGACAGTAATTCCTCTGATGGATCTGGGCAAAGACAATTGAAAACCTTATGGAAAGGATTCACCATTCTAGATGCCATTAAGAACATTTGTGATTCATAGGAAGAGGTAAAAAATATCAACATTAATAGGAGTTTGGAAGAAATTGATTCCAACCCTCACGGATGACCTAAGGGGTTCAAGACTTCACTAGAGGAAGTAACTGCAGTTGTGGTGGATGTAGCAAGAGAACTAGAATTAGAAGTGGAGACTGAAGATGTGACTGAATCACTGCAATCTCATGATAAAACATTAATGGATGAGGAGATGTTTCTTATGGATGAGCAAAGCAAAATGGTTTCTTGAAATAGAATCTACTCTTGGTGAAGATGCTGTGAAGATTGTTGAAATTACAACAGAGGATTTAGAATAGCACATAAACTTAGTTGATAAAGCAGTGGCAGGGTTTGAGAGGATAGACTCCAGTTTTGAAAATTCTACTGTGGGTAAAATACTTTCGAACAGCATTGCATACTACAGAGATATTGTTTGTGAAAGGAAAGAGTAATCTATGCAGCAAACTTCACGGTTGTCTTATTTTAAGAAATTGCCACAGCCCTGCCCACCCTTCAGCAACCACCACCCTGATCAGTCAGCAGCTATCAGCACTGAGGCGAGACTGTCCACCAGCAAAAGATTATGACTTGCTACAGTGTAAGATGGTGGTTAGCACTTTTTAACAATAAGGTATTTTAAAATTGTTATGTACGTTGTTCTTTTAGACATAAGGCTATTACATACTTAACAGATACAGTATAGTGTAAAACATAATTTTTATATGCATTGGGAAACCAAGAAATTTGTGTTACTCACTTTTGTTGTGATACTCACTTTATTGTGGTGGTCTGGAACTGAACCTGCAATCTCTCTGAGGTATGCCTATACATAGGAGTGGAATTATCTTGTCATAGGGTAGGTAAATTTTTGGTTTTATAAGAAACTGCAACACTTTTTTCTGAAGCAATTGTACCATTTCACGCTCACCAACAAATGTGTGAGAGACTTCCAGTTATGGGAATCTTAGCCTTTGGTAGATGTGTAGTGACATATCATGGTGGTTTAATTTGCATTTTCCTCATAAATATAAGTTTAAGTATTTTTTCCTGTGGTTACTGGCCTTTGTGTCTATTAAAATATTTTGCCCATTTTTAAATTGGGTTGTCTTTTTATTATTGAGTTGTATTTTTTAAAAATTATTTTTATTTTTCCTGCTTCCTATTAAAGTGTAAACACTTCATATATTATCTTATTCATCTTTCACAAAAACCTGATAAAATAGGTGTTGTTATCTCCATTTTAGGTATGAGGAAGCTAAGGTCTATGTCTGTTAAGTGACTTACCCATGGTCTCATAAGCAATGAATGATAGGACTCTGATACAGGGGTGTCTAGCAGTAAAATCTTATGCATTTAACTACTACATTATACTACAAATAGTAAATAGTATGGGACTTCATGTGACAAAGAGGTCTCTGTGGGCTGAGAGGGCTAAGATAAGTGGAAATAATGGATTTTGATGAACAACTGAAATTTAGATAGCCATGTATTTAGTAGTAGGTGTGGGTGGGGTGTAGACATTTATAAAAATACCTCCATGAAAAAGACAAATATATACCTATTTGGAGTAATAATAAAGAGATAGATCAGAAATTGACCTTCACGTTCTAAGAATATTTGAAGCCAGAAATTTTAACAAGTAATTTCTGAGATTCACAGTGCATTACAACTTATAAGAAATAAGTTGTAACTTCTTTATTCTTTAAATATTACTCTGTGTCCTCTACTGCTAAAATGGTTTGGCTTACACAACTGTGAATTAATAAAGTATTGATTTTACTTAATACTTTTACTTAATGGGCATTTAAAAAAAATTGGGTACTACTGTTCTTGAAATAAGTTGGGTCCAGTTTAGAACCATAGGATATATATATATTTTTAAATAAATTTATTTATTTATTTATTGGCTGCATTGGGTCTTCGTTGCTGTGTGCAGGCTTTCTCTAGTTGCAGTGAGCGAGGGCTACTCTTCGTTGCGGTGCACGGGCTTCTCACTGCGGTGGCTCCTCTTGTTGTGGAGCACAGGCTCTAGGCACACGGTCTTCAGCAGTTATGGCACGTAGGCTCAGTAGTTGTGGCTCGCGGGCTCTAGAGCACAGGTTCAGTAGTTGTGGCACACAGGCTTAGTTGCTCTGCGGCATGTGGGATCCTCCCAGACCAGGGCTCAAACCCGTGTCCCCTGCGTTGGCAGGCAGATTCTTAACCACTGCGCCGCCAGGGAAGTACCCAGAACCACAGGATATTTTAACTTAAGAAATTAGGACAACTTCAGCGATTATAGAACAGTAAGGATGATAGGGCATTTAAGTTAGCTCAGTTCTGTGGCTGAACTCCTGAGAGAGATTCTAGGAGAGATTCAAAGTCCTGTCAGAAGTTCAGGGAGGAGAATCATATAGATGTATAAAGTTCTGTGATGGAGGCCCGTAAACAATGGTACTTTTTTTTCCGGTATATTTAGTGATAGCCCTCTATTCCCATTTTAAAGCAGTGCAAGAATTTCTCCTTTGGTAGTTCTGCTTTGCATTTACCCATCTGGTTGGTGGTTCATGCTCTGAGCTAGTAAGTAGTATAACTTAAGAAAAATGCAGCTGAATCTTTCTGTTAATTTGAATGAAACTAATTTCACATAAATTATTGTGTTCTTTTTATGCTCTTCAACCCTTTGTGACATTTTAGGGCTTGGATTTTTTTTGTTAATCCATGTCTACTTCTACTATTAGATGCCTATGATTCTTTCCCTGGCATTGTGCTCAGTAAGTACATATCCTGTGAGGCTATGTGTGTGCTGAGAAGACTTGAGTTCATCTTAAGGACAACTGACAGAGGGGGCCTTGTTTGTGCTCTGAGCTATGTGATTTTAAAATAAAGTGATTAGAGGAATGAGGTATAAGGGAAGAAAGATGGTCAGACATCAATTAAGAAAAACCTCACCCATCTCTTTTGCTTCTGGCTGATGTTAAGTTGGTAAGCAGGTAAAGCTGCCTGTTCTTCTGTCACTCTGTGTGTATTCTTATCAGTGTTTATATAATATTGCAATTAAAGTCCACTAGACTGCATTATTTGGAGAATAAAGCCAACTGGTTGAATTTCCTATGATCATTGTTTTATTTTTATTATTTTTTTAACATCTTTATTGGAGTATAATTGCTTTACAATGGTGTGTTAGTTTCTGCTTTATAACAAAGTGAATCAGCTATACATATACTTATGTCCCCATATCTCTTCCCTCTTGCATCTCCCTCCCTCCCACCCTCCCTATCCCACCCCTCTAGGTGGTCACAAAGCACGGAGCTAATCTTCCTGTGCTATACGGCTGCTTCCCACTAGCTATCTATTTTACATTTGATAGTGTATATATGTCCATGCCACACTCTCAGTTCATCCCAGCTTACCCTTCCCCCTCCTCATGTCCTCAAGTCCATTCTCTACATCTGCGTCTTTATCATTGTTTCAAAGGAACTTATACGTCTGAACCTGAGAGAGGTCCATTTGAAAATAGGTCCAAATTTTTTCATATTGTCAAATTCCTACATAGAGGACATTATAGCTCCATGTGGGGACATTAACATTTTTCTTTGGTGTTATTATCAAGGTAAAATGGCTTCTTTATGAATCAGAGTCACCTATGAAAACTAAAACAATGGTAGATATGTGAGCAAAATTGGCACTTAGGCATTCTGTTTTATTGACTTTTATAGAAGTTGCAAGCAAGTTATTTTGTTGCTTACGCATGAGCTAATATTCCTTTAGTGACTGCAGTTTTCTCTTTCTGGAGTTCACTTCTTATATGGAGCACATTTTTACTGCTTGTATTATTCAAGAGGCTTAAGACAACCCTTATATTAAACTTTAAATACTCTATCTCCAAAGTTTATCCAAGAACTAGAATGATGAACTTAATCTCGGCAATTTTGCAATTAGTGTATTAGCTTAAGTACTATTTTTGGTATCACTGTGCTCTGCAAGTCATCTGGTTTAATGTGTTTCCTTTTGTAGGATTTTATTAGAGCATAGCAATTGGAACACAAAATAAACATTAAAAGACTTGGTTATAAGGAAAACTTTTTCCATTTGCCATTTTTATCCTTTTAAAAAGTGTTCCTTAAAATGAGTGGAATTAAGGATTTTGTATTTTAAAGGAGCAATGTGTCAATATGAATAGAAGCACTTATCCAAATAGATTCTCTAGAAGGATAATTTTTAATTTTTGTAGAAGTGTGCACTGTGAAAAAAGGAGAAATCAGGTTCTGTATTTTCAGCTTTTTCTTGACAAATACTGGTGTTGTAAATTATCCAGCTGTTCCTCTTCTGTATGGATTTTGTAGTACTCATAGTGATTTATAGGTCTAGAGTGCAGCTGCTGAAAGTCATTTATTCTCAGTTCTGTATTAAATCCATCATATACAAATACATTAGCATTCAATACATAGCTCAAGGACTTAAGATATTTATTCCCTTCTGAGTTGCTGTCCTGAAAATATTTGTAGGCTATACTGAAAGAGCATCCAGAAATTACTGGGTTGATATGTACTTTTAGGAGGACTCCTTTTAGTATTTTTATTTAGAGTATTTGAAATCCACTCATTTATTGATACAAAAGGAACAGTCAAAATGAGTCTTCTTGTCAACATTAACAGATTGGTAATACTAATGTGCTTACTTTTGACAAATTAGGACCTCAGCTTGGTCTGCTCATTTGCCGCTCCTGCCATATGTCTACTATTCAGATATGTTTGTATTTCAGAAACTTAATTAATTGCAGTTTTTTTTTTGAGGAGCCACTGTTTGAAAATAAATAAGGGAAATTTTCACATCTACTTTAGTTCTTTCTTTTCTACCTGAAGACACTTATTCCTCCTTTAGGTGAATAGGAACTGATTTGACCAATAGTATAATTATAGAGTTTATAAAGATCAATGTGTGTATTGCTTGCTTATGTTTTTTTTTTTACAACACTCATGCTGTTCACAAAATTTTGATGCAAATTTGAAATGTCCTCATTGTTTGAGAATGATGATATTTCTCAAAAATGTATGTCAAGATATCTATTCAGAGAATGTGATATTCTCTTTATTATCTATTAATGTTAAATAAAGCATAGCTCTTGTTTCTTCTCTTTTAATCCTCCCCATGTACATTTTCACGTTAATTTTCCTTAATATAATTCTGGACAGGTCACTTGTTTCTCAAAACCTTTAATTGACACCAACATTTCGTTATCTGAATTACAAAATGGTTAACTTGATCCTCAAAGAGCCCTATGATCTCCCCAAATATTTTCTTTCTTTATTTTTTACTACTTCTTTTCACCCACCTTATGATCCAACCAAAATGACTTGCTGAACTGACATGTGCTGCACTTTCCTGCTTACATTCTTTATTGATATTATTATTTTACTCCCATATAATTCTCCTCTCTCTAGCCTCACATGTTCAATTTCAGCCTATGTTCAAAGACCATCTGCTCCCTGGTCCTCTGAATTATAACTAATTTTCATTTCTCTTCCCTTTTTCTACCTCTTTTATGCCCCTATATAATTTTCCACTTTATTTTGGTAATTGCTATGCGCATCTTATGTTCCTCACAAGACTATAAATTCCGGGACGATAGAGAGTGAAATATCTTAACTTTTATCTCCTGCAAAGCTTAGGGCAATCTTTTTTTTTTTTTTTTTTTTTTTTGCGGTACGCGGGTCTCTCACTGTTGTGGCCTCTCCCGTTGCGGAGCACGGGCTCCAGATGTGCAGGCTTAGCGGCCATGGCTCACGGGCCCAGCCGCTATGCGGCATGTGGAATCTTCCCGGACCGGGGCACAAACCCATGTCCCCTGCATCGGTAGGCGGACTCTCTACCACTGCGCCACCAGGGAAGCCCTAGGGCAATCTTATACACATATATAATAGTTGTTTAATTAATATTTATTGCATTTAACAGGAATTTGTGGTTACGTTAATAAAATCTTGGTTTGACTGAAGATTAACAATAAAATGTTCAGTGTCTTTTGAAAATGATCCTGAGATGTGCATTACCCAGTCTTAGTAAGTACAGTATTGCATATTGAAAGTAACTTATTTTTGATAATGATTGAGATTTTTTTCAAGCTGTGTTGAGGTATAATTGATGTATAACACTGTGTAAGTTTACGGTTTGCAAGGTGATGATTTGATACACTTATATATTGCTAAATGATTACCACCGTAACATTAGCTAACACCTGCATCACGTCACATAATTACCTTTTTTTTCTTATTAGTTATCTATATTTAAAATTTTTTTATACAGCAGGTTCTTATTAGTCATCAATATTATACACATCAGTGTATGCATATCAATCCCAATCGCCCGATTCATCACACCTCAACCCCCAACCCCCTGCCGCTTTCCCCCCTTAGTGTCCATACATTTGTTCTCTACATCTGTGTCTCAATTTCTGCCCTGCAAACCGGTTCATCTGTACCATTTTTCTAGGTTCCACATATATGCGTTAATATACGATGTTTGTTTTACACTTTCTGACTTACTTCACTCTGTATGACAGACTCTAGATCCACCCACATCTCAGCAAATGACCCAATTTCGTTCCTTTTTACGGCTGAGTAATATTCCATTGTATATATGTACCACATATTCTTTATCCATTCGTCTGTCGATGGGCATTTAGGTTGCTTCCATGACCTGGCTATTGTAAATAGCACTGCAATAAACATGGGGTGCATGTGTCTTTTTGAATTATGGTTTTCTCTGGGTATGTGCCCAGTAGTGGGATTGCTGGATCATATGATAATTCTATTTTTCATTTTTTAAGGAACTTCCATACTGTTCTCCATAGTGGCTATATCAATTTACATTCCCACCAACAGTGCAAGAGGGTTCCCTTTTCTCCACATGCTCTCCAGCATTTGTTGTTTGTAGATTTTCTGATGATGCCCATTCTAACTGGTGTGAGGTGATACCTCATTGTAGTTTTGATTTGCATTTCTCTAATAATTACTGATGTTGAGCAGCTTTTCATATACTTCTTGGCCATCTGTATGCCTTCTTTGGCGAAATGTCTATTTAGGTCTTCTGCCCATTTTTGGATTGGGTTGTTTGTTTTTTTAATATTGAGCTGCATGAGCTGTTTACATATATTGGAGATTAATCCTTTGTCCATTGATTCGTTTGCAAATATTTTCTCCTATTCTGAGGGTTGTCTTTTCGTCTTGTTTATGGTTTCCTTTGCTTTGCAAAAGCTTTGAAGTTTCATTAGGTCCCATTTGTTTATTTTTGTTTTTATTTCCATTACTCTAGGAGGTGGATCAAAAATGATCTTGCTGTGATTTATGTCAAAGAGTGTTCTTCCTATGTTTTACTCTAAGAGTTTTATAGTGTCCGGTCTTACATTTAGGTCTCTAATCCATTTTGAGTTTATTTTTGTGTATGGTGTTAGGGAGTGTTCTAATTTCATTATTTGACAAGTAGCTGTCCAGTTTTCCCAGCACCACTTATTGAAGAGACTGTCTTTTCTCCATTATATATCCTTGCCTCCTTTGTCATAGATTAGTTGACCATAGGTGCATGGGTTTATCTTTAGACTTTCTATCTTGTTCCATTGATCTATATTTCTGTTTTTGTGCCAGTACCATACTGTCTTGATTACTGTAGCTTTGTGTTATAGTCTGAAGTCAGGGAGTCTGATTCCTCCAGCTTCACTTTTTTCCCTCAAGACTGCTTTGGCTATACGGGGTCTTTTGTGTCTCCATACAAATTTTAAGATTTTTTTATTCTTGTTCTGTAAAAAAAAAATGCCATTTGTAATTTGATAGCGATTGCATTGAATCTGTAGATTGCTTTGGGTAGTATAGTCATTTTCACAATATTAATTCTTCCAGTCCAAGAACATGGTATATCTCTCCATCTGTTTGGATCATCTTTAATTTCTTTCATCAGTGTCTTACAATTTTCTGCATACAGGTCTTTTGTCTCTCAAGGTAGGTTTATTCCTAGGTATTTTACTCTATTTGTTGCAATGGTAAATGGGAGTGTTTTCATAATTTCTCTTTCATTTTTCATCATTAGTATATGGGAATGCAAGAGATTTCTGTGGATTTATTTTTTATCCTGCAACTTTACCACATTCATTGGTTAGCTCTAGTAGTTTTCTGGTGGCATCTTTTGGATTCTGTATGTATAGTATCATGTCATCTGCAAACAGTGACAGTTTTACTTCTTCTTTTCCATTTTGTATTTCTTTTCCTTCTCTGATTGCCGTGGCTAGGACTTCCAAAACTCTGTTGGATAATAGTGGTGAGAGTAGATATCCTTGTCTTGTTCCTGATCTTAGAGGAAATTTTATCAGTTTTTCATCATTGAGAAAGATGTTTGCTGTGGGCTTGTCATATATGGCCTTTATTATTTTGAGGTAAATTCCCTCTATGCCTACTTTCTGGAGGGTTTTTATCATAAATGGGTATTGAATTTTGTCAAAAGCTTTTTATGCATCTATTGAGATGATCATATAGTTTTTATTCTTCTATTTCTTAATATGGTGTATCACATTGATTGATTTGCGTATATTGAAGAATCCTTGCATCCCTGGGATAAATCCCACTTGATACTGGTGTTTGATCCTTTTAATGTGTTGTTGGATTGTGTTTGCTAGTATTTTGTTGAGGAGTTTTGCATCTATATTCATGAGTGATATTGGTCTGTAATATTCTTTCTTTGTAGTATCTTTGTCTGGTTTTGGTATCAGGGTGATGGTGGCCTCATATAATGAGTTTGGGAGTGGTCCTTCCTCTGCAATGTTTGGGAAGAGTTTGAGGATAGGTGTGAGCTCTTCTCTAAGTGTTTGATAGAATTCACCTGTGAAGCCATCTGGTCCTGGTCTTTTGTTTGTTGCAAAATTTTTAATCACAGTTTCAATTTCATTACTTGTGATTGGTCTCTTCATATTTTCTATTTCTTCCTGGTTCAGTCTTGGGAGGTTGTACCTTTCTAAGAATTTATCCATTTCTCCCAGGTTGTCCCTTTTATTGGCGTAGAGTTGCGTGTAGTAGTCTCTTAGGATGCTTTGTATTTCTGTGGTGTGTATTGTAACTTCTCCTCTTTCATTTGTAATTTTATTGATTTGAATCCTCTCCCTTTTTCTCTTAATGAGTCTGGCTAATGGTGTATCAATTTTGTTTATCTTCTCAAAGAACCAACTTTTAGTTTTATTGGTCTTTGCTATTGTTATCATTTTTTTCTATTTCATTTATTTCTGCTCTGATCTTTATGATTTCTTTCCTTCTGCTAACCTTGGGTTTTGTTTGTTCTTCTTTCTCTAGTTCCTTTAGGTGTAAGGTTAGATTGTTTATTTGAGATTTTTCTTGTTTCTTGAGGTAGGCTTGTATAGCTATAAAATTCCCTCTTAGAACTACTTTTGCTGCATCCCATAGGTTTTGGATCGTCATGTTTTCATTGTCATTTGTCTCTAGGTATTTTTTGATTTCCTCTTTGATTTCTTCAGTGATATCTTGGTTATTTAGTAACGAATTGTAGCCTCCATGTGTTTGTGTTTTTTATGCTTTTTTCCCTGTAATTCATTTCTAATCTCAGAGCACTGTGGTCAGAAAAGATGCTTGATATGATTTCAATTTTCTTAAATTTACTGAGGCTTGATTTGTGACCCAAGATGTGATCTATCCTGGAGAACGTTCTGTGCGCACTTGAGAAGAAAGAGTAATCTGCTGTTTTTGGATGGAATGCCCTATAAATATCAATTAAATCTCTCTGGTCTATTGTGTCATTTAAAGCTTGTGTTTCCTTATTCATTTTCACTTTGGATGATCTGTCCATTGGTGTAAGTGAGGTGTAAAAGTCCCCCACTATTACTGTGTTACTGTCGATTTCCTCTTTTATAGCTGTTAGCAGTTGCCGTATGTATTGAGGTACTCCTATGTTGGGTGCATATATATTTGTAATTGTTATATCTGCTTCTTGGATTGATCTCTTGATCATTATGTAGTGTCCTTTCTTGTCTCTTGTAATAGTCTTTATTTTAAAGTCTATTTTATGTGATATGAGTATTGCTACTCCAGCTTTCTTTTGATTTCCATTTGCATGGAATATCTTTTTCCATCCCCTCACTTTCAGTCTGTATGTGTCCCTAGGTCTGAATTGGGTCTCTTGTAGACAGCATATATAGGGGTCTTGTTTTTCTTTCCATTCAGCAAGCCTGTGTCTTTTGGTTGGAACATTTAATCCATTCATGTTTAAGGTAATTATCGATATGTATGTTCCGATGACCATTTTCTTAATTGTTTTGGGTTTGCTTTTGTAGGTCCTTTTCTTCTCTTGTGTTTCCCACTTAGAGAAGTTCCTTTAGCATTTGCTGTAGAGCTGGTTTTGTGGTGCTGAATTCTCTTAGCTTTTGCTTTTCTGTAAAGCTTTTCATTTCTCCATCAAATCTGAATGAGATCCTTGCCAGGTAGACTAATCTTGGTTGTACGTTCTTCCCTTTCATCACTTTAAGTATATCATGCCACTCTCTTCTGGTTTGTAGAGTTTCTGCTGAGAAATCAGCTGTTATCCTTATGGGAGTTCCCTTGTATGTTATTTGTCATTTTTCCCTTGCTGCTTTCAATAATTTTTCTTTGTCTTTGAGTTTTTCCAATTTGATTACTGTGTGTCTCAGTGTGTTTCTCCTTGGGTGTATCCTGTATGGGACTCTCTGTTCTTCCTGGACTTGGGTGGCTATTTCCTTTCCCATGTTAGGGAAGTTGTCAACTATAATCTCTTCACATATTTTCTCGGGTCCTTTCTCTCTCTGTCTTCTCCTTCTGGGATCCCTATAATGTGAATTTGTTGTGTTTAATGTTGTCCCAGAGGTCTCATAGGCTGTCTTCATTTCTTTTCATTCTTTTTTCTGTTCTGAAGCAGTGAATTCCACCATTCTGTCTTCCAGGTCACTTATCCATTCTTCTGCCTCACTTATTCTGCTATTGATTCCTTCTAGTATAATTTTCATTTCAGTTATTGTATTGTTCATCTCTGTTGGTTTGTTCTTTAATTCTTCTAGGTCTTTGTTAAACATTTCTTGTATTCTCGATATTTGCCTCCATTCTTTTTCCGAGGTCCTGGATGATGTTCACTATCATTATTCTGAATTCTTTTTCTGGAAGGTTGCCTATCTCCACTTCATTTAATTGTATTTCTAGGGTTTTATCTTGTTCCTTCATCTGGTACATAGCTGTCTGCATTTCATCTTGTCTATCTTTCTGTGAAACTTCTGTATATAAGGACAAAATTGTTTGCTTCACATAAATTTTGTTACATATTTTTGCTAATGGCTTTGTATGTAACAAGAACACAGTTGCCAAGCTATTTGTTGTAGTTTTTCCTTTTCTGATTAAATTACAGACTACAAATCATGGCTTTCAGAATGAGGGACTTCCATCAGATGCTAACAATAACAGTAGCACAAATTGAAAACTTCCCAAAGCTTTCCAGAAAAAAAAAATATTTTCTCATGATAAAACCCAAGTGAATAGATAATTAGAAGAAAGCTTTTCCCTTCAGGGAGCCAAGTAACTATATTTTAGTACCAACATACATTATTTTCACTGTGAATCCATTTTTTATTGCATGTTCAAATGTCCCTCTTTGCTTTTTTGTAACATTAACTGCAATGATGTTCTTCTTGGAGTTCATGAAAATATAATTAAAGGAGATGTTTAAACAAACAAACAAACAAAAATTATGGCTATCTCCATAATTACCATTTGTGTGTGTGTGTGTGTGTGTATGTGTGTTTGTGTGTGTGTGTTTGAGATGAGAACATTTAAAATCTACTCTCAGCAACTTTCAAGTTTGGAGTATAGTATTAATAATTATAATCACTATGCTATACATTAGATCTCTAGAATAATGATTGAGATTCCTAAAGAACCCAGATGACCTCACTAAAAATTCTCATTATAAAAAAACAAAACAAAATATGGTGGGGCTCACAATTTTAAATTATTGATTTTACCAGGCTATAGGCAAATATTGCGTTCTTTACTTTATTCTTGATATGAGTTTGTTTTCTGATGATTTGACTTAATGTAACAAAAGCAAATTTCACTTACATATTTCAAATTGTTTTCGTTTGGAAATTTTTAAATTTTTAAGTTTTGTCAAATTGCCAAAAAAAAAATCAAGTATTATTGAGAAGCTTAAAGTGAAAAATAGCAGTTCCTTGCCTAGCCCCTCTCCATCCCAGTTATTTTTCTTAGTCATTTTAAGTCTTTTGGTGGTTTCTTCGGATATTTAACTGTATATTTGTAAATGGTAAGAGAAAACTGTTTTCATTTAATTTTTACCTTTATCAAAATAATACTTGTAAAAAGTCAAATAATGCTGTATTGAAGAATGGCAATCCCATTTCCCAATCTTCTTATCTTCCAGTTCTAATGCTTCTGAGACAACTATTTTAAATCTTTTTGTTCTTCTAATATTTACGTCCATAGTTCGAAATATCACAGTGTACTATTTTTCTTGATTTTTCAGTATTAGATCTCTATCAACTTCCTTTTAGAGAAGATTAGGATTTAGTGTTCTTAACAGTTCTACAAACACACACACACACACACACACACACACACACACACACACACACACAGATCTTCCTCCTATCCTTTCGACAGTTATTTTGGTTTTTGATTCAGCCAATATCAAGGGATTATGTTATAATGACTCTATAAATATATTTTACTCTGAGCCATATAGGGTAATATGATTACAGGTTGTTCCTATATAACTTTTTGTTTTTTTCCAGAGTTGATAAGTGTTTATTTTTTACTTGCTTAGTTTTTCTTTTAAAGATTTTTTGACGTGGACCATTTTCAAAGTATTTAATGAATTTGTTACAATATTGCTTCTGTTTTATGTTTTGGTTTTTTGGCCCCAAAGCATGTGGGATCTTAGCTCCCCACCCAGGGATCAAACCTGCACCCCCTGTACTGGAAGACGAAGTCCCAACCACTGGACCATTAGGGAAGTCCCTGCTTAGTTTTTTATGTACCTACTAATTCAGATTCTGGCTTTTTGAATAGTCTGAAGCTACAGTCAATGTGATCAAACATATTGTAGTGTCAGGATAGACTAGATTGTCTGGAGTAACAAACATGCTCCAAATCTCAATGGCTTTCAACAACAGAAGTTTAGTTCTCATCACAATAGGTTTTCATTGTGGTCAGAAGCAGATCTGTCCACATCATCTTCCTTGGAAGTTTCAGAATGCGGGAGCAACTGCTATCCAGAGTATTGCCAATCCTGTGTCAGAGGAGGAAAAAAAAATGTAAACCACATGCTTGCTTTTAAGGTTTCTGTGAAACATCACATTGAAACACATTTCATTGTCAAAAGGAAATCAATGGCAAATATCCTGCCCCATGGGCATGGAAAAAAAAATCTGATAGGAGAAGGATAGAGAATATTTTTGAACAATAATACAGTTTACCACATGCATTAGGTAAAATGTAAGTTCAATTTTTTAGTGCTCCTTATTGTTTTCTACTTTTTCTTTTTCCACAGCATCCCATTCTTATATTATGACTTTAATTTTAAGCACTTCATATATCTTTCTGGTGATACTGATGAATATTTTTTGATGACTTCTTTTTCTCTTTCTAGCATATATCACTTTCTTCCATGTCTTTTTTTTCTTCTTTGTTTATTTTGGTCTGTGTTTCACATTGAAGCCTTTCATCAAATGTTTGATGATTCTTAGGTCTACATTTGAATGAGGCATTAAAAAGCTGACTTGAGGATCTGTTTCTAGGTCTTGTTGATTGGCCTATTTCATTTTGGAATCCTTCAGGTGTTGGACAACCTCAAGCCTGAGAACAAAGATATTTTTCTCAGGGCAGTTCAGTGTTTTCAAGGAAGTAATCTTTCATTTCTTGTGTGTGGAAGATGTCTGGTTCCCAGCTTTTTGCATATGAGGCGATAGAGGATGCTGGGGGAAGGGTCTTGTGACTTAGTACATGGGCTTTTAATTAATCCATCTTTTTTTGCCTTCAGTCGCATCGTTGCTCTTCACAGTACCTGAAGTCTCTAGGTGTTGACCTTCTCCAGTTTAATCTCTCCCATGAAAATTATAATACTCTCTTGGTGGTAGTATCCAGTGCAGGGGATGGGAGAGAAGTATGTATGGGTATTCTATGCCCCATGATGACAAGCTTTGAATGCTGAGTCTCTCTAAGGGTTCTATGAAATGAATCAGCTCTTTTTTGATCTTTATTCTCCTCTTTAAGCTATAGCTTTTTCCTTCCTATTAAGTACATTATCCATCTTTCATTAGCTCCCCTCCCCACATATGTTGAAAATCTCATTCAATGATGCCTTTTATTTTCTTTGTTTGTGTCTTCCCCTCCTTTACTGTTTTAGTGAAATTGGCGGGAGAGAGAAGATAAAAATGTTATGGTCAAATCACCATAAGTTTGTTGGTGGAATTTCAAAATAGTGGAATATGGGCCATCAACAGGTCATAGCTGAGACTTTGTGGTAGGAACTCTGAGGATGAATGGTTGAATCTAATTATTTTAGAAGATGGAAATGTGGAGAGAGCTGCCCTGGTTCTAAAAGCAAGACAGAGAGGGACTTGTACAAAGTATGGCAAAAAGACCAGAAGAGCTGGTCAACAGGGTTTGCTAGATTGGGAGCACATTTAGAGAGTTTTCAAAGCTAGATTACAGTGTTTTGATGTTTTTTTCAATGTGTACAAAAATTTTATTAGAGTAGTAGCTGCTTTCAAAAATTTATCCTTGACCTGATCGTTATATCTAATTATTACCTTCAATATAGTAGAATTGGATTTTTCAGTCTTTTTAAAAGATGCCTTTATATTTACTTATTTTGGAAATGCTGAATAATGGCATCATGTAGTGGAAAGGATGCCTCATTGATGGGGAATTTAGGATGTGAATTATACTTTGTTAATAACTTCCTTTTTCTCTTTGCTGGGTCAGTTTATCAGAGGGTGAATTCTATTTCTAAAATTTCATGAATCTAGACAGTTATGTTATCTATAGTGAGAAGAAGATAGGAGAAAATAAACACATAAGAGATAAAGCCACTCAGGTGGCAACTAAAATTTGCAAAATGGAGGAAGTTCTCAAGGACCTGGCACTAAACAAATGTTTCAAATTCATAGCTATTATGAATTATGGAAACACACTGAGGCTTTGGAGGCAGTGACTTGGAATTTGAATCATGATTCTCCCACTGTCTAACTGGGCATGTTACTTAACTTCTTTGTGTCTCAGTTTCCTAACTATAAAACAGGTAAAATATTGCCTCATTTAGCTGTTTACAGGATATAGTGAGATAATGAACCTGGAACATAATAAGCCCTTAATAGTTATTATAGCTTAAAAAAATTTAATAGTGAACTTTACAGAAGGACTCTAAGGCAAAAAGAACATGTTTTAACAGTCAGGTGGCTTTAGTTTGAAGCCCACTTCTGCTCCTTTCTAGCAGTATGGCTTTGGGCTAATTATTGACCCTTTCTGAGTTTATTTCCTCCTGTTAAAAATGGATCTATCTGAATCAATTATATTAAATGAAATAAAATGTAAGTTCCTTACCCATAGTAGGTCCTCAGTAAGCTGCAGCAATTATTAATTTTTGATATTTCCTGAATATAAAATATTATAATAGAATAGCTTCTTTTCAATCCTAGTTCAAATGTTTGCTTCTTTAAAAGAAGCTCTCTAACAGATATACACACAGCAGTTAAAAAAAAACAAACAGCTGACATTACCAAATTGCTTTATTGTCTGATACGTTTTTTTATTACAGTGCAGTCCCAGTAGCTTTGTGACTTAAATGTAAATTTCATCTTATCAGCATTGCTTCATTTATTGAAGTTGAAGTTTTCCTTCCCTGGTGTAGATGTCCATTTCTGTTCTGATTTGCTAGTTCTTCACCAGTGACAGCAGAATTCTCATTACTCTTGGCCCTGCCAACAGTGGAAGTGTGTGTAAATCCTCAGAGTCTAGGGTGTGAATCAGTTGGCATTTTATGGAATTTCACACCTGGTTCATCTTTTTTAGCCTGCACATCCTTTCCCTGGCATAGATAGAAGTGGTTATGAACAATGTCCTTACCAACATAAAGCGGGGAGGCTGGAAACAGAAGATCGAGGTCTTTTGGTAGCACTCTAAATCCTCCCTTGAAGGATGAGGCGTTTTTCCTTTTTTATGAAGAGGTGCGTGTAAAGAATGAAGATGACCATCTGCACTTGTTAACATACACTTTGGACTTTAATACTGAAGGAAAAGATTCTACACAATTCTCCATGCCACAAATAACGTATTAGTAACCTTTTCTCCACCTCTGACATATCTCTCAGAACAGTGCTGAGACATACAGGAAAGTTGTTGAAAGTGGTGTTTATTATGCTATAATAAAAAGATACCAGATCAAAATAGTTTGAAATCACTGCAATTCCATCAGGTTTTAAAGTAGAGTGTTGTTTTGGGCTTCTGAGAGTGATAAAACTGATGGTTGAAGTAAGAGCTCATTTGTAGAAGGAGGGTACCATGGCCTTGCAGTGCTGATTGACTAGTTTGAATAAACAGTTTGGACTCTGCTTGTTATATCATGTGTTGCTTGCCATGTGGCCCTGCTAACCTACATAGACTTAAGGTGTTTTTTTTTTTTTTTCGGTATGCGGGCCTCTCACTGTCGTGGCCTCTCCCGTTGCGGAGCACAGGCTCCGGACGCGCAGGCTCAGCGGCCATGGCTCACGGGCCTAGCCGCTCCGCGGCATGTGGGATCTTCCCGGACCGGGGCATGAACCTGTGTCCCATGCATCAGCAGGCGGACTCTCAACCACTGCGCCACCAGGGAAGCCCATACATAGACTTAATTTTATCCAAATTCTATATGTTGTGGCCTCAAGCTTTCTCCATTTCTCCCCACCAGGTAATTCGTACAAGCATAGAAGATGTTAATTACTTGAACTTATACAGTTCTTTCTTTGAAAATATTTTCGCCTCGAAGACATATTTAAGGAACCCTGGAGTCTATCATTTCAGAAAGAGCAGTAATTTACTGTGATGCTTGCCTTTGCTGATTATCGGTGCTATTTTTACTACCTCTTTGTGTTATTTTGCATTATCATTTTTAGCATTATCTCTGCTTTTGTGAAATAATTTTTCCTGACAAATTTTAAATCACTTTAGGCTTTATAATCTTGTTTAATTTGTTTCTCTTTCTGCCTCTGGTGGGGACATTTCTTTCCTTACGATCCACATGGACCCTTTTGTGAAACCACAGTGGGAATGTGAGCTGTCTGTTTTCTTTTTAAAAACAGTTCTGCTTTGTGGTTTGTGGAAATGTAAACTTTTCTGACATTCATATATCCTGTCAACATTTTATATTCTAAATTTCCTTTGTAAAATATCCTTATAATCTAGTATTCCATTCTGAGGTAGGTCCTATTTCCCACTAATGTAAGCTGGAGTCTCTTATGGTCAGTAGTAATAAACTTTCCTCTCTTCTCAAAATCTACATTATTATCTCCAGTCAGCTACAGGGACAATTGATTTTCTTTTTAAGTGGATGTTCTGCTTTATGGCTTTTGAAAACATTCCTAGAAAAGTTAAAAAAAACACCCCTTTTGATCCTGCAGGTATAGCATTTTTTTTTTTTTTTTTTGTGGTACGTGGGCCTCTCACTGTTGTGGCCTCTCCCGTTGCGGAGCACAGGCTCCGGACGCGCAGGCTCAGTGGCCATGGCTCACAGGCCTAGCCGCTCCGCAGCATGTGGGATCTTCCCAGACTGGGGCACGAACCTGTGTCCCCCGCATCGGCAGGTGGACTCTCAACCACTGTGCCACCAGGGAAGCCCCAGGTATAGCAATTTTTATAACATAGTAATTAAGTTGGGTAAAGTCTCCTCTTATTTGCTATGGGAATTAAATTTCTTAAATGACAATACAGTGTTTTTTCTATTCCATGTGGAAATTTATGGTTTGTAATAATAATCATTGTCTTTTCTCTTCCTTCTTTCTCTTTTTCTTCTTTTCCATATAGTTTTAGTCTAAAAAACATGGGACTGTTGTTATCTTGATTGGTGGTTAGTGATTTGTAATCCATTTCTTACCCTCAACTCAATTTTAGAGCTTTTGACTACCAATTACATCCTGACTTTCGTTTCTTTATTTCTTAAGTACCAATAATATTATACTATTACACTATTGAAATGTATTGAGTAGTATGTTTAAGTGAGGTAGTTTATGTAAAACTCTTAGAACAGTGCCTGACATATAGTAAATGCTACATTTGTGTTGACTATTAGTTGATTTTTTAAAAACATATACATGTTGTTTAGATAGAAGAGCTCTGTGTAGCTGGATATGTAAGAAAAAAAACCATGAACTAGAGGCAACATCATTGAAAATGAGGCATTTCCCTCTGATTTCTCTTTTCTGAATTATTTTTCTATTCCAACTACCCCTGCTGACCATACAGAGTACTGTAGTTTTGAGATTTTTATACTGAATAGGGACAATAAAAATATTCTGAATAAATGTAGGTATTTGGAATGACAGCCTTTTTGAACTATAGAAATGATCTTATTCAGGGAACAGCCATGGAGTTTTTAGATGCTTTATATTCATAAATCTGGTGATGTTATGCAATATAGTTCCAAGCCAGAACTAATGAGAAAGCACACCTCTGTCTCTTCCTTATTCTACTTTATTATGCATTACATAATCAGCCTTCACATTAAGATGCCTTAATTTGTTAGTCATTGCAAAATGCCTCCCTCTTGGCACGTGCAGTTTTGCTATTTCTGATGTACAGTTTTCCAAATGTTGTTTTGGAAGATCATTTACATATTTTTCAAGTTTCGTGGTTAATTTTTAGACCTTTTAACTACTTGAACTCAGTTAGATTACAGGCAGTGTTCTTAGCATTCTGTTCCTCTTGAGTTTAAAGCTTGACTTTGCTTTAAGTTTGGGGAGATTTTGAATGTTTTCTGAGAACATTTTTAATCTTACCATTCCAAACGCATCTGCTTGCCAATGTGAGCTAAGTTTGTATACGTAATCACTGTTGTCAGGGTCAGCCGTAGGGAAATACTGGCGCACAGGCAGCCTGCTGCTTATTAAAACCCATCTCGCAAAAGGACTTACAGGCAGACTGATTGTTTGAATGATCACTGACCTTCTTCTGTATCAGAGCACTTGATGTCTTAAATGTCTTTTGTCAAATAAAGAAATGGATTTATCAGTGACAATCACATAATATGTTGTGATTCAATGTTATCCATACCTGTAGTGTTTGAATTTCAAAGGTGACATTATGGGGAGGGTGCTTCTTGCCTAGTGGATTAAGAATGAAAGTATAGGTGCTGGATGTGAGAGAGATTTTGGAGTTAGAGGAATTTCTGGGACCTGTCAAATCACAGCCACTATCTTCTCTGTATTTAAGGTCATTCCTAAAATTATTTTATGGATAAAATATTTTACATTTGTTGCCAAATTTCTCTATTAGGACTACTTATGAAGGGAAAGCTAATTGTAAAGCAACAGCAAATGTCATATTGAGCCAATCCATACTTAAGGCTTCCATTTTGCACTCTGGCTACTTTAGGTCCTCTTCCAAATATGGTATTCCCTTCTCATCACAAGTCTGCATTTCTCAGAATCTAGGTTCTGGCCCACCCTTTCCTTCTCCTTCATCACCCTGAGTGAGACACACCTAACCTCTATGGTCCCACTCCCTTCGAATCATGGCTTTTATTTGAGATAACACTTTTTTCTTTTATGGCTTCTAGACTTCTGAGTTCCATATATTTATTTATTGGTTTATTATTATTTTTAAATTTTTATTTAATTTAATTTTTATATAGCAGGTTCTTATTAGTTAAAGAGATAACACTTGTTATTGGGTTCATTTAATATGCTTAGAAAATACTTGTTCCTGATTAATTACTCCTTTAGGGGTACTGGCATAAAATAAAGGACAGCTGAAGATACTATGCTTTAATCCAAAGTAATGAATTTGTAATGGTGGAACTGCATAGATTAGGCAGAGCAGTAGAGGCGTTGCATTTTTGGAAAGATCACGTTTCCAACACCATTCCAGTCACACTTTATAGGAAACTGCCTGTGTTATTTATGAATCTACTCCACTTGAGCGATTGTAGAAAAGAGGCAAAATGAGAGAGCAGCATCACTTAGCACCCTGTAGTTGAGAAACTGAGAATATGTTTGCTAACTGGGCAAAAGCATACAGTGTCATGGGAGTTAGAAGCAAGGAATTTAGAACATAGAGTAGTGTTAAAATAGTAGTGAAGAACGGAGCAGGCAGAAACCTCTGGGCTATCTCTCTCTGTCTCTGTCTCTGTCTCTCTATTACAGTTTAAGTAGTTTCACGTACATATTATCTTATTATAATCTTTTGAAACCCTCCTTATGGTATTATTCACTCTTTGTAAAGCTATCTAAGCCTCTGGAGTAAAAGATTTACTCAAGGACTTGTTGACTTGCTGGGAAGCAGTTGAGCTAAGATTGTATCCAGATCTTTTGGTTCCAAATGCTCGTTTTGATTGTTTATTTTTGCGTAATACAGTTTCAGGGTCAAGATTGAGGTTTGACGTTTTAGACTTATGTTCAGAGTCCTAAAGCTGATAAAGAAAGTGTTGTAAAAGTATGTCACCAGTGTTTGTGAATAAAAACATGGAGAGACAACCAAGAGAAACACAAAAAGACTGATTGTCTTAGGTTTCATCCTGTGGGATATTTAGATTCTGTAGAATGGGAACTTGGGTTAGAGGGTTAGAGTCATAGCCTGTAACTAAAATCTTAAAAAAGGTGAACATTTGTAAGTATGTTTTAGAGAGTTGTTTTTCTTTTCGGCTGCGCCATGCAGCATGCAGAACTTCCCTGACCAGGGATCAAACCTGTGTCTCCTGCATTGGAAGGGCAGTATCTTAACCACTGGACCACCAGGGATGTCCTGGAGGACTATCATATACAATGTCATAGTTTCAGGTATACATCATAGTGACTTGATATTTATATACATTTTGAAATGGTTATTATGGTAAGTCTAGTTAACATCTGTCATCAAGTTTTCACAGTATTATTGACTATATTCCCTGTGCTGTACATTACATCCCTGTGACTTATTTATTTTATAACTGGAAATTTGTACTTTTTAATCCCCTTCACCTATTTTGCTCACCCCCAATTCCACTCCCTTCTGGCAACCAGCAGTTTGTTTTCTGTACCTGTTTCTGTTTAATTTTGTTTGTTTTTTAGATTCCACATAAGTGAAATCATACAGTAGTTGTTTTTCTGTGTCTGACTTATTTCATTTAGCATAATATGCTCTAGATCCATCTATGTTGTTGCAAATGACATTTCATTCTTTTCTATGACCGGATAATATTCCATTGTATGCATATACCACATCATTATCCATTCATCTATCGATGGACACTTAAGCTATTTCCATATCTTGGCTTTTGTAAATAATGTTGCAATGATAGGGTTGTATAAATCTTTTCAAATTAGTATTTTAATTTTCTTTGGATAAATACCCAGAATTGCTAGATTGTATGATAGTCCTATTTTTAATTTTTGGGGAACCTCCATATTGTTTTCCATGGTGGCTACACCAGTTTACATTCTCACCAATAGTGCATGAGGATTCCCTTTTCTCCACATTCTCACCAACACTTGTTTATGTCTTTTTGATAATCACCATTCTGACAGGTGTGAGGTGTTGTCTCCTTGTGGTTTTGATTTGCATTTCCCTGATCATTAGTGATGTTGAGCATCTTTTTATGTATCTGTTGGCCATCTGAATCTCTTCAGAAAAATGTCTATTCAGGTCCTCTGCTCAATTTTTTTCAAGCTGTTTTTTTTAATATTAATGTATAAGTTTTTAAAATATACTTTGGATATTAACCTCTTATTGAATAAATGATTTGAAAATATTTTCTATTTAGTAGCTTGCCTTTCATTTTGTTGATGTTTTCCTTTGCTGTGCAATGGCTTTTTAGTTTAATGTAGTCCTATTTATTTATTTTTGCTTTTGTTGCCCTTGCCTGAGGAAACAGGTTCAAAACATTTCACTAGACTGATGTCAAAGAGATTCATGCTTATGTTTCTTTCTAGGAGTTTTATGGTTTAGGGTCTTACATTCAAGCTTTTAATCCATTTTGAATTTATTTTTGTATATGGTATAAGAGAGTGGTCCAGTTTGATTCTTTTGCATATGGCTTTCCACTTTTCCAAACACCATCTATTGAAGAGACTGTCTTTCCTCCATTGTATATCCTGCTTCCATTGTCACAGATAACTGAACATACATGTGTAGGTTTATTTCTGGGCTTTCTATTCTATTCCATGGATCTATGTGTCTGATTTTGTGCCCAAACCATACTGTTTTGATTACTGTCTATTGGTTAAAATGAGGGAGCATGATACCTCCAGCTTTGTTCATCTTCCTCAAGATTGTTTTGGCTTTTCAAGCTCTTTTGTGGTTCCATACAAATTTTAAGATTTTTTGTTCTAGTTCTGTGAAAAATGTCATTGGTATTTTGATAGGGATTGCATCAAATCTGTAGATTTCTGTGAGTAGCATGGGCATTTTAACAATATTAATTCTTCTGAACCATGAGCATGGTATATTTTTCCATTTGTTTGTGTCTTCAATTATTATTATTTCTTTTTTTAAACATCTTTATTGGAGTATAATCGCTTTACAATGGCGTGTTAGTTTTTGCTTTATAACAAAGTGAATCAGTTATACATATATGTCCCCATATCTCTTCCCTCTTGCGTCTCCCTCCCTCCCATCCTCCCTATCCCACCCCTCTAGGTGGTCACAAAGCACCGAGCTGATCTCCCTGTGCTATGCCACTGCTTCCCACTAGCTATCTGTTTTACGTTTGGTAGTGTATATATGTCCGTGCCACTCTCTTACTTTGTCTCAGCTTACCCTTCCCCTCCCCGTATCCTCAAGTCCATTCTCTAGTACATCTGCATCTTTATTCCTGTCTTGCCCCTAGGTTCTTTATGACCATTTTTTTTTTAGATTCCATATATATGTGTTAGCATACGGTATTTGTTTTTCTCTTTCTGACTTACTTCACTCTGAATGACACTCTCTATGTCCATCTACCTCACTACAAATAACTCAGTTTCATTCCTTTTTATGGCTGAGAAATATTCCATTATATATATGTGCCACATCTTTTTCATCCATTCATCTGTCCATGGACACTTAGGTTGTATCCACGTCCTGGCTATTGTAAAGAGAGCTGCAATGAACATTTTGGTACATGACTCTTCTCGAATTATGGTTTTCTCAGGGTATATGCCCAGTAGTGGGATTGCTGGGTTGTATGGTAGTTCTATTTTTAGTTTTTAAAGGAACCTCCATACTGTTCTCCATAGTGGCTGTATCTATTTACATTCCCACCAACAGTGCAAGATTGTTCCCCTTTCTCCACACCCTCTCCAGCATTTATTGTTTCTAGATTTTTTGATGATGACCATTCTGACTGGGGTGAGGTGATAACTCATTGTAGTTTTGATTTGCATTTCGCTAATGATTAATGATCTTGAGCATTCTTTCATGTGTTTGTTGGCCTTCTGTATGCCTTCTTTGGAGAAATGTCTGTTAAGGTCTTCTGCCCATATTTGGACTGGGTTGTTTGTTTTTTTGATATTGAGCTGCATGAACGGCTTGTAAATTTTGGAGATTAATCCTTTGTCAGTTGCTTCATTTGCAAATATTTTCTCCCATTCTGAGGGTTGTCTTTTGGTCTTGTTTATGGTTTCCTTTGCTGTGCAAAAGCTCTTAAGTTTCATTAGGTCCCATTTGTTTATTTTTGTTTTTATTTCCATTACTCTAGGAGGTGGGTCAAAAGGATCTTGCTGTGATTTATGTCATAGAGTGTTCTGCCTATGTTTTCCTCTAACAGTTTGATGGTGTCTGGCCTTACATTTAGGTCTTTAATCCATTTTGAGTTTATTTTTGTGTATGGTGTTAGGGAGTGTTCTAATTTCATTCTTTTACATGTAGCTGTCCAGTTTTCCCAGCACCACTTATTGAAGAGGCTGTCTTTTCTCCACTGTATATTCTTGCCTCTTTTATCAAGATAAGGTGACCATGTGTGCGTGGGTTTATCTCTAGGCTTTCTATCCTGTTCCATTGATTTGTATTTCTGTTTCTGTGCCAGTACCGTACTGTCTTGATTACTGTATCTTTGTAGTGTAATGTGAAGTCAGGGAGCCTGATTCCTCCAGCTCCATTTTTCATTCTCAAGATTGCTTTGGCAATTCGGGGTCTTTTGTGTTTCCATACAAATTGTGAAATTTTTTGTTCTAGTTCTGTGAAAAATGCCAGTGGTAGTTTGATAGGGATTGCATTGAATCTGTAGGTTGCTTCGGGTAGTAGAGTCATTTTCTCAATGTTGATTCTTCCAATACGAGAACATGGTATATCTCTCCATCTATTTTTATCATCTTTAATTTCTTTCATCAGTGTCTTTTAATTTTCTGCATATAGGTCTTTTGTCTCCTTAGATAGGTTTGTTCCTAGATATTCTTTTTGTTGCAGTTGTAAATGGAAGTGTTTTCTTAATTTCACTTTCAGATTTTTCATCATTAGTGCATAGGTATGCCAGAGATTTCTGTGCATTAATTTTGTATCCTCCTATTTTACCAAATTCATTGATTAGCTCTAGTAATTTTCTGGTAGCCTCTTTAGGATTCTCTATGTATAGTATCATGTCATCCGCAAACAGTGACAACTTTACTTCTTTTCCAATTTGGATTCCTTTTCTTTTTCTTCTCTGATTGCTGTGGCTAAAACTCCCATAACTATGTTGAATAATAGTGGTGAGAGTGGGCAGCCTTGTCTTCCTGATCTTAGTGGAAATGGTTTCAGTTTTTCACCATTGAGAACGATGTTGGCCGTGGGTTTGTCATATGTGGCCTTTATTATGTTGAGGAAAGTTCCCTCTATACCTACTTTCTGGAGGGTTTTTATCATAAATGGGTGTTGAATTTTGTCAAAAGCTTTCTCTGCATCTATTGAGACTATCATATGGTTTTTCTCCTTCAGTTTGTTAATGTGGTGTATCACATTGATTTGTTTGCGTATACTGAAGAATCCTTGCATTCCTGGGATAAACTCCACTTGATCATGGTGTATGATCCTTTTTATGTGCTGTTGGATTCTGTTTGCTAGTGTTTTGTTGAAGATGTTTGCATCTATGTTCATCAGTGATATTGGCCTGTAGTTTTCTTTCTTTGTGACGTCTTTGTCTGGTTTTAGTATCAGAGTGATGGTGGCCTCATAGAATGAGTTAGGGAGTGTTCCTCCCTCTGCTGTATTTTGGAAGAGTTTGAGAAGGATAGGTGTTAGGTCTTCTCTAAATGTTTGTTAGAATTCGCCTGTGAAGCCATCTGGTCCTGGGCTTTTGTTTGTTGGAAGATTTTTAATCACAGTTTCAATTTCAGTGCTTGTGATTCATCTGTTTAAATTTTCTGTTTCTTCCTGGTTCAGTCTTGGAAGGTTGTGCATTTCTAAGAATTTTTCCCTTCCAGGTTATTCAATTTATTGGCATAGAGTTGCTTGTAGTAATGTCTCATGATCCTTTGTATTTCAGTGTCCGTTGTTATTTCTCCTTTTTCATTTCATATTGATTTGAGTCCTCTCCCCTTTTTTTCTTGATAAGTCTTGTTAATAGTATATCATTTTTAAAAATTTTCTCAAAGAACCTGCTTTTAGTTTTATTTATCTTTGCTATCATTTCCTTCATTTCTTTTTCATTTATTGCTGATCTGATCTTTATGATTTCTTTCCTTCTGCTAACTTTGGGGTTTTTTTGTTCTTCTTCCTCAAATTGCTTTAGGTTAGGTTGTTTATTTGAGATTATTTTTGTTTTTTAAGGTAGAATTTTATTGGTATAAACTGCCCTCTTAGAACTGCTTTTGCTGCATCCCATAGGTTTTGGGTCGTTGTGTTTTCATTTTCATTTGTTTCTAGGTATTTTTTGATTTCCTCTTTGATTTCTTCAATGATGTCTTGGTTATTAAATAGTGTTTTGTTTAGCCTCCATGTGTTTGTATTTCTTACAGATTTTTTCCTTTAATTGATATCTAGTCTCATAGCATTGTGGTTGGAAAAGATACTTGATATGACTTCAACTTTCTTAAATTTAGCAAGGCTGGATTTGTGTCCCAAGATATGATCTATCCTGGAGAATGTTCCGTGAGTTCCTGAGAAGAATGTGTATTCTGTTTTTTTAGGGTGGAATATCCTATAAATATAAACTCCATCTTGTTTAATGTATCATTTAAAGCTTGTGTTTCTTTATTTATTTTCATTTTGGATGATCTGTCTATTGGTGAAAGTGGGGTGTTAAACTCCCCTACTATGATTGTGTTACTGTCGATTTCCCCTTTTATGGCTGTTAGTATTTGCCTAATGTATTGAGGTGCTCATATGTTGGATGCATAAATATTTACAATTGTTGTATCTTCTTCTTGGATTGATCCCTTGATCATTATGTAGTGTCCTTCTTTGTCTCTTGTAATAGTCTTCGTTTTAATGTCTATTTTGTCTGATATGAGAACTGCTACTCCAGCTTTCTTTGGTTTCCATTTGCATGGAATATCTTTTTCCATCCCCTCACTTTCAGTCTGTATGTGTCCCTAGGTCTGAAGTGGGTCTCTTGTAGACAGCATATATACGGGTCTTGTGTTTGTATCTATTCAGGCAATCTATGTCTTTTGGTTGGAGCATTTAATCCATTTACATTTAAGGTAATTATTGATATGTATGTTCCTATTACCATTTCTCTATTGTTTTGGGTTTATTTTTGTAGATCTTTTCCTTCTGTTTTTGTTTCCTGCCTAGAGAAGTTCCTTTAGCATTTGTTGTAAAGCTGGTTTGGTGGTGCTGAATTCTCTTAGCTTTTGCTTGTCTGTAAAGGTTTTAATTTCTCTGTCAAATCTGAATGAGGTCCTTGCTGGGTAGAGTAATCTTGGTTGTAGGTTTTTCTCCTTCATCACTTTAAATATGTCTTGTCACTCCCTTCTGACTTGCAGAGTTTCTGCTGAAAGATCAGCTGTTAACCATATGGGGATTCTCTTGTATGTTATTTGTTTTTTTTCCCTTGCTGCTTTTAATATTTGTTCTTTGTATTTAATTTTTGATAGTTTGATTAGTATGTGTCTTGGCGTGTTTCTCCTTGGATTTGTCCTTTATGGGACTCTCTGTGCTTCCTGGACTTGATTAACTATTTCCTTTCCCATATTAGGAATGTTTTCCACTATAATCTCTTCAAATATTTTCTCAGTCCCTTTCTTTTTCTCTTCTTCTTCTGGGACCCCTATTATTCGAATGTTGGTGCATTTAATGTTGTCCCAGAGGGCTCTGAGACTGTCCTCAGTTCTTTTCATTCTTTTTTCTTTATTGTGCTCTGCAGTAGTTATTTCCACTCTTTTATCTTCCAGGTCACTTATGCGTTCTTCTGCCTCAGTTATTCTGCTATTGATCCCTTCTAGGTAATTTTTAATTTCATCTATTGTGTTGTTTATCACTGTTTGTTTGATTTTTAGTTCTTCTAGGTCCTTGTTAACCATTTCTTGCATTTTTTCTATTCTATTTCCAAGATTTTGGGTCATCTTTACTATCATTATTCTGAATCCTTTTTCAGGTAGACTGCCTATTTCCTCTTCATGTGTTAGGTCTCGTGGGTTTTTACCTTGCTTCTTCATCTGCTGTGTTTCTCTGTCTTCTCATTTTGCTTAACTTACTGTGTTTGGGGTCTTCTTTTTGCAGGCTTCAGGTTCATAGATTCCGTTGCTTTTGCTGTCTGTCCCCAGTGGCTTAGTTTGGTTCAGTGGGTTGTGTAGGCTTCCTGGTGGAGGGGACTAGTGCCTGTGTTCTGGTGGATGAGGCTAGCTCTTGTCTGTCTGGTGGGCATGTCCATGTCTGGTGGTGTGTTTGGGGGTGTCTGTGGCCCTATTATTATGATTTCAGGCACCTCTCTGCTAATAGATCGGGTTGTGTTCCTGTCTTGCTAGTTGTTTGGCATAGGGTTTCCAGCACTGTAGCTTGCTGTTCGTTGAGTGGAGCTGGGTCTTGGCATTGAGATGGAGATCTCTGGGAGATTTTCGCCATTTGATATTACGTGCGGCTGGGAGGTTGCTTGTGGACCAGTGTCCTGAACTTGGCTCTCCCACCTCAGCGGCACAGCCCCGTCGCCTGGCTGGATCACCAAGAGGCTTTCATCCACATGGCTCAGAATAAAAGGGAGAAAAGAAAGAGAGAAAGAGAGAGAGAGAGAGAGAGAGAGAGAGAGAGAGAGAGAGAGAGAGAGAGAGAGAGAGAGGGAGAGAGAGGGAGAGAGAGAGAGAAAGAAAGATAAAATAAAATAAAATAAAGTAAAATAAAATAACAAAGTTATTAAGAAAAATAATTATTAAGAAAAACATTTTTTTAAGTAATAAAAAAAACAAAAATGGACAGACACAACCCTAGGACAAATGGTAAAAGCAAAGCTATACAGACAAAATCACACACTGAAGCATACACATACACACTCACAAAAAGAGAAAAAAGGAAAAATGTATATATATTGTTGCTCCCATAGTGCACCTCCTCATTTTGGGATGATTCATTGTCCATTCAGGTATTTCACAGGGTACACCAAGTTGATTGTGGAGATTTAATCCGCTGCTCCTGAGGCTGCATGGAGAGATTTCCCTTCCTTTTCTTTGTTCGCTGAGCTCCTGGGGATCAGCTTTGGATTTGGACCCACCTCTGCATTTAGGTCACCTGAGGGCGTCTGTTTTTTGCTCAGACAGGATAGGGTTAAAGGAGCAGCTGGTTCGGGGGTTCTGGTTCACTCAGGCTGGGGGGAGGGAGGGGTACGGATGCGGGGAGAGCCTGCGGTGGCAGAGGCCAGCATGACGTTGCACCAGCCTGTGGTGTGCCTTGCGTTCTCCCGGGGATGTTGTCCCTGGATCACGGGACCCTGGCAGTGGTGGGCTGCACAGGCTCCTGGGAGGGTTGGTGTGGATAATGACCTGTGCTTGTACACAGGCTTCTTGGTGGCTGCAGCAGCAACCTTAGCATCTCATGCCCATCTCTGGGGTCCACGCTGAAAGCTGCGGCTCTCGTCCGTCTCTGTAGCTCCTTTAAGCGGTACTCTTAATCCCCTTTCCTCGTGCACCAGGAAACAAAGAGGCAAGAAAAAGTCTGCTGTCCCTTCGGCAGCTCCAGGCTTTTTCCTGGACTCCCTCCTGGGTAACTGTGGCGCACTGGCCCCCTTCAGGCTGCATTCATGGAGCCAACCTGTCCTCTCCCTGGGATCTTTCCTCCGAAGCCGGAGCCTCAGCTCCCAGCCCCGCCCTCCCTGGCGGGTGAGCAGACAAGCCTCTCGGGCTGGTGAGCGCTGGTCGGCAGCAGTCCTTTGTGCAGGAATCTGTCCGCTTTGCCCTCCGCACCCCTGTTGCTGTGCTCTCCTCCTTGGCTCCAAAGCTTTCCCCTTCTGCCACCCGCAATCTCTGCCCGCAAAGGGGTTTCCTAGTATGTGGAAACCTTTCCTCCTTCACAGCTCCCTCCCACTGGTGCAGGTCCTGTCCCTATTCTTTTGTCTCTGTTTATTATGTTTTCTTTTGCCCTACCCAGGTACGTGGGGAGTTTCTTGCCTTTTGGGAGGTCTGAGGTCTTTTGCCACCGTTCAGTAGGTTTTCTGTTTGACTTGTTCCACATGTAGATGTATTTCTGATGTACTTGTGGGGAGGAGGGTCATCCCGCGTCTTACTCTTTCACCATTTTGAAGCTCCTCTGTGTCTTCAGTTTCTTTCATCAATGTATGACAGTTTTCAGAGTACAAGTTTTCACCTTCTTGGTTAAACTTATCCCTAAGTATTTCATTCTTTTCAAAGCAATTTTAAATGGGATTGTTATTTTAATTTCTCTTTCTGATAGCTCATTATTACTGTATAGAAATACAGTTGATTTCTATATATAAATTTGGTTTCCTGCAATTTTACTGAATATTAGATCTATTTTTTTTTGGTGGAGTCTTTATGGTTTTCTATATATAGTATCATGTCATTTGCAAATAATGGCAGTTTTACTTCTTCCTTTTCAATTTAGATGCCTTTAATTTTTTTTCCTTGTCTGATTGCTGTGGCTAGGACTTCCAATACTATGTTGAATATAAGTGGTGAGAGTGGGCATCCTTGTCTTGTTCCTGATCTTGGAGGAAAAGCTTTCAGCTTTTCACTTTTGATTATGATGTTAGTTGTGGCTTTTTCATATATGGCCTCTATTATGTTGAGATATATTTCCTCTACACTCACTTTGTTGAGAGTGTTTATCATAATTGGGTGTTGATTTTGTTAAATGCTTTTTCTACATCTATTAACATGATCACATGGTTTTTATTCTTCATTCTGTTAATATTGTGTATCACATTGATTGATTTGTGGTTGGTGGACCATCCTTGATTCCCTGGAATATCTTCCACTTGATCATGGTGTATGATCCTTTTAATGTACTGTTTTATTTGGTTGTTAATATTTGTTGAGGAGTTTTGCATGTATTATCACCAGAGATATTGGCCTGTAATTTTCTTTTTTTTTGGTGTCTTTGTCTGGTTTTAGTATCAGGATAATGCTGACCTTGTAAAATGAGTTTGGAAATATCCCTTCTATTCAAATTTTTTGGAGTAATTTGAAAACTATAGGTATTAAATCTTCTTTAAAGGTTTGATAGAACTCACCAGTGAATCTGTCTGGTCCTGGACTTCTGTTTGTTGGGAATTTTTAAAAATACCAATTCAGTTTCATTACTAGTAATTGGTCTATTCAGATTTTCTATTTCTTCATGATTTGGTGTTAGCAGATTGCATGTTTCTAGGAATATACCCATTTATTCTAGGTTATCCAGTTGGCATATAATTGTTTGTGGCAGTCTCTTATGATCTTTTTTATTTCTGTGTTGTTGATTGTAACTTGTCTTTTGTTTCTGATTTTATTTATTTAGGCCATCTCTCTCTCTCTCTGTCTCTCTCTCTGTCTCTCTCTGTCTCTCTCTTTTTGATGAGTCTAGTTAAAGTTTTATCAATTTTGTTTATCTTTTCAAAGAACCAGCTCTTTGTATTATTGCTCTTTCCCATTGTCTTCTAAGTCTTTATTTCATTTATGTCTCTTCTGATCTTTATTATTTCTTTCCTTCTATTAATTTTAGGTTTTGTTGTTCTCTTTATAGTTCCTTTTTGTGTAAAGTTAGATGGTTTATTTGAGATTTTTCTTGTTTCCTGAGGTAAGCTTGTATTGCTATAAACTTCTCTCTTAGAAATGCTTTTGCTGCATCCCATAGATTTTGGAAAGTTGCATTTTTATTATCATTTGTTTCAAGGTATTTTTTAATTTCTTCTTTGATATCTTCATTGACTCATTGTTTAGTAGCTTGTTTAGTCTCCACATTTGTGGGGTTTTTTCAACTTTTATTTTATAATTGATTTCTGATTTTATACTGTTGTGGTTAGAAAAGATGCTTGATATAATTTCAGTCTTCTTAAATTTATTGAGACGTTTTTTGTAACCTAACATGTGATTTATCCTGGAAAATGTTCCATGTGCACCTGAAAAGAATGTGTATTCTGCAATTTTTGGATAGACTGTTTGTTTATATCTATTAAGTTCATCTGATCTAATGTGTTGTTTAAGGCCAGTGTTTCTGTATTGATTTTCTGTCTGGATAATTTATCCAGTGATGTAAATGAGGTATTAAAATCCCCTACTATTATTGTATTACTGTCGATTTCTCCCTTTATATCTGTTAATATTTGTTTTATATATTTAGATGTTGCCGTGTTGGGTGCATAAATATTGTGTGTATCCTCCTGTTGGATTAACCCCTTTATCATTTTAAAATACCCTTCTTTGTCTTGCTGCAGTCCTTGTTTTAAAGTATATTTTGTCTGATATAATTATCACTACCTCAGCTTTCTTCTCATTTTCATTTGCAGGGAATATCTTTTTCCATCTCTTCCCTTTTAGCCCATGTATATCTAGAGCTGAAGTGAGTCTCTTGTAGGCAGCATATATAGCTGGGTCTTGTTTTTTATCCATTCAGCCATCCTGTGCCTTTTGATTGGAGAATTTTATTTATTTACATTTAAAGTAATTATTGATGGGTATGCACTTTTTGCTATTTTGTTAATTATTCTCTGGTTATTTTTGTAATTCTTTTCTGTCCCTTTCTTCTCCTCTTGTTCTCTTTCCTTGTGGTTTGATGATTTTCTTAAGTGTTATATTTATATTCATTTCTCCTTATTTTTTGTGTATTATAGGCTTTTGGTTCATGGTTTTCATGAGGTTCATATGTAACAATCTCTATATAGGGCAGTCTATTATAAGTTGATAGTTGTTTAAGATCAAACACATTCTAAAAGCACTACATTTTCACTCCTCCCCCTGACATTTAATGTTTTTTTACATCTTTTTATTTTGTGAAGTCTGTAACTACTTATTGTAGTTATGGTTGATATTACTACTTTTTAATTTTAACCTTCCTACTGCTTTGTAAGTGGTTGATCCAGTACCTTTACTATATATTTGCCTTTATCAGTGAGATTTTTTTCTTTCATATATTTTCTTATTTCTAGTTATGGAATTTTCTTCTCTGCTTAAAGAAGTCCCTTTACCATTTCTTGTAAGGCTGGTTTAGTTGGAATGAACTCTTTTAGCTTTTGCTTGTCTGGGAAACTCTCTACCTCTACTTTGATTCTGAATGATAACCTTGCTGAATAGAATATTCTTGGTTTTAAGTTTTTTCTTTCAGCACTTTGAATGTATCATGCCAGTATCTTCTGGCCTGCACAGTTTCTGCTGAAAAATCCACTGATAGTCTTATGGAGTTTCCTTTATATGTAATTAGTTGTTTTTCTCTTGCTGTTTTTAAAATTTTTCTTTTTATCTTTAACTTTTGGCATCTTAATTGCAGTGTGTCTTGCTGTAGGTCTCTCTGGGTTCATCTTGTTTGGGACTCTCTGTTTCTTTTGGACCTGAATGTCTGTTTCCATTCCCAGGTTAGGGAAGTTTTCAGCCATTGTATCTTTAAATATGTTTTCTGCCCTTTTCTCTATTTTCCTCCTTCTGGGACCCCTATAATGTGAATGTTAGTATGCTTGATTTTATCTCAGAGGTCCTTAAACCACCCTTATTTTTTTCTTTTTGCTGTTCAGGTTGGATGATTTTAATACTCTGTCTCTCAGATGTTAATCTGTTCTTCTGTACCATATAATCTGCTGTTGATTCCCTCTAGTGTATTTTCCATTTCAGTTATTGTATTCTTCACCTCTGATTTTTTTTTCTTATAGTTTCTAACTCTTTGTTGAGGTTCTCACTGTGTTCATCCATTCTTCACCCAAGTTTAAGGATCATGTTTATGACCATTTCTTTAAATTGCATATCAGATAATTTACTTATCTCTGTATTAATAAAGTCTTTTTCTGAGGTTTTGTCTTGTTCTTTCATTTGGAACATATTTCTCTGTTTCCTCAGTTTGTTTGGCTCTCTGTGTTTGTTTCTATGTATTAGACAGAACTGCTACATCTCTTAGTCTTGAAGAAGTGGTCTTGTGTAGGTGATTATCCTACTCCTTCAGCCCTGCCCTATTCTTGGTTGTTTCTTCGATCTTTGTAGTTGTCTATACTGCCTGGTTTATTCTTTGTATGCTCCTGTTTTTAAGGGTATGCCAAGACCTGTCAGTATTTCAAGGGGAGGAATCTTATTTCGCACCTAATTTCAGGCTGATTGGATGCCTGTCCCTCATGTAGGAGCTCTTAAAGTATGCAGATATATATAGTCCTGTGGAACTGTGATTGTAATCCCTGCTGGCCTTTGAACCATGAGTTCTAGAGATGTCCCCTGGGTGACAGTTGCAAAAACTGGAGCTTCTGACAAGTGTATAAGTTCCTTTCTGAGGAGTCTTGTTGAGCTGTAGTGAGGCCAATGGTGTGTCCAAGGATGGTATATCCCTGTTTATGTTCCCTGGGGATGCATCTTTAGCCTGTAGATGTGTGGGAAACCTAAAACCTGCCCCTCTTGGTGAGGCTCCAGGCTAAGTAAATAGGCCTTTTTCAGAGGAAGATTGGGGTTACGTTTTAGTCTGCTGTCTATATAGTACCCTGGGGGTGGTGGCCTGCCAAGAACTATCTTTCTAATTGTTACAGTACCTTGGAGCTCAAGAATGTCAGCCCCCTTGGCCACCAGGGCCAGACAATCAGGGGATGTCCCCTGTATTGATTGTGTTTGCCCATTGGCTTTAGTTATGTACCTGAGATTATAGGGCATCGGGCTTGCTCTCTTGCTTCAGAAAGGCAGAGGGAAAATGACTGTATGTGATCCTGGGATTCAGCATTGCAGCAAGAGTGTGACTTGTCTGTGTGTGTGTGAACTTTAGGCTAGGGAGTGGAAGAATACCACTGCTTGTGCTCACCAGCCCCAGTCAGGGGGCAGGGGGGGGTTGGGTTGGCTTTAGTCTGGGAGAGGAGTAATACTGTGACTTGGGCTAGCACTTGCTAGCCCAGCTAGGGGGTAGGGAGTGGGAGTGTCACAGTCTCCTACACTCATAGACTTTAGCTAGGGAACAACAGAATGCTGTGACCATTTGCATCTATCCATCTCAGCCAGGGAGTGGGGAACTACTAGAGCTCTCTGGCTTCAGCAGTGTGGCAGGATAGTGCTGTGATCACTCCCCACCATGTTTGAGCTTGCCCACCTCTGCAGGTTAGCTGGGGAGTACAACCTTGAAATCTGCCAGCACCTTTGTCTCTGGGGAGCATTTCCAATGTCCCCCACTCCTAGAGTCAATGCTTTCAGATTTGCAAATGTCCCTCCTTCACATATAGTCTTGGCACTTTTCAAACTTCTGTTATTTTGCTGGGTCCTGAGGCAAGTGAGGTCACATGTGAGCCCTTCAAGAAGAAAGTCTAAGTTTCCTATAGCACTTTTGGACCCTTGGACATCAGCCCTGTTGGTTTTCTAAGCTAGATATTTTGGGAACTCATTTCTCTGCTCTAGATCCCAGGGGCCAAGGTACCTAATGTTGATGCCAACCCCTTGTTCCTCCGGGAGAAGTGCCTATCTGGTGAGATTCCTGCCTGCTATGTGTTGTCACACTGGGGTTGGGCAGAGAAAATTTCTCTGCCTCTCCTACCTGTCTTGATATGGTTCTCTTTATCCTTTGTTGTGGAACAGGTGTTCAGGTAGTTCTCAGGTTTTCTTCAGAAGGAATTTATCTAAATGTAGTTTTATCTTTGTTTTGTCCATGGGAAGAGGTAAATGCAAGCTCTTCCTATGCTGCCATCTTGAACTGCACAGCCTGGAGAGTATTCTTGAGAGAATATTTGAAAACCTCCAATCCAAAAACAATACTTGGCTTAAGAAGAGAGCATATTTAAGTTACATATTGATGTGATGAATGATTAAATGTTTTTTATTGAGACAGTGACTGATTTTTAAGATCCATTCAACAACTGGGGCTTCAGTTTTCATGGAAAGGTGTATAATAAACTAGATATTGTTTAAGGCTAAAAAGAATTGCAGACTAAACAAAACGCTGTGAAAGATCGCTAGGTATTCACTTTTGGAAAACTATGTATGGTTACTTTAAGAAAATTTGGGTATTATGAACAATATGTTCAGAAATAATCATTGCTGAAATGAGTAATGAAACCCAGATTTTTGAATGGGGATTGTTATTGTAGAGGGAACAAAGGAAGGGCATATTCTTGTTAATCTCTGTATCTCAGGTACTTGGTGAATTGTCTGACACACAGTGGGCCCTTAATATTTATTAATATTATAATTAATGACTTCATGAATTCTTGGGCATTTGAGTCAGTTATGTTAAACTTTGTGATGATGATGTAAGTAGAGTATAATGGTTATTACTTTTCAAGTCCTGAAAGTCGCTTCTTGTTCTCTTTTTCAGAAATGCTTTCATATATATTTATAGAAATCTACATAAAACCTCAGTTCTATATTCTATTTTATATTCTCTGTAATATTATTTGTTCATTATTGCTTTTAACTAAAGAACAAATTCAGTTTTCCTTGCCCAAAGAGTTTAATCAAAATAAGACAAAAGGCAAAAAACCATGCATAAAAAATAGGGGATTGAATGAATGATTAAGTGACATAATTATGAAAAAAAACCAGGCATGAAACTAGTCCACCCACTATTTGAAAGAACTTCATACTTGTGTTTGGGGTATCACAACGTACTGGAGCATCCTTATTAAATACAAAACCTCACTGAGTAAATGTACTGGAGCGCCCTTATTAAATACAAACCCTCACTGAGTAAAACATTAAGGTTATAAATATAAAACAAACAGAAGCCAAGAGACACACTTTATCTCCCTGTAATATTACCCACATTATATGTAATAAGGCATTCATGTAGGAACATAATTAGAGCAAGAACGCTGCCCAGGTATAATGTGAAAAAATTAATGTGGCAATGAGAACATTAACTTTTGCCTTCTCTAGTTTAAACTGGAATTTGTACTTTCAGCATTGCACTCTAGGAGCCTTTATACACTTTATTCTCTAGATTTGTTTTTTAGTTAAAAAAGCACAAACTCCATCTTTAACTCCCCAAGAGTCTGCTTGTTTCTAAAACAACATGCTCAGAACTATCGCTATGCAATTATCATGTACACACTGGTCTTAAAAGCCCAGCTGTATAAACATCCATGTTGATTCAAAAAACTATTTAGATAGCTATTGTTTGATATTATTTTATGGTTATAAAATGATTATCTGCTATCAGAATTCTAAAATTATAAACATGTTTATAGCTGTAAACTGGTAAAGTGTATGACACATATGTAAGCAAATGCTTATATAAGCATAAATGTTAACAAGGATGCTTTTTTTAATTTAAAAGAAGATACTAAGAAACAGAATTTGTATTTTGACATTTTATTATTTTTTATTTAACTAAACTCTTAAGTCTTAAATATGTAAGTTTTGTTCTGTATTTCATAAAACATACCATTAGCTATTTTCAATGTTTATGATATTGAAGTTTTGCTTTTTTCCTCTCTGTATTGCCCCATTACCTCCCTTATTTTATCTTAAATAATCTTAATTAAAGCTTAGATTGAATATTTTATATTGTGTCCTATTTCTCCCACCTGGTGGGAAAGAAATTAAGTACCTAACATCACTTGAAAACTTTTCAAAGCAGTGTTAAATTCCCAGATAATTAATCCTAAGAAAATTGCTACTTTTCAAAGCAGTGTTAAATTCCCAGATAATTAATCCTAAGAAAATTGCTAGAGCATCCCATCTTATGTCATTTAATTGAATGTAGGGTTAAAAAGATTTTAGACAAAGAACTGTCATCCTTATTAGGTAATCCTTCATCCAGATAAACAATCCAGTAATGATGAAATTTGAGTGTCCCATTACTTTCTCCAAACAGAGATGTAAAGCAACATTTTTTTTATGGTTTGTATTTAATGTTAATTTAATAATGAAAGTAAATTTAATATCCTAATATTTTTAGCTGTTAAAATGGATCAAAAGAAGTCATTTGTTAAGGCAATGAGGTGATTAAGTAAACAATTCAGACTGAAGCATAATTCTGGTATAAAATCAAGATGACAAGGCATTGCTTCTCTAGCATCGAGAGTAGGTTTGCTAGTTCAGTGAACAATCAGTGCAGTCAGAAAAAATTAATTTATGCCATATTAAAGAAAGAGAGCAAAGCACAAGAAAGGTGGTGGAAAATAATGTTTTTCCTAATGGCTTAATTAAGTGGCTTAAATCACAAATCTTCAAATGTTTTAGTGTAATCTTAGCCCAGTTCAGTGATAGAGAAGAGAATGAAATTTAACAATGTGTGAACATTTCAAAGGAGAGAAATCTTTGCTGCTGCTGTTCTCTCAGTGTTCTCTCATCTATTATATCTATTAATATCTATGATATATTTATAATATCTATTATATTTAAATTATTATATATATCTCATGCTTTTTTTCAGTGGTAAGAATTCACTAGGAAAAATTTCATGCTGTATAGCAAAAATTAGATTTGTTTTCTGCTACTTGATCACTGTATGACATTGAACAAGCTGTTTTTTTCTTTATCTAATAAGCACAATATAATGGGATCAAATAAGAAAATGCATAGAAAATTAAAACACTGTGAACCTCTACTAGGGTTTTTTCAGTTCTTATTGGAAGGTCTAAGAGTGTAGTGGTTAAGCTTCTGGGTTCTGGAGCCAGATATTTTGGTTTAAATCTCACCTCTACCACTTTGCAGTTTTTTCTTTGGACAGTTAACATTATTTGTAAAGTGGGGATAATACTATGTTTTTAGGGTTATTAGAATTAAAACATTTAATATAAATATTGGGTGAGTATAGCAGTGCTGACACTTAGTAATCGCTATACATACAGTCAATTAACCTGTGTATTAACATAATACATGGAAGAAACATTGTCTTAGCATTGCTGGGATTTCAGGCTGTGTAATTTTCCCTCTGAATACTATTTAAGACATAATTAGAGAATTTCAGAGTTGTAACAGGCTTCAGAAATTAATGTAATTTTGTACCATAGGAATAAACACACAAAAATTTGTTATTTTAGAGTGACACCTCAAAATTTGGACATCTCATTTGATATATTAGAAAAATGAGTTTGAGAGAAGTGTTAATAGATGTAGCATTGCATTGTGCTTAGAGCATGAATTTAGATCAGAAAGATCTAGGTTCCTGTGCCAACAATAGTAGTAGTCCTATGACCTTGGATGAGTTATAACCTTTCTGTGCTTCTGTTCTTATTATCTATAAGAATGGCTATAGGACTCTTACTTCACAGGGATGGGAAAGCAACTGGAACATTGCCATCTATATAGTAGACGTTCATATACTTTAGTTTTTATTCATCTCTCCCACTTGTTCCTTCCTCTTTCCTATCTAAGTAGCTGTTTTTAGACCCTACAACTTATTAGTACTTTTCATTGATTTGCAAGTCATTCTGTATTTAGTAGATCTAAACTTAATCTTGAGGGCTAGTTTAGGACATATTCTTTATGAACTCCACTTCAGATTTTTTTTTTTTCTGCTAGTATTCTGCCTACCAAAGGTAACAAAATGCTAAATCCTGAAAAGGACCTCACAAGAGCTTGTAATGATTCAGAGAATATAATCGAAAATAAATTGGTAAGAAAGGAAACAGTATTTCTGCTTAAATAAAAAAATCCTCTCTCTATACACAAAGCGTAGAAGGAAGAAAAAGCACCTGAAACCCTGCCATCTATACAGTAGTCACTCAGTACATGTCTCCCATGGTTCAGTCCTGGCATGCTAGATTCTGAGTCTGATTTGCCAATAAGGAATGAACTATGGATGTGTCAGTGGCCCTCATAATGCATCACCTTCCATCCCTCCTGGATGACTCGGGCATAGAACCAGGATTCTTTCTTGTTTTGTTCTGCCAGTCAAGGTTTGTCTCCGTCCCCATTACCATCGTCATCATCATAGTCATCATCCATCATTGTTTTTCATTTGTGATTTCCTGTCGTATTGTTCTGTTAGAGAGAACACTGCAAGGAATAGCTATGATCTCCTATGGTACTGGCATTCCCTGTTACCTTCTATGACTCTGTATTCTCTACCACTAAGAGTAAAATCTCTTGATGGCCTCCATTGCAGATGTTTACAGATCCTTTCCCAGGACTTTACTTAGTCATAAGAGAGTGAGAATGAGGGGGGTGGGGAGAGGAGAGGGGCGGATAGGGGAGGGAAGGGGAGAAGAATGTGTATTAATTTCATTCTCACTCCTTCTTCAAATCCTAGGTATTCAGACTATTTAGACTATAGATTAGTCACTTATAGCTCTACTTTATCTCCACATTTTCCTTGTCTCTTCCTCTTTATCTGGTCTTAGAAACACTGTCTCCTTCAAACTCTGGACAATAGGTGAGCTTCTAATTTCCCACATAACTACCATCCTTTCTCCTTGGGGCTTGATTCTGTTCCTCAAATATCCAGGCCACTGGTGAGAATCTTAGGGAAAATGGATCAATTTCCTCATGCTGAACACCACTCCATCTATGTTTAAATAAACATTGGCCCCCACCCCCCAAATTTGGAATTTCTTATTGTTGGGACTATATGATTGCATATTCTAGGAGAGACTCTATCTGTAATTTGTAATGAGATTATTTTCTGTTGATAAATATAACATGGCCTATTTAGATGCTTTCAACCAGCAGTTTTCCAAACCCAATCTCCCTGCTCTTGGCTTCCTCTTTTCCTCATTGCCTGAGTTTCCAAAGTATTAGCATACTTTAAGTCCGAGCCCCACTGATTATGACAGGCTACCCCTTCATTCTTCTTTCCGATGACATATTTATGTTTATATCTGTGTCTTTATTTTTAACCACTTTATTAAGATATAATTCGTGTACCATAACATTTACCCATTTAAAGTGTAAAATTCAATAATTTTTAGTATATGTACAGAGTTGTGCAATGATCAACAAATGTAATTTAGAACACTTTTATCACTCCCCAGAAGGAACTCTATACCCATTAGCAGTAATTCCCTTCATGCCCTGCCCTAGGCTACCACTAATCTGCTTTCTGTCTCTATAGATTTGCCTATTCTGGACATCTCATATAAATGAAATCATACAGTGTGATCTTTTGTGACTGGCTTCTTTGACTCAGCATAAACTTTTCAAGATTCATCAGTGTTGCAGCATGTATCAGTACTTTGTTTCTTTCAATTGCCAAATAATATTTCATTGTGTAGGTATACATTATTTTGTTTGTCCATTAATCAATTGATGGACATTGGCGTTATTTCTACTTTTTTGGCTATTATGAATAATGCTGCTATAAGAATTTGTGTATAAATATTTGTGTAGACATATATTTTCATTTTCTTGAGTATGTACTGAGGAGAGGAATTGCTGGGCCATGTGGTAACTCTATGACTAACAATTTGAGGAACTGCCGTGTTGTTTTCCAAAGCGGCTGCACCATTTTACAATCCTGTTAGAAATGTGTGGAAGTTCTGTTTTCTCCACATCCTTGTCAACACTTGTTATTATCTGTCTTTTTGACAGTAGCCATCCTAGTGGCTGTGAAGTGGTATCTCATTGTGGTTTTATTTGCAGTTCCCTAATGTGGAACATCTTTCTTCTTATTGGCCATCTGTTTCTCTTCTTTAAAGAAATGCATAGTCAAAGGTCTATTCAGATCCTTTGCCCACTTTTTAATTGGATTGTATTTTAAATTTTTTACTGAAGTATAGTTGATTTACAGTATTATATTAGTTTCAGGTGTACACATAATGTTTCAATATTTTTATAGATTATACTTCATATAAAGTTATTATAAAATAAGGCAGTATTTCTCTGTGCTGCATAATATATCATTCATTCTTATTTATTTTATACATAGTAGTTCGTATCTCTTAATAATATGCCCCTGTATGCACCTCCCCTCATCCCTCTCTCCGCTGGTAACCACTAGTTTGTTCTCTATATCTGTAGGTAGGTCTGTTTCAGTTTGTTATATACATTAATTTGTTTTATTTTTCAGATTCCCCATATAAGTGATAACATAGAGTATTTATCTGACTTATTTCACTAAGCACAATACTGTCTAGATCCACCCACATTTTTGCACATGGCAGTATTTCATTTTTTTATAGCTGAGTAATATTCCATTGTATATATAAATAGCACATCTTTTTATCCATTCATCTATTGATGGACACTTAGATTGCTTCCATACCTTGGCTATTATAAATAGTGCTGCTATGAATATTGGGGTGCATGTTTCTTTTCGAATTAGTGTTTCCTTTTTCTTTGAATATAAACCCAGGAGTGGAATTGCTAGATCATATGACTGTTCTACTTTTAGTTTTTCGAGGAATCTCCATACTGTTTTCCATAGTGGCTGTACCAATTTACATTCTCCACAAGTGTACAAGTGTTTTCCCTTGTACACTTTCTTCCTCATCCTTGCCAACATTTGCTATTTGTGGTCTTTTTGCTGATAGCTTTTCAAAAGGTGTGAGGTGATATTGCATTGTGGTTTTGATTTGCATTTCTATGATGTTGAGCATCTTTTCGTGTGCCTCTTGGCCACCTGTATGTCTTCTTTGGAAAAATGTCCATTCAGGTCGTCTGGCCATTTTTTAACTTTTTTTTTTTAAGTTGAAATGTATGAGCTGTTTATATATTTTGCCTATTAACCCCTTATCAGTCATATCATTTGCAAATCTTTTCTCCCTTTCAGTAGGTTGTCCTTTCATTTTGTCAGTGGTTTCCTTTGCTGTGCAAAAGCTTTTAAGTTTAATTAGGTACCATTTACAAATTTATGCGAATTTATTTCTTTTGCCCTAGGAGACACATCTAAAAAAATATTGCTGTGATTTATGTCAAAGTGTGTTGTGCCCATTTAGGTCTTTAATCCATTTTGAGTTTATTTTTGTATATGGTGTGAGGAAATGTTCTAATCTCCTTCTTTTACATGTAGCTTTCCAGTTTTCCCAGCACCACTTACTGAAGAGAGTATCTTTTCTCCATTGTATATTCTTGCCTCCTTTGTTGTAGATTAATTGACCGTAGGTGCCTGGGTTTATTTCTGGGCTGTCTATTCTGTTCCATTGATCTATGTGTCTGTTTTTGTGCCAGTACCATGTTGTTTTGATTACTGTAGATATGTAGTATAGTCTGAATTCAGGGAGCATGATACTTTCAGCTTTGTTCTTTTTTCTCAAGATTGCTTTTGAAATTTGAGGTCTTTTTTATTTCCATACAAATTTAAAAATTATTTGTTCTAGTTCTGTGAATAATGCCTTTGGTATTTTGATAGGGATTGAATTGAATTTGTAGATTGCTGTAGGTAGTATGGTCATTTTAACAATATAAATTCTTCCAATCCATGAACACAGTATATCTTTCCATCTGTGTCATCTTTAATTTCTTTCATCAATGTCTTACAGATTTCCAAGTACAGGTCTTTTACCTCCTTAGTTATATTTATTCCTAGGTATATTATTCTTTTTGATGAAATTATAAATAGAATTGCTTCCTTAATTTCTTTTTGATAATTTGTTATTGTATAGAAATGCAACAGATTTCTGTATATTAGTTTTGTATCTTGCAACTTTACCAAAGTCATCAATGAGCTCTAGTAGTCTTTTGGTGGCATCTTTAGGATTTTCTATGTATAGTATCTTGCCATCTCCAAACAATGATAGTTTTACTTCTTTGTTTCCAATTTGGGTTTCTTTTATTTCTTTTTCTTGTCTGATTGCTGTGGCTAGGACTTCCAATACTATATTGAATACAAGTGGCAAGTATGGGCATCCTTGTCTTGTTCCCAATTTTAGAGGAAATGGTTTCAGCTTTACACCGTTGAGTATGATGTTAGCTGTGGGTTTGTCATAAATGAGCTTTACTGTTTTGAGATATGTTCCCTCTATACCAAATTTGATGAGAGTTTTTATCACGAGTAGATGTTGAAGTTTTTCAAGTGCTATTTCTGCATCTGTTGACATGATCATGTGATTTTTATCCTTCCTTTGTTATTGTGGTGTATCACATTGATTGATTTGTGAATTTTGAACCATCCTTGCATCCCTGGAATAAATCACAGTTGATCATGATGTATGATCTTTTTTATTTATTGTCAAATTTGGTTTGCTAATATTTATTGAGGATTTTTGTATCTATATTCATCAAATATATTGGCATGGTATTTTCTTTTTTTGTAGTGTTTTTGTCTGGTTTCGGTATAAGGATAATAGTGGCCTCATATAATGAATTTGGGAGTGTCTGTCTTCTTCAATTATTTGGCATAGTTTGAGAAGGATAGGTATTAGATCTTCTTTATATGTTTGGTAGAATTCCCCTGTGAAGCCATCTGGTCCTAGACTTTTGTTTGCTGGGAGTCTTTTTAAATTGCAAATTCAATTGCATTACTAGTGATCAATCTGTTCAGATTGTCTATTTCTTCCTAATTCAGGCTTGGAAGGTTGTATGTTTCTGGAAATTACTCCATTTCTTCTGTGTTATCCAATTTGTTGGCATATAATTATTCATAGTATTCCCTTATGATTCTTTGTATCTCTGTGGTATGGGTTGTTATTTCTTGTCTTCATTTCTTACTTTGCTTATTTAGGTCTTTCTTTTCTCCTTGATGAACCTGGCTAGAGGTTTATCAATCTTGTTTATCTTTTCAAAAGTCCAACTCTTGGTTTCATTGATCTTTTTTTGAGACCAATTTTTTTGGTCTCTATTTTATTCATTTCCTCTCTGATCTTTATTTTTTCCTTCCTTCTGCTGACTTCAGACTTTGCCTGTTCTTCTTTTACTCATTCATTTAGGTAGTAGATTAGGTTGTTTATTTGAGTTTTTTCTTGTTTTGGGGGGTAGGAGTGTATTGCTATAAATTTCCCTCTTAGAACTGCTTTTGCTTCTAAGATTTTGAAAAGTTGTGTTTCCATTTTCATTCGTCTCAGTTATTTTCTGATTTCTTCAATGACCCATTGGCTTTTTAGTAGCATGTTGTTTAGTCTCCATGTGTTTGTGCTTTTTCCATTTTCTTTCTGTAATTGATTTCTAGTTTCATACTGTGTGATCAGAAAAAAATGCTTGATAAAATTTCTGTTAAATTTGTTGAGACTTGTTTTGTGGCCTAGTACAGGATCTATCCTTGAGAACATTCCATGTGCACTTGAAAATAATGTGTATTCTGCTGTTTTTGGATGGAATGTCCTGTAGGTATCTATTAAGTCCAGCTGGTCTACTTTGTCATTTATGTGTCATTTAAGATCATTGTTGCCTTATGATTTTCTGTCTGGATGATCTGTCCACTGATGTAAGTAGGGTGTTAAAGTCCCCTACTATTATTGTATTACTGTCAGTTTCTCCCTTTATGTCTGTTAATATTTGTTTTACAAATGTAGGTGTTCTATATTAGGTGCATATATGTTAAGAGGTTTGATACCCTCTTTTTGTATTTATCCCTTTATCATTACATAATGTCCTTCTTTGTCTTTTGTTACAGAGTTTGTTTTAAAGTCTATATTGTCTGATATGAGGGTAGTAATGGCTACCCTCACTTTCTTGTTGTTTCCATTTGCATGAAATACCTTTTTCCATCCCCTTAATTTCAGCCTGTGTGTGCCTTTCACCCTGAAGGGAGTCTCTTGTAGGTAGCATATTGAAAGGTCTTGTTGTTTTATCCAGTCATCTACCCTATGTCTTTTGATTGGAGCATTTAGTCTATTGACATTGAAAGTAATTATTATTATTATTTTAATATTTATTTATTTGGCTGCGCCAGGTCTTAGTTGCGGCGTGCAGGCTCTTAGTTGCGGCATGTGGGATCTAGCTCCCTGATTAGGAATCAAACCCAGGTCCCCTGCCCTGGGAGCAGGGAGTCTTAACCGCTGGACCACCAGGGAAGTCCCGAAAGTAATTATTGATTAGTATGTTCTTATTGCCATTTTATTACTTGTTTTCTGGTTGTTTTATAATTCTTCTGTGTTCTTTTCTACTTTTTGTTTCTTTATAGTCTGATGATTTTCTTTAGTGGTATGCTTATGTTCCTTTCTCTGTAGTTTTTGTATATATATTGTAGGTTTTTGATGTGTGGTTATTATGGAATTCATATATGTAGACCTGTAATTATATCTACTTGCTTTAAGAAGGTAGTCCTTTAAATTCAAATGCATCCTAAAAGATCTACAAGTTTTTACTCCCCTTTCCCACATTTTGTATTTTTGATGTTATATTTTTTGTCTTTTGTTCTTAATACTAGCTTATTTAAGCGCTTGGTCATCAGCCTTTACTGTCTATTTGCCTTTACTAGTGGCATTTTTCCTTTCCTATAGGCTCTACTTCTTTTTTTTTTTTTTACATCTTTATTGGAGTATAATTGCTTTACAATGGCGTGTTAGTTTCTGCTTTATAACAAATTGAATCAGTTTTACATATATATATATGTTCCCATATCTCTTCCCTCTTGCATATCCCTCCCTCCTACCCTCCCCATCCCACCCCTCTAGGTGGTCACAAAGCACCAAGCTGATCTCCCTGTGCTATGCGGCTGCTTCCTACGAGCTATCTATTTTATGTTTGGTAGTGTATATATGTCCATGCCACTCCCTCACTTTGTCACAGCTTACCCTTCCTGCTCCCCATATCCTCGAGTCCATTCTCTAGTAGCTCTGTGTCTTTATTCCCGTCTTACCCCTAGGTTCTTCATGACATTTTTTTTCTTAGATTCCATATATATGTGATAGCATATGATATTTGTCTTTCTCTTTCTGAATTACTTCACTCTGTATGACAGACTCTAGGTCCATCCAACTCACTGCAAATAACTCAATTTCATTTCTTTTTATGGCTGAGTAATATTTCATTGTTTATATGTGCCACATCTTCTTTATCCATTCATCTTTGTCCATTCATCATGGACACTTAGGTAGCTTCCATCTCCTGACCATTGTAAATAGAGCTGCAATGAACACTTTGGGACATGACTCTTCTTGAATTATGGTTTTCTCAGGGTATATGCCCAGTAGTGGGACTGCTGGGTCATATGGTAGTTCTACTTGTAGTTTTTTAAGGAACCTCCATATTGTTCTCCATAGTGGCTGTACCAACTCACATTGCCACCAGCAGTGCAAGAGTGTTCCCTTTTCTCCACACCCTCTCCAGCGTTTATTGTTTCTAGATTTTTTGATGATGGCCATTCTGACTGGTGTGAGATGATATCTCATTGTAGTTTTGATTTGCATTTCTCTAATAATTAATGATATTGAGCATTCTTTCATGTGTTTGTTGGCAATCTGTATATCTTCTTTGGAGAAATGTCTATTTAGGTCGTCTGCCCATTTTTGGATTGGGTTGTTTGTTTTTTTGTTATTGAGCTGCATGAGCTGCTTGTAAATTTTGGAGATTAATCCTTTGTCAGTTGCTTCATTTGCAAATATTTTCTCCCATTCTGAGGGTTGTCTTTTGGTCTTGTTTATGGTTTCCTTTGCTGTGCAAAACTTTGAGGTTTCATTAGGTCCCATTTGTTTATTTTTGTTTTTATTTCCATTTCTCTAGGAGGTGTGTCAAAAAGGATCTTGCTGTGATTTATGTCATAGAGTGTTCTGCCTAGGTTTTCCTCTAAGAGTTTGATAGTTTCTGGCCTTACATTTAGGTCTTTAATCCATTTTGAGCTTATATTTATGTATGGTGTTAGGGAGTGTTCTAATCTCATACTTTTACATGTACCTGTCCAGTTTTCCCAGCACCACTTATTGAAGAGGCTGTCCTTTCTCCACTGTACATTGCTGCCTCCTTTATCAAAGATAAGGTGACCATATGTGCGTGGGTTCATCTCTGGGCTTTCTATCCTATTCCATTGATCTATCTTTCTGTTTTTGTGCCAGTACCATACTGTCTTCCTTACTGTAGCTTTGTAGTATTGTCTGAAGTCAGGGAGTCTGATTCCTTCAGCTCCGTTTTTCATTCTAAAGATTGCTTTGGCTCTTTGGGGCCTTTTGTGTTTCCATACAAATTGTGAAATTTTTTGTTCTAGTGCTGTGAAAAATGCCAGTGGTAGTTTGATAGGGATTGCATTGAATCTGTAGATTGCTGTGGGTAGTATAGTCATTTTCACAATGTTGATTCTTCCAATCCAAGAACATGGTATATCTCTCCATCTATTTGTATCATCTTTAATTTCTTTCATCAGTGTCTTATACTTTTCTGCATACAGGTCTTTTGTCTCCTTAGGTAGGTTTATTCCTAGATATTTTATTCTTTTTGTAGCAATGGTGAATGGGAGTGTTTTCTTGATTTCAGTTTCAGATTTTTCATCATTAGTGTATAGGAATGCGAGAGATTTCTGTGTATTAATTTTGTATCCTGCTACTTTACCAAATTCATTGATTAGCTCTAGTAATTTTCTGGTAGCATCTTAAGGATTCTCTCTGTATAGGATCATGTCATCTGCAAATAGTGACAGCTTTACTTCTTCTTTTCCGATTTGGATTCCTTTTATTTCCTTTTCTTCTCTGATTGCTGTGGCTAAGACTTCCAAAACTATGTTGAATAAGAGTGGTGAGAGTGGGCAACCTTGTCTTGTTTCTGATCTTAGTGGAAATGCTTTCAGTTTTTCACCTTTGAGGATGATCTTGGCTGTGGGTTTGTCATATATGGCCTTTATTATGTTGAGGAAAGTTCCCTCTATGCCTACTTTCTGGAGGGTTTTATCATAAATGGGTGTTGAATTTTGTCGAAAGCTTTCTCTGCATCTATTGAGATGATCATATGGTTTTTCTCCTTCAATTTGTTAATATGGTGTATCACGTTGATTCATTTTGCATATATTGAAGAATCCTTGCATTCCTGGGATAAACCCCACTTGATCATGGTGTATGATCCTTTTAATGTGCTGTTGGATTTTGTTTGCTAGTATTTTGTTGAGGATGTTTGCATATATGTTCATCAGTGTTATTGGTCTATAATTTTTTTCTTTTTGTGATATCTTTTTCTGGTTTTGGTATCAGGGTGATGGTTGTTTTGTAGCATGAGTTTGGGAGTGTTCCTCCCTCTGCTATATTTTGGAAGAGTTTGAGAAGGGTAGGTGTTAGCTCTTCTCTAAATGTCTGACAGAATTCGCCTGTGAAGCCATCTGGTCCTGGGCTTTTGTTTGTTGGAAGATTTTTAATCACAGTTTCAATTTCAGTGCTTGTGATTGGTCTGTTCATATTTTCTATTTCTTCCTGATTCAGTCTTGGCAGGTTGTGCATTTCTAAGAATTTGTCCATTTCTTCCAGGTTTTCCATTTTATTGGCATAGAGTTGCTTGTAGTAATATCTCATGATCTTTTGTATTTGTGCAGTGTCAGTTGTTACTTCTCCTTTTTCATTTCTAATTCTATTGATTTGAATCTTCTCCCTTTTTTCTTGATGAGTCTGACTAATGGTTTATCAAATTTGTTTATCTTGTCAAAAAAACAGCTTTTAGTTTTATTGATCTTTACTATTGTTTCCTTCATTTCTTTTTCATTTATTTGTGATCTGATTGTTATGATTTCTTTCCTTCTGCTAACTTTGGGGATTTTTTGTTCTTCCTTTTGTAATTGCTTTAGGTGCAAGGTTAGATTGTTTATTCGAGATGTTTCCTGTTTCTAAGGTAGGAGTGCATTGCTATAAACTTCCCTCTTAGAACTGCTTTGCTGCATCCCATATGTTTTGGGTCGTCGTGTCTCCATTGTCATTTCTTTCTAGGTATTTTTTGATTTCCTCTTTGATTTCTTCAGTGATGTCTTGGTTATTAAGTAGTGTATGGTTTAGTCTTCATGTGTTTGTATTTTTTACAGATCTTTTCCTGTATTTGATATCTAGTCTCATAGTCTTGTGGTCGGAAAACATACTTGATACAATTTCAATTTTCTTAAATTTACCAAGGCTTGATTTGTGATCCAAGATATGATCTATCCTGGAGAATGTTCCATGAGCACTTGAGAAGAAAGTGTATTCTGTTGTTTTTGGATGGAATGTTCTATAAATATCAATTAAGTCCATATTGTTTAATGTATCATTTAAAGGTTCAGTTTCCTTATTTATTTTCATTTTGGATGATCTGTCCATTGAGAAAGTGTGGTGTTAAAGTCCCCTACTATGAATGTGTTACTGTCGATTTCCCCTTTATGGCTGTTAGTATTTGCCTAATGTATTGAGGTGCTCGTATATTGGATGCATAAATATTTACAATTGTTATATCTTCTTCTTGGATCGATCCCTTGATGATTATGTAGTGTCCTTCTTTGTCTCTTGTAATAGTCTTTAAGTCTATTTTTTCTGATATGAGAATTGCTACTCCAGCTTTCTTTTGATTTGCATTTGCATGGAATATCTTTTTCCATCCCCTCACTTTCAGTCTGTATGTGTCCCTAGGTCTGAAGTGGGTCTCTTGTAGGCAGCTTATATACGGGTCTTGGTTTTGTGTCCATTCAGCCAGTCTGTGTCTTTTGGTAGGAGCATTTAATCCATTTACATTTAAGGTAATTATCGATATGTATGTTCCTATTACCATTTTCTTAATTGTTTTGGGTTTGTTATTGTAGGTCTTTTCCTTCTCTTATGTTTCCTACCTAGAGAAGTTCCTTTAGCATTTGTTGTAAAGCTGGTTTGGTGGTGCTGAATTCTGTTAGCTTTTGCTTTTCTGTAAAGGTTTTAATTGCTCCATCAAATCTGAATGAGATCCTTGCTGGGTAGAGTATTCTTGGTTGTAGGTTTTTCTCCTTCATCACATTAAATATGTCTTGCCACTCCCTTCTGGCTTGCAGAGTTTCTGCTGAAAGATTAGCTGTTAACCTTATGGGGATTCCCTTGTGTGTTATTTGTTGTTTTTCCCTTGCTGCTTTTAACATGTTTACTTTGTATTTAATTTTTGACAGTTTGATTAATATGTGTCTTGGCGTGTTTCTCCTTGGATTTATCCTGTATGGGACTCTCTTTGCTTCCTGGACTTGATTAACTATTTCCTTTCCCATATTAGGGAAGTTTTCAACTATAATCTCTTCAAATATTTTCTCAGTCCCTTTCTTTTTCTCTTCTTCTTCTGGGACCCCTATAATTCGAATGTTGGTGTGTTTAGTGTTGTCCCAGAGGTCTCTTAGACTGTCCTCAGTTCTTTTTATTCTGTTTTCTTTATTCTGCTCTGCAGTAGTTATTTCCACTATTTTATCTTCCAGGTCACTTATCCGTTCTTATGCCTCAGTTATTCTGCTATTGATCCCTTCTAGAGTATTTTTAATTTCATTTATTGTGTTGTTCATCATTGCTTGTTTCCTCTTTAGTTCTTCTAGGTCCTTGTTAAATGTTTCTTGCATTTTCTCTATTCTATTTTCAAGATTGTGGATCATCTTTACTATCATTATTCTGAATTCTTTTTCAGGTAGACTGCCTATTTTCTCTTCATTTGTTAGGTCTGGAGGGTTTTTATCTTGCTCTTTCCTCTGCTGTGTGTTTTCCTGTCTTCTCATTTTGCTTACCTTACTGTGTTAGGGGTCTCCTTTTTGTAGGCTGTGGGTTCGTATTTCCTGTTTTTTTTGTGTCTGTCCCCAGTGGCTAAAGTTGGTTTGGTGGGCTGTGTAGGCTTCCTGGTGGAGGGGACTAGTGCCTGTGTTCTGGTGGATGAGGCTGGATCTTGTCTTTCTGGTGCACAGGTCCACGTCTGGTGGTGTGTTTTGGGGTGTCTGTGGCCTTACTTTGATTTTGGGCACCCTCTCTGCTAATGGGTGGGGTTGTGCTTCTGTCTTGCTAGTTGTTTGCCATAGGGTGTCCAGCACTTTAGCTTGCTGGTCGTTGAGTGAAGCTGGGTGTTGGTGTTGAGATGGAGATCTCTGGGAGAATTTTGCCGTTTGATATTACGTGGAGCTGGGAGGTCTCTTGTGGACTAGTGTCCTGAAGTTGGTTCTCCCACATCAGAGGCACAGCATTGACTCTTGGCTGCAGCACCAAGAGCCTTTCATCCACACGGCTCAGAATAAAAGGGAAAAAAAGTAGAAAGAAGGAAAGAAAGAGAATAAAATAAAATAAAGATATAATAAAATAAAGTTATTAAAATAAAAAATAATTATTAAGAAAAAATATTTAAAAAAAAATGAAAACAAAAACATACAAACGAACAAAAAAACGGACGGACAGAACCCTAGGACAAATGTTGAAAGCAAAGCTTTATACAGACAAAATCTCACACAAAAGCATACACATACACACTCACAAAAAGAGGAAAAGGGGTAAAAATAATAAATCTTGCTCTCAAAGTCCACCTCCTCAATTTGGGATGATTCGTTGTCTATTCAGGTATTCCATGATGCAGCGTACATCAAGTTGATTGTGGAACTTTAATCCGCTGCTCCTGAGGCTGCTGGGAGAGATTTCCCTTTCTCATCTCTGTTCTCACAGCTCCCAGGGGCTCAGCTTTGGATTTGGCCCCACCTCTGTGTGTAGGTCGCTGGAGGCCGTCTGTTCTTCGCTCAGACAGGACGGGGTTAAAGGAGCAGCTGATTCCGGGGCTCTGGCTCACTCAGGCCGGGGGGAGGGAGGGGCACGGAGTGCGGGGCGAGCCTGCGGTGGCAGAGGTCATCGTGTCGTTGCACCAGCCTGAGGCTCGCCCTGCGTTCTCCCAGGGAAGTTATCCCTGGATCCCGGGACCCTGGCAGTGTCGGGGTGCACAGGCTCCCAGAAGGGAAGTGTGGATCGTGACCTGTGGTCGCACACAGGCTTCTTGGTGGCAGCAGCAGCAACCTTAGAGTCTCATGCCCCGTCTCTGGGGTCCGCGCTGTTAGCCGCGGCTCGCGCCCGTCTCTGGAGCTCTTTTAAGCACTGCTCTTAATCCCCTCTCCTCGTGCACCAGGAAACAAAGAGGTAAGAGAAAATCTCTTGCCTCTTTGGCAGGTCCAGATATTTCCCCGGACTCCCTCCTGGCTAGCTGTGGCGCACTAGCCCCCTTCAGGCTGTGTTCACGCCGCCAACCCCAGTCCTCTCCCTGCAATCCGACCGAAGCCCGGTCCTCAGTTCCCAGCTCCACCCGCACCAGCGGGTGAGCAGACAAGCCTCTCGGGCTGGTGAGTGCCAGTTGGCACCGAGCCTCTGTGTAGGAATCTCTCCGCTTTGCCCTCTGCACCCCTGTTGCTGTGCTCTCCTCCGTGGCTCCAAAGCTTCCCCACTCCGCCACCCGCAGTCTCCGCCCACGAAGGGGCTTCCTAGTGTGTGGAGACCTTTCCACCTTCACAGCTGCCTCCCACTGGTGCAGGTCCCGTCCCTATTCTTTTGTCTCTATTTATTCTTTTTTCTTTTGCCGTACCCAGGTACGTGGGGAGTTTCTTGCCTTTTGGGAGGTCATCTTGTTTGGGTTCATCTTGATATCCTCTGTGTTTCCAGTACTTGGATATCTGTTTCCTTCTTCAGTTTTAAGAAGTTTTCAGTCATAATTTCATCAAATACAATTTCAACCCTTTTTCTCTCTCTTCTCCTTCTGGACCCCTATAATGCGAATGTTGGTACACTTAATACTGTCCCACAGATCTCTTAAACTGCTCTCATTTTGCTGCTCTGATCGGGCAGTTTCCATAATTCTGTCTTCCAGATCACTTTTGCATTTTTCTGTATCACCTAGTTTGCTGTTAATTCCTTCTAGTGTATAGTTCATTGCTGTTATTGTATTCTTCAATACAATAACTGACTGGTTCTTTTTAATATTTTCTAGTTCCTTGTTAATATTCTCACTGTGTTCATCTATTCTTTTCCCTAATTCCATTAGCATCCTTATTACTGGTGTTGTAAATTCTTTATCTGGTAAATTATTTATTTCTGCTTCATTAGTGTTCCTCCCCGCCCCGCCCAGGCTTTGTTCTTCTCTTTCAATGAGACCAATTTCTCTGTCTTCTCATTTTGCTTAACTTTCTTTGTCTCTATGAAATTAGGTGAAACAGTGATGCATTGCAGTCTTGAATGTGTCCTTATGTGGGAGTGTTCTTATACAGTATGTATGTGCCCAGTGGCTTTGGTGGGAGAGAGAGCTGGATTTGATGTGAACACAAGCCACATCTTTCCTCAGGGTGTGCTGGCAGTTCTCATTTTGGTAGGAGGTGGGATAGGAGTTGGAGGGGCTAGGGCTGGACCCAGTTGTGAGTTGGGTCTTCCTCTCTGCTTGATGGCTGTCACTGCCCTATTGGGAGCAAGGTCAGGTCTCAAGTTGCTGGAGCAGAAGCCCTGAGGGTTAGGTCCAAGGTGGCTCCATTCCCTTTAAGTTTGTACCCCTCCCCCTCCCAGCATTGGCACCCTCACCCCAGAAAGGAACAGTGCTGGAACAAGAGGGGCTGGTGTGGGCACTCAGTGCATGTTCAGGTGTGGGCTATGGTGGTGAGGCCTGGGTCAGAGATCTGTACTGCTTCTGATGTGCTGCCTGTATAAGCACCAGTAATGGCTGCCCTTACCCTACTCAGACGCTGCTTTGAGTCTAAGCCACCTTTGTCTCTCATAGCTGGGCTCTTTCTTCTGTCTCTGCCACAGGGCAAGGAGCTATACCCAGGAGCTATGCCATAGGGCAAGTGGGGCCTGTGTGGGCACTTGGCATGTGTTGGGGCACAGGCTGTGGCGGTCTGGCTGCAGACAGAAATGGGGCTTTTTCTGATGAGTTGCCTGTGTCAGCGTTAGTAATGGCTGTCCCCACCCTTCTCAGATGCTGCTTCAGGTCTGAGACACATCTGTGTCTCACAGCTAAGCTCCCAAGCAGGGCTGGAACACTCAGTAGCTCAGGTTGAGGTGCACACAGAGCGGTGTAGGAAATCTGCCCCCTCTGCTCTGCTTCAGGAACAAGTGAGTGTGCACAGACTCCTCATGAATGGAGTTTACGGCTTTAGCTGTTACATTAAGGTGCATGATCCATGTTGAGTTAATTTTTGTGTATGGTATGAGGCAGGGGTTCAGCTCCCTTCTTTTGCATGTAAATATACAGTTGTCCCAGCACTGTTTATTGAAACGACTACTTATTCTTTCTGCATTGAGTTGTCTAGACACCTTTGTTGAAAATTAATTGACTGTGAATTTAAGGGTTTATTTTTGAACTCTCAATTCTATTCTATTGATCTATATGTCTATTCTTATGCCAGTAACACACTTTCTTGTAGCTTTTTAGTAAGTTTTGAAATTGGAAAGTGTGAGTCCTCCAGTTTTGTTCTTTTTAAAGATTACCTTGGTTATTTTGTGTTCCTTGCATTTTCATATGAATTTTAGGTTTATCTTGTCAATGTCTGCAAAAAATACAGCTGGCATTTTGATAGGAGTTGTACTGAATTTAGAGTTTAATTTGGGGGAATATTGCAGTCATAACAATATTAAGTCTTCCAGTCCATGACATGGAAAGTCTTTCCATTTATTTAAGTCTTTTAATGATGTTTTGTAATTTTCAGTGTAGAAGTCTTGCACTTATTTTGTTAGATTCATTACTAAATATTTTATTTTTGATTCTATTGTATATAATACTGTTTCCTTAATTTTATTTTTATACTGTTCATTGCAAGTGTATAGGTATACGATTCATTTTTGCACATTAACATTGCATCCTGCAACCTTGCTCATCTCATATATTAGCTCTATTTTTTTTTAGTGAATTCCTTAGGATTTTCTGTATACTAGATCATCTTATACTCAAATAGATAGTTTTACTTCTTTTCCAATTTAGATGCCTTTTATTTATTTTCCTTACTGAATAGAAGTGAAAGAGGATATTCTTGTCGTATTCCTGATCACAGGGAGAAAGCATTTAGACTTTCACCATTAAGTATGATCTTAACTGTGGGTTTTTCATAGATCCCCTTTATCAGGTTGAAGAATATTTTTTTTGACTGAAATTTAATGTCTCTGAGTATTTATTCCTTACCAATCCTACAATGAATAAAAATGGGAATGAAAGTTCAACTCACATTTGGGTAGTAAGAGCTGGAGAACCTTGAGGAACGTAGCTGGACAATTAGACCAAGGGTGATATACTGTCATTTTTCTTGTGCATTATGCTTTTAAAAGAGGTGATATGATGAAACTGGGTCTTCCTACTAAGGTAATTTTTTTCATACTTAATGTAGAAATGGTCCTCCTCTATTAAATTACTTTTTAGAAATCATACCTCATGGCTATAAGTGTCTCATGAGTTTGGGTAATGCTCAGTATTTAGTGTGAACTATAGTTTTTCTAAATCATTTATGTGGCAATCCTTTATCTTAGACTTGAATGACCATTGCTATACATTTATAAGATATTTAGTGATGTTTAACATCAAAGGTAGCCTTATGTTTCATTTGGGCTATAGAGGTATTTGTGATATAGTTAGTCATAAAGTCATCTTGATGGCAATAAATAAACCAAGGGGTTCTTGCTGACTCTGGTGTGCTATATAGAATGCATTTTCGAATGGTTTATTTCTGCATTAGAGGAAAACACCAACCTTCTGGGGGTTGTCCACATTCCAGCATCTTGCGTCTGTTGTATTTATGATGGAAACAAGGCTAAAAAAGAGTATTTAGTCATCTGCTGTTTCCATTTGGTGCTAAACACATACTTTTCTCTAGAGTGCAAGAATGCTAATTTATTTCATGTACCAGGGTGGATTGCGGCCATTCCTGGAGACATGAGTATTTAAATTGGCAAAAACTAAACAGCGAATACTCTGCATATAGAAGATACATTCTCAGTATCTAGTTCTTGAGTAAGGCAAAATCTTTGTTAATTAGGGATCTGGATTTTAAATACAACTTACCTTCTAATAGGCAGGCATATACAATTGACCTTTCAACTACAGCCACAGCCATTATGTTTTGAGTTTAGAAGCTTTTTCTATGCATTCTGGTCAGTATGAAATATGACATAAGTAAAACTCACAAGTAAATTGTGAGCTATCCAGGTAAACATGTTCTGAGATCTGTCTTTGGAATGAGAGATAAAAGGGAGCAATAGGTTTTGTACTATCTATTTCTGTGCCCTTTATCTGTCTTCTCAGGTATAACTAGACAGTTTCTGGCATTTTATTCCCATATGTGATAGGATAATTTTTATATGTGTGAGATGTTTCAAATTAATTGCAAGTTTTTAATTTGAGTTGATGTTCATTCATTCATTAATAAACATTTGTCAGATATCTTTCATGTGCCCTCATGGAGCTTACATTCCAGTGAAGAAGACAGAAAACAAACATGGTAAATAACTATAATATAAAGTATATTAGTGATAAATAGTAGTAAGAAGAAAATAAAGCAGGGAAAGAAGTATGGCATGTTGAGAGTGAAATTGTTGGATGAATTTTTAGATAGAGTGGCTAGAGGAGGTCTCACTGAAAAGTTGATTTTTGAGTAAAGACTCAAAAGAAGTGAGAGAGTGAGCCAGTCATGGATCCAGAAGAGTGTTCCAGCAATGGGATGGCCTAGGGTAAGGATGGGATATTCCTAGATTTTTAGAGAACCAGCAAGGAGGTCCATGTTGCTGGATCACAGTGAACAAAGGGAGTAGTAAGGATGAGGTCAGAAAGATATATAGGATGGTTTGAGCAAAGCAGTGACATGATGACTTGCTAGAAGTGATAAGATGCCAAATTCTAGATAAATGAGGGTAAAGGTGAGAATTTGCTGACAGACTAGATGTGAGATTTGAGAGAAAGAGAAGTAAAGGCTGACAACAAGGTTTTTGGTTTGGTCAACTGGAAGAACTGCTACTGAACTGGTGAAGACTGGTAGTAGTGGTTTGAGGGGTATTTTCAGGAGCTCAGGTTTTGATATGCTATGTTTGAGAAGCATATTAGAGAGCCAGCTGACTTTTATGTGAGCTTTTTTGGCTCTCTTTTACCTGGTGCATTTTGAAATGCTCACCTGCCTCTCTATGAAGCAGTTCCTAACCTATGCATGCTTTTCCTTACACTTCCTATAGTAATTCTGATCTATTCCACCATTTTATTTTAGCATATTATTATTTAACAATTTCTAGAGAGCAGAGGACTTCAGAGTGGGTGCTTATTTTTACTTTGTATTTCCTTCTAGCTCTTAGTTCAGTTCCACTGTATAAATACTTCTTGAAATCAGTATCTAAGAATAGTCAAAACTTAAAAGATTATTAACCTAAATTATTTCTGTTTTCCTCAATCAGATGGATCTGATTGTTGGTCAAGGTAGGGAGCACTAACTTAACTTTCTGAAAAGCATGACAAATATGGGATATCTTACATGCATTTCCTCAAGGTCTTGCCTCCTGCTGGGGAATGTAATTAGAAATCAGATATTTTTCAGAACAACCTGAGATACACAGCAATAAGCACTGAATGACACACTTACATGTAAGTGCTAAAAACTGTCATCAACAGCTAGTCCAGAACACTTGGAAGAATAGTTCATAGGCAAATCTAGTTAGCCTAATTCGGAACACAATTAAAGAAGAACATTTCCATTCTAGAATGAGTATACCTTAGCTTTTTGCAGTTGTGATTTCCTTTTCCAAAATTCAAAATTTTATCTCATGGAAAAGTAAATTATCTTAAGGCAGTAACCCTCAAAGTTTTCTCATGTCTTTAAAGTTGTATTATTAATTCATTGGTCATTCTGTGACAGCTCCTATACAAGGCCCAGGGAATGAAAGAATTAAGACATCATTTTGGCCCCAATAGGAACTCTTAATTCAGTGAGAGACACAGATGTATCCATGAATAAATATAGCAAATGGTAATGGTTTAATAAGTCCTAGATTAGTGCTGTGTAAGTACTATTGAAACACATGAGTGTGTCCGTGGATGACAGAACATGAGAATCCAAATTGTCTTGAAGGATGAATGGACATATAGCAGGAGATATGAGGGGAGGCAGGGACATAGCTCATGCAAAGGCACCTGTAGAACCTCCTGTGATTCTGTGTGGCTGGAGAAAAGCGTGCCTGTGAGAGAAGTGGTAGAATGTAAGGCTAGAGAGAGAAGCTGGAGTCCAGATCATGCTTGTCTGTAATAAACAATATGAGAGATACTGTGTTAATTAACAGTCACTTGGAAAATTTAAATTGGGGAGTGAGGATCATATTTGAAGTTTAGAGAGACTCCTCTGATTGTGTTACTAACAAAATATCGTATTAGTCAAAAAGTTGTCTTTAATATTTCTCTAATTTGTTCTGTCCTCTGTGTTTTCACAAGCACTTCCTCTGTTTTCTCCCTAATCATTTTCCCACTAGACTACTACTAGTAATGAGGACGAGAACAAAGGGTACTTACTGGAGAAATATTTAATGAGGAGAATAACAGATCCCATCTAATGGCTGGGATGAAGGAATGGAAGGGTCAAGGATATTCCTTAAGTTTATTGTTAGTCAGCTGGATATTGGGGCCCTTCAGTCTGAGAATGTTGGAGGAAAAACATATTTGGGAGTGTGTATAAGAAAAGCAATGGGTTCAATTTTGGGCATGTATATTTTGAGATCCAACTTGAGTTATGCTCCTGGAGCTCAGTAGAGAGATCACTACCTGTCAATTTAAATTCAGTATTGTCATTTAAGGAGACAGGGAAGAAATATTTAAGGAGGGAATATGGCCAATAGTTTGTTGTATAGAGAGAGGTCAAGTAAGAAAATGCTGGAAAAATGTTTCACATTAAATTAGGTAACCTCATTAATACCCTGTGAGGTATTAATTATTATTAATAATAATTATTAAATATTATATTATTAATTATTTAATAATTATTAATTATTATCCCCATTTTGTAGCTGAAGTAAGGTTAATTATTACAATCAAAAGCTCCTGCTGGGCTTCCCTGGTGGCGCAGTGGTTGAGAGTCCGCCTGCCGATGCAGGGGACGCGGGTTCGTGCCCCGGTCCAGGAAGATCCCACGTGCTGCAGAGCAGCTGGGCCCGTGAGCCATGGCCGCTGAGCCTGCGCGTCCGGAGCCTGTGCTCCGCAACGGGAGAGGCCACGGCAGTGAGAGGCCCGCGTACCGCAAAAAAAAAAAAAAAAAGATGCTTGCACTCTAAGAGACTGGAAGGGAACCAAGACAGAAAATTCACTTTAAAAGCTCCTGCTGCTTTTGTGTTGGAATTGTAACCCCAAAGTTCCTGCTATTTTCCTGATGAGACAGACTTCCTGCCTTGGAGTTGCTCAGCGTTTGCCTCATTTCACCCTTAGCTTTTAAGTCACACCTTGTAGCAGGTTTTTCAAGCCTGTTGAATTAAACGTAAAAGCCAAAAAGTTTTTTGCTCTGGGAAAAGCAACCATTAAGCTATCACTACTAAGATGCTATGTTTAGAGTTGTTATTTTATCAAAGGTAGATTACAATAGTGAAGATGATACTTATTAATTTTACTCTTTCTTCATGTATCATTCACTTATATTTTGGGGCAAACTAAATGACCTTATCAATCACATTTGAATTTAGTGTTATAATTTTTGCCTGAGGTTATCTTATTAGTCTTATTCTGAAACTCAATTAAGGAATAAGTTTCTAATCTGCGTTATATTAGGTGTGACAGTTATTTGTCAAGAAGGTATGCCTGAAATGTGTATTTTCTTTTGGGCTACTACAGAACTGTAGGGTTTTAGGAAAGTCCTTAGACAGACTTTGTGAGAGATAATGAAGCTACTGACAATAACAAAAAGAATAGCATTGGGTAGAAAGAGTGGTAAGACAGGAGCCAATCCTGGATCTTGTTTATAGCTGGGCCATTAAATGAGAAAGAATAGAGAGTGCTTTCATGTAGGAAGCATTATAGCTATTTAATAAATGTTGGCTTTCTTAAAAACAATTACCACTACCACTTTTTATTAATTAAAAAAAATAATAGCACTTTTTGTATCTCCTCATGGGATTCTTTGTGAAAGAGTGACTGGAAACATGTTAAACAGGATAAGCCACTCCATGAACGTAAGGGATTATTAACTAGGAAGTTGCATCAACATCTCTGAGTTTGGATCCCATTTATACTAAATGATGCTATTTGCTTTCTTAGATGCACCAGAATATTTGGAAAATGGTGATTTATTTCTGACAAGTGAGTCACAGAAACTTAAATAAGGAATTGTAAGGATAATGATATTTATTGATCCTTGACTAGATGTTAAAATCCAACTTAACTCCCATTGGTGTTAATTAATCTATACGGGAAAAGTTTTCTGATTTATGGATATTTGAATTTTGTTAGATTAAGTGATGAAGTATACACACAAATGGAAGGAAAGCATGAAGTATAGCAATTAGATCTTACTGAAGTAGCTCATTATTTTTATGTTTTTCTGCTTATTCTTTTTCCTTTAATCATGACACATGACTTCAGATAGAATTTTTTTTAGGTATAAATTCAAGGCAAATAATAGATGAATACATAGTATTGTATTTGTTTCAGATAGATAGAAAATGAAATGAATATAGCGTGTTTCTGAACTTTACATATACATTTTCTTAACTGACACAGTAGTCTGCATTAGAATTAAGTAATATTGCTTTCCTAGGAGGTTCCTTTGGAGGTATTAATATTCACTTTGGTGTATTACAACTACTTAAGACATGCATTAATGGCCCAGAGTACATACTTTGGGGATATCTTGATACAATCATTATATGGTTTCTTAGTTTTCTATTTGAATTTGAAGAATTCTTTAATTTTCTCCTTTATTGAATTTGTCCTACTAACATGAAATAGAAAATGGGAAATAAGTGTAGAAAAGCAGTGAAGATCTCTCTCTGCTGCTTAACAATGTTTTGATTGTAAAATCTTGCATATTTTCAATCTTTTTTTTTTTTCCTTCAGAACCTTCTTTTTATCTCTGTAGTCTACTCTTGTTTCACCATCCTATATCCCTCAGCTCAGTTAAGGCTAAGTATTCAACTTCCTAATTTATTTTGGAGAAAAACATTTAAATTAGCAGGTGTTTGCACTATTTTGTTTTCTGATAGAACATGAAGCTGCCCACTGACCAATGATGCAGTTAGCAGGCAACATCTTGGCAGAGAGAAGATTGGGGATAGAAGTCAACCAAGAATGGAATCCAAATAGCAAATTATCCATCAGGCTTTTCTCTGCATGTCTTCTTAGTCTTAAGAAAACAAAACTACGGGCTTCCCTGGTGGCGCAGTGGTTGAGAGTCCACCTGCCGATGCAGGGGACACGGGTTCGTGCCCCGGTCCGGGAAGATCCCACATGCCGCGGAGCAGCTAGGCCCGTGAGCCATGGCTGCTGAGCCTGCGCGTCTGGAGCCTGTGCCCCGCAAAAGGAGAGGCCACAACAGTGAGAGACCCGCGTACCGCAAAAAAAAAAAAAAAAAGAAAAAAAAACTACTCTTTATGATCTCCCTTCCCTCCACTACCAGAGAAGTGGGTTCGTCAGCTCCAGAAACTTCATTCTTCATTTAAACACCTGGAAGAGAAACTCAGTAATTTGCATGTAGTTCTGCTTTGTTGAGCAGAGTATCTGCTGAGCTATTCTACTTGGGCAGGGATGTAGCTTAGTAAGGAAGTTTTCTCTGATTTTTTGAAATGTGGGTTTGTTCAAGGGTATGTGGAATCAATTGCTGTGAAAATCCTTTAGCTTTGCCCTTTCTGATGGCTAAGCTATCGGAGCTTTCCTTTTTTATTTTTCAAACATTTAGATTTTTTTCTTTTTTAGACAGAAGCCCTTAAGTTGGTAGAAGATACTTGCAAATGGACTGCATATCCAATTTTTTCATCCTTCCCTAAATATCATGGGAAATGTAACATGACAGGTCTATAGCTTATTTATACCAGTGAATATTTGCTTGGCTTTATTAACACTTTTGTTTTGTCTGATTTTGTATAAACTTTAAAAACTGAAGTATAACATACGTACATAAAAATGTACAGCTTATACACATACAGGTCAATGAATTCTCCAAGCCAAACACACCACCTGCAAGGTAACAAGCACCCAGATCAAGAAACAGAAAATTACCAAAATTCAAAAGATCCCTTATGCCCGTTTCCAGTCTCTAATCGCCCCTCAAGAATAAACACTATTCTGATTCCTAAAACTATAGATTAGTTTTGCCTGAGTTTGAACTTTATATAGATGGAATCAAGTAATATGTACTCTTTCGTGTCTGGTGTTTTTCATTCCATATTTCGTATTGTAGCATGTAACTGCATTTTGTTCATTCTCATTACTTTGGGTTGTCCCTAATTTGGGGCTCTATGAAGAGTGTTTCTATGAACACTTTTATATGTCTTTTAATGAACATATGAAAATATTTCTGTAAGAGTGTATCTTCTCCCAGGAGTGGAATAGAGCTGGTTCATACACATTCATTAATATATACATATGTTTAGCTTCGGTAGGCACTGCTGGTTTTCCAAAGCAGTTATATCAATGGCTTCACTAACATTTGATGTACAGATAGGTATAATTTAATTTTACTCTTTAGCTTTCTGTGGCATTATCAGGTACAAGTTTGTCTAGACTCTCCGGATTATGTATATTTTCCACACATTTGATTTCTTGGAATAATCATATCCCAAGTTTCTTATCCTTTCTGAGCATAACTTTCTCTTACTTATTTCTTATTCATTTGTCTATTTGTTTCTTCAAAAAAATGATTAAGTTCCTAATACATGCCATGTACTACTAGATAATGGATAAAAAATAAATAAGTTATAGTGCTTTCATTCAAGGGAAGTATAATGAAGTGAGGGAGACAGCAATATGAATATATATATATATATATATATACACATTTTTTTAACATCTTTATTCTTTTTTTTTTTACATCTTTATTGGAGTACAATTGCTTTACAGTGGTGTGTTAGTTTCTGCTTTATAACAAAGTGAATCAGTTATACATATACATATGTTCCCATATCTCTTCCCTCTTGTGTCTCCCTCCCTCCCACTCTCCCTATCCCACCCCTCTAGGTGGTCACAAAGCACCGAGCTGATCTCCCTGTGCTATGCAGCTGCTTCCCACTAGCTATCTATTTTACATTTGGTAGTGTATATATGTCCGTGCCACTCTCTCGCTTTGTCCCAGCTTACCCTTCCCCCTCCCCATATCCTCAGGTCCATTCTCTAGTAGGTCTGTGTCTTTATTCCCATCTTACCCCTAGGTTCTTCATGACATTTTTTTTTTCTTAGATTCCATATATATGTGTTAGCATACGGTATTTGTCTTTCTCTTTCTGACTTACTTCACTCTGTATGACAGACTCTAGGGAGGTGGATGGAATAGATATCTTTTTAAGTGATTTCACTCAAATCTAAAAAGCTTCATCTTTGATCTGTTGTTTCTAGATTTAGTAAAGAAGTCCATTAACAACTTGTCAAATTCATTCATTATGTCTAGGTTATTAAAAAATCATGTGTATTCCAATATAAATTTCACTTTTTTGAAGTAAACAGACCCCATATTTTTAACTCCCTCATACAGAAGTCATCCTGTCTTCCAAATTGCTTTTCTTAAAAACATTTCTTTAATTCTTTTTTTTAAAGTATAGTGACCATAATTATCCACAGTACTTTGGGTCCTAAACTCTAGGGTGTGCATGTGTTTTTGCTTGCTTCTTTGGTTTTTGGAGAGTTCAGTATCTTCTGATGTCCTTCTTGGTAATTTACAATACATATTTAGCTTCTTAGTCTAGAACACAAAATGTTCAGGTTTATATCTTCAAGAAACAACTTATGATGAATCCTAGGTTCTTCTCCTTATTGTAACATTCATCCTGGGTGAAGGCCCTGTAACCTCACACACATGACTTTGGCTCCCAGCTATGAGTTAGTGATTCACAGATCTCTATTTCTAGCTTAAGTCTAGATCCATGTATAGTATATTTTAATTTGGATATTATGCTGGCATCTCACATTTCACAGATGACAAAAAGTACTTTACCTTTCTCTTCCAAATGCATTATTCATTCTGTATTCTCCATCTGGCTGAATGCATCACGATGTGCACAATGGTGAAAACAATTTTCTAGATGCTTCTAGATACCTCCACCCCCTTCCATCTAAGTATCACAGAGTCTTACTGTTTTTGCCTCCTAAATATTTCTGGATCCATCCTACTACAGCCTAGCAATAGTGTTCAGCGTTCAGGCACTCATTGTCTTTTACCTGGATTATTGCCTGGTCTCCCTGACTGAAATTTCATTCTCTCTAATCACTAAATGGTCACTGCTAGAGCAATCTTTGAAAGTACACATCTGAGCTTGTTTCTCTCGCAGTCCTTAACATGGCATCTGCCTGCGTTTCTAGCTGGATTCATCACCATTCCTGCTTAGCGTCCCTATACTTGTAGTGCCACCTGCAGTAGCATGCATACTCCTTGCTCTGTTATGCCTCAGGCCTTTGCACATGCTGTTTTCCTTTTTTTGGGCAGATGTCCTTTATTCATTTATTTTTTTAACATCTTTATTGGAGTATAATTGCTTTACAATTGTGTGTTAGTTTCTATTGTATAACAAAGTGAATCAGCTATACATATACGTATATCCCCGTATCTCCTCCCTCTTGAGTCTCCCTCCCACCCTCCCCATCCCACCCCTCTAGGTGGTCACAAAGCACCGAGCTGATCTGCCTGTGCTATGCGGCTGCTTCCCACTAGCTATTTATTTTACATTTGGTAGTATATATAAGTCCATGCCACTCTCTCACTTCATCCCAACTTACCCTTCCCCCTCCCCGTGTCCTCAAGTCCATTCTCTACGTCTGCGTCTTTATTCCTGTCCTGCCCCTATATTCTTCAGAACCTTTCTGGTTTTTTTTTTTAGATTCCGTATATATGTGTTAGCATACGGTATTTGTTTTTCTCTTTCTGACTTACTTCACTCTGTATGACAGACTCTAGGTCCATCCACCTCATTACAAATAACTCAATTTTGTTTCTTTTTATGGCTGAGTAATATTCCATTGTATATATGTGCCACAACTTCTTTATCCATTCCTCTGTCCATGGACACTTAGGTTGCTTCCATGTCCTAGCTAAGAACAGTGGGTAGACAGCTACTTCTGTCTTCCCTACATCTTGTAAAACAGTTAATTACCCCCAAATCCTGCATGAAGTAGCAGACAGCCTTTATTTTCAGAAAGGAAGGAGCTAAAAATATAGTAGTGCTGCCATTTATTAACCTCAGGTAACATTATCCGAAGGTAGCAGAGTCATGGGATTTGCCATCAGAAGACTTAGGTTTACATCTGTTCTTTTATCAGCCTTTTAATCTCCTTAGACTAAATACTCATTTAGTTAAAATGGGGCTAATAACACCAGCCTTATTGCCTTAAAGGGTGTTGTGATGGTCAGTGAGATACTATCCAGAAGCACTTTATAAATTATAAGTCATTATACAACACAGGTCCTCACATCCTTGTGTAGTAGCAAATAAGAGAAATCCTTCCCACACAGGAAAGAGTATAACATAGCTGTTAGGATCATGGCTTAGCAGTTGCACTGACTTGGGTTACAATGCAAGAAATGCCACCATTTAGCTTTGTCCGTTGGCTCATGAACTCAGTCTCTCTAGGTATCAGTTTTCTCATCTTTAAAAAGGAGAATAATATGTATCATGAGTTGTTATAAGGATTACATGAGATATTGTATGTGGAATGCATGTTATTGTTAAGTTCCCTTGAATTAGCTTTCTTTAAAATAAACTTTTTATTTATATTAATAATTTTAGATTTCCAGAAAGGTTGCAATGATAGTACAGAATTTCCCATCCACTTTTCTTCTGATTTCCTTCATTGTTAATGTCTTACATTAGCCACAATGAACAAACATTGATGCATTACTATTAACTAAACTCTGGGCTTTTTTTGGAATTCATCAGTTTTCCCATTAATGTCTTTTTTTCTGTTCCAGGATCTGATCCAGGGTTCTATGCTGCATTTAGTTATCATGTCTCCCCAATTTCCTCTGGTCTGTGACAGTTTATCAGTCAGTCTCTTTGTTTTTTGTGACCTTAACAGTCTTGAGGGATACAGTCCAGGTATCATGTAGGATTTTCCCCAGTCTGGTTTTGTTTGTTGTTTTTCTCATGATTAGACTGAGACTGTGGGCTTTTGGAGAGAATTCCAGACAGATGAAGTACTTGTCTTGTCACAACATATCAAGGAGCACCCGCTAGCCATGTGACATCACTGATGATGTTAACATTCATCTCTTGGTTAAAGGAGTACTTGCCAGGGTTTTTCATTGTATATTGAGCTAGTTTTAACCAGTTGTCACTTATATAGGACTTTCTCTTTCCTCTCCTCCCACTGTTTGAAATGCTTTTCATTTATATTTATTGCAAATGTCATCTCTGAGGAAATATCTTCTCTGACCACCCAAGCTAAAGAGCTTCTCTTCTCAAGTCAGTCAGTGTTGTGTTTTCTCGATAGCATTTTTCATTACCTGAAATTGTCTTATGTATTGGTTTTACCTAGTTTATCTGTTTGTCTTTAGGCCCCCTCCCCCTCAAACAAGAACATAAGCTTCAGGAGAACAAGGTCCTTTCAGGATTGTTCACTTCTGTGCACTTGACATCTAAGCACAAGGGCTAGCATATACTAAATGCTCACTAACTATTTGTTTGAATAAATGTCAAAGAAAGAAAAATCCAGGATTAACTTATTAGCAAGTATTTCTGAAAAAGAGTGGAAGATAGCTGAATGGTGGGAAGTTTAATTTAGTATTCTTAACTTAATCGGTTTAGTTTTAACAAAAAGGTTAAATGCAATCATCACCATCTATGCAAATAAGTAATCAGCATCCTTGTAATTCAAGCTGTCTTATAATTCACTTCATAATGTGAAAGCCAAAGTATTTTTCTGACTTATAAGTGTATGGCTGACAAATGTAAGAATTACTCAGTTACCACACATCTGTACCATTGTGACCTTTATTTGCTATGGCTTCACTTTCCTATTACAGAAATTTTAACAGAATCAGGAGGAGTATAGAAATAATTCATGCCCTTTATTTTAACTTATCGTTATGAATTCCTAGTGTCTATTATCTTTTCATTTGTATTGGCAGAAAAATGGAGTTTCTTGGCATAAATCTTTCTTCCATAACCTCTCTTTTTATTTCTTTCCTCAGGACCTAAAATCTCCAAATCAGAGGGATGAAATTGCAGGTGCCCGGGCCTCATTGAAGGAGAACTCCCCCATATTGCATTCAATTTGTTCAGCTTGTTTGGAACATTCTGATGTCGCTTCCCTCAAAGCCAGCAAGGACACAGTTTGTGAAGAAATTCAGAATGCCCTCAATGTAATTTCAAATGCTTCGCAAGGCATCCAGAATGTGTTAGTCCCACCAGAACCTCAGGCAGCAACCCTGGGAAGTGCCCTTGATGAGCTTGAGGTAAGTTCAGAGAAAATTAAAATGTGATTTGATGTACCAATATGAAAATTAATAGATGTGTGTTCTCAGATCCTTGGGTTGGAGTTCAAAGTATGAGTAAATAAAAATCCAGTGACCTAATCAGTCTCTATCATTGACTGTGTTTTCCAAAGAATTGAATAGCAGGACACTATTCCATCAGTAAACTTCTGATTCCTTTCCATCTCTGCCAAGGAAGCCAATGCATTTAAATTGGGATTGTTAATTACATTGAAATGATGACTTTATTTTACACAGATCAATTTATGAAATGTAGGATTTATTCATTCCACAAATACTTATTTTTGGCGCTGTTCTTTATGCTTGGGATACAATTGAGTGCTGCTCTCTTGAACTCCTCACATTTTACTTTGGACTAGGGTGGCTAGTGAATATTAAGGCTAAATTTTGTAAGTAGAGCCAACCGGATTTGACAGAATGGTTGTGGGGTGTAAGTGAAAAGGGAAGAGTCATGGCTGGTGTTGCAGGTTAGCTCCTCTAGAAGCACACACTGAACAGAATTTGGGATACAAGGTGTTATTAGGAATCAACATGTGTGAGGGGAGAGGAAGGGAGCAGGACTGAGCAGAAGAAGAAGTCTACCTGTGAGCCAGACCCACAAAGCCACCAATGAGTAGGGAGCTCTGGAGAGAGTGGTAACCTCAAGAAATAGGCCTCTTTCAATCACTGGAAGCAGGTCACCCTACCCTGGGAAGGGTCTTATCTGCAGGCAGGGGGGCTGGGGATAAGCCCTCTGCAGCTGCTGCAGACCCTGAAGGAACTGACAGCTGGGGGGCCATCTGCTGGCCTCACCCTCCACAGGTAGGCAACAAGTCCTACCTGGAAGGAGGATGTGGGCAGTAAACCTCTGTGTCTACCACAGATAATTACAAGGGTTTTTTTTGTTGTTGTTTGTTTTTTGGCTTGAGCAACTAGATGGATTAAGTTTTTATCAACTATGATGGGGAAGACTGTGGGTGAAGCCATTTTTGAGAGGAAGATCAGCAACTCAATTTTCAACATGTTGAGAGATTTGTTAGACATTCCAGTATGATGTCAAAGATCATTGGTTATCCAAGTCAGATAAGTACTTGCTTAATGGAAGACAACACAGTGTAATGCTTAAAGATAAGGGATCAGGAGCCCAGATGCCTGAGTTCCTATCCCAGGTCTGGTGGATACTGCCCTTGTGACCTTAAGCAAGCTATTTTATTGAACTCTCAGTTTTCTTACCTATAAATTGAGGATAATAATAGGACCTATATCTTAGTGTTGTCTGCATCAGTGAATTAATAATACATGTAAAAATGCTCATAGCAGTGACTGGCACATAGTAAATTCTCGATAAATCTTAGCTTTCATTATTAGTTGTGGAGGTGACTGTTTGGCAGAAGATTCTTCCATAATCAAGAAACAATTAAAATTACTAAAGTTTTACTGATAACTTAAAAAAATAAACACATAACCTATAATTCCTATATGTTCTTAACATTATTACTGTCACAATAAACTTATTAGATATCTAATTCATTTAAGTTTAGAATAGCCTTTCCATATGCTTTTCCTTTAGTTACATGTCTTAAACAGATTTCTTCATTTCTAACCTAACATTATTAAATTCCTAATTTTTGGCATCAATGAAAAAATCTGTTAACTTCCTAATTATTAGCATTTATGTGAAAATCTTAGGACCTATTTGTCTAACTAAGGTAGAAAATTAGTGGTGATTCTTTAATAATACCCCATCATGTAAATGTTTGCCCTGTGTAATGGGTACTCAGTAAACTTGTCTATTAGATGAGCATTCTGTCTTCACAATAAGATTGAAAACACACTGTGGGCAAGATTATGTTTCTAACTAATTTTATACCAGTGATACTAGCAGAACATTAGGTCCCCCATACATTAATATGTAACATTTCTTGATAGCTAAACACTTAACATAAATTTATCACTTAATTGTTACAGTGTCCATATAAGATATGTTTTTTTCTTGTTTGTTTGTTTTACAGAAAATAAAACTGAGACTTATGTATGCTTTTTAACTTGCTCAAGTCAGAAGGCTAGTGAGTGGTAGTAACCAGGATGTGAATCTAGTATGTCTGACTCTAGAAGATATTTCCAACTTCTGTATTATACTGAATTCTCACAGGTAGAGCTTAATGTGGTTAATCAAAATTCAACAAAACTTGTTCTACGATTCTTAGTTTATTGGAACTATCAGAGAAATTATATATGTAACCCAGTCCAAAAGATGGCATAACTTTTTAGTGAAAAATTATTTTTTGGGTACCTGGGTTATTTAAGTAGAAGTAGTCTGTGTATGAGAAGTGACTAGTATTGTGAGGTGAAATTTGCAAGAGTGGGTAGATGGGATTGTGTATCACATTTTTCATAGTACTAAACAGAATTGTATCAGGTGATGCTTGTATAAGGGGTCCGGTTTATCTCAGACACCTTTTTCTATGTTCTTAGGATTTTAGAAGCAGATAGAATATTTTGAAGTTGTCTTCCTTCAGGGACTTCTCTTTTCTCACTTTAGTTGAAAGTGGCTGCTGCAGACAAGAAATGGCAGTGGTTGGAGAGGAGGAGAAGGTGTGTGTCTGTGTGTGTCTGCGTGTGTGTATGGGTGTAGTTTTGATGGGAGTGGGCATAGGCATAGTGATAGAGTCTTCCCTTTTGTAAGATAAGTTGCTGACTCCCTTCTTCTTATCAAGGCAGGAGGGAGTTTCAAAGATATTATCCAGAAATCCCAATACTGTCTCAACAACCTTTGAAATTCAGTTCCAGTCAAAGTTAGGGATAGAAAGCTGGTACAAAATGCCTGAATTTTGCATACATTTTTATATCCAAGTTACAATAACTTCTGAGGTTGTCTGAACTAGATAAAGCAGAATTTATTGAGCATTTAGCCTTTTTAAATGATTTTGTAAATTAAATGGTTGCACTTTTCTTTACTTACAGGAAGCTTATTGGTACAGGATCCAAAATAACCTTTGCTCTATCTTGCTTCTGCAAATATAATACTATGAAATAAACTGATGTAGTAAATACTCTGTTGGGAGTAAGTCTCATTAAATGTTATAGTGTAGAAATGTATCAGAGCACTTACTCAACAACTACCAAGCTGAAGCATCATTAAATCTTTCATTCTGGTCCATGTCTGATTGTTGAAATGAAACCTGAGATTTATTGTTGGAGAAAATAGAAGTTGAATTAGAACACTGTATGGGCTAAATCAATTTCTTTATTGGAAAAGCTAATGTGAATTTTAGAGTGTTCTTTCGCATTTGTGACTGAATGAGAGTTGAGAAGTGTCCCAACTATGGATTAACAGAATTATGAAAATATCTTTAAGTAAGAAACTTTGCCAGTGAAAATTGCTTTGAAACTCCAAGTCTACTAAGGTATATTTGCTCTTGTTTGGAAGGAAAACACAGCTTTCATAATCGTAGTCCACAGAATTATCCAGATCCTCTTGTGATAATGATGATAATAACAAAGGAGTTTTGTAGTATTTTGTCATTTTCAAAGAGCTGTCATGTTTATTTCTTATCTTCTTTTTATATATTCATTTATGGTCATCATTCATATATTCCTTTATTCAGTGTTGTATCCCCAACACCTAGAACAATGCTCTATACATAGTAAATGCTAGGTAAATATCGATGAATGAATGAATGAAGGAAAGAATGAATATAGGAATGGTGCCTATCGTTTTGCAACAATGGAGTGAAGAGCATTTTCCCTTTACCCGTGTTTTTTCTCCTTTCTCCAACTTGTAGTGTACGTACTGGGGGTTTGTATTCTACTTTATCTAACTTTTAACTGGGATGCAAATTTAAAGTGAGGAAAACCACAAGGAAAATATCTGAGTGATATGCTGCTCGGATACCTTTCTGTGATAAGGGAGCACAAAGAGAAAAAAAAATCTTTTCTCAGTGGCTATCTAGCCTTAGTTTAGGTTCCCTGTAACTGCCAATCTATGCTGCCTTTTACTAAGAGTAATAGTTTTGAGGTATGCAGTCCTTATATTCTTCTGTTTTCACCTGAAGGAGAAAACAGGACCTCTATTAATCAAATTAGCATTTAGGAGGTAAAGGAAAATAGGCATCAGTGATATCTAGAAGCAATTTAATATGAAAAAATGGTTTGGTTTTTAGAAATACAGTGAATTAGAAAAACTAAAAATAATGGATAAAATATTTTTAACTACATGGATAATCTGATAGGTGAATTAGGGAAATTTGTTGGGGCTAGCCAGGTACAAAGAGCACAAATCCAAACTAGCATGCCAGCACTAGCATTGTGCTAGGCGATATGGGGAATTTGTTTTTCATTATTGCCTGTAGCTTGGATTTTGGAAGAACATGAACTGAGGACAGAAGACAAAGCTTGTCAGCTGGAAAGTCACATGAGACCCTTACACGAATCTGAGAATCCTTTTATTTGACCACCTCATTGGATAAACAAGAAAAACACTAGCCTCTATAGCAAGAGATAGTAGGAAAACTTGGCTGGCTTAAATTGGCCATGGGTAGGTCAGAAAAATGTACAGAACATCTTGGAAATTTTCTAACTATAAGTCTGTTCTCATCTGGACTTTGGGTCAAAAGTCATATTATCTGTGTAACCTCTAAGACTTTAACTGAAAATTTAAAATTGTCCTGTCTTGGCAATATCTCCAAGTAACTGCCAGAAGTAAATTCAAATTCTCTCTACACCATACACTAAGTCCACAAAAAATTCTCATACAACTCCAAGGATAATAAGTTCTCACAAGACACACAAATAAGCAAGCCAACATGAATGAAATTTTGTAGAAAGAGCAAACTGTAGAATCAGATCTGCAAATACTGCAGATGTTGAAACAGTAAGATATTAGATGTAAATTAGTATGCTTAATATATATTATTTCCTCATCTACTCAGTAGAGTATGAGGAGTATGATGAAGGAAGAAAAGGCTATCAAAATTGACCAGGCAGAACTATCTAAAATGAAAAACAATTGTGAAAAATCCAATGGTTAGGCAAAACAGGAGGTTAGATAGCAAATTAATGATCTGAAAGATGTGTTTGAAGAGGTTACTTGCAATGCACCACAGAGGCACAAAATAAGATTTTTTTGTAAAAGCAGTTAAGATACATGGAGAATGGTGTGACGAGTTCTAAAATATTCTGATATAAGATACAGAAGAAGAAAAGCATAAAAATATACTAAGAATTTCCTGGAACTAATGGAAGATAGCAGTCTCCATAGCTAAAAAATCTAGTAATTCCCAAGCAAGATATATAGAAAGATACCCACATCTACACATATTGTAATGAAACTGAAGAACAACAAAGGCAAAAAGAATATTTTAAAAAGGAAATAGGGATAGCTTTATTCTCAGCAAGATGGCAGAATAGGAGGCTCCCGACTCTTTCCTCTACCCATAAACACACTGAATAAACAACTACACATGTATCAGTTGCCTCTGAAATCCAGAAACGAGTTGAGCAATTTCTCCATGTTGGTCAACTAAGAAAATGCCCACCTCAAAACAGTTAGTTAAAAACTGAGATACACTCTCACCATAAACTCCATTCTTAACACAGCATCATACAGTTGAGGGGGATCCCCCATCTCCCAGCTTCTCCTTGAGGAGAAAAGGTTTTGATACATATCTAACACCGCAACTTTTATGGCTGCTACTGGAGGGACTGTCTACTAGCTTGCCTATCTTTGGCAGCTGACAGGGCCCTATATTTGCTAGTCCCTTGGGACCATAGAGAACAAAGAGGTAGTTTTCAAGCAATTCCTATAGCTTTTTCCCCTGGCTCAGTTCAGAATGAGCAGGCAATAAAGCCCAGCTTCCAGCTTCTTCTTGGAAGGGGTTAGAATGCACATTTACCTACTAAATTTTCCAGTTGCTGACCAGGGTCTGACTTCTAACTCAGCTGTCTTTGGGAGCTGATGGGACAGGCAATCACTAGTCTCCTAGGCATTTGAACCTGTGTGTGGGCACTTCCCATGGCTTTTCCTCTGGCTAGCTCCAGTTAAGTAACTGAGTCACCATCTTCTTCTTGGAAGGAGTTGGACTACACATCTAGTACAGTAGACTTTTCTGACTACTGCCTGAAGATCTAGCTTCTCACTCACCTGCCTCTGGGAGCTGATGGAGCCATGCATTCTCTAGTTTCCTGGGGTCTACACAGAACAAAGTGGCAGTTTTGAGTGAGCGGAGCCTCTTCCTACAACTCCTTTCCCAGGCTTGCTCCAGCAGTAAAGCCCAGCTACTAGTTTCTCCCTGGAAGGGGTTATGCTGCACATCTAGTGTCACAACTTTTCAAGTTAGACTAGCAAAAACATTTGAGAAGCATCTGGAGTAGCTGGATGGGCTGATTATTGGGGTTCATCACCCACTTGAGGCCAGTGTCTCAACTGGGAGAGGTGGCTATTTTATCTAACGCACAGAAAAACACAGAGAGAGTCAAGAAAAAACAGGGAAATATGTTCCAAATAAAAGAACAAACTAACTCTCCAGAAATGAACCCTAATAAAATAGAGATATGTGATTTACCCAACAGATAATTCAAAATAATGAACAGGAGGGTGCTCATTGAGGTCAGGAGAGCAATTTATGAACAAAGTAAGAATTTTAACAAAGACAAAATGTTAAAAAATAATCATAGAGCTGAATAATACAATTGAATGGGAAAAAAAATCAATAGATGGAGTTTAGCTCAGACTAGATCAAACAGAGGAAAGAAAGGATCAGTAAACTCAAAGACAAGTCAGTGGAAATCATACAGTCAGAGGAGCAAAGAAAAAAAAGAAAGAGTGAAATCAGCTTAAACTTATGCATATGTGTATTATCATGTGGATATGTATGCATTATAAGAGTTCCAGAAGAAGAGAAAAGAAGGGAGCAGAAAGCTTATTCAAAGAAATGTTTGGAAATTTTCCAAACCAAGGAAGAAAATAGACATCATCCAGGAAGTCTAAAAAACACCAAAAAAAAAAAAAAAAAAACCTGGAGAGACCCACACCAAGACACATTATAATCAAATTGTCAAACTTAATGACTAAGAGAAATTTGAAAGCAGCAAGAGAAAAATGAATTGCTACATACATGGGGACCCTCCCTTCCCCCATAAGATTATCAATGTATTTTTCAGCAGAAACTATGCAGGCCAGTGACGAATGTGGTGATATATTCAAAGTGCTGAAAGAAAAAATCTGCCAACCAACAATACAGTGCCTGGCAAACTGTCATTCAAAAATGAAGGGAAGGTAAAGGCTTTCTCAGACAATCAAAAGCTGAAGGAGTTCATCACCCGTATTCCTACCTTACAAGAAATGCTAAAGAGAGTTCTTTAAGTTGAGATGACACAACAATATGAGAGAATAAAAAGTATGGAACTCATTGGGAAAGGTATTACTATAGACAAAAAAAATCAGCTGATACCCTTATGGGAATTCCTTTGTATGTTAATTTTTGTTTTTCTGTTGCTGCTTTTAATATTTTTTCTTTGAATTTAATTTTTGTTACTTTGATTAATATGTTTCTAGGTGATTTTCTCCTTGGGTTTATCCTGTATGAGACTCTCTGTGCTTCCTGGACTTGGGTGACTACTTCCTTTCCCATGTTAGGGAATCTCTTCAAATATTTTCTCAGACCCTTTCTTTTTCTCTTCTTCTGGGACCCCTATAATTCGAATGTTGGTGCATTTAGTGTTGTCCCAGAGGTCTCTGAGATTGTCTTCAATTCTTTTCATTCTTTTTTCTTTATTCTGCTCCTTGGCAGTTATTTCCACCATTTTGTCTTCCAGCTCACTTATTCGTTCTTCTGCCTCAGTTATTCTGTTTTTGATTCCTTCTAGTGTATTTTTCATTCCAATTATTGTGTTGTTCATCTCTGCTTGTTCTTTAGTTCTTCTAGATCTTTGTTTAACATTTCTTGTATTTTCTCAATCTGTGCCTCCATTCTATTTCTGAGATTTGGATCATCTTTACTATCATTACTCTGAATTCTTTTTCAGGTAGATTGCCTATTTCCTCTTCATTTATTTTGTCTTGTAGGATTTTACCTTGCTCCTTCATCTGTGACATATTTTTTGCTGTCTCTTTTTTTTTGATGAGTGGGACTGTGTTCCTGTTTTACTGGTTGTTTGGCCTGAGGCTTCCAACAGTGGAGCTGGTACATGGTTTGCTTCGGGGTTCCTCCAATCTCCTTGGGCGTCGAGGTCCCCCACCAGTGTCTGGCAGGCACCCTAGTTGTGGGGAGATGCAAACTCCACCTCTTCCCACACCGCCATCTTGACTCCGCCCCCATACTCATTAAATTTAATAAATATTTGTTAAATCTAGTCTGTGTGAGGCATTGTGCTAGGTACTGGCTTAATACTAACGCCTTATATTTGCAGTAGTTAGCATGTTTATCTGCACATTTTATTATTAGGACCAGATTGCCTTGTAGAGCAAATAGTTTAGAAATTATTATGTCCTTTGTAAAGCAGCAAACTGCTCTTCCATTAAGCTGTATAACTTGTCTATGTTCAAGAGAAACAAGAATTAGAAGACTTGTAACTTGAGCTTGTTTCTCATGACCACCTCCCCCTAGTAATTGCCCTTTCCAAATAAGACCTCTTGTGAAAAATGATGGCCAGTGCTGGAATTCAATTAGATCTTGAGTTTAATACATTTGTTTATGTATCTTCCTTTCCCTAGCAGATGATGGGTTTTGTGAGTAGAGGAATGATGTCTTATTAATATTTATATTCCCCACTGCTTAGCACAGTGCCAGGGATGTAGTAATTGCTTAATAAATATTTTTTGAAAAGATAATGAATTGCTGACATTTGAGAACCTGATGAGCAATTTTAATGCATCTAATAAATATTTATCCAATAAGAGAAGGATAAAATCTCTTACATCTTGATGATTAAAAAGAAAGGATTGAGTGCCTTGTAAATAAAATATGTGGATAATAATGATTTCTAGAACTTGTTTGCTCTTGGCCTCTTGGGGCTATTAAATACATGCTGTACATGATATTACAGAGAATGTTCAACTCATGATCCATAAATTTGATATCAAACTTAGAGATACCTTCTAGGTGGCTAGATAAAATCATGATTTTATTTTACTTTTCCAAAACTTGAAAAAGGTAAAGCTGAAATCTAGAGCAGAGTTTTAAAACAAGTTCTTATGTAGTATTTATATAATATCATGAGTTTCATGTCAACCGTTTGATCATCAATATTTATTAGGTAACTGTTCTGTATTCCCACATTGTCATATGCTTCATAGAACTAGAAAAGAAGTAAAAGAAATAGTCTCTGATTCTAATAATTGGATGCTTATTTAGGAGATGAGAATAACATAAAGCAAACTACTAGAGTTCAACACAACACTCTTCCTTCAAATCCTCACTCATGGGTCATAAGTTGGGTTCTCTAGGGAAACTACTCTGGAATGAAATCCAGCACTAGGTAGTGTTAGTTCCATGTTAATTAGGGATTGCCCTAGTGGGAAATAAGAATGGGAAAAATCAGGAAGGAAAAATAAATATGGGAGGTGATAAAGAGACTTATGTAATAGGAGTGGACAATTCACACTTAATATTGGTTGGAATTCAACTAAGGAAAGTTGGTTTAAGGCATATTATAGAAGACCTCAAAATAGAGCAGTTTTTGTTTTTTTTTTATTATTTGTTAACCACCCTGGACAAAAATGGACAGTTTGCAACTTGATTTGGTATATAGGACTTTATATACAACTAACACACACCTTTCAAAATATCTATGGAACATTCACAAAAATAGATCAAAAGAAAAAAAGAAAAGTTCAATAAATTCTGCAAAGTAGAAAAGAGTCAACAAATGAATGGCATTAGGAAAATGTGTCTTTTTTTTTTTAGCCTAAATTTTACAAATCTGACTTTTTCTATTTTATTCTCTGTAAAGATTTCTTTTGGTAATTAAGATTACTGTTAATTTTTAAAATTACTTAATTTCTGTTTTTATCTTTATTAACTCCTACTTTCTAATTCCTGAGTTAATTTTGCCATTCTTTTATATACTGAGTACATTTATTTAGTTTATTTTTAGTCGTCTTCATTTTTTTTTCTTAATGTCTTAAATTTATTTATGATGTCATTTTTTCCTCTGGACACCTTATATTTGAGGGGCAGTACTTTTTACTCTTTTTCTAAATAGGCATAAATTTTAGTTAATATTTTTCTTTTTTTTAGCCTAGGAGTCTTAGAAGGGTATTTCAAAATTTTAAACTTTGTTTTTATTTGCTTGTTTTTGTCATCCTATAAAATTAATACCTAGTTTCACTGAATTTTGGTAACAGTATAGGTTTTATTTTGGAAAAATTTTTGGATTTTTTTTTTGGAAAACTTTAGGGATTTTCTTTGTAGCTTAATTCATGGTGTTTTTTTGAAAGTTGCTTATTTGAAAAAAATGTGTATTTTGTTTTTGTTCATAGAAAATTCTAAAAAAATAACTTTCTTGAACTTCTTAATTGTAATAAATGAATTATCTTCATTTTTACTCTTGTCTCTGCCTCATTTATTAGAGTTGAAGTCTGCCACATTACAGTGGATTTCCATTTTCTCTTTGTATTTTTAGTGGCATTTTGTTCCATACATTTACTTATTTTTTATTTTTATTATTATGTTAAATTGAAATATAGTTGACATACAATATTATGTCAGTTTCAGGTTTGCTACATAGTGATTTGACATTTGCATACATTATGAAATGATCACCATGATTAGTCTAGTAACCATCTGTCCCATTACAAAATTATTACAATATTATTGAATGTATTCATTATGCTGTGTATCATGTCCCTGTGGCTTACTTATTTTATACCTGGAGGTTTTTACTTCTTAATCATCTTCACCTATTCCCTCCACCTTCCCCCACCCTCCCCTCTGGCAACCACCCATTTGTTCTTTATATCTGTTTTTGTTTTGTTTTTTAGATTCCACATATAATTGAGATCATATGGCATTTGTCTTTCTCTGACTTCTTTCACTTAGCATAATACCTTCTAGATCCATTCATGTTGTTGCAAATGACTGATGTGATTGTTTTTTTAATGGCTGAGTAATATTCCATTGTATGTATGAACCATATCTCCTTTTTCTTTTTACATTTTTTATTGAAGTGTAATTGATTTACACTATTATGTTAGTTTCAGGTGTAAGCATAGAGATTCAGATTATACTCCATTATAGGTTATTTCAAGATAATGGTTAATTCCCTGTGCTATACAGTATAACCTTATTGCTTATCTATTTTATACCTAGCAGTTTGTATCATTGCTGCAAATGGCAGTATTTCATTCTTTTTTTTTTAATGGCAGAGTAACATTCCATTTTATATATATATATATATATATATATATATATATATATATATATATATATGTACCACATCTTCTTCTTCTTCCAGTTGTCTGTTGATGGGCACTTGTTGCTTTCATGTCTTGGCTATAATAAATAGTGCTGCTATGAACGTTGAGGTGCATGTATCTTTTCGAATGAGTGTTTTCTTTTTTCCAGATATATAACCAGGAATGGAATTGCTGAATCATATGGTAGTTCTATTTTTAGTTTTTTGAGGAAACTCCATACTGTTTTCCATCGTGACTGCACCAATTTACATTCCAACCAACAGAGTATGAGAACTCCCTTTTCTCCACATCCTATACAACATTTTTTATTTGTAGACTTTTGATTATAGACATTCTGACAGGTGTGAGGTGATATTTCATTGTGGTTTTGATACACATTTCTCTAATAATTTGTGATGTTGAGCATCTTGTCATGTGCCTGTTAGCCATTAATATGTCTTCTTTGGTCTATTTAGGTCTTACGCCCATTTTTTGATTGGCTTGTTTGTTATTATTTTTTTTTATTGAGTTGTATGAGCTGTTTGTGTATTTTGGGTGTTAACCTCTTGCCAGTCATATCATTTGCAAATATTTTCTCGTATTCAATAGGTTGTGTTTTTGTGCTGTTGATGGTTTTCTTTGCTGTGCACAAGCTTTGATGTAGTCCCATTTGTATATTTTTGCTTTTATTTTTTGTGTCTTAGGAGACTGATTCAAGAAATTATTGCTATGATTTATGTCAGTGTTTTGCCTATGTTCACTTCTAGGAGTTTTATGGAAACCAGTCTTCCATTTAGGTCTTTAAACCATTTTGAGTTTATTTTTGTATATGGCTTGTAATGGAATGTTCTAATCTCACCATTTTACATGTGGCTGTCCAGCATTCCCAGCACTCTTGCTGAAGAGACTGTCTTTTTTTTTTTCCATTGTACATTCTTGCCTCCTTTGTTGTAGATTAATTGACCATAGGTGCATGGGTTTAATTTCTGTGCTCTCCATTCTGTTCCATTGATCTATAAATCTGTTTTTGTGACAATACCATTGCACAGGTTGTGGGCTTTTGATTTGTGGTTATCATAGGGTTCGTGTTTGTTGACCTGTACTTATATGTACTTGATTTAAACTGATAGTCACTTAAGTTCCAACATATATAAAAGATCTACATTTTGGGAATTCCCTGGCAGTCCACTGGTTAGGACTCTGCACTCTCACTGCTGAGGGCCTGGGTTCGATCCCTGTTTGGGGAACTAAGATCCCATAAGCTGTGTGGCATGCCCCCCCCCAAAAAAAAGTACATTTTTTATTCCCCTCCCCCAGATTTTGTGTTTTTGATGTCATATTTTACATCTTCCTGCTTATCCCTTTACTGTTTATTATAGTTATAGTTGTTTTTACATTTTTTGGTCTTTTAATATATGTACTGGCTTATTTAAGTGACCTTCAATCCTTACTATATATTTGCCTTTCCTAGTTGGATTTTCCCTTTCCTATAGATTCTTCTTTTTCTTTTTAGAGAAGACCCTTCAACATTTCTTTTAGGATAGGTATAGTATTGCTGAACTCTTTTAGTTTTGTCTGAGAAGTTGTCTTTCCTTCTATTCCACATGATAATCTTGCTGGTTAGAGTATCCTTGGTTGCAGGTTTTTCCCTTTTGGCATTTTGAATGTATCATGCCACTCCTTTCTGGCCTGCAAATCTTCTGCAGAGAAATCAGCTGATAGCTTTATGGGGATTCCCTTGTATATGACTGTTTATCTCTTGCTTCCTTTAGAATTCTCTGTTTATCTTTAACTTTTGCCATTTTAATTATGATATGTCTTGGTGTTGGTCTGTTTGGGTTCATCTTGTTTGGGATCCTCTGTGCTTCCTGTACCTGGATATCCTTATTCTTCTTTCAATTTGGGAAAATTTTAAGCCACACTTTCTTCATATACATTTTCTGTTCCCTTCTCTCTCTCTCTTCTCCTTCTGGAACATTTATAATGCAAATGTTGGCACATTCGATGTTATCTTAGAGATCTTGTATGTTGTGCTTTTTTTTTTTTTTTTTGGTCTTTCCTTCTGCAGTTCTGATTCAGTGATTTCCAATATTCTACCTTCTAGATCACTTATGTGTCCTTTGGTGTCATTTAATCTGCTACTTATTTCTTCTAGAGTTCCTTTTTTTAAAAAATTTATTTAATTAATTTATTTTTTGCTGTGTTGGCTTTTCGTTGCTGCATGCGGGCTTTCTCTAGCTGTGGTGAGCGGGGGCTACTCTTTGTTGTGGTGCATGGGCTTCTCATTGCGTTGGTTTCTCTTTGTTGCGGAGCATGGGCTCTAGGTGCATGGGCTTCAGTAGCTGTGACTTGTGGGCTCTAGAGCGCAGGCTCAGTAGTTGTGGCACACAGGCTTAGTTGCTTTGCAGCATGTGGAATCTTCCTGGACTAGGGCTCGAACCTGTGTCCCCTGCATTGGCATTGACAAGTGGATTCTTAACCACTGTGCCACCAGGGAAGCCCTAGTGTTCTTTTTTGTCTCAAGATATTGGGTTCTTTATATTTTCTAGTTCCTTGTTAAAATGATTTGTGTTTAGATCAATCTTCTCCCCTCATTCAGTTTGCATTTTTATTACCAACATTTTGAATTCTTTGATAAATTGCTTATTTCTGTTTTATTATTTATTTTTTCAGAACTTTTCTCTTGCTCTTTCAATTAAGAGTAGTTCCTCTGCCTTTTCGTTTTACTTAACTTTCTCTGTCTCTATGAATATAGGTAAAACATTTGCCTGTTGTGGCCTTGAAGAGGTGTTACGTGAGAGCATTCTTATGGAAATTGCATATGCCCAATGCCTTTGGTGGAAGGGCTGGAGTTATTTATGCCTGTCATATCTTTCCTCAGGGTGTGCTGGCCAGTATGACCTTAGTAGTTGGTGTGGCTGCTGATGGAGAAGCTAAAGCCTGTACAGGATGTGAGGTGGGACTTCCTCTCTGCTCAGTAGCTGTCACTGCCCTGTCCGGGGCAGAGTCTGCTCCTAAGTTGCTTGAGTAGAAGTCCTGAGGGTCAGGCTCCAGCTGGCTCTGTTCACTTTAAGTGTGTGTTTTTCCTTCTCCCCACACTGGGGCCTCTGCCCCAAAGGCGGGGAGTGCTGAAGCAAATGGAGCTTATGTGCTTACAGGGGTCTGATGCTCTGCCTGTGTAAGCATCTGTGGCTCTGGTCAGATGCAGCCCATGGTTGTGGGTTTTACACTGTTGTGGCTGCCTTAGTTCTAGTGTTAGGCTGTGGAATGGAGTGGGCAGGACCGAAGCATTTGTTCAGCTTGGGCTGGGCTGTACAGTGAGTTGGTCATGGGAATTTGGGTGCTGTGCTGCTTTCGGAAGTCTGGACTGTTTCTGATGTGCAGCTTGGGTAAGTGCCAACAGTGGCTGCTGCTGCCCCACCCGCACTATGCCCTGGGCCCCTGGATTGCCTCTGTGTCCCTAGATAGAGTCTTTTCTCAGGTCCTGGCTGCGCTAGATCCAGTGCCAAGCTGTGGTGTGGAGTGACTGGGGCCAGGGCGTTTGCTTGGCTTGAACTGGGGAAGTGTAGGGAGGTGGTAGCTACTGGGGCAGACCTCTCTTTGCCTTGCCTGGGGGTAAGCCAGCACCATGCCCTCCTCGTGAGTGGAATCTAGGCTTCTCCAGCCTTTCTGTCTGTCCCAGCCATTCTCTGAGCAGCCAAGGGCCAGGGCCTGGCCTGGGACACGCAGTCTGTGGCTTGACCTGCTGACTCCCCGGAGTGAGTTTCCACCCCAGGGATCTCTCTTTTCCTCTTAGTCCCCTCCCAGGGGTACAGGTCCCGACCTGATTCTTTTCTTCCAGTGCTACCTGATTTTGTGTGTATCTGTCTTGCAGCCTTGGTTGTATAAGAATCCTTCTGTCAGTTTCCAGTTAGTTTTCCACGAGACTTGTTCCACATATAGATGTATTTTTGATGTGTTTGTGGAGAAGGTGAACTTCTTGTCCTCTTGCTGTGCCATCTTGATCCCTTCCCCTACATCTCCTTTATCCATTCATCTATTGATGAACACTTGTTTCCATATGTTGGCTATTGTAAATAATGCTGCAGTGTACGCTGGTGTGCATATATCTTTTTGAATTAGTGTTTCTGTTTTCTTTGGGTAAATACCCAGAAGCAAAACTGCTGAACTGTATGGTAGTTCTACTTTTAATTTTTAGGAACCTCCATACTGTTTTCTATGGTGGCTGCACTAATGTATCATCTCATTAACAGTGCATTAGGGTTCCCTTTTTTCCGCATCCTCACCAACACTTGTTGTTTGTTGTCATTTTGATGATAGCCATTCTGACACGTGTGGGGTGGTATCTCATTGTGGTTTTGATTTGCATTTCCCTGATGATTAGTGATGTTGAACATCTTTTCATTTGTCTGTTGGCCATTTGTATGTCTTCTTTGGAAAAAATGTCCATTGAGGTCCTCTGCCCAGTTTTTAATTGGGTTTGCTATTTTGATGTTGAGTTGTTTGAATTATCTATATATTTTGATTACTTATCCCTTATTGGATATATCATTTGCAAATATCTTCTTCCATTGAGTAGGTTACTTTTTCGTTTTGTTGATTGTTTCTGTCTTTTTGGAAAAAGCCTTCAGTTTGATGAAGTCCCATTGTTTATTTTTGCTTTCGTTTTCCTTGCCTGAAGAGACAGATCCAAAAAAATTTTGCTAAGACTGATATCAAAGAGTATCCCACCTGTGTTTTCTTCCAGGAGTTTTATGTTTTCAGGTCTTACATTTAAGTCTTTAATCATTTTTGAGTTCATTTTTGTGTAGGGTGTGAGAAATTAGTCCAGTTTGATTCTTTTGCATGTAGCTGTCTAGTTTTCCCAGCACCATTTATTGAAGAGGCTGACTCTTCTCCATTATATATTCTTACCTCCTTTCTTGTAGATTAATTGGCGATATAATCATGGTTATATTTTGGAGCTCTCTATTCAGTTCCATTAATCTGCATGTTTGCTTTTATGCTAATGTCATATAGTTTTAATTACTATACATTTGTAATATAGTTTGAAATCAAGGAGCATGATTTCTCCAGCTTTGTACTTCTTTCACACGATTTCTTTGGCTCTTTGGGGTCTTATGTGTTGCCATGCAAATTTTAGAATTATTTGTTCCAGTTCTGTGAAAGATGCCATTAGTGTTTTGATATGGATTGCATTGAATCTGTAGATTGCCTTGGGTAGTATGATCATTTTAACAATATTTATCTTCCAATCCATGAGCATTGTATATCTTTCCATTTATTTGTGTCATCTTCAATTTCTTTCATCGATTTCTTATAGTTTTCAGAGTACATATCTTTCACATCCTTGGTTAAACTTATTTCCCCAGGTATTTTATTCTTTTTAATGCAATTGTAAGTGGGATTGTTTTCTTAATTTTTCTTTCTGATAGCTCATAATCAATGTATAGAAATGGAACAGATTTCTGTATATTAATTTTGTATTCTGCTATTTATTTTTTAGATCTAACAGTTTTTTTGATGGAATCAATTTTACCTCTTTGTTTCCAGTTTGGATTCCTTTTTAATTTATTTTTCTTGTCTGATTGCTGTGGCTAAGACTTTGAATAATATGTTTGATAAAAGTGATGAGAGTGGGCATCCTTGTCTTATTCCTGGCCTTAGAGGAAAAAAAATTCAGCTTTTTACCTTTGTGGATGTTTTTGGCTGTGGGTTTGTCATAGATGGCCTATATTATGTTGATGTATGTTTCCTCTATACCCATTTGTTGAGAATTTTTATCATAAATGAATGTCAGAGTGTATGTCAAAATGCTTTTTCTGCATCTATTGAGATGATTGTATGATTTTTCTTCTTCAATTTGTTAATGTGGTATATCACATCAATTGATTTACAGATATTGAACCATTCATTCATTCCTGAAATAAATCCCAGTTGATCATGTTGTATGATTCTTTTAATGTATTGTTTGCTAATATTTTATTGAGAATTTCTGCATCTATGTTTATCAGTGATATCGGCTTGTAATTCTCTTTTTTGTTGTGTCTTTGTCTGGTCTTGGTATCAGTTTGATGTTGGCCTCAAAGAATGAGCTTGGAAGTATTACTTCCTCTGCAATTTTTTGGAATAGTTTGAGAAGGTTAGGTGTTAACTCTTCTTTAAATGTTTAGTAGAATTTTCCAGTGAAGCTCTCTGGTCCTGAAGCTTTGTTTGTTGGTAGTTTTTTGATTACTGATTCAAGTTCATTACTAGTAATTGCTCTGTTCATATTATTTTATTTCTTCCTGATTAAGTATTGGGAGATTATATGTTTCTAGAAAGTTATCTGTTTCTTCTAGGTTTTACAGTTTGTTGGCATATAATTGTAGTAACCTCTACGATCCTTTGTATTTCTGCAGTGTTGGTTGTAACTGATGAGTCTGGCAAAAGTTTTATCAATTTTGTTTATCTTTTACAAGAACCAGCTTCTAGTTTCAGTGATCTTCCCTTTTTTTTTTTTTTTTTTTTGGTCTCTATTTCATTTATTTCTGCTCTGATCCTTATTATATCCCTACTTTTATTAACTTTGGGTTTTGTTTGTTGTTTTTTTTCTATTTCTTTTAGGTATAAATTTAGATCATTTTTTTGAGATTTTTCTTGTTTCCTGGTGTAAGCCTGTATCACCATAAACTTCCCTGTAGAAGTACTTTTGCTGCATCCCATACATTTGGCCTGTTGTGTTTCCATTTTAATTTGTCTTAAGACACTTTTTGGTTTACTCCTTGTTTTCTTCAATTACCCATTAGTTTTTTAGTAGTATATTGTTTAGGCTCCATATGTTTATGTTTTTTCCAGTTTTTTCTTGCAATTTCTAGTCTCATACAGTTACAGTTGGAAAAATGCTTGATATGATTTCAATCTTCTTTAATTTACTGAGATTTGTTTTGTGGCCTAGCATGTGTTCTATTCTGAAGAATGTTCCATATTCACTTGAAAAGAATGTGTATTCTTCAGTTTTTGGATGGAATGTTCTTTATGTATGTATTAAGGCCATTTGTACTATTGGGTACTTTAAGGCCAGTGTTTTCTTATTGACTTTCTGCCTGGATATCTGTCTGTTGATGTAAGTGAGGTGTTAGAGTCCCCTACTTTTATTTTATTACTGTCAATTTCTTCCTTTATATTGTTAATATGGGCTTTGTGTGTTTAGGTGCTTGTATGTTGCATGCATATGTATTTACAATTTTTATATCTTCTGGTTGGATTGATTCCTTTATCACTATGTAATGCCTTTCTTTGTCTTTTTTTATAGTCTTTCTTTTAAAGTCTATTTTGTCTGATACAAGTATTGCTACCCCAGCTCTCTTTTTGTTTCTATTTGTATGGAATATATTTTTCCATCCCATCACCTTCAGCCTGTGTATGTCTGAAGAGAGTCTTTTGTAGGCAACATACAGATGGTTTTTGTTTTCTTATCTCTGTGTCTTTTGATTGGAGCATTTAGTCCATTTTCATTGAAAGTAAGTATTGATAAGTATTTCCTTATGGCCAAATTGTTAATTGTTTTCTGGTTGTTTTTGTAATTCTTCTCTGTTCATTTCATCTTCTCTTGCTCTCTTTCCTTGTGATTTTTGACTACCTTTAGTGTTATGTTTGGAATCCTTTCTCTTTATTTTTCATGCATCTAATATAGGTTTTTGTTTTGTGGTTACTATGAGGTTCATATGTGACAACATATGTATATATATGCCTAATTTAAGTTAATGATCCCAAACACATTCTAACAGTCCTACATTTTTATTGCCCTGAGCCACATTTTACATTTTTGATATCATATTTTACATCTTTTTATTTTGCATATCCCTTATAGTTGATTTTACTGTTTTTTTTTAAACCTTCCTACTAGCTTTATAATTGTTTGGTCCACTACCTTGACTATATATTTGTCTTTACTGTGAGATTTTTCCTTTTATAACTTTCTCATTTCTATTTGTGGCCTTTTCTTCTCTGCTTAGAGAAGTCCCTTAAATATGTCTTGTAAGGCTGATTTGGTTTTGATGAACTCTTTTAACTTTTGCTTGTCTCTAAAACTCTTTATCTGTCCTTCCATTCTGAATGATAACCTTGCTGGGTAGAATATTCTTCGTTGTAGATTTTTTCCTTCAGCACTTTGAATACATATGGTGCCACTGCTTTCTGGCCTGCAAAGTTTCTGCTGAAAAGTCAAACAATGGTCTTATGGGAGTCCCCTTATATGTATCTAGTTGCTTTTCTCTTGCTGTTTTTAAGAGTCTCTCTTTATCTTTAATTTATGACATTTTAATTAGAATGTATTTTGATGTGGACCTCTTTGGGTTCATCTTGTTTGAGACTTTGTGTGCTTCCTGGACTTGGATGTGTGTTTCCTCCTTCAGGTTAGGTACATTTTCAGGTATTATTTCTTCAAATAAGTTGTCTATTTTTTTATCTCTCTTATTCTTTTGGGACCCCCTATAATGCAAGTATTAGTATGCTTGATGTTGTCTCAGAGGTCTCTTAAACTATCCTCATTATTATTATTATTATTTTTCTATTCAGCTTGGGTAATTTCCACTACTGTTTTCCAGATCATCGATCTGTTCCTCTGTATCATCTAGTCTACTGTTGATTCCTTCTGTCTTATTTTTAAATTTCAGTAATTGTATTCTTCAGCTCTACTTGATTCTTCTTTATACTTTCTAACTTTTTGTTGAAATTCTCTGTTCATCCAGTCTTCTCTTGAGTTTTATGAGTATCTTTATACTTACTACCTTGAACTCTTTATCAGGTTGATTGCTTATACCCATTTCATTTAGTTCTTTTTCTGAGGATTTGTCTTGTTCCTTCATTTGGAACATACTCCTCTGTCTCCACATTTTATCTAATTCTCTGTGTTTATTTCTATGTGTTAGGTATGTTGGTTAGCTTTCCTGTTATTGGAGAGTGGCCCTATGTAGGAGATACCCTGTGTGGTCTAGCAGCATACCCCCCTTTGGCCAGGGCTGACTACTGTAGGTGCACTGGTAGGCAAGGCTGGCCCTCGGCCTGGTTTGCTGTGAGGCCCTGCCTTGTATCGTTGCTACTGGATTGCTGGAGGGTGGAGTAGACTTCCTGTACTGCTGTCTATATAGCCAAGGTAGCATGTTCATGGCTGGCGCTGGCCTGCTTGTGGGTGTGACCTAGACCCCACAAGTGTTTCATATATTTAGAAACTTATTAAGTTCAGAAATGTTCTTGACTATCCTGTCTTTCTGATCAATTCCTTTTTATCATTATAAAATATTCCTCTATCTTTCTTAATATTTTCTGCTCTGAATTTTATTTTGCCTAGTGTTAATATTGATATTTGTGGCTTTCTTTCTATTAGCATTTTCCCGATGTGTCTTTGATATTAATTTTATCTGTTTACAATTAAATAAATCAATTTCATAAGGAATGTGTGAATTTATTCTTGTAAAATAATCATACAATTGCAGAAATATGTTAAGGAAACATTAATGTCACTTTTCTCTCCATTTCGATTTCATTTTTATTGCCCAAGATAATTGCTATTTTTTTGTGTATATTTTCCAGACCCATTTATAGGAAGAGACACTTCTTTTTTTTCTATTTTTTTCTCTCTTATAAAACTCTTGTTAAGGTGGATGTTGGTCTGTCTGGATGAGTCTCCTGGATTTTAATTTTTTTTTCTTTTCATACTTTGCATTTTCTTGCCATTTTCTCATTCTGGGAGAATTCTTTGGCTTTCTTTTTTCATCATTAATTTGTGTTGTTAGTGTGTTTATGTCTTCAACTGTGTAGTTTTTGTATCTGCAATACCATTTTTAATTTCCAAGAATGCCAGTGGTTTTATTGTGGTTCTTCTTTTTATAGCTATATAAACATTTAAATATCTTTGAAGATATTAAGTATACTAATTATATTTAATTAAGAGTTTAGCTTTCTGTTTGTTGAGTTTGAGGCCTCTCTTTTTTTTTTTTTTTTTTTGCGGTATGTGGGTCTCTCACTGTTGTGGCCTCTCCCATTGCGGAGCACAGGCTCCGGACACGCAGGCTCAGCGGCCATGGCTCATGGGCCTAGCTGCTCCGCGGCATGTGGGATCTTCCCAGACCGGGGCGTGAACCCGTGTCCCCTGCATCGGCAGGCGGACTCTCAACCACTGCGCCACCAGGGAAGCCCTGAGGCCTCTCTTTAATTCTTTTGGTGTTTCTTAAATGTTTGGCAGTTGTCTGCTTGGATAAGAATCACTTTGGGTGCTAGTAGAAATGAAGATTTCAGTTCCCCATTTAGAGCTACTTTGATGATGAGGTCGTAAATCTTTTTCAAAAAACAAGCTTCCCAGGTGATTTTTATGCACACTAAATGTTGACAAATATTCAACTAGATTGTACAGTATTAGTAGCTGTAGTGTATTTTATAGTAAACTCAATATTCATGTAATTTATTTGCAGTCATTGTAAGGTTCTTATTACAGGAGTACTAGGTCAAGTTATACTGGAGTAAGAGAGTAAGGAGATTTAGGTGCTCCTTAGACCAGGAAAGTGGTTTATCTTCTGGGAGCAGGAACTTCCTGTCCCTTGTGTGTATATTGCCTAGATTATTTGATCACAGAAGAAACATTCTGGGCTCTAAAGTTACAACCCACATGGGGCTTCTTAGGCTAAAGTCTAAAGAAATCCATCTATAGAATCCAGGGGTCTCTGGACTTGGTTGAGAAAAAAATTAGAACTTTATTTTCAAAGTTCTATCTCAAATTTAGCATTTTGTTTATTTATTAATATAGGCGGCAAACCACAGTAGTGCTGGCAATACCTAAGACTTTTTCATGAGTAGAAATTACAGATATTTTCATACCACAATACAGGTATGCAAAATATCGTTTATGATTGCACTACCTCTAAATTATGGAAGTTATTAGATCCACTGCTAGATCTTGTTATTTCATGTTTGTTAATATGACAAATTTAAAAATATTTTTATAACTGTCAATGTAATTGTTTTCCTTTTAAATCTGTGTTTTTTGTTTTATGTATTATGGTCATTGTTTTGAGAAGAGCTTTTATTTTTCACCAGACTGTAAATGGAGTCCAGGACAAGTTTAAGAACTGCTAGACTTGACTTGACTTGTGACTTTAGTCTGGGTCAGTTGCTGAGTAAGTTTTTTTCTGAGAGTGGGATATTAGCTTAATTGTTCTGCCCTTTAATTACTTAAAATACAATATGTTCAACTTATAGAGCCTTTGATTCTAGAGTATTGCTGGAAAGTCTTCATTATTTTTGAAGTCTTTTTTTTCCCTAAGTGGAATTGCTCTTTTCTTGTTTTTTATCATTATCTTGGTTTTTTTTTCTTTTCTTCCTCCTTCTCTTCTTCTTTTCTTCCTTGCTCTTACCTCCCACACTTTGCATCCCTACCCCCTCTTTTCTTAATTTGTTCTTTTCATTATTTATTGAGTAGTTAATATATGCAGATATGTACAAATTCAAAAGATACAATGACGTCTAGTGATTTGGGGGTAGATAAGATTAAAAACAATATATCCTGAAAACCTCTTCACAAAGGTAGAAGAGAAAGAAAGGTTTTATTATTGAGTAAGCATTAAACCAGAATACGACACAAATCACAGGCAAACTGCTAAAGAAATTGCAGATACAGAAAGAAGTCTCACCATTTTATATAAGTAAGCAGATACAACCCATTACATACATGTTCTCAAGAACAGTAACTAGTCCTCAAATAAGAGTACTTGATAGTACTCTTTTGCCTGCATAATTCACCATAAATTAATCAGGTAATTAGAATGACAATCTGTGTTAGGTAATTGCCTTTATCCATAGTAAAGTTAAACTTCTTATATGTTTATGACAGGAGATAGGTTTGTAGCTTGGAGCCACATGCCTATAGAAGTTAGGCTCCCACATAAATTGGGAGATAGGGGTGCTATCTTCTTTGATGAGTACATTTCAAAGAGATGGCTCTCATGTCCTTGAGAAAGACATTCCTGGGTGAAAAGCTGGAAAGAAGTTTATTTACATATATTTCAAAGAGATAGAGAAAAAACAGTGACAAGATTTCTAAAGTAAATGATAAAAGAAAAAGGGTGGGGGGAGTCTCTTTCCTTTTTTGCCCCAGGGAAATTATTTTTCTTTTTTTAAAATTTATTATTTATCTTTACTTTTTCCCCAGAAACAATCATTTTTGAACATTCTTTGTGTATTCTTCAGAGGTGGTACCTGTATTTACAAGTGTGGGTATAACTGTGGGATAAATTCCTAGCATGGTACCAGTTCTATAAAAGTCTTTTGAATCAGAAAATTTCCAGGCTCTGTTTTCAAGCCTCTTATAGTCCAGTGTCAACTGAGAAAAAAATGTGCAACCTCAAAGTTGAGAATTATGTTTTATTTGGTGGACTTTCTGAATACTTAAGCCTGTAAGATGAACTCTCAGACAGCTCTGAGCGACCTTTCCAAAGAAGTCAGGGAGGAGCCAGGATATATCGTAGTTTTTTTTTTTTTTTAAAAACAGGTAGTTGGAAAATCAAAAAATTGCAGTTAATTATGGAATATTACTGAGCCATAAAAAATGAAATATGGACAGACCTAGAGATTATCATACTAAATGAAGTAAGTCAGACAGAGAAAGACAAATATATGACATCACTTGTATGTAGAATCTAAAAAATAATACAAATGAACTTATTTACAAAACAGAAACAGACTCACAGACATATAAAACAAACTTATAGGTCAAAGGGAAAAGGGTGGGGAGGGATAAATCAGGAGTATGAGATTAACAGATACACCCTACTACATACAAAATAAACAGCACGGACTTACTGTATAACACAGGGAACAATATTCAATATCTTGTAATAACCTATAATAGAAAAGAATCTGAAAAAGTATACAGATATATATATATATAAATAAATATATGTACATATGAGAGAGAGAGAGAGAGAAAATCTAGCACAATATTGTAAATCAACTATACTTCAATTAAAAAAAGAACAAAACAAACAAAAAAACCTAAATCACTATTTAAAGGCTTAGAAAACAAAAAAGATTACTGTTGGTTAAAGAAAAACCATACATCTCAAGTTAGTGAATTTAGTACTTTTCTATGTATGGGAAGATGCAAGAGTGTGGGCTCATTGAAATCATTTCTTTGATATGCACCTTAACTATCTAGGGCCAGTATCCTGCTTTTCTCCATCCTGAATCCCCTCAAGGTACACAGTTGTGGGTGGCTGCAATGACTGATAGCCTGATGGCTGGAACATCCTTTGTTTATTGATATGGCAGGTGACATTCTTCATCCACAGTGCCTCCTCTTGGTCATAAATTCGACAAATGTTTGGGAGGTATTTCATGACCAATTTTGTCCCACAGTGCTAAGAAGGCTTATTCCTAGATCAGATGAAGATTCTGTTGATAGGCCACTCAATGTGTTAATTTTTGGATCAGGCCCTGTTGATAATCTAAAATTCTCTGGATCACCTGTCTTACTAGTCTGTTATGATCCAGGAAATGTTTTCCCTTGTTGTTTCTTCCCATATCTAGAGTTGTGCAATTACAATATTCTATGTAGAGTTAAATATATGATCTACTGTCTTAAGATGTTTATCCGTTTTTAATTTTGTCAGAGGCCTGATTACAGATTGAGTAATGTAAGAGACAGCAATCTTATAAAACAGATAGGATATAAGTAATATAGGTAGTAACATTGATGAAGTCCTGGTGCAGCAGAGAGGGGTATAAAGCATAAATAATTTGAAAACAAGAAGAAAGAACATATTAAAACAATGATTAGTATAACTGGTTGTAATCTGATTGCAATAAGCCACCAAGTTCACAGGTGAGCCAGATGGAAAAGCCAAATTCTGGAAGGATCAGGTAGAGAGAAAAAGATAAATGTTTCATCTTTGTTTACAAAGGTGTACTTTATCAACGTGTTACAGGTTATAGTGTAAGAGGAAAGGTTTTTCTGGAAAACAAAGATTGAAAGCCAGTCTGTTTCAGAAAAAGTCATACATTATAAATCATATTTATCAATTCTCATTCAGTTCCATGTAATTCCTGTTGATCTGGATGAAGTTGTCAGGTTTTCCATTAGAGTTTTGTAATTTCTTAACCAGTTCAGTGGTGTGATTTAAAACTTACCAGAAACAGACTTTTCAAAAAGTCAATTTTATGACTCTTTTTGGAGATCTTCATTTTATAAAAGCATCAGAGTAAAACAATGATCACCTGTAAACAAGACTTCAATGCCTGAATAAACATAAAGATTTGCAATTTGGGCGGATGTATGAGGACTTTATAAGACGGTTTTCCAGCAAGAGAATCTATTTATGTGGACTGGCAGAAAAACTCCTCACAGGAACACACCATTAAGGATGAACAGCAAAATGAAATTAAGGTTAGTCTTATTTGGGACTGTCATATCAGTTTGATTAATCAGTAAATCAATGTACTTTAGTTTCAGAGCTTATAAATTCGCTTTCTTATTAGCAGTGATTAACACATTTCATAGTACTTATCTGGGAGAGAAAGTGCTTTTGGCTCTAAGAGATTTGCTTTAATTTTTTTTTTAAATAAAAGCTTGTTTCCTTCTTAGGGGAATCATATTCCTAAGTTCATATTCTCCTCTTTTAAAGAGAGGGCTAATATTGCTTCTTTTCTGCAATAATGAAATTGGAGTTCCCAGCCCATGCTTTTAAGCACTATACTATAGAGTCTACAGCAGGAGAATGGTAGACAATCTGGTTTTGAAACTAAATTTGGAGGAACCGTACTGAATATCAAGCTAACAAATTTAGACTTTATTAAGTGAGGAATATTTGATTAGGGAGGGAGAAAATCAAATAGATGTTGTGGGAAGATTAATCAGTTGTAATGTGCAGATTATTTTGTAGGGCTAGATATTTGGAGGCAAGAAGAATCAAGAGATTTTTTTTTTTAACATTTCCAGTAAGAGATAATAAGGATTAAAACAAGGGCAGTTGAAATGGAAAGGGAAGGGATAGCTATAAAGAAGGAAGAATTGACAGTTGTAGTGACTTTAAAGGGTGAGGAATGAAAAGGGCCCAAGATGGCTTAGATATCAAACAGACCTATGCTTGGAAGAATGGTGGCATAATACCCTCAATAGAAGGATGAATTGAATTGGGAGAAGGAAGATCTGATATGAAGCAAGGGAGATAGCGAAAAACAAATTATTACAAGCTTCTGAGTATTCAGATATATATATTTTGGAGTTAGTCTTATGAGGGGGAATCATTTGAACACATGTAAATATGGTATGTGAACTGAAATAAACAAGTTACCATTTCTATAACTATTTCTTAAAGAATATTAGTTAAAATTATTCCAAGTCCAGAAGGTTCACTAGTCTCTAGCTTTATTTAAGTAGAGATGTCCATGGTTCCCTCTTCATATAGCCATAGATACGATTAGTAACCAGATTATCACAAAGCCTTTGGAATGTTATGTTTACCATGTAAAGTGATCAATTATGGTCACTTTGTTTCTGCTAAATGTAGCAAACTTTCTAACATGGTCAATCTGTTGAACAAAGCACTTTGCTCAAAATGGATTGGTGCTTATTTGAGAGATATCCTGAGAATAAGCTGAGATCAAGAAATGTGAGGTAGCCTCAGTTACTAATCTACCCTTACCTTTAAAAAATTTCATAAAATATAATTTTATTGGTGTTTGATATTGTGAATTCCAGCTTTAATTTATAGAAATCTGTTTTTTCTCTAATAAAATATGAAGGGTGGAAAATTTTAGAGTTCTTTATTTTTAGGACACAGTTTGATAAAATTTGGTTAGTGGTGTGGGTCATAGTAGAGCTCCGTGCTTTCCTCCTCAGGATGTTGATTACTGCTTTATTACAGAGAACATTGTACAGTGGCCACGTTGTTCCTAGACTTTGGCGCCTATAGCTTTTGTTAGTGGCAGGTGTTCACTGCTAAGTTTCAGATTTAGGGTTGCCTAAATCCGGCCATAGGATCTATCATTTATAAGCTTTATTTGCACATTTTAGTATTTATGGTAGATTTGGAAAGGCAAGAGAGGTGGCAGGCAATTACATTTTGAAACCTCATTACACTTTATGCTATGAGTAGAATTTCAAAGTTTGTTTTCTTAGAACAGTTGAAAAGAAAAAAACAGCCATTGTAAAATCTAAACAGAAACTTTTGTTGAAAATACTATTGATCGTGAAGAAAATATTGCCAACATATTAGTTTTTATAAGTAGCTTAATGTTTGAAAGAAATGGCAAAATATCTCATGTTTTCTTCCACAAATCTGGGGCTGTCTTCATGGTTGTACAACCTGTGCAGTTACACAGGGCCCCGTGTTTGGAAGTATCTCACATTTATTTTAATTATCTGAAGTTGCTGTCTTGAAATTCTGAATACATTTTGAACAAAGGGCCCTGCATTTTCATTTTGCATTGAGCCCCCCACTGCCCTGCCCCCAATTATGTAACTGGTCCTGCATAAATCCCTTGGTTACTTTCAGATTAACTTGTACCCTGTTTAGTTCCCATTACTGTACCTGATCTCAGCTCACTTTTAACATGTGAAATCCAAGATAGAATTGCAGTTAAAGTGAAGTCTGCTGATTTAGGTTGATGACTGGCATTTAAGCAGTTTGGACTCAGTGCAAGTTACATGTTCAGAAAATCTTAGCTTTGTTAGCCACAAATGACCACTTGAAGTTAAATAAATAATTTAGCAGGCAGGATCCAAAAGAGGAAAGACCAAAAGCCCCAGAGCAAAGGGAAAAAATGAAAAGCAAAGAATAGACATGAGGTGCCTTCCAACACTCTCTCTGGCTCTTCTCTAAGCCTGCAATAAGCCAGTCAACTGGCATATGTCATATCCTGCAGATGGAAAAACAGCCTGTGGAAATGTATACAAGTGCAGATGCATGGATCTGTCATGCAGCTGCCAGAGGTTATGTTTGTTAAGCAGCCTGCCAGTGGCCATGAGTTTTGAAGAAGGGTAGCTGCTTTGTGGGTGGCAGATTATTCTTATTTGTTCCACATGGAAACCATGCTGTCTCTAATAGGCATAGTGGCTTCTTCAATGCCTGGAATGAGTCTGACCATATTTTTCTTCTTACATTACTCAGTTATGTGACTGTTGGGCTAGTATATGGAGTCAGCCTTACAGAGAGGGAGGGAGGCCAGAGGTAGAGTTGGAATTCTGGTGATAGATGAGGCAGTGTAATAAATAGATTCAGCCATCAGGTCCAGAGACTGAGGGAGCATCAGTTGAGGTCAGTTGACATCTTGATGTAAAACAGATGAGACATAACCTACTGTGACGCATCATACTGAAGGTAGTGAGAATAGTCTGTTTTATTTGACATTTTCTAATACTGGAGAATTTCTAAGCTTGCATATTTCTAATTTAAATATAGGGCTTAAATAGTTGTAAGAAGATGTAATGTGTGTGGTGTTAATGTTACAGTTTTATTGAAAAGGTGAATGAAAAGTGTATACATGACTGTTTTTGGCTTGGGGAGATTAATGAGGAAAGGGCAATAGATTGAGAATCATTTTCTGTCGGTACATGACCTGTGGGCATCTTTAGGGTCATGAAACAGCAAGAGTGGCGTGAGCTGGGGAAGGCATGAGAATTTTGACCTGCTGTAGACCCCCACTTACTGATCCTCAGTATAAGTGGATTTGGAGAATGGGTCACCTTACCTCTAGCAAACAGACTACAAGTTACCAGAGAGCCTCCTTGGAACCACTTATGTTTAGAGGGAGAATCACATTCAGTGCTAATGTAGATGTTCTAACAACAAAGGATCCTGGCGCTGAAGGATCTTTGTGCTCTTTTGGGGGAGCAATCGCCTTACTTTGAGAGACTCCTTAATTTGAAATGTTGGGTGCTCTGCTCTTTTCGTCAATTGTAAGAGTTTCCATTTCCTGTTGACTCGTAATCACTGAGGATATTTTGAAATTTCCACACACTTTTTTCCCTGCCAAATCTTCAAATATGGAATTAGCAGGCATAGTCACAATTAAGTTAAACTGAAAACCCTCTAAATTTAATAATTTCTCATCCAGACTACAGAAAAATAACCCTGACATCCTTACCTAAATTAGTTTTCATTGGCACCTGATACTTCTTTCCCATTAGTTATCTTGATATGTACCCCTGCTAGTCTCTCTCTAGATAAGATGATCCTTCCAAGCACTGCTTTTGGCCTTCATATTCAATTACTTTTAGAGAGAAAGAGTCCTTACTACAATTTTGCTTGGCAGTCATAATGGTAAACTAGTGTATTATGGCTCCCTGATTAGAAGAGTCTGAAATAGAGTCCAATGATGAAATTTTTCTTCATGGCACTATTTATTGCTAAATTTAAAGTATATAGTTTATGCTCTATAATAGCATATCACACTGCATAAAATCAATATCGAATTGAAAAGTAGTCTGGATATGTAGATGCATTCTTTTAACATTAATTTTATTTTTAATGTTGTTCTGCATCCTATTTACCAAAGCTATGAGAATATTGTAACATTCAGAAAGGGACATACTGGACACCTGCAGTTTATAATAATATAAAAACCAGTAGCCTTTTAGAGTGTTTTATAATGATGAAAGCTGGATTTGGGGGGCTGAATTGTTAAGAACTTTTGTAATCATGCTCTTATCACCTAAATGTTCTGCTGAATAATTAAACACAGTGGCTGGTTGGTTTCATTACTGCCAATATGCATGACACAGGAGGTTTTAGCAAACTGCTTCTATTCCTTCACTTTCTTTCTTCTCATTTCCTCTGCTTTCCTCTATCCTCCTTCCCCCACTCCATTCTTCTCAGTCCCTCCTCAACTTCCCTTTCATCTTTCCTCTCTTTCCCTCCTCCTTTACCTTATTTGCATCTCCCTCCCCTCTCTTTGTCCTTCTCTCCTCCTCCTTGTATCTCACATGTTCTTGTTTATTAAGAGAATTAAATACCTAAATCAGATTTATTAAGCACTTAAGGAAAACATAAGGCCTTTGGTAAAATCTCTAAAAGAGCAAAGAATAGCAGAAGGAATGATCTTGTTTTAACATTTTTCTGACCAACTTTTGAATATGTCATTATGTATCTAGTAAAGCAAAAAGATCTGAACAGCAGTAAGTGCAAAATCAGTTGATTTTTCTATATGTTTTCTTAACTTGGAAAAGACATTAAGCCAGGAACTGATGTTTCTCGTTATACATCCATACCCTATAATGAACAGCACCAGCAATATCTGTCTTGAATTAAAAAAGAGAAGGCTATAAAATGAAGCATCATGGATTAAACTGTGGAATAGGTGAACATCATCTTTGGTGGTCCTTCTCATCCTTTCTGTCAGAATTCTTTTTTCTCAGAGCATCTGTTCCCTCTTTTCCCACTGATACCCAGTATCTGTATCCTAGCCACCTAAGACTTGCTTCATGCCCCTCCACACTGTGATGCATATTCTCTTCAGCTGCCTCTTTTTCTTTTATTTTAACTAACTTATTTTTAACTAGTCATAAGGGAAAAGACCTGATAAACTAAAACCTTGATGACATACAACAGCTTAAAATTCTGTCCTCTCCCAGTGCTTTCTCCAAAGATACCTGCCAGTTTAGGGAAACAGTGCTTTTAATCACAATCAATCAACCACTTTTAGTGTAGATAATAGGCACCAATGGTGGTTCTATATTGTAAGGGAGGTTTTCTAAGCAGCAAATGATAGTACAGAGGTATCTTCAACCTGCTACATGCGAGTCATCACTACCTTTTATCTAGTGAAATCCAGCTAACAAGATATCATAACAAAAGAATTTCACATCATGAAAAATAAAATGAAAAGCAATTTCTAGAGCTGTGTTGTTCAATATACTAGCCGTTTGTCAGATGTAGCTATTTGAATTTAAAATTAAGCCAATCACAATTAAATAAAATTAAAAATTCAGTTCCTCAGTTGTGCTAGCCACATTTTAAGTGTTTAATAGCTATATGTAGCAGGTGGCTACTGTATTGGCCATTGTAGATACAGAAAATTTTCATCATCACAAAAACTTGTTTTGAACAGCACTCTAGAGTGTACTTTGGTGTGAATACAATTTTATCCCGATTTCTTATCAAAACTTCAGGCTTTATGGAGAATCCAAAATGATAATTTTGGTTATCTTATAGATTAATACATTCTAAATATAGGTTTTCAAACACAATGACTCAAGCAAATTATTTTTTTCCTAGCCATAGTTAACTAGAAAATTATTTAGAAATATTTGAGTTAATTTCTATTTAACTACATATTCAACTTGAGGCAAAAAGGCCAATTCTTAACATTTTTCATGCCAAGAACATCTTTAATTGTAATTTTAAAATATTCAGAATATTATCTCCACAATTTTTAAATACTGCTGCTCTAGAGAACATAAGGAAGGAGTTAGGGACCACACCAAGAGCATCTGGAGGATGCTGTTATTGAGCAGTTGTTACCACCTAGCAGCCATGTTTTCATTCCTCTTTTTCCAAGGGATTTATTTTAGGGCAGACATGACTTTTAGAGTCTTACAGTTACTTGGTATGACTGTGCCACACTGGCTACTCTTTTTTTCTGTGCTCTACTATGCACAGTCCACTCATGAATCTAGAGCTTGTACTTAATCTGTTATTTCTCCCAAAGGATATACTTATAGACAGAAATGGAAGGTGGAATCAAATAGAGCACAAATGGGATTATTTATTTTTTTCAGTTGCCCCCTCTGTACCTTTTCTCTCCTTTGTTGATGAATTGCTTTCTGGGAGAACTCCACAGACATAATAGCTGGCATAAACCTTGGACATGGTAGGAACTATTCAAACATTTGTTTAAATTTTACAGGTTTGTATTCAATTAGGTTTGCAATCAATTTGGACCTAGAAGGTAGGAAACACATGACATTACGAGACAATTAAGAAGAATTAACACTACTTAAAAATTTTGGAGCATCTGTAATATTTTTAGTGACATTATTGTATATAAAAATTATCTGTATTGTATGTTCAATGTAGACAGAATAAGGTAATCATCATTGCTTATATATTTTTAGGATCTTCTATTTACACATGGTTTAAAAACAGACTATGAGTAGAGATAAAACAAATATGTAAACACGTATTTCCAAATAGATAATCAATAACAAAGACTTAACTTGCTCCTTCATTAAAATATGTTGCCTTAGTCAGCAATATTCTGTTAAGAATATATACTAAGAGATCGGTTCAAGATGGTAGAGTAGAAGGATATGTGCTCATGGCCTCTTGTGAGAACACTGGAATCACAGCTAACTGCTGAACACTCATCAACAGGAAGACACTAGAACTCACAAGAAAGATACCCCACATCCAAAGACAAAGGAGGGGCTGCATTGAGACGGTAGGAGGGGTACAGTCACAATAAAATCAAATCCCAATACCGGTGGGTGGGTGACTTACAAACTGGAGAACAGTTATACCACAGATGTCCGTCTACTGGAGTGAAGGTTCTGAGCTCCACGTCAGGCTTCCCAACCTGGGGATCTGGCAATGGGAGGAGGAATTCCTAGAGAACCAGACTTTGAAGGCTAGTGGGATTTGATTGCAGGACTTCGATAGGACTGGGGGAAACAGAGACTCGACTCTTGGAGGTCACACACAAAGTAGTGTGCACATTGGGACCCAGGGGAAGGAGCAGTGAACCCATAGGAGACTGAACAAGACCTACCTTCTAGTGTTGGAGGGTCTCCTGCAGAGGTGGGGGGTGGCTGTGGCTCACCATGAGGACAAGGGCACTGGCAGCAGGAGTTCTGGGAAGTACTCCTTGGTGTGAGCCCTCCTGGAGTCCTCCATTAGCCCCACCAAAGGGCCTGTAGGCGCCAGTGTTGCGTTGCTTCAGGCTAAACAACCAACAGGGAGGGAACTCAGCCCCACCTATCAGCAGACAAGCGAATTAAAGTTTTACTGAACTCTGCACACCAGAGCAATCCCCAGCTCTACCCACCACCAGTCCCTCCCATCAGGAAACTTCCACAAGCCTCTTAGATAGCCTCATCCACCAGAGGGCAGACAGTAGAAGCAATAACTACAATCCTGCAGCCTGTGGAACAAAATCCACATTCACAGAAAGATAGACAAGATGAAAAGGCAGAGGTCTATGTACCAGATGAAGGGACAAAACAAAACCCCAGAAAAACAACTAAATGAAGTGGAGATAGGCAACCTTCCAGAAAAAGAATTCAGAATAATGATAGTGAACATGATCCAGGACCTCAGAAAAAGAATGGAGGCAAAGATCGAGAAGATGCAAGAAATGTTTACCAAAGACCTAGAAGAATTAAAGTACAAACAAACAGAGATGAACAATACAATAACTGAAATGAAAAGTACACTACAAGGAATCAATAGCAGAATAAGTGAGGCAGAAGAACGGATAAGTGACTTGGAAAACAGAATGGTGGAATTCACTGCTGAAGAACAGAATGAAGAAAAAAGAATGAAAAGAAATGAACACAACCTAAGAGACATCTGGGACAATAATAAACACACCAACATTCACATTACAGGAGTCCCAGAAGGAGAAGAGAGAGAGAAAGGACCCAAGAAAATATTTGAAGAGATTATAGTCAAAAACTTCCCTAACATGGGAAAGGAAATAGCCACCGAAGTCCAGGAAATGCAGAGAGTGTCAGGCAGGATAAACCGAAGTAGAAGCACGCTGAGACACATAGTAATCAAACTGACAATAATTAAAGACAAAGAAAAATTACTGAAGGCAAAAAGGGAAAAATGACAAGTAACATACACAGGAACTCCCATAAGGTTAACAGCTGATTTCTCAGCAGAAACTCTACAAGGCAGAAGGCAGTGGCATGATATACTTAAAGTGATGAAAGGGAAAAACCTACAACTAAGATTACTCTACCCAGCAAGGATCTCATTCAGATTCGACAGAGAAATCAAAAGCTTTACAGACAAGCAAAAGCTAAGAGAATTCAGCACCACCAAACCAGCTCTACAACAAATGCTAAAGGAACTTCTCTAAGTGGGAAATACAAGAGAAGAAAAAGACCTAAAAAGCAAACACAAAACAATTAAGAAAATGGTAATAGGAAAATACATATTGATAATTACCTTAAATGTGAATGGATTAAATACTCCAACCAAAAGACACAGGCTCGCTGAATAGATACAAAAACAAGACCCATATATATGCTATCTACAAGAGACCTACTTCAGATCTAGGGACTCATACAGAGTGAAAGTGAGGGGATGGAAGAAGATATTCCATGCCAATGGAAATCAAAAGAAAGTTGGAGTAGCAATCCTCATATCAGATAAAATAGACTTTAAAATAAAGAATGTTACAAGAGACAAGGAAGGACACTACATAATGATCAAGGGATCAATCCAAAAAGAAGATATAACAATTATAAATATATATGCACCCAACATAGGAGCAACTCAATACATAAGGCAAATGCTAACAGCTATAAAAGAGGAAATCGACAGTAACACAGTACTAGTGGGGGACTTTAACTCCTCACTTACACCAATGGAAAGATCATCCAGATAGAAAATTAATAATGAAACACAAGCTTTAAATGACACAATAGATCAGATAGATTGAATTGATATTTATAGGACATTCCATCCGAAAACAGATTACACTTTCTTCTCAAGTGCACATGGAACATTCTCCAGGGAAAAAATCACAGCTTGGGTCACAAATCAGCCTCAGTAAATTTAAGAAAATTGAAATCATATCAAACATCTTTTCTGACCACAACGCTATTTAGATTAGAAATAAATTACAGGTAAAAAAAATGTAAAAACACAAATACATGGAGGGTAAATAATACATTACTAAATAACCAAGAGATCACTGAAGAAATCAAAGAGGAAATCAAAAAATACCTAGAGACAAATGACAACGAAAACACGACTATCGAAAACCTGTGGGATGCAGCAAAAGCAGTTCTAAGAGAGAAATTTATAGCAATACAATCCTACCTCAAGAAACAAGAAACATCTCAAATAAACAATCTAACCTTACACCTAAAGGAACTAGAGAAAGAAGAACAAACAAAACCCAAAGTTAGTAGAAGGAAAGAAATCATAAAGATTAGAGCAGAAACAAAGGAAATAGAAACAAAAAAAAAACAATAGCAAAGATAAATAAAACTAAAAGCTGGTGCTTTGAGATGATAAACAAAATTGATAAACCATTAGCCAGACTCATCAGGAAAAAGAGGGAGAGGACTCAAATTCATAAAATTAGAAATGAAAAAGAAGTTACAACAGACACCGCAGAAATACAAAGCATCATAAGAGACTACTACAAGCAGCTCTATGCCAATAAAATGGGCAACCAGGAAGAAATGGACTAATTTTTAGAAAGGTATAACCTTCCAAGACTGAACCAGGAAGAAATAGTAAATATAAACAGACCAGTCACATGTACTGAGATTGAAACTGTGATTAAAAATCTTCCAACAAACAAAAGTCCGGGACCAGATGGCTTCATAGGTGAATTCTATCAAACATTTAGAGAAGAGCTAACACCCATCCTTCTCAAACTCCTCCAAAAGACTGCAGAGGAAGGAACATTCCTAAACTCATTTTACGAGGCCAGTATCACCCTGATACCAGAACTAGAGAAAGATACCACAAAAAAAGAAAATTATAGACCAATATTACAGATGAATATAGATGCAAAAATCCTCAACAAAATACTATCAAACAGAATCCAACAACCCATTAAAAGGGTCATACACCATGATCAAGTGGGATTTATCCCAGGGATGCAAGGATTCTTCAATATATGCCAATCAATCAATGTGATACACCATATTAAGAAGTTGAAGAATAAAAACCGTAGGGTCATCTCAATAGATGCAGAAAAAGCTTTTGACAAAATTCAACACCCATTTATGATAAAAACTCTCCAGAAAGTGGGCATAGAGGGAACCTACCTCAACATAATAAAGGCCATATATGACAAACCCACAGTAAACATCATTCTCAATGGTGAAAAATTGAAACCATTTCCTCTAAGATCAGGAGCAAGAGAAGCATGTCCACTCTTGTCACTCTTATTTAACGTAGTTTTGGAAGTCCTAGCCACGGCAATCAGAGAAGAAAAAGAAATAAAATAATACAAATTGGAAAAGAAGAAGTAAAACTGTCACTGTTTGCAGATGACATGATACTATACATAGATAATCCTAAAGATGCCACCAGAAAACTACTAGAGCTAATCAATGAATTTGGTAGGTTTGCAGGATACAAAATTAATGCACAGAAATCTCTTGCATTCCTATACACTAACAATGAAAGATCAGAAAGAGAAATTAAGTAAACAATCCTATTCACCACAGAAACAAAAAAAACAAAATACTTAGGAATAAACCTACCTAATAGGTAAAAGACCTGTACTCAGAAAACTCTAAGACACTGATGAAAGAAATCAAAGATGACACAGACAGATGGAGAGATATACTATGTTCTGTACTGGAAGAATCAACATTGTGAAAATGACTATAGTACCCAAAGCAATCTACAGATTCAATGCAATTCCTATCAAATTACCAATGGCATTTTATACAGAACTAGAACAAAAAATCTTAAAATTTGTACAGAGACACAAAAGACTCTGAATAGGCAAAGCAATCTTGAGGGGAAAAAAACGGAGATAAACCCACACACCTCTGGTCAACTAATCTTTGACAAAGGAGGCAAGGATATACAATGGAGAAAAGACAGTCTCTTCAATAAATGGTGCTGGGAAAACTGGACAGCTACATTTTTGTAATGAGGTGGATAGACCTAGAGTCTGTCATACAGAGTGAAGTAAGTCAGAAAGAGAAAGACAAATACCGTATGCTAACACATATATATGGAATTTAAGAAAAAAAATGGCACGAAGAACCTAGGGGTAAGACAGGAATAAAGACACAGACCTCCTAGAGAATAGACTTGAGGATATGAGGAGGGGGAAGGGTGAGCTGTGACAAAGCGAGAGAGAGGCATGGACATATATACACTACCAAACGTAAGGTAGATAGCTAGTGGGAAGCAGCCGCATAGCACAGGGAGATCAGCTCGGTGCTTTGTGACTGCCTGGAGGGGTGGGATAGGGAGGGTCGGAGGGAGGGAGACACAAGAGGGAAGAGATATGGGAACATACATACATATACATATGTATATGTATAACCGATTCACTTTTTTATAAAGCAGAAACTAACACACCATTGTAAAGCAATTATACCCCAATAAAGATGTTTAAAAAAAAAAAAGAATGAAATTAGAACACTCCCTAACACCATACACAAAAATAAACTCAAAATGGATTAAGGACCTAAATATAAGTCCAGACACTATAAAACTCTTAGAAGAAAACTTGAGAAGAACACTCTTTGACATAAATCACAGCAAGATGTTTTTTGACCCACTTCCTAGGGTATTGGAAATAAAAACAAAAATAAACAAATGGAACCTAATGAAACTTAAAAGCTTTTGCACAGCAAAGGAAAGTATAAACAAGAAGAAAAGACAACCCTCAGAATGGGAGAAAATATTTGCAAATGAATCAATGGACAAAGGGTTAATCTCCAAAATATATAAACAGCCCATACAGCTCAATATTTAAAAAACAAAAAGCCCAATCAAAAAACGGGCAGAAGACCTTAGTAGTCATTTCTCCAAAGAAGACATACAGGTGGCCAAGAGACACATGAAAAGCTGCTCAACATCACTAATTATTAGAGAAATGCAAATCGAAACTACAATGAGGTATCACCTCACACCACTTAGAATGGGCATCATCAAAAAATCTATAAACAACAAATGCTGTAGAGGGTGTGGAGAAAAGGGAATCCTCTTGCACTGTTGGTGGGAATGTAAATTGATAGAACCACTGTGGAGAACATTATGGAGGTTCCTTAAAAAACTAGAAATAGAATTACCATATGACCCAGCAATCCCATTACTGGGCATATACCCAGAGAAAACCATAATTCAAAAAGACACATGCACCCCAATGTTTATTGCAACACTATTTACAATAACCAGGACATGGAAACAACTTAAATGTCCACCTACAGATGAATGGATCAAGAAGATGTGGTACATATATACAATGAAATGTTACTCAGCCATAAAAAGGAACAAAATTGGGTCACTTCTATAGACGTGGATGGACCTAGAGACTGTCTTACAGAGTGAAGTAAGTCAGAAAGAGAAAAACAAATATTGTATATTAAAGCATATATGTGGAATTTAGAAAAATGGTACAGGTAAAGTGGTGTGCAGGGCAGAAATAGAGACACAGATGTAGAGAAGAAACTTATGGAGACCAAGGGGGAAAGTGGCGGGGGCATGGCGGGGGCGTGGCGGTGGTGGTGGTGGGATGAATTGGTATTGACATATATACACTAATATGTATAAAATAGATAACTAATAAGAACCTGCTGTATAAAATAATAAAAAAATAAAATTAAAGATATATGTTCTAAGATTTATTTAATATTATATTCAGTAGTACAGTGAAAGCGACATCTTCTTGCAAGTGCTTACATTAAAATTCTTTTAAACAGAGGTTTTGAAAATAGAAGAATTCTTGAAGTTTATTTTATTTTTGATATAACCAGGTAAAAACTGAAGCAAACAATCCATGATGTGGTACTGTGCATAGATTGAATTGCTGAACACTGACAGAAATATATCTAGGAGAAATGGTTACTACCTCAGGTGAAATGAATTAGATAATTAGAATTTTTTATTGGTGTTCTGGTAAAACTACCTTCTTGGTACTCACTGAGCTATTCAAATGTTCTATACCTATAATTTAGAGGAAAAAATTTAAGGGAGTATGTACATATCTAATTTGTTTTATAAGCATGTTGAATGACTTTCTTAAATATTTTCTAGTCTTCTGTTTTAGTAACTAATATACAACAGAATGTGAGTTAAATACATTTTGATTTTATATAGCTGAATATGTAAGCTTTGTGTAAGTTACACTCATTTAATAATTTACTAGTAATATTTATTGATAATCTTGCTAATTTATAGCTTATTACTGACATTTTGCCTTCCTTTATATTTTTAATATCTGAAGCTTCCATTCTTTAGATTATTTAGGTGGAAACAGTAAAATAAGAGATATACCAGACAAAGGAGAGCCTGTGAGTTCTGTCAATAGCATTTTCTGTTGATAATCATAAGGAGAATTTTGTTCCATTTTCATCACTCACTCTGAAGATTGATAATGTAGTTGCTTGAGAAACATTATTTGTGCTATGTGGTTATTATTTCTGCTGCTCCCAACTTGAAGCACTGCATGTGTTTTTGTGAAGAATGTTGGTACTTGATTATAATCATAGCTACATCTCTTTTGATAGACAATTTCACTTTGGAGAATAGGTGTAAGACTTTTAGGGTTTTGAATGTAAATTGGATCAATCGCCTCACAGCATATAGAGTGTGTGAATGAATAGGGTTTATTATATCATGTTTATTAACATACAGAAAACTTTTTCCAACTTGTTGGTTTTATGCTTCAGCTTGCTTAAATGATTTTTTATAACTTCCTACATGTCCTGGTAAGGCATGACCAAAGCCTTGCTCAGGATCTGAAGTGTATTAGATGATTAATAAATATTTGTGGAATGAATGACTATCTGATACATATCTGTGTGGTATATAGAGAATTCTGTTTTAGCAAGTGTAGCTTCCTTTGTAGCATTCTATTCACTGATCATCAGGAATAGATGGTAGTGCATGTAGAGGTAAAAACAATATTAGCAAGAAACTGAGGTGAGACCTATACCACCAGTTATTAAAATGTGCTATAAAGCTACATTAAATAAAATCCTATATGAAAGGTGCAGGTTTTATTTTCCCTACTTTACAGTGGTGAAATAAAGGCTTAGGAAGTTTAAATCACTCTCTTAATGTGAGTGAAAGGCCAAGACAACAACACTCAGGTGTTCTGACTTCTAAGCTGACTGATAAAGAGTGCCCTGGTACTTTGAGGTCATGTCTTTATTTTTTAAAAGACATGTATTAACCAAACATATTTGTAATGATGAAACCCAACATAACAAAATTAAAATCCTTCAAGCTAATTAATATGAAAACTTAATATCATATTTCATTCTGATAATTAATGGAAACATTTTTCTATTATGATTCCAAAATAGTTGATTAATATCTAGAATCCAAAATAATAATGTCTTTGATTCATAATTGCCATTTTCTTTTTAAAATTTTAAGAATTTTAATTTTTTTTAAATTAGTTTTAAGTTTCAGAAGTAATACACAATTAGGCTATAATCATAAAATTAAAAATTTGACCACCACTCCAATCCGGTTCTTTTCAGAGATAACAATTGTCATGGCACTGGTATGTTTTCGTAAACTTTTTCCTAGGCTCCAAAATACTTATATGTACTCAGAGAAAATCTCAAGTATGATAGTATGCTTGTTTTTTTAATATATATGATGCCACTGCACATATCATTCTGCAACTTTTTTTTTTATTCTACAATGTATTCTGGCAATCTTTCCAACTTATTTTGTATAGATTCACCTTACATTGTTCACTTCCAAATACATGAGAGCCAGGATCTCAGTCTTCTCAAAAGTTAACATTTCTATGTTTCTCAAGGCCACCGGATTTTCTTTCATGGTAACTCATATTGAATAAAATAACCCTTACATTGTAGTTCTTTCCTGATAGATAGGCTTTAGTGGGCAAAGAAAAAAAATGATCAGCAATGATGATTTAAACTACAACTACTCCAGTAAAAGATTTAGTACATATTATGTTATTCCCTGTATCATTATTTGGGTTGGTTATCACACTCTCAGTCCTGGGTCATATACATCTTTTAAATTTTAAAATACCTATGAGTATGCATATGATTTTACAACTTTATCATTCTTTCACAGGATCTGATTTTCCTATAGTCCTGTTCTATAGATAAATGTAACATATATTCTCTTTCTGATTGAACAGCCCTTTTCCTTGCCTTTTAGACAGTTTTCGGTGTCTTTTTATGTTCAAATTGGATGCTTTAACTATATTATTTTAGGGGTAGAATCCGTCTCTTCCCTTTTGTTTGTTTTCAGGCTTCAGAGTATTCTGCCTCTTGGTTTAAGTTTCACATAATTATAACCCAGATGCCTGTTCAAGTTGACCTGATAAAATAAGATCTGGATAAGATTAACTCCAAAATTTCAATTCCATGTTCTGTCGAAATCCAAAGCCCTCCCTGAGAATCCTGTGAGTTCTCTGGAACTTACATCTGCTTTGCCTTTAATCATCTTGATTATGCACCAAATTGCCCAGAGTTATGCCTGGTTAATTTATAAACTTTCATATTCTTTTTATTTATATCACACATCTACATTATAGTTAAATAGTGATATTTATGTGATTATTTGGTGAATATTTGTCAGTACCTCTAGGCTGTGAGCCCTGTGAAGTGAGCAGGGATGCTCTCAATTTTATTACCCATTCCTACTATCTGGTACGTAGTAGGCTCTGAAGATTGACTCAAAATATAAGAAAGGAATAACTGAAGAAGGCTTGAGATAAGAGCACAGAAAGAGAAGTTAGCCTTGAAAAGAAAGTGGTGGTTGGGGGGGAAAAGAGAGAGAGGGAAAGGGAGAGGGAAAAGGAGAGATCTTCCTTGAAGACAGATGAGAAGAAAAAATGGACGGAAAAGCATATTGAGATAGAAGTAAATAGAGAGGTTTCCCAGATGATCTCATCTCAGTTTCCCCAGAGTAGTAGAAAGTGGGTGGATTGGAGTTTATATAAAATTGAGAATATGGAGGATGATAACAACATAGATAAATTTTCTCATAGCTAATGAGCCAGGATTCAAACCCATGCTAACTGCTCATAGATCTCGTAATCCTTTAACTATACTGCCTCCTAAAATGCAGCAATCCAACAGAAGATAATGAAGTTAGGACTCTTACTTTTTTGAAAAAATATTTTCTTGTCAGCAATCAAAGTGTTAGGGAGGTAAGTTTATATTGGGCAGAACCTAGAAAAAAGAGAAAATATGTTCTACATTCATTAGAGTGGGATCCTGAAAATAAAGCATCCAGTTGTTTGTCTTTCATGAAGTTAATGCCATGAAAACATACTGAAAGAGTGTTTCAACACACTGCTATACTAGTTCAGAAGAGATTATTATTTTATTAAGATGAGCTTTGTTTCCTTTTTATAAACTACTTTATTGCAGTATGATTGATATGTAAAAAGCTGGTCATGTTTAATGTATACAACTAGATGATTTGGGGCATAAGTATACACTTGTGAAACCACCACCACTATCAAGGCCTTCACCACCCAAAGGTTCCTCTGACTCCCTTTATTATTATTGTTTTTATTATTATTATTAATAGTTTATGGTAAGAACACTTAACATAAGATCTTAGTAAATTTGCGTGCAATTATCCAGTTTTACCGGCACCATTTATTAAAGAGATTATACTTTCCCCATTTTGTTCTGTTGGAACCATTGTTGAAGATCCTTGACTGTAGTAAGCATGGGTTTATTTTTGGGCTCTCTCTCCTGTTATGTTGGTCTATGTGGCAGCTTTTATGCCAGTATCATACTGTTTTTATTACCACAGCTTTGTAATATAGTTTGAAATCAGGAAGTGTGATGCCTCCAGCTTTGTCTTCCTTCCTCAAGACTGTTTTGACTATTGGGGGGTCCTTTGTAATTCCGTATGAATTGTAGGATTGTTTTTTCTACTTCTGTGAATAATGCCTTTGGAATTTTGGTAGGAATTGTATTGAATTGGTAGATTGCTTTGGGTTTTATCGACATTTTAACAATATTAATTCTTCCAATCCATGAACATGGGATATCCTTCTATTTATTTATTTGTTTATTATTTTAGTTTATTCTTTAGTTTCTTTAATCAATGCTTTACAGTTGTCAGTATACAGATCTATGACCTCCTTGGTTAAATTATTCCAAAGTATTTACTGAATAATCATTATTAGTATAGAAATGCAACTGATTTTATATTGTTGATTTTTATCATGCAATTTTACTGAATTTATTATTAGTTCTAACAGTTTTTTGGTGGTATCTTTAGAGTTTTCTATATATAGGATCATGTCATCTGCCGAAAGAGACAGTTTTACTTCTTCCTCTCCAATTTGGATGCCTTTTATTTCTGTTTCTTGTCCAGTTGCTCTGGCTAGTACTTCCAGTACTATGTTAAATAAAAATGGCAAGAATGGACATCTTTGTCTTGTTTTGGTCTTAGAGGAAAGGCTTTTAGCTTTTTACTGTTGACTATCATGTTAATGGTGGGCTTGTCATATATGGCCTTTATGGTGATGATATACATTCCTTGTATACCTAATTTGTTGAGAGTTTTTATCATGAAGGATGTTGAATTGTGTTAAATGCTTTTGCAGCACCTACTGAGAAAATATGATGTTTATCCTTCATTCTGTTAATGTGGTATATCACATTTATTGATTTGCATAGGTAGTACCATTCTTGCATCCCAGGGATAAATCCACTTGGATATGCTGTATGAACATTTTAATATACTGTTGATTCAATTTGCTAGCATTTTGTTGAGGATTTTTGCATCTATATTTGTCAGAGATGTTGGCCTGCACTTTTCTTTTCTTGAAGTATCCAAATCAGGCAGCTTTGGTATTAGGGTAATGCTGGCCTCCAAATGAGTCTGGAAACGTTCCCTTCTCTTTAATTTTTTGGAAAAGTGTGAGCAGCATTGATATTAGTTCTTATATATTTGGTAGAATTCACTAGTGAAACATCTGATCTTGGTTTTTTTCTTTGTTGGGAAATTTTAAATTATTGATTCAATCTTGATCTGTCCAGATTTTCCATTACTTCATGATTCAGTCTTCGTAGCCTGTGTATTTCTAGGAATTTACACATTTCTTCTAGGTTATCCAATTTGTTGCTACATAATTGTTTATCATAATCTCTTACAATTCTATGTACTTCTGTGGAATCAATTGTAGTGTCTCCTGTTTCATTTACAATTGTATTTATTTGAGTCTTTTCTCTCTCTCTTTTTTTTTTAGTTAGTCTAGCTAAAGGTCTGGCAATTTTGTTTATCTTTTCATGAAACCAACTAATTTTTTATTGTTCTTTTCTGTTGTTTTTCTAGTTCCTATTCCATTTATTTGTTTTCATCTTCATTATTTCCTTCCTTCTTTAACTTTGGGCTTAGTTTGTTCTTCTAGTTCTAGTTTCTTGAGGTGTAAAGTTTGGTTGTTTTTTTTAGATCTTCCTTTTTTTCTTAATGTAGGCATTTATTGCTATTAACTTTTCTCTTAAAACTGCTTTTGGGCTTCCCCGGTGGCGCAGCGGTTGAGAGTCCGCCTGCCGATGCAGGGGACACAGGTTCGTGCCCCGGTCCGGGAGGGTCCCACATGCCGCGGAGCCGCTGGGCCCGTGAGCCATGGCCACTGAGCCTGCGCGTCTGGAGCCTGTGCTCCGCAGCGGGAGAGGCCACGGCAGTGAGAGGTCCGCGTACCGAAAAAAAAAAAAAAAACTGCTTTTGCAGCATGTCATAAGTTTTTGTATGTTATTTTCATTTGTCTCAAGATATTTTAAAATTTTCCTTTGATTTCTTCTTTGATCCATTGGTGTTCAGGAATGTGTTGTTTAGTTTTAATATATATGTGAATTTTCTAATTTTACTCCTATTATTGCTTCCTATTACTATTGCACATATCATGTGGGTGAAGAAGATACTCGATATGATTTCAGTCTTAAATTTAAGACCAGTTTTATGGCTTAACATATGATCTATCCTGGAGAATGTTCTGTGTATACTTGAGAATATATATTCTGATGCTATCAGATGGCATGCTTTGTATATGTCTATAGTCCACCATAAGTGGTGCTGTAGGCTTTATTAATTCTTTTTAATTGTTTTTTCTTTTTGTAACTCTGACTAGATAATTTCAAATGATCTGTCCTTGAGTTCACTGATCTTTTCTTTTGCATGCTGTAGTCTGTTGTTTAGTCTCTCTAATGGATTTGTAGTTCATTTATTATGTTCTTCGGCTCCAGGATTTCTGTTTGGTTCTTTTTTTACGGTATCTTTTTATGAAACTTCTCATTTTATTCATGTATTATTTTCCTGATTTTGTTGAGTTGTCTATCTGTGTTCTTTTTTATCTAACTGAGCTTCTTTAAGATGATTATTTTGAATTCTTTTTCAGGCAATTAATAAATCTCCTTTTCTTTGGGGTCAGCTACTAGAGTTTATTTTGTTCCTTTGGTAATATCATATTTCTTTGAGTCTTCATGTTCCTTGAAACCTTGTATTCCTGTCTTCACATTTGAAGAAGCAGTCACTTTTCTCCAGGTTTTACTGACTAGCTTCAGGGAGAAAGGTCTTCATGAGTCAGCCTTGCCAGAGATACTGGGGGTCTCTTAGATTCTTTCTATGGATGCACTTGCTCCATTCCTCTTGTTCCCTGTGAAGAAGTCTTAGATTCTGTGCCTTCTCTCTTTTTTTTTTTTTTTTTTTTGCGGTACACGGGCCTCTCACTGTTGTGGCCTCTCCCGTTGCGGAGCACAGGCTCTGGACGCGCAGGCTCAGCGGCCATGGCTCACGGGCCCAGCCGCTCTGCGGCATGTGGGATCTTCCCGGTCTGGGGCACGAACCCGTGTCCCCTGCATCGGCAGGCGGACTCTCAACCACTGCACCACCAGGGAAGCCCTGTGCCTTCTTGTGATCCCACAAAGCCAGGCCAGGTGTTGAGAGCCTCCTATTTATTTTCTCTAGGGCAGTACCCTGAAGTGTTTGTTCAGCATTGTGCCCCTTTTCCCAATCCAGCAGATTCAGCTGGATGCCAATATCTGTGTGCTGTCTGTGGGAGCTCGCATGCTTTGTCTGCAGGGGAGCATGGCGTGTTGGCTACAAGAGGGGACTGCATGGAGCACTGCATGGTGCACAGTGGCTAATCATGGGGTCTGCAGGTGGGGGTCCTACTGGGTTCATGGTCAGGGCTCTTATTAGAGTCTGTAATCTAGTTAGTAGGATCTGCTGCTGGTGGTTGATATCTGTATACTGGTTTCTGTGAGCTCCTACCCTTTTTCTCTACTCTTTGCTGTCCCCAAATTATTTAGCTATTTCAATCCTCTCAATGTTCTGGGTGTGGAGAGATGGAAATGGGACTCTTGGACACCTTCCTGCAAGGCTGGGGAGCCAAGTGTTCACTGTTTTCGCTTTTCCCAATGGGAGAAGTTGCAGGCCAAGGTGAGTCTCTCTTGGTCTGAGCTGTGTTGCCTTGGGAGAGAGGTGACATGGGTAAAATGAAACTGTTCTTCTTATCCTCTTCAGTGCTTCTGTTCTTTGATGTTTTTGCTCCACGTGGTTACTGGAACCTCTCAGTTGTTCTCCCAGGCTTTCGTAAAGGTATTCTCATTATTGTTATTGTTAAAATCAGTATTTCTTTAGGGGTATGACATATGGAACTTCCTATTTCATCATCTCACTGACGTCCAGAAGAGATCATTCTTTATTTCAGTAGGTCTCAAATATCCAGTGATATTTCATAGAACATTAAAGTTATTTAAGTAACCTCACCTTTTAATTGACTCAGTGACAAAGTTAGTGAAAACTTCTATAGGATATGAATAGGGTGACATTAGATTTAGGTAGAATCAAGAGGCTGCATGTGAGTATCAGACATCAGAGCAGGCAATGTTTTGAGTTCAGATGAGCTTGAAGAATCTGAGTCTTAAAAGTCAACAAACAAGTAAAAATCCAGAGGCTAGGATAGTTTGGGGAATGGCTGTGGAGAGCAGGAACTGGGGTGAACTTATTCCTACAATAGAGGATGTTTTCTGACATGAAATCACAGCCAGAACACCTAAAATTACTAGTTTCTTCTTGTAATACTTATAGGTGTATAGATTTCAAAGTTAATCAACTTTTCCTATCATTACAATGCTGGAAACAGGTTAACTGTCCCTATCACATCTACTAATTGCATTTGAGCAATCAAAGAAAAATTCTCTTGCCCTCAGTGTCTCTTCTTAATGATGATGTCACATTGGAGGGACATTTTCAAAAAGGTTTTAATTGGTCAATTATTGTTATGAAAATTGGAGTGGAATGTTTGTACTAAATTAGTGAGCCAAAGAGGACATGGTAAAAATGGCAAATGAAATAAGGAGGTATATTTAGATGTAAATGAATCCTTGTCTGGTGGGCAAGCCCATGGTTGGGATTATCGTCTCACCAAAAAAATTATGCATTGGATAAAGAAAATGTTAAATTTGGCATTTGTAAAATTCATTTCTTTTTAAAAATTTGTTTCCATCTAAAAGAGAAAAGTGGAGATACTCAGTAGAGAAGTAGAAAAATAGGAAGGAAATAGAGGCATGAAAGGAAGAATTCTTCTGAATAATTTTAAGATATTTAAACAATTTTCTGTAAGATCTATTTGTAGTTTATATTTTACATTATATCATATAATATGTGAACATTACACAGTACTATTTTTCCTTTTTGTATAATTGTTTTAATATTATTTTTCTTTCCATAATGATTTTCTCTCCCTAACTTGGCCTAGAGCTGTAGCTTTTAAAATTTTATCCTGGCTACTTTAGATCCCCTAATATTTATCATAACATGATATAGTACAACCATCAGTGTAAGATTGTATCTATACACAATATACACACACAATATACATATACCTCTCTATATATGTAAATATATATGATTGTGCACTCTGAAGATCAATGATTTTCAGTGTGTATATTTGTGTGTAAAGACTCACACATGCACACACATTCTGAAGTTCACTATATGATTTCATTTTATGTTAAAGGTTCTACAGAGAGCTTTCATTTTATACGAACTAGTTCTCCAATTATGACATTATGCTCAAACCTTGAAAGGCTTCCTCTCTTACTGTATTTTAAGAAAGAATCCTTAGAGCCTCATCTTCTCCACCTTTTCTTCAAAGTCTGTAGATTATCTTGACTTCTGTTGCCTGAAGACATATCTAAAGGAAACCTTAAAAATACCATGTCAGATTTCAATGGTGGGAAATGGCTGGAAGTTATAATCAACAGGAAGATGGAATTTTACTTTTAAAATGAATAATTAAAATTTAGAATTGTCTTTGATACGTTAGTATTAAGGTTAATTAGATTGTATGACTTACAGTGAGGCATAACGAAAACAGTATTGAATTAGGTGTTATAAGACCTTAATACTTGTTTGAGCTTCACCATTTAATAGCTTAATGACCTTGGGCAAGACAGTCTCAGCCTCACTCACCGTCAATTGAAATGTGTGGTTAACAATATCTTTACTGCCCACCTCTTTATAGTGTTGTCAAGATGAGATAATATATGTGAAAATATTTTGTAAACAATGAAGTGCTAAATGAAAACGACAATTGTAAAGAACTGTTAATATGTGCCAGACACTGTATTAAGCATTCATATCATTCTTACAGCAGTTTTATGAGATAAACAATGTTAATATTCCAGTTTTACACATCAGGAAGGTGAGGCTTACAGTACGTAGGACACCCGAGTGAGCTCACACCATTAGTGAATGGGAAGGGCAAGATTTGAATACAGATTTGGCTGACACTAGAATCAATGCTCATAATTTCACAATTTTTGTCACTGCCCTGAATAATAATTGCTTTATAGAATGATACATGAACTGGGTGAGGCAGTAAAAACACAGTTGTCTTTATCATCACATGTGAATTCCAAATGTGAAAACAAAATACTAATTATTTTTTCCTAAAAATAGAATATCATGGAGTTCTAACCATCTAAATGTGTTTTTCCTTTAGAATTTAATTGTCTTGGATCCACTCACAGTGACTGAGGAGGAAACAAGACCCTCCCTAGAGAAACGCCTCGAAGCCATTATCAGTGGGGCTGCTCTGTTGGCTGACTCTTCCTGCACGAGGGATTTCCATCGGGAGCGAATTATCGCAGAATGCAATGCCATTCGCCAGGCTCTGCAGGACCTGCTTTCAGAGTACATGAACAATGTAGGTAACTGGTTTTCCCCCACCCCGTCCGTTGGGTATGTGCTGAGGTTCTCTCGGTGTACAAAATCCGATAAATGACAAATGGGTACCTGATTTTACATGGATTGGCCTTTTGGGTGCATTCTGCGTGGGTTGCTCCCAGAGTGCAGCAAGGAGACAGGAGTTTCTAGGGATGGAGTTCAACCAGAAGGTTATTTATACATGATTGTTTTGCTTGAGACAGTATCTAAATACTAGTTGAAGAAGGCAGTCAGGATTGGAGAAAGGAAACTGGAGTTGCGCATCAGTTTAAAGGATAAAAAGAAGACAAAGAAAAGGGCAGGTTCCTCCGGATTATGTTGGTGAATAACAAAGTTAGAATTTAGGTGGTATTGGGATAAAGTCAATGCTGTAGGGATCGGGGGCCATTTCTGAAGGTGTAATTTGGATCGCTTTTAACCTTTTTCAAATGTGACAATGTCATAGATTTTTTGCAATTTTAGCCATCTCTCAGGAATGTTAGAAACAATGTCTAAATTTAGACAAATGCAAAAGTATTTGTTTCAAGGTCCTTTTGATATAATTTCATATATATATTTGTGATATATTCTTTTTGTATATATATCTACATCCATCTATGGAGTATCTATGACTACTCTTACATTCAAAACTTAGATATATTTTTAAAATAAGGAAGACATTGTCAGTTATATATTGATCATGAATATTGACTCCTTAAATAATAGAGGTAAAAAAAAGAAAAATTTATAATGGGAATATTTTGTTCATCTGCTTTATTATAAATGGAATAATTCAAGAGTTATGAGGGTATATTTTGAAAATGATTAGTTAAAAAGCATACGATTTTTTAGGTGTGAGATTGAAGAGTTAGGATTTTTCAGTATAAGTAATTTATGTGAATAATTCAAATGTGCTAAAATTAGTGAGCTTTAGGCTTCTTCAACACATTTGATGTATCTCCACACTCTTAATATTTGATGACTTTGGCTTCTGACCAAAAATCTCTTGCCTGTCAAGAAATCACAGTTGTAAAGCAGATTTTGTTAATAAGAGGACCATATTCGTAATGTCATGTCCTGCTTCTGAAGTTGGAATATCACAATTTTTAGCATATAATATATTTTTAAAGATTTTTAAAGAGAATTCATGAGTTACAAGAAACTCAGAAGGTAATATTCTGTTGGAATTCCTTCTCCCCTGATCTGTAAACTATTCAAATTAGTAGTTTCATTTTATAGATAAAATATGGTAAAGTTATACATAAGTTTATTTTATCTATAAATTATAGATAAATTTACTTTATTAAATATAAAGAAAGTTATTCTATTCTTTTAAATACAAACATAACAGATGCACATGCACACACTCACCCACATACATAGGCAGGGATGGCCACGTAATTGTGGAGCCCAGTGCCCAGTGCAAAATGAAAATGTAAGGCCTGTTCAAAAGCCTGGAAAAAAAGAAAGTTTTTTCCTTTTTTTTACAGTCTTTATTGACCCAAGAAAGGTTATTTTTATTTGCTATTTAATGTTTGGTTGTTTGGTTCTCTAGGGTATAGGGATACTTTTGGACTTTTGGGAGCACATAGACCCTCACAGATTTCTTTAGCCTTACCCCGTAACCCCCACCCATCCTGCCTTGTACCAAGGGCCCCACCAGGAATGGAGGGTGGCAGCAATTGCTGGGTTGTGGAGCAGGTGGCTGAGGACCTGTCCCTTGAAGGCACTGGGAGGCAGGACTGCATGTTAAGTCTAGGGCGTATGCTTTATTGCCCCATCAGACTTCACTTATCTACACAAATTGAAAGGTAAAATTGTTAAGACTTTCAAAACTGTGATAGCAGAGCATTAAAAACCAAACACAGGGCTCCTTTCTGAGCATGCTGCCTTTTGCCCAGTGGCAGGACGCTGAAGTTGCTCTTGTACGTAGTAAACATATACCATATAAAAATAATGGTGATTTTATGGCTTTCTTCAACGTTGGGTTAAAAACTGTTCATACAAAGGGTGAAGTGATGGGCACATTCTGCCCTGGGTGCAATCATTAAGAAGATGCATTGCCTCTAGAAATTTATAAAAAATAATAAAGCCAACTAAAAGTTGGTCTGCACCAGCAATTCTCTAAGTCAGTGATAATGTTTTTCATAAATTCATTTTTTCTCTAAATCCTAAATAATTGCTGTAGTTATTGTTGAGTTTTAATAATATATGTGTATGTATGATTCAAATTAACACATTTTTATGACTATCCTTCGGTAAACATTATATTCTTTATGGATTTAAACAGCAGATTCAGAATAAACAATGATGACAGTGATTGTAAAGACAGAGAACCAGAGTTACTTTAATTCTGTTATTTCATGTGATCACTTGGAATTTTAATTTAAATTTTAAAATTATAACAATGAAACTGTGAATTGCAGGGGGTAATATTTTTGTTAGGTAAATGTAAATTTCATACATGAAATATTTCATTCAATTTGAATAGTAACTTTGAAATTTGTTTTCCTTCTGAAAATTGTCAATTGCTTTAAAGAACAAATCAGGAAAATAATGATTATCACTGAAAAGTAATTTTGTCATATAGAGGACGGGGGCATTTAAAAAGTATCTGGGTATCAAATATGCTAAGTGAGGCACTGAAAATATGTATGCATTTTTGTACATTTACTGCTTTTTTTCTTAATGAGGTTTTAATCTGATGTTCAGTTTCAAGGCCCATTTGTCAAGTATACAAAACTTATTTATGTTACTAATATCCTTCTGTTAGATATTTTGGTTTATAAAAGGTAAGTTCTGTGTTAGGAGAGTGAAGTGGAAAGACTCTTCCGTCTATAATATCCAAATAATGGAGATCAAAGGTAAGTAGCTTTTTTTTAGCTTGTCCAGATAATTATTTTAATTTTAATTTTTTAAGGGTAGACTTAATTGTAGGAATTCAAGTATTTCTCACTTATTTAATTGATTAGATTGCACTACTCTTCATGCCTGATGGAGACTTTCTTCTTCCTTCCTCTCTCCCCCATGTTTCCTCTTCTCTCCTTCCGGCAAAGGAGTACAAACATCCCCTGAAATATCTCTCCCTCATGGCACCTTCCCCTTTATAACTCTCATTCCTGGTGGAATTCCTGTGTTGCCTTCTCCACTGGTCAGAAGCTCTAGGAGAGCGAGGGCTGTGTCCCTGGCCCTGCCACTGAACCTTTCAGGTAGCAGGTGCTCAGTAATTACTATTTGGATACAGGTAAATTGAATTAGCACTTGCTTCTTCTCAGTTTTTAAAATTAAAATGGCAATGTGCCTGAAGCAATTAATTTGTAATTATTTATTTATATGATAACTGTGGAGAAAATGTAGGGAGGGTTAATAGTGAGAACAGGAATACAAGAAAGAGCGAGCACAGAGGTGAGAAAACTTGTTCTGTGGGTGATCTAAAAATATTTATATATTCCTTTTTCCCAGGGCATAATGTTAAGTACTTGTTGAGGAAGGCATTTTTCTTCAGGGAATGAAAGACTTACCGTGTGTGTGGGTAATGTCTGGTGACCTGCCCTCATGTTGGTGTAGAGATGAGAGCAGGAGTTAAGTTATACAGCGGTGGTTCACAGGATCAGAAACCCATTTATATATTAACATTTTATTGATAAGTACAACCTATTAATAAACAAAAATATGCATTTATATCATTATGAAAAGCACTCGAAAAGCAGTATAATAGTTCCTTTTTATATAAAAGTGCAGAATTTTAGGCTTAATGTGACTATCTGACCAAGCCAATGAATATTGGAATTAAAAAGCAGGAACCAGTCTGGAAAAACTATGGGGTGGGTGTATTATCAGAACACATTTCCAGGTTTCTTTTTACTCTAGGTTTCTATCACCAATAATGCTTCTCTATAACTGTTTCTTCAGCTTTAACGGAAGGGAATGTACTTCCCTGAAACTAGCTGAACTCAAAACTTTCTCAGTTTGCTCAAAAATTTTAGGACGACTCTCATACTTAAGTCCTCAACTTCCTAGTTTAAGGAATGTTGTGTCTCATTTGGTGGGCCTGATTTGCTTTTCAGATTAGTTTGGAGCTTTTGTTATTGACCTATGTTGATCAAGTAAATGCTTAAATATAATTCAGATGCAGTAAAGATAACCAGGAGAAGTTAAAGCACAATTAACTCTCATCAGGATCTGTGGATCTTTTATGTGAATGTGACTTCAAGGCTTCAAATTTTGCAAGTTTACTGAGTCCAGAGCAGTTCAGTAGTGGGGAATAAACGCAGTTTATGTTGTTCTCAGGCTCAGTTCACATGCCCAGTTTGAGTCTAAATAACTTCCTTAACAGATCAGCAAGTCTCGATCATTTTTTGACTGAAGCTCTAGGTTCAATAAGTTCAATGTCTTGTCACGTTAGTAAGAAATTAGCAGGATGTGAGTCCAGATGGGTCTATAACAAGTAAAACAGACAACCACCTAACCATATGATCATATATGTTTGCTCTAATATTTTCATTCTAAATATACATGTATATTAGTTTAAATATATATATGTTTTCTATTGCTGCTGTAACAAATTATCACAAACTTAGTGGTTTAAAAGCAACACAATAATTATTTTACAACTGTGTAAGCCGAGAGTCTGACACAGGTGTCAATGGGCTGGAAATGAAAGTGTCAGTAGGGCTGCATTCTTTTCTGGAGACTGTAGGGAGGAATCCATTTCTTTGCCTTTTCCAGTTTCTGGAGGTCACCCACATTCCCTGGCTCAATGCCTTCTTCCTCCATCTTCAAACACAGCAGTGTCACATTGTTCTAACCTTGCTTCTGTCCTCACATCTCTTTCTCTGACCACAGTCAGGAAAAGTTTTCCACTTTTTAGGACTCATGTGATTAGATAGGGCCCACCAATATTATTCAGGATAATCATCCCACCTTAATTACTTGTGCAAAAGTTCCTTTTGCTATGTAATGTAACAGTCACAGGTTCTGGGAATTTGGATATGGGCATCTTTGGGAGGCTCATGGCCATATACCTAGTACTAGTCTTTCCTAGTCTCTTCTGTGGAATCATTATCAATCTTTACGTTTCAAATCCATTGTAGTTAGTATCCTTTACTCACTTTATGTTCTGTGATGGCAGATCACGTCTGTTTTATGTACTGTTTTATCCCCAGTCCTAGGCACAATGCCTGGCATTTTAGAAAAGGCTAGATTGTAGTTTTGAATGAAAGAATGAATAAAATTATTACATATTGTATATAGCAAGTAATGGAGAAAAAGCTTCTCCGATATTAAATGGAATGGGTTTCAAGCATCTACTAAATTTATATAATAGACTGCCTGTTGTAATAAAAGGTTTTATTTTGCAAAGCATAGGTCTCTGCTAAAAATCGATGTGAATATTCAGCAACAAAATTTTCTCATCACAGTCTCTTCACTTGAATCTACCTCTCGCTATGGTTTGAAACAGGATTTTTATTCATTGAAAAAATATACTCCAGGGAACATTCAGAATCAGAGAAAGTTTAACTTTTGTCTTTTAAAACTTAGAAGTATATTTTTCTAAGATATTTCTGCTGATTTTGTTATGCCTCCAGGATTGGTTAGGTCTAGTCCATCTTCTCTGATGTACAATATAGTTAAGAAATTCTTCATGTAGATGGGGTGGAACAACGAGGCTCTCTGAAAAAGGAAGGATCTTAGAGGGAAATCAGTTATTTTTAAATGGTGGTTTCTCTATAATTGGTGAAAATAGAGTTGGAGATGGGTGGCCATCATGCTTTAGTACTAAGAATCAGCAGACATGAATTTTTCCTGGGGCTGGGTTGAAATCATGTCAATGTTAACTTTGGATGTGTTGTTGAAGAGAGAGGAACTTCAGGTGATGTATAATTATTACTGAAGATAACACTCAGGTTGGTATTTTACTATAGGGGGATGTTAGAGGGCTGAAGGAGAGATGGCATTGCTAGAGTAAATGAGTCAGGCCTGGCCTGCATGAAAGGACCAATTGGTATTTGTAGACCTCACTTGCCCAATATTTTCTTTTGGTGTTTTATGTGAAAGCGTATTGTTGGTCCTCATTATATATTTGTTGAGTGAATAAAAAGCAAATGGATTGGCTTTTGTCATTCAGAGACCAATTTCATTTGTATGTCTTGGGTTTAATGCATTCCCAGTCTTGGGGAATTATAAGGATCCAATGAAGAAAACAAAGAGATGTTATGGGGTTTTCTTGCATATAAGGCCTCCACCTCTCTCTTGAAAATCCATTTTGAAATTAATTTCAGCCTTATTTCTCATGATGTTGGGCTGAAGCCGTTAGGATGATCTATATGCAAATGACTATTCAAATACTAGAGACAGGTTAGAATTAAAATTCTAAAAATGTACAGGCAGCTTCCAAATCTATTTCCTTTTCTCCATTTCTTTGTTCATTCATTTGTTCCTTCCTTCCTTCCTTCATGGACTGCATATTAGAACTGATCCATTATTGGATCAGGTACACTGTATTAGACACTTTACATTTTTATATTCTTAAATTTGTCAATTACACCATAGTGGTGGCTGATTTTTGAGTGGTTGATTATGTTGGAGACCCTGTGTTTTAGTTTATAGATCTGAATTTTACAGCCTCAGTTAATGAAGAAGTAAGAGGAGGAAGATAAGTAAATAGTATCCAGTACAGGTTTGTACAATATTAGATATGCCAAAATCAGAGAGATGAACCAAACTCAGATTAGAACATGATATCGAGAATCTAAAAAAGAATGGGTATATGTATATGTATAACTGAGTCACTTTGCTGTACACCTGAAACAAACACAACATTGTAAATCAACTCCAGTAAAAGTTTTTTAAAAAAGAACGTGAGATTGAAATCTAAGAACATATAAAGGAATTATCAAAATCAAGGAGACTGGAGACAGATTTTGAAGCTGGGATATAGGAACCAAGAATTCAACAATTAGGGAGCTGAGAGAAATAATAAATGGTGGGGCGTCTGGTTAAATGGGCAAAAATTGGTTTTTTCTTCCTTGCTTTCTTTTCTGTGCCTGTTTTAAGGACTAGATAGTGGGCAGGTATCTAGTCTATCAATTGTTTGGAAATAAGGTGGTAAAATACTATTGTTTCAGCTGATTTGGGGTCTAATCTTATTCCTCTCCTAAAGGTTCCTGAGTTCCTTCGAGGACTGATTATTAAATAATTACTCTGAGTCTTTCTTAACAAGCTAAATCGTGCTAATAATGATCACTTTGGGATTTAAAAGGAGCTTATGCAGTGCTCATCGGGGAAAAGGAGGCATCTAGATTCCTCTTTTGAGGGAATGAACCTTTTCATGGATCTCTTATTTGTGATCTAATGTTCTAATTTCTCTTAAAAGTAAAAGTTAATCGAGAGAGCCCTACAGAGATGCAGGCTACATGAATACATGATTACTGAATTAATAAGAAAAGCTAAAATAACAAAGGTAGGCAGCTATAATTATTTCTAAAAAGGGGAAGGGGGACTAGCTGGATAGAACCAGAACACAGGAAGAGAAAAAGGTAATTTGTGTAAAATAAAAATAACTAGAAATTAATAGAGGATATCCTAAAGCGGCAAGACAGTCTGTGCCGAGAACAGTAACAGGTGAAAGTCCCTAAAGGTTATATCCTCTAGGCCAGACAGCCTGAAGGCTGAGAGTCTTTTGTTTTCATCTTTTGCTTTCCAGCAGAGACAGTGATGAGTTCTAATATTTGTGGTGCACGTTAGTCATTCACCTTGGAATTTTCTAAGTGATGAGAGTAGTAAAGATGTCTTTTGTTATGTTTGAGGTAACGCTTGGACCTAAGGATGGGGCCTAGTTGCCAGGAGAACCAACCATATAATTAGAGGATTGGAACTTTCAGTCCCACCTTCCAGAACCCCAGGGAAGGGAGAGGCGCTGGAGGTTGAGTTCAGTCACCAGTGGTCAATGATGTATTCAGTGATGCCTATGTAATGAAGCCTCCATAAAAACCTAAAAGGACAGGGTTCAGAGAGCTTCTGGATTGATGTGGATGTGGGGAGTCAGGAATAGTGGTGCACCTGGAGGGGCATGGAAGCTCTTCCCACATACCTTGCCCTGTGCACCTTTTCCATATGGCCGTTCTTGAGTTACAGCCTTTTATAATAAACTGGTAGTCTAGTAAGTAGTAGTTTCTCTGAGCCTGTGAGTGGCTCTAGCAAATTAATTGAACCTGAGGACGGGGTAGTGGGAACCTGTGATTTATAGCCAGTTGGTCAGAAGTATAGGTAACAATCTGAACTTGTGACTGGCATTTGAAGTGGGGTGACCTGGGGGAGGCAGTTTTGTAGGACTGAACCCTTACCTGTGGAATCTGGTGCCGTCTCGAGGTAAATAGTGTCAGAACTGAGTTGAATTGTAGGACAGCCAGCTGGTGTTCTGAGAATTGCTTGGATTCCCAGCCCACCCTCTGTGCCCCGCCATACCCTGCCACATTGGAATTTGTACTAGAACCTTTTATTGTTGAAACATATTCAATATTTCTTAATGAATTTGTAGGCAGGCTCTGAATAAAAAGTTATCATACCATTGTAAGTTTAGGATCAAAGGCCGGCTTGTAGCTTTATTTCTGTGCTATAGTAGGTTTAGCAGGGTCAGACACAGATGAGCAACTTGTGTAGTTGATTTGCTTGGCTATTGACTACACTTAATAATTAATTGGAGAAGACTATTAGTGATCTACAAATTGCCCCACCCTATTTGGATTCTTTTTTTAAAATCAGAAATTTTAATATGTTTTAAAGTCTTGTAACCATGATGAAAGAGCTTATTGAATTTTGACATGAATTTATTTGCTTGTTTTCTTCTGGGAGATAAATTGAAACTAGATTTGCCTTAATGTTTTCCTTAGAGATAACTATCACAGTTCGTATATGAGAAACTCAACTAAGGTTGTTGACTGACAAAAGTTTATTACTCCAAAATTGTTTGCTTTTATGTCCCAGAGTAGCTTTTAAGTATTTTAGTTTGATATTCCTATAAATTTGAAGTAAATCTCTAGTTGTCCTAGTGGATTTAGGTTATGAATATGATTCAGTGTGAGGGCATGGTACCTCATTTGCAAAATACTTTTCTTTCATTTACATATGGCAAGGATATATCTGTAAACATTTTTATCTCCCTGTAAAAAGTTGTTTCCTATCCATGGTAGGCAGAATAATGGCCCCCAACGGACGTCTGTGCTCATCCTTGGAACTCATGCATACTTTACATGGTACAAGGGATTTTGCAGATGTGATTCAGTACAGGGATTTGTGATGGAGTGATTTTCCTGGATTAAATGGATGGGCTCAATCTAATCAATTAAGTTTTTAAACCCAGAGAACCTTCCTTGGCTGGATCAGAGAAAGATGTGATGGAAAAAGGAGAGATTCAAAGCATGAGAGTCAGTTTGCCATTGCTGGCTGTATGGTCAGGCCACTCAAGATGGCTGTTCTCTTGCTCTCTGTACATCCCCTTTGTGACCAGGGCGTGCTTCACCTATATCTTACCCACCTGACTGACCTTCCTACATACTTATTCCAGGCCCCAGCTGGTGATTGTTCTTATCAAAGTGGTGGTGAGGGGCGTGCCTGTCTGCTGCTTTCCCTGGTAATTAATGAGCCCACCTGACGTCAATTCCCCTATAACTGGCAATCCGCCCTTCCCCCCACCCTCCCGCAGTGAAGACTGACGCCATGTTTTGCTGGCCGTCTGCTGCACATGGTGGGGTGTCGCTCCAGGACCTTGCTTCACACAGGTAAGCTCCCCTATCCATTAAACTATTGATGTCTCTGTTGCTGACTCCAGGCTCTTCCTTTGGTCTTGAAGCTGGGCAAGTACAGGGCTTGTAGGCCTGTCGGGTGCAGCCCGACAATTGGCAGAGTCAGATAGGAGACTGAGGAAACTCCTGTGAGCACCAAGACGTGGGGAAATACAGGACGGGGAATGGAAAGTTACAGGGGCCTCCACTAACATGTGGGGCCCGAAAGTTGCAAGTGTAATCTCGGCGTGGCTGGCCACTAACTTGTGGGGATCCAGAGTTGCAGGGGTAATCCTGAAAGTTGCAGGGATATCTGGGGTGGCTATCTAATGGGGGGCCTTGTGGTGGCTGTCCTTGATTCATGGGGCTGCCAAGAGATCTGGAGAACAGTGGCCTCTAACGGCTCTGCTGTTGTATCAAAATGAGCCTTCTGTCATTGGTTAAGCTAACTTTCTAAAGGAATTGTGCTTTTGAGATGTAAATGATCTACCTGGCCTCTCTGGACTTTAACCTTCCGTGATCTCTAGAAGTATAGGAGAAAAAAGAGCTTTTAGGTAAACCCTATAGAAATAATTATGTTTTGGGAATGTCTATCTAAAGTAGTCCCTCCATATTTTGGTAACTTGAAACTAAAGTTGAAAGAAGAGAATTCATGGGTCACTTCAAATAGGATAAAATATTGGAACATTAATTGCTGGGAGGGTCTAAGTTTATCTACCTCTACCTGCTTAAGAGAGGAAGACTAAAGCATTGTTTTCCAATCAGGAAATGCACAATTACTTGCTTCTTGGTTTTTGCCAGAGATTAAGGTTTTCAAGGGTTAAGATTATAATCAGTCATAATTCTTGTAACCAGGTTTCTTTATTGATTACATTGTGATCAGGTGTTTAACTGTGCCTTTTAGAGTTTTTGTCATTTATAGACAGTTATTGTTTTATTCTGATGCTTTTTTTGCAAAATTGCTTCATCTTCAAGAAGATTCATAGGAAGGACTTTTTGAGAGGTATAGGTCTCTGATAACTTACCACTGAACAGGGTAAGAAATTAAAGAATCCTAATGGAAAACCTGATGGCTTCGTAAAAAGTTAACAAAAGGATTGGTTACTGAGGGAACTGGTGGATACGGTAATAATGTTTATGGGGTTTGTCCGGAATGTCGCTGGTTTTGATCTGTGTTTTCCAGGTAGAGGGAAACCCTTCTGCACAAGTTAGTTATGACACACAGCAATTCGGTAAACTACACCTGTGGGTAGAATTGAAGCATTTTTTTCTTTTCTCTCTTCCTGGTTCCTCCAGAAATTGGAGACTCTTGGGCTCTGAGCAGCCTTAGCAGGTGAATGGGAAAGATTGTCTCCTGTCATGTGCAGGAATCTTGATATTTTGGGGACCTCTGGAAGAGAGAAATCCACTGGGGTGGAGCCTGATAGCAGGCCTTTGGCATGGCTTTCCCGTCCTTGAGAGGCCTTTTGAGAATTCAGTCTGCCACTCCTGAGGAGTTTCACCACGGTCAATTTGGAGGAGCCTGTATGGTCAATTGAGCAGACTTGTTTTGCAAACAAATTAGTCTTGATTTGACTTGTTTGGTGGAGATGAGGGTAATTTTAGAGAGAACAATATTATGTTTCAGTGGATGTTAAATTCTAGTTCTATTCATTGAGGTCTGTATTTATGAAAGTTACTGTGTTAGTCATACTTTTGCCCTCATATTCTGGATAGAAAGAAAATTATCTAGTGAAATGGTCACAGAGTATAATGACTTATGAAATGTCACACTGCTTGCTTTAAGTCTGCTGCTAAAAGCACATGTACTATGCTTGTATGACAATTGGGTATAAGTGATAAAATGTATAGCCTGTAAAGTGTTTCCCCGTTAGTATACCTCTCAGCATATTCACAAGATCTGAGTGGTTTTCCCCCAATGTGAATGACTAGGCAAATGTAAAGGAGGCCTAGCTTGGACTGTGGATCCCGAGGGACATGATCTGAACCTGGGGTAGGAGCCAGCACCGCAGAATTGATGGATGGATATTTTGATCATCCGTGCTTTTCTGTTGAACGATTTGCAGTCAAAAGGGGAAATGATGGAAAAATCTGCATATACTGAGGTATGGGGAAGTCATTCTGGCTTATACATGGTTTAACTTAAACTTTACTGACCAGAGCAGCCTGTTTTGTGGCCTTTCAGAAATGCATTGTACATATGCTTGGGCCATTAAGGAAGGGAATGCGTTTGAAAGTCAAAATGGAGTAGCTGTAGTTCAGACATCCAAGGTGAAACTAGGTGGCCATTGTATATGTGATTTTGGAAATGTTCTTGTATTACAGAAAACTTGAGTTTTCTGAAACTGCACTGCAGACCAGGACAGAAACCACAGGCAGGTGTGGTATTATCTCTGAATGCGGTTACCACTTGTATTTTGCTTAACTGTCATGATCTCCCCTGTGTAGTGCCTGTTAGTTGTCTTGCGTTTCCTCCCTATGAGGGAGGAAATCTGTTTGAGGAATGATCTGCAACACTGACCTCATGAGCCTCAAATGAGTCTAATTGCTGGGTCTACAGCGAGTTGCTGTGCTCCTCTGAACTTCCATGAGAAATCAACCCAGCTAATGTGACTAGGTGGGGACTACTGACAATGGGGGGAAAGGAGTCACCGTCTTCCAGTCCCATATGCTAATATGTCAGAAGGACCCTCCATTGGTAAATGGTACTGTACAACTGCCTGCTCATGAGCCCCCTGGGCTATGCTGTGTGGAGTAGAATAGGCTGGCTTCTGGACACACAAGTCCAAGTAATGGGACTAACTTTTTTGTTTGGAAAGACCTAATGGGTTCACCCCTAATGTCACTCAACATAACATGGGGTGGCAGACCTGTACTGTGACTGCTGAGTCATGACTAGGCCAGGGCCTGCCCCTCCTTGGGGGTGGCTCTGGGTTTGTGAAAATCAGGGATGGCCTGTCTGTATTGTATTTGTGCTATATGGTTGCAGTGTCCCTCTACATACCTGACCCCAGGGATATTGTGGAAGAGGAGCCGGCCAAGATTGTAAGGGTCGTGCAGGGTATGTAAGGGGGAGTGTATGGCCAGGCCACTCAAGATGGCTGTTCTCTTGCTCTCTATACATCCCCTGCCTGACCAGTGCCTGTTTCACGTATATCTAACCCACATGACCAACCTTCCAGGTGAAATAACTCTAGTTTAACATACTTCCAGGCCCCAGCTAGTGATTGTTCTTATCAAAGGGGCGGTGAGGCATGTGCTCCTCTGCTGGTAATGAGCCCATCTGACATCAATTCTCCTATAACTGGGAATCTCCCCTTCCCCTGGGAGTGAAGACTGCTGCCATGTCCTGCACCGCACACAGTGGGGTGTCGCTCCAGGACCTTATTTCAGATGGGTAAGCTCCCCCATCCATTAAACTATTGATGACTCTGTTGCTGACTCCCGGCTCTTTCTTCTGTCTTGAAGCTGGTCAAGCACAGGGCTTGTAGGCCTGTGGGGTGCAGCCCAACACTGGCTTCAAAGTTGAAGGAAGGGGGACATGAGCCAAGGGTGGCTTCTAAACCTGGAAATGGCCCTCAGCTGACATCTAGCAAAAAACAGGGATCTCAGTCCTACAATTGCAAGGAACTGCCTCTTCCAATAACCCAAATGGTCAAGTAAGCAGATTCTCCACTAGAGCCTCCTGAAAGGAACATGGCCTTGCTGACACCTTGATTTTAGTCCAGTTTTATACTTCTGACTTATATAACTGTAAGGTAATAAGTTGGTGTTAAGTCACTAAATTTGAGGTCATTTGTTACAGCAGCAATAGAAAATTAATACATGATCTTAATCAGGGGTCATATAGAGATACTATGTGAGCAACTTTGAAATCTAATGTGAAACGAATTGCTGCCATTATATACTAAACATGTAGGTATATTAAATATGAACCGTGTATAAATCTCAGGAAAGGAAGTCAGTTTCATAGAAATACCAAAATACTGATTTTGAATGTGCTTGTGTATCTCACATAGGATTTAGCATGAAGTAATTAAAATGACTGAAAATCATTTAATGGGGTAAACACCGTGAACTGCTGTGGTGCTACACGATGGAAAATATGATTTAGTTTAATTTCTGAGCCAGTGCTTTCAACGGAAATATTATGCAAATTAGAATAATATGTGAATCCAATATAATTGAAAACTTTCTAGTAGCCACGTAAGTAAAAGAAACAGGTGAAATTAATTTGAATAATGTATTTTTAGTTCAGGATATGCCAAATATCATTTCAACATATAATCAACATAAACATTATCAGTGAGATAGCTTACATTCCTTTTTAGTACTAAATCCTTGAAATCTGGTATGTATTTTATATTTATAGTACATCTGGATTAGCCACACTCTAAGTGTTCAATAGCCACATGTGGTTGTGATACTGGACAGAACAGCTCTATACAGAAAAGTCTTCTCCACTACAGAGTTTCTGATACTTAACCACCTCCATGTTTCTGCAGCTTTAATAATGCTACTACTGTTAGGAAAGGTAACAAAAGAAAAAAGACACAGAACACTTAGGGACACTAAGAGCTACCGCACCATGCTGTCATTTCTGTGTTAACCAGTAAAGTAGGCAACTGGTATTTTATAGTAGCATATTGGAGAAAAACAAAACTTTCCATATGTGGTAGATTATATTTTCCCAAAATGAACACCATAGTATCTCCCATTTTGCATATTCCTTGGTATGACTTTGTCTTTCCTCCATCATTAGTTGGAGTTTAATACCCTTCTTCTTGAAACTGGGCTTACCTTAATGACATGACCAATTAAATGTGACATAAGTAATGTTCTGGAACTTCTGAGGCTATGTCACAAAAAACCTTGCCTTTCAGAGTCCAACTAAGCCTCTTGGAATGCTCAATCTTGGAAACTCCCTCTCAGAATGCAGTTGCTATACCATAGGAAGCCCAGCCTACCTGGAGAGGTCACAACCAGGTAGGCGATCTGGTCGATAGCCTCAGCTGAGTTCCCAGATCAACAGCCAGTCCTGTGACTGTGCCATCTTGGATGTCTAGCCCACTCAGACCTTCCTATGGCTGCAGCTGCAGCTGAACCTTGACTGCAGCTGCATTGAGACCTGATGTGTGAAATCCTGGACAAGCCCAGTCAAACCTCAGAACCATGAGAGGAAATAAAAAGTTGTTGCTTTTAGCCGCTAGGTTTGGGAATGTCTTCTTGCACAGAAATGGATGATACTCTGAATACTACAGAATTTGATTGGCAAAGACTTTATTTTGAGAAAAGCATAAAGAATCAAAACTGCTCTAACACCGAATGTGAGGAACTGCCTAGAAGGTACAGAGGATGAGTCAGACTGTCCCCTTAGCCATAGTGGTCAAGGGTTCTTAACAACAGCTTTGTAAGGAGGAAGGTAAAAACTGATATAGTACAAAGTATAGATTTAGTTAATCTCCACAAATCTTTAATATTAAGTCCTGTGTTAAAAATAAAACCACTAAAGATATCCTCATAACAGATCTGAAGTGGGTAAAACTTACCTGTTAGAAGTCAAGATTATAGTGCCCAATGTGAAAACAAAACAAAAACCTAGGAAAGTGACCTTTTGCAGGATTTCATTTTAACAAGGCTTATTTGTGACTGGGTGCATTTTAGCTATAATGATGTATATAATTGCATTTAAGAAGTGACTTTGAAACTTTTCCAGGTGATCCACAATTGATTTTCCCAAAATGTGCATGATGATCACCTGATCTCTTCAGTGATATTGAATCAGAATCACTGAATACTGAGTGATTATATAATTTATGCTAGAGAACTGTCAGAGGCAAATGTTCATTCAGCCTCTTGTGGTTACTAAGTCTTCCTTCCTTCTTGGCAATTTTAAGCGTAGTAGCAGGGGCTCAGAGAAAGAAATATGCAAACCTCCACAAAGTTGGCAGTACTGTAAGTATGGCAGTTGGCTTACAACTGGGAAGAGAAAAATAATTCTTTGGTTTGGTGCATAGCAGAGATATGATAATCACTATTTATGATAATCATGTTGTCTTTTGTAAAAACAGAAGCTCTTTCTAATTTTATAACTCCTTTAGAAGAATTGGCTGCTCATTTTATCTTGTTTCTGACCTTTATATAAAACCTAGAAGCTTGTATGGTAGAACTAACTGAATGTACTTGATGGTTACTTTTATATTGAGCTGTTTAGACAGTATGGGGAAACCCACCCATCTTCTATCAATTAGGGGTTATTACAGTGTTCCTCCTTTGGGAGGAATGCCTCCCAAAGACTTGAAATGAAGATTTAAAAAAAAACAACTTTTATTTGGCAATAATTATAAATTGAAAGGAAATTGCAAAGATAGTCCAGAGAGTTTCTGTGTACCCTCTGCCCAGTTTCCCACACTGGTAGTATCTTAGGTAACTGTAGTGTATCAACCCCTCACCACAACCCCTGGCATCCCACTATCCCTAACCCCTGCAAATACTAATCTGTCCTCCATTTCTATCGTTTTATCTTTTCTAAAATGTTTTATAAATGGAATCATACAGTATGTGATCTTTTGGGACTAGCTTTTTTCACTCACCATGATGCCCTAGAAATCCATCCAAGTTGCATGTATTGATAGTTTATTCTTATACCCATGGTATGAATATACCACAGTTTATTTTGCTATTCAGCTATTGTAGGACATTTTTGTTGTTAACCAGTTTTGGGCTATTACAAACAAAGCTTCTATGAGAAGTTGTATACAGGATTTTGTGTGGACGTAAGTTTTCACTTTTCTGAGATAAGCGCCAAGTGTGATTACTGGGTCATAATGGTAAATTAATGTTTCATTTTTAAGAAATTCCCAAACTATTTTCCAGAGTGGCTGTATTATTTTACATTTTCACCTACGAAGGGTGTAGTTGTTCTGCATCCTGACCAGCTTTTGGTATATTTAATATTCTTATGTTAGTTGTTCTAACAGATGTGTACTCATTGAACATCATGGTTTTAATTTGTGTTTCCCTAATGGCTAGAGATATCAAACATCTTTTCATATGCGTATTTGCTACCTGCGTATAGTATTCAGTGAAATGGTTCATCATGGTTTTTTTTTGCCTATTTTTAAGTTGGATTGTTTGTATTCTGTTATTTTTGAGAGTTCTTTATGTATCCTAGATATGAGAAATTTTTCAGATACGGGGTTTGCAAATGTTTTCTTGCCGTCTGTAGCTGATAAAGGCAATTTTATCAGTTTTTTTCTTATATGTATTGTAGTTCTGGTGTCTAAGAACTGTTCACCCAATTCTAGGTCCCAAAGATTTTCTTTAAAAGTTTTATAATTTTATGTTTTAAATTTACAGTTTACATTTATGATCCATTTTGAGTTACTCTTTTTATGAGGTATAAGATTTTTCTCAAGGTTAGTTTTTTGCCTGTTGATATCCAAATACTCTAGCACTGTTTCTTGAAATGGATTACCTTCTTCCATCCAGTTACTTCTGCATCTTTGTCAATGCTACTGAACTATTCGTCTATCCATTGGTTAATACTACAGAGTATTGATTACTGTAGTTTTATAGTTAATCTTGAAATTGATTACAGTTATTCCTCCTACTTTATTCTCCTATTTCAAAGTTGCTTTAGTTTTTCTAGCTCCTTAGTTTTTTCATGTAAATTTTAGCATAATCTTATCTGTATCTACAAAAACTCTCTCTGTGGTTTTGATAAGAATTATGTTAAACGATGTATCAGTTTTGGAGAATTTGCATCTTTACTATATTGGGCCTTCCAATCCAGGAACACATGGTATGTCTCTGTTAGATCTCTGATTTCTTTCGTCAGCATTTTGTACAAGTCCTGAACATGTTTTGTTAGATTTATTCTTACTTGTTTCATTTTTTTTCAGGTACTGTAAATGATATTGTATTTTTAATTTCAATTTCCACATACTCACCACTAGTATGTAAAGATACAATAGGTTTGTTTGTGTTTACCTTACATCCTGTAACCTTGCTCAACTCACTTATTAGTTCAAGGTTTTGTGGGGTTTTTTGTTCTTGTTTTTAGATTCCTTATTTTCGATATAGATGTTCTTGTCATGTACGTGTGGATATAGTTTTGTTCCTTTTTTATTGAAGTATAGGCTAGGACTTTTGATACTATGTTAAATAGAAGTGGTGAGAGTGGGCATTCCTGTCTTGTTGCTGAATTTAGAGGAAATGCTTTCAGCTTTTCACTGTTGAGTATGTTCTTACTTGTGGGTTTGTCGTAAATGGCCTTTATTATGTTGAGTTATGTTCCTTCTATATCCACTTTGATCAGATGCTTTTTCTGAATTATTGATATGATCTTGTGATTTTTATCCTTCTTTTTGTTCATGTGGTGCATAACATTGATTGACTTGTGAATATTGAACTATCCTGTGTCCCTGGAATAAATCCAATTTGATCATGGTGTATGATCCTTTTTTATATATTGTTGGATTTGGTTTGCTAATATTTTGTTGAGGGATTTTGCATCTATATTCATCAGAGATATTGACCCGTAATTTTTCCGTTTTTATAGTATCTTTGTCTGGTTTTGATGTCAGGGTAATGGTGGCCTTGTAGAATGAATTTGGAAGTGTTATGCCCTCTTCAGCTTTTTGAAATAGCTTGAGAAGGATAGTTGTTAGTTCTTCTTTATATGTTTGGTAGAATTCCTCTGTGAAGCCATCCAGTCCTGGACTTCTGTTTGTGGGTAGTTTTTTAAAATTATAAATTCAATTTTACTGTTAGTGATCAGTCTGTTCAAATTGTCTTTTTTTTCTTGATTCAGTCTTGGCAGGTTGTATGTTTCTGAACATTTGTACATTTATTTTAGGTTGTCCAATTTGTTGGACATATAACTATAGTATTTTCTATAAATTTTAGTTTCTCTGTGGTACCAGTTGTTGTTTTTCCTCTTTTCTTTCTTATTTTGCTTATTTGGATCCTATCTCTTTTCTCTTTGATGAGCCTAGCTAAGGGTTTATCAATTTTGTTCATCTTTTCAAAAAACCAGCTCTTGGTTTCATTGATATTTTGTATTGTTTTCTTTTTCTTTTTTGGTCTCTGTTTTATTTATTTCTTCTCTGATCTTTATTATTTCCTTCTGTCTGTTGACTTTGGGCTTTGTTTGTTCTCCTTTTTCTCATTCCTTTAGATGGTAGGTAAGGTTGTTTATTTGATTTTTTTCCTTCTTTTTTTGGGTAGGCATGTATTGCTATAAACTTCCCTCTGAAATGCTTTTGCTGCATCCCATGGATTTTGAAAAGTTGTATTTCCATTTTCATTTGTCTCAGGGTATTTTCTAATTTCTTCTTTGATTTTTTCATTGACCCATTGGTTTTTTAGTAGCATGTTGTTGTTTAGTCTCCATGTGTTTGTGCTTTTCCCATTTTATTTCTGTAATTGATTTCTAATTTTATACAGTGTGGTCAGAAAAAAATGATTGATATGCTTTCTATCTTCTTAAATTTGTTGAGACTTATTTTGTGGCCTAGGACACGGTCTATCCTGAAGATAGATCTTGAACTTGAAAAGAATGTGTATTCTGCTGTTTTTGGATGGAATGTCCGATAGGTGTTTATTAAGTCCAACTGGTCTAATGTGTCATTTAAGACCACTGTTGCCTTTGATTTTCTGTCTGGATGATCTAGCCATTGATGTCAGTGGAATGTTAAAGTTCCCTACTGTTATTGTATGATTGCCAATTTCTCCCTTTATGTCTGTTAATATTTACTTTATATATTTAGGTGCTTCTGTATTGGGTGCATGTATGTTAACAAGTGTAATGTCCTCTCATTGATCCCTTTATCATTATATAACTCCCTCTTTATCTCATTATAGACTTTGTTTTAAAGTCTTTTGTTAGTATGAGTATCGCTACCCTTGCTTTCTTGTTGTTTCTGTTTGCATGAAATATCTTTTTCCATCCCCTTACTTTCAGTCTATGTGTATCTTTAGCTCTGAAGTGAGTCTCTCATAGGCAGTATATAGAAGGGTCTTGTTTTTTATACAATAGCCACCTTATGTCTTTTGATTGGAGTATTTAGTCCATTGATATTTAAATTAATTATTGGTAGGCATGTACTTATTGCCATTTTATTACTTGTTTTCCAGTTGTTTTTGTAGTTCTTCTCTGTTCATTTTTCCTTTTTTTTTGGTTTCCTTGTGGTTTGTTGATTTTCTTTAGTAGTATGCTTGTGTTCCTTTCTAGTTTCTGTGTACCTATTGCAGGGTTTGATTTGTGGTTACTGTGGGGTTCATATATATGTTGATGGATAACTATATCTACTTGTTTTAAACTTGTAGTCATTTAAGTTCAAACGTATTCTAAACAATGTACATTTTTTACTCTCTTCCCCCACATTTTGTGTTTTTGATGTCACATTTTACATCTTCATACTTATCCATTAACTGTTTATTGTAGTTATGGTTGCTTTTATTGTAGTTATGTTTGCTTTTACAATTTTTTGTCTTTTAGTCTTTGTTCTGTGGTTGATTCTGTCCTTAGTATATAATTGCCTTTCCTAGTGGGATTTTCCCTTTCCTATAGATTCTACTTTGAGAATACTCTTTAACATTTATTTTATGGTAGATTTAGTATTGATGAACTCTTTTAGTTTCTCTTGTCTGAGAAGTTCTTTGTGACTCTTAGTCTAAATGATAATCCTGCTGGGTAGAGTATCCTACATTGCAGGTTTTTCCCTTTCAGTATTTTGAGTATATCATGCCACTCCCTTCTGGCCTGCAAAGTTTCTGCAAAGAAATCAGCTAGTAGCCTTATGGGGGTTCCATTATATATGATCATTTGTTTTTCTCTTGCTGCTTTTAGAATTCTGTCTTTAACTTTTGCCATTTTAATTATGATATGTATTGGTGTGAATCTGTTTGGATTCATCTTGTTTGGGACCCTCTGTGCTTCATTTACCTTGATATCTGTATCCTTCTTTGGGTTTGGAGAGTTTTCAGTGATAATTTCAAGTATGTTTTTCATCCCCTTCTCCGTCTCTTCTCCTTCTGGGACCCTGTAATGTGGATGTTGGTATGCTTAGTGTTATCTCAGAGATTTCTTAAGTTGTTTTCTTTTTTTTTTTAATTTGTTTTTCTTCTTACTACTCTGATTGGTGATTACCATTATTCTATCTTCCAGATCACTTATGCATTCTGATGTGTCACTTAGTCTGCTATTCATTCCTTCTAGTGTTTTTTAATTTCAGCTTTTGAATTATTCATTCATTAGCCTTTGTTGTATTTTCTAGTTCCTTGTTAAAGTCTTCTCTGTGTATATCAATTCTCTCCCCTAAGTCAGTTAACATTTTTATTATCAATGCTTTGAACTCTTTATCTGATAAGTTGTTTATTTTTGTTTCCTTAGTTATTTTTTCAGAGGTTTTCTCTTTACTCTTCCAATTGAGAGTGGTTCCTCTACCTTTTTATTTTGCTTAACTTCATCTCTATGAATTTAGGTGAAACAGTTACCTTTCACAGTCTTGAAGGTGTTACCCTGTGTGGGAGCTTCCCTTACAGATTGTGTACACCCAGTGCCTTTGGTGAGAGAGCTGGATTTCACATGGATGAAAGTTATATCTTTCTTCAGGTTATGCTGGTAGCTCTCACCTTGGTAGGGGGAGGAGCTGGAGATGGAGGGGCTAGAGCTGGTGCCAGGTGTGCAGTGGAACTACCCTTCTGCTCAGTGGCCATAACTGCTCTCTTGGCAGGTGGGGCCTGATACAAGTTGTTGGAGAAGAAGCCCTGAGTGTTGGGCCTCACCTGTCTCTGTTTCCTTTAAGTGTGTGTTTTTCCCTCTCCCTGTACTGGGAACCTTGCCCCAGCCAGGGTGGGTGGGGGTGGTCCTCAAACAAGTGGACCTAGGTGGGCTCTTGGCTTGTGTTGGATATGGACAGAGGTCCGACGTGCTGCCTGTGAAGGTGCCCATGGCTCCTCTGAGACGCAGCCTCCAGTGCGAGTCCCCTTTTTTCCTCACAGCTGATTACTGCCCCCAGCCTCTGCTGCCCCTGCCCTTTTGTGGAATAGCTATGCAGGGCAGGCGGGGCCTGTGTGGCCTCTCAGCGTGTATCAGGATGTGAACTGTGGTGGAGCAGCTTCTGTCAGAAATCTGGACTTCTTCTTAGGTACTTTTTGAGTAAACACCAACAATGGTCACTGCTGGCCCACCCAGGCTCCACCCCGGGACCAGGTTGCCTCCCCATCCCATGGTCGAGTCATTTCCGCAGTCTTGGAGGCCCCAGATACATTGTCGTGCTGTGACATGAAGTGAGCAGGGCTGGAGTGTTTGCTTGGCTTGGGCTGGGCTGCATGGTGAGGCAGGGTCATGGGAAACCTGGCAGCTGCTGGAGCAGACTTCTCTCTGCCCTGCCTCTGGGGCAAGCTTGCACATGCATGTGCCTTAGGAGTGGAGTCCAGGTTTCCCACAGCCTTTCTATTAGTCCCAGTGGTCCTTCCACCAGTGAAGAGGCCTTATCTCCCCTTCATGGGAGCCTAGGACTGTGGTATCCAACCTGTGGCCCCATCTGCTCACTCCCCCAGGTCGTGTCTGCCAGTGTAATATCCCTTTTCCTCTGAGTCCCTTTCCCCAGACACAGGTCCCAACCTGGTCGCTTTTCTTGCCTTCCTCCCTGATGATGTGTGTATCTTTCTCACAGTGTTGGTTGTATAGGAGTCCTTTTGCCAGATTCCAGTTTTCATTGAGAATTGTTCCACATTTAAATGTATTTTTGCTGTGGTTGTGGGAGGAGGTGAGCTCCACATCCTCTTACTTTGCCATCTTGATCCAAAGCCCTCTATTTCTTCCTTTTAAAGCTGTTTGCCTTTTATTTCTTTTTTATGCCTCACTGCACTGGCTAGAACTTCTAGCCTTATGTTGAATAAGAGTGGTGAGAGCTGATATTCTTGCCTTCTTGAGGATCTTAGGATGAAAGCATTCAGTCTTTTAAGTATGATGATAGCTTTACATTTTTTTAGATTAAAAGAAGATATAGAAGTTGCCCTCTATGCCTACTTTTCTGAGTTTTTATCATGAATAGGTAGGTGTTGAATTTTGTCAAGAGTATGCCTTTTCTGCATCAATTGACATGATCATGTGATTTTTCTTCTGTAGCCTAGTAATATGGTAGATTACATTACTGATTTTCAAATATCAAACTAGCCTTGCATTTCTGGAATAAACCTTTCCTGGTCATGGTGTATAATTTTTCTATGTCACTGAATTCTGTTTATTAATATTTTTGTTAGGAATACTTATGCCTATATTGATAAAGCATATGAATTTTTGCTTCTGGGCATGCTGTCTCAATCTATATCTCATCACCTGAGGAATAATACTTATCCCATATCATTAACTCTTCGGTCCTCTCCCTTCCACTTTTTTTCTTCACCTTCTTTTTAGAATAACAGATTCATTGCATTTTCTTATGCATAGCCACTTAACCATTCTTTTGTTGCATCTACTTTATCTGATGTTGCTTTTCTTCCTTTTACTCTAAAAGGTTTATTTTAGTATTTTTCCAAGCATAGAAAGTTTGCACTTTGATAGGAATTCTGGTATAAGTTAGTGAAAATATAATTTTCTACTATTTCACTAACAGCACTAGTTATAATTAAAAACTGAATTAAGATTAATAATAGTATAGTGTACTATTTATGCTGATGATATGTGTATGTATGATAAATGACCTAGAGATTCCAAAGTTTGCAAGTCCTACTTTAAAATAGGAAAATTTAGAAAAAAGTTGTTGATAAGGGAAATAGAAGCCAATCACAGGTAATCTATATCCCACTATATATTATGGAATTATTTGGTTATGAAAACAATAAATGGAAAAATGCACATATGTATGCACATATAAATATAGATTAATGTACATTTACATATGTACACATATATACATATAGATGCATATATCATACATAAATATATACATATATACCATAAGGGACAAATGAAATATCACCTGTCTCCTCATAATCATTAATGATAACTAATATTCATTTGATGCCCTGTGATAATTTACTTATCATGTAATCATTACAACAAACCTATAAGTAGCTACTGTTATAATTCTCTTTTTTAGAGGTGACAATTGATAACTACTGTGTAGTTGAACCAATGATTGAAATGAGACAACTGGCTCCAGAGCCTCTGATCTTAACCAGTCTCTTTTAGTGTCCAGTTGATTCATTCATTTAGTATTTATTGAGCATCTGTTATGCACCTGGTATTGAAAAAGATGAGGATATAAGGATGAATTAGCAGGATGTGTTCCACACTTTCAGGAAACCAACAGCCTAGTGGTGATACATAAATAAAATAATAGCCTCCCAAATTAATAATGACAAATGGGTATAGAAATGAAAGAAACGTACAGGGTACTTAAGAAAGAGGACTAACTTTGAAACTAAAGGAGGGGAGATGATATGGAAAGCCTCTTTATGTTAGGGACCTAAAGGATAGCTAGATTTTAGCCAGGCAAAGGGAAAGGTGGAGATGAAAAAACACTTTTCAGAAAAAACATAATTTTTTTATGCAAATACCCTGCAGTGAGAAAGACCTCAGTCCCTAAGAAGACCTAAAAGAAGACCAGAGTAACTTCAGCCTTGAGATTTCAGGGAATAGTAGTGTGTGATGATGCAGAGCAGGGATCATACTAGGCATCAGAGCACTTACCAACAATTTGGTGTATTAAGTAAAATACAGTAGGTACAGGATTGGAGGGGGTCAAGAATGAAGGGTGGATAACTGCAAAAGCCTTGTAGGTGGTTTGTATAGTGAAAAAGCAGGATTAAATGACTTGTATGCTTGTTCATTTGAGCTAAAGAAAAATTCCTAAGTGTTTTATTCTAGAAATCTCCAAGCATCCAAGGGCTTTTCCTTTTCTTACAATACCTTGATTTAATCTTTGTAGTGCTAGTAACTCAAAGGCAAAGCTCTTATTGGATTTATAATCCAATGAGAAATATAGTCCTTACATATGTGCCTGACTTAATGACTCCTGCTGAGATTGAATTGTGAGATGTTATCCATCTCCTCTCTGAAATATGAATTCTAGTTTAGTGGAATTCGTTGCCCATAGGGAGTTGGTAATATCACTTTTTGGTATGACTTTTTTTTAAAGCCCATCGATAATATATTTTAAAGTGAAAGCAATAGAATGCACACTATATATTTTCAGCTAGCTAGATGGAATTACATGCTAACCTTTTACTCTTGTCATAAAAGTTATCAAACATTCATAAATTAGCTTACAAAATGTATAGGCTTGTTAAAAGTTAAAACAAAATATTGATATGTATTTATATTTTTACATGCTTATGTATAGTATATATTTTGAAAGTATATTTTTATTAAGAATTTTGTTCAAGTTTAGCTGTTGTTTAAAAAAACATGATATTTTATATCGAATACCACCTTTCCCTCTGAAAGTGGATAGACAAAATGGTTGACAAATATAATCTATTTTATGTTTCTCAAGTACTTTTATATTGCATTTTCCTTTTTATCTTTGATAGGCAATTCTAAAATCCATAATTTTAAAACAGTTTATCTATGGAAAAAAACCAGGAATATTTTGAAAATCAGAAAATATACCATACCTTAATGGCATAAAATACAAAGCAACTTCATCTTTTGTGGCAATTTAATTAGTTCGATTAAGCATGCCACAACTAAAAGATCCCACATGCTGCAACTGAAGATCCTGCATGCCTCAACTAAGACCCGGCACAGCTAAATAAATATTTTTTAAAAAAGAAAGAAAATGGTGTTTTGCATACAGATGGCCAGTAGGCAGATGAAAAGATGTTCAACATGACTAATTATTAGAGAAAGGCAAATCAAAACTGCAGTGAGGTACCACCTCACACTGGTCAGAATGGCCACCATTAAAATGTCTACAAATAACAAATGCTAGAGAGGGTGTGGAGAAAAGGGAACCGTCCTACACTGTTGGTGAGAATGTAAGTTGGTACAGCCACGGTGGAAAACAGTATGGAGATTCCTTAAAAAACTAAAAATAGAGTTGGCATATGATCCAGCAATCCCACTCCTGGGCATGTTTCTGGAGAAAACTCTAATTCGAAAAGATACATGTGTCCCAATGTTCATTGCAGCACTGTTTACAATAACCAAGGCACAGAGGCAACCTAAATGTCTATTGACAGATGAATGGATAAAGATGTGATATATATACACAGTGGAATACTACTCAGCCATAAAAAGGAATGAAATAATGTCATTTCAGCAACATGGATGGATGTAGAGATTATCATACTAAGTGAAGTAAGTCAAGAGAAACACAAATATCATCTGATATCATCTGATATCACTTATATGTAGAATCTAAAATATGACACAAATGAACTTATGTATGAAACAGAAGCAGACTCACAGACATAGAAAACCAATTTATGGTTACCAAAGGGGAACAGGGATGGGGGAGGGATAAATTAGGAGTATGAGATTAGCAGATACAAACTACTATATATAAAACAGATTAACAACAAGGTCCTACTGTATAGCACAGGGAACCATATTCAATATCCTGTAATAAACCATAATAGAAAATAATATGAAAAAGAATATGTATGTATATGTATAACTGAATCACTTTGATGTACACCAGCAGCTAATACAGCATTGTAAATTAACTACACTTCTGTGAAAAAGAAAATGGTGTCTTGCTAGCAAATGAAAGGTAGAAGAGTCTTTATTCCACTTTCTGTGAGCCAGGAGTAAAATGAAATACGGATATCCACTATTAATTCATAGTAGTAATTCTGGTGTTTTGAATTTGACAAAGTGGGGGTTAAAAAGATCATAGTAGTCAGAGAAACTTGGGTTTAAATTCCAACTCTAATATTTACTTTCTTAGGCCCTAAGGCAAATTTCTTAACCTTTCTGAAATTCAATGTTCTAATCTTAAATAAGGGATAATAAAATTAACTGGTCAGAATGTTTTGGTGAAGACCTGAGCTAAAGTATGTAAAACTTATTTTCAATCCTAGCTGCATATTATGATCACCTAGAGAGACTTAAAAAATCCTTAAGTCAAGGCCCCACCTCTAACCCATGAAATCAGAATCTCTGGGGGCAGCACTCATGCATCAGAAAATTTTTAAAAGATCCCTGGGAGATTTTCTTCTGTAGCCAGAATGAAAACTGCTGATGTAAAAGCATGCGATCAGTGCCTTGCTTATGGTAGACGTATTATAGATGTTAGATGGAACTAACTGAAACTAGTTGCCTTCAATTTATATAAAACTTTTCCCTCCTGGAAAGATAAGGTGTAAGGTATATATAAAGTTTACTGAAAGATAGGAAAGGGTATAATAATTCTTTTTGGCACAGAAAGATACTTAATAGAAAATTATAAGTAGCCTCTTCTCTTTAGACTTAAATGTTGAAATTTAATTTAGCTTATCGTATTATATATCAACAGAAAGTTAATTAAAAATATGTGTACTTATAATTGTGGGAAGCATAGGTGAATATGGACATTAATTATTCATTCGACAATGCTTGAGTTTTATGATAAATGCATTTAGAATTACTTGTCATTTTTTTTTTCTTTTTTGGCTGTGCCCTGCAGCTTGTGGGATATTAGTTCCCCAACCAGGGATCGATCCCATGCCTCTTGCAGTGGAAGCACGGAGTCCTAACCACTGGACCACCAGGGAATTCCCTATTTATCATTTCATAAGTTGCCATCTTTATGCTCATTTCATTAAATTGTATTATGAAAAGGATCTCCGTATTGTTCACAAATTATGACACTAAAAGTGGTATATACTTTCCCCAATTTATTTCTAGCAATGGTATTATCCTTCTTTCAACATAACATGCTCATAAACCTCAGGTCAACCTTGACTCATTTTTCTCATTTCTTAAATACAGTCAGTTAACAAATTCTGTAATTTCTTCTTGTTCTGGATGAAATCCAGTATTTGTCAAACTTGACTATACATAGATCTTGTCTTCCAGTGAGATGTGTCTGGGAGCCATTAGACCTGAGAGGTGGAAAACTAGGCCAAAGGAAAGAGTCTCAGGTCCACTCCCTGCCTCCACTTCAAAGAGCAGCTCTGCTTTTAGTCATGTTAGGGTTCTTTGTATATGTGGTCTATTTATGTGTCATATAGTAGGGTTCATTTGAAAAAAAACGATTCCTCTGTTAAAAGGAAAGTTTGACAATCACTGATTCAGACTATATGGAACAATGCTAAAGAGTACATCACAATGAGCAGGAAAAAAATTATGTTAACTTGTGGCTTCAGACTTTCTCTTGGAGAAGAAATTGTCTTTGAGAGAATATCTTGATAAGTGATTTGGGTGACAATGCAGTTGGAGAGCATGAGTGAGCAGGAGATGAAGCACGGAAGAGAAAGCTAAACTGCTCTCTCTGCAGTTTGGGAGAGAGCAGAGAAGGGAAAAGGTTTGTGGGAAGAAAAGAAGGACAGAAAGCAGATGGCATAGTGACATGCTGGAATGGCTCAAATGACTTTTAAGAATAGAAGTTGCTGGGGTTTTTTTGTTGTTTGTTTGTTTTTTTGCAATACGCGGGCCTCTCACTGTTGTGGCCTCTCCCGTTGTGGAGCACAGGCTCCGGACGCACAGGCCCAGCGGCCATGGCTCACGGGCCCAGCCGCTCCGCGGCATGTGGGATCTTCCCGGACCGGGGCATGAACCCGTGTCACCTGCATCGACAGGCGGACTCTCAACCACTGCGCCACCAGGGAAGCCCAAGAATAGAAGTTTTTAATGAATAATCTTAAATTTGCATTCTGTGATTAATTTTTTTCCCTCAAACCTTCAATGAAGTTTACTAAACACCAAGTTTTATTTTGTGAATCATAGAAAAGGGCTAATTTCGACATATGGGTCCTGCTCTGCAGAATGCTGTGGTAATCCATAAACTGACCTAATGTGAAGCAGGAACTAAAACGTGCCTGAGCATATAAGCCTCTAGTGATTTGCAGAGACCTTGGGAAGAGCATCAGGCTTTATACAAGTCATGGAAAGGAAGTTTGAACTACTTATTATCTAGACTGAAAAGGGAAGGACAACTCTAGTCGATGAGTTAAAGGATATATGAGGAAGATGAAGCTTATTTTATTATTGATAATCTGAAAAAAAGTCTTTTTCTGTTTATAAACATACTTGAAATATTTACTTTTAAACTTTTCTGTGTGGTATTTGGTGTCATGGATGGCTAATAACTCTTTCCCTTGGTTTCTGAAATAATAAAGGAATGAAATACATTACCTTATTTTTCTTTGGTTCACCAAAAGGTCACACTGTGCTGGAAAATTTGATGTTATAATTCTTTTGTGGTTCTACTTAGAGACAAAATTTAAGCAAACAAGACAAAATGACATTTGAGGATTCTTTCTACTGTTGTGTATTCCTGGTTGAGTTATTTTGGCGAAGATATCCAAAGGAAGGCCTTTTTCCTTGCTTTGTCTAGACAGAAATATTAGAAAAGCAAGCCCTGTCAGCATTATGGTGTTGAAAAGATAGAAAAATGTCATTTTGATTTTTAGGAGGAACTGAAGAAAAATATTTGTGCTTTGAAGACAGATTTGGGAGTTAGCCATCTGTGTATCATAGAAAAAAATTCCGTTAGATATTGAAGGCAATTTTCTTGAAGACGTTTGTAGAGCTGAAACTTGGGGTAGGGAGATACTTGTTACCACCAGTTTATGAAACAGAAGAACAAAAAGGTTAGCCATGTAGATTGAAAATGAATTTCAAGTAAATCTTTTCTTTATTCTTTTCTTCGCACCAAATCTCAAAATAAGGTTGATAAATCCACTAAATATGATGTGTTGTTGGCCTTTTTACATCTCCCCGTAATGCAGTGCCTGCAGATAATGGAATCTATCCATAGTCTTATTACCCTATTTATGACTGGCTTTGAGCTTCGTAAACTCTCATAAGTTTTGCATTATGCAGCATCATTTAAAAGAGAATGGTGTTATAGTTGTTGAGGACATCTAATGATCTCAACTCTGATACTGTTGTGGATCTTCTTGACTCTGTTTTCTAGCTTAGAAGCTCAAATTTGTAATCGCTTAATAATTGAATTAGTTCTCCTTTGGGGAATCTCCAAGATAGTTACAAACATGATCTTTGCAGTATGAGGGGCAGTGCATTAAAGTGGAGATGAGAATTATTTGTTCCTCAAATAAATAAGTTACTTAGTATTTAAGCAAAGAGCCAAAATAAAGTCATATTCTGATTATTCATTTTCTAAATACAGTTAATCTCTTGAGTACATTAACGTTTTAAAGTGAGTTTATTTCAGACAAATGCAGATATTTAAGAACCTTATATTTGAAGTTTGCAAATCAAAATTCCATGGAACTTCCAAATACACTTTTTAGACATTTATAAAATTAGCTTATTGAAAAAAGAGATTGTTTGCTATTCAAAATTTAGTTATTAAAAATTTTTGTCTGGAGATTAAGTAGTATTAAACACCAGCAACATATTACTCAAATGCATAGCTGATCTTGAGTAATTTGATAACTTTTCTCAGTGTTTTTGATAAGGTCTTTTAAATAATTTGTTTTAGTGAAGCCATTGTGAATAAATGTGCAATGAAATATTCTGATGTATACAGTTTGTGGATAATGCCAATAATTTACTAAAATTCTAAGTAAAAATGCTTTATTATTTGTTGTTTCCTGATTCTCAAATTCTGAAAACGTGTTATCAAAATGCCATAGTATGTTGATAGAATATTACACCAAAAAAGGAGTTAGGGAGTTTCTTCAGGGGCAGTATCTGCATTCTCACGACATTAACTATGGGGACAGGCAATGTGCTGGGTATTTTACATACTTTTATTTACTTAATCTTCACAGAAAAGTCTCAGACTGTAGCATTTACTGTGTGATGTTAGGCAAGTTATTTACCATCTTCACATGCAAACCAGTTGTCTTTCAAGGGGAGATCAGTCCCTTGAAAGATATTACTATCTTTCTTTTGACTTTTTGTTCAGATTGTTCCCTCACTCATGGTTGAGGAAAAAATAAATTTTACTTTCAAGCTATGACTAGTACCTTGTAGTAGATCAGTGACAGCTCACCAAGATATAGTCATGTGGAAAACATGTAAGCATCGTGATAGCCTAAGAGTAATCTGGGGATAGTGTATGGATTTTGTGTTGGGTATTTACCTTGAAAAGCAAGGTTTAAGTCAGGCCCCTGATTTTCTTGCCTTTCACGTTACCTACATGTTAACTATGGCCATAGTGGGCAGCTGGATTAGGATTTGATTTAGCTCTAAGGACAATTTACCCTTTAAAGAATAAATTTAAGCTTCATTTTTCATTACTTAATATGCTGAAAATTGGAGGATTCAAAATGTGAAACATGGGAAATTTAGCTTAAAAGTATAAACTATTTATTACAAACCCAGTTCTTACAGCTCTGATATAAGTCCTATCATGGATTTGCTCCATTTCTTGGCAATAATGCTTACTGCAAGGTTTATACAAATTACCCATAACTTTCTACTTTGTTGGAGCACTTTAATCTTTACTCAGAAGATTTTGGCGTGGGGTGATATTAGATGTCATACCAAAGGAGAGTGCAGTGCATTAGATGAGGAAGTCTTGACATAGTACGTTTGTCAGTAAATGTGTCTTATCTGAATATTATTTCTTTATCCTTACTGTATGTTAGAGATATTTTTCTGAAGAAGGAATTACAGTGAGGATGAGCCTGCATTTTCAGGCAAGCTAGGATTGAAATTGGGAGAATCAAAGTCATTTTATCAAGGCCCTGTTAATCTGGTAAAGAGAAACTCATTCTTTCACCTGCTCCAACTTATACCAATTTATAAATGATCATATTACTCCCATGCATGTCACACTGGAGGTAGAGAGCCAGCTTTTTCCTGCTGTACTGTCTTGGGCACCCACTGGAGCAACATGTTAGTTCCTGCAGGACCGCAAGGAGGATTCTGGCTGTTCAGGAAATATAATATTCCCCTGTCTTGAAACTAGGTTTATCTTAGGAAGATGGCTGAGTGGAATGAGAATGTTAGTTTATAAATTCTGGAAACAATGTATGTGAGGATTTTTGTGTTTATGTATGTCCTGAAGCCAATTTTTCCCCAATGGGATTTCTCTTATTTTGCTGGCTTGTAGATAGCCTTCTCAATCCTATGTTTTCTACTCATTGTCATCTCACTGAATTGTATGACTTTCTGTTACTCTTTTGTTTGTTCACATGTCAGTAATTTTATATTGAAAAGTGAGAGTTCAGTTTGTATGAAGTACTTATGATTCTTACAGATTTCTATGAAAAATTCATCCTGGTCACCCTACCCCTTTTAATCAATAAACCACTGTTGAATATTATTAAGTTTCCCAAAAGCATTAACAAGAGAATTGAAAATAAGTCCATTTGTTGATAAACACCACTTTGCAGATCAGTAATGTTAATGCTATATATGATGGGAAATATATGGCTCTCTTATAATTACTTTTTTTCCATAAAAAAACTGAAGAAAATTTTTGGTTGAACCTTCCACATTCTGGGCCCTTCTTGCACAATATGACTTAGTAGGAGTCTTTAATCTCCTTTCCCAGTGAAAAGAGCTAATGTAGAATAACATTTAAATTTACCAATAAAAATTCAGTTTGAAATGATATAGTGTACCTAGTCCATTGGTAAAGCTAAGATTAGAATATATCACATTGTAGGTAAGCTCTAAGACTCCACTACCATTTCTTTTCTTGATTTTTGATTTCCTTAACTCAAAATCTTTCGTGTGGCAACCCAAGTGCATTGTAGGGATATAGGCTTTAGGGAACTCCCAGAATTCCCTGGTTGCTTAGAAGTAATACATGGAATTCTAAAGAACTCTGTGTCTTTACATTTTTCATTATTAAATAATTACCTTTTAAAAATAATGGAGCACAAGCAAACACAATAATTTTAGACCCCACCGTTCCTATCGTGTAGTGGATTCTTCCATTAGAAATATCTTTAAATCTTTCAACAAATTATCAGATTCTCTGTTAGTATGTTCAGCTGGTAATATTTTCTTGGATTCAGTGTTTGAATATAGTGTATCTTAGTTGGTTGCTTTCACTGTTGCAGTAAATTACTTGGCTGTGTGAGGATTTTTTCCTGTTTGTCTTTCCTTTAGCATCTGTGCATCTGAATGATAGAAAATTAACAGCCCTCTTGTTCTGTGATAGGATATGAATCCCTCTTGTTGTCCCCTCTTGTCGATATCTGTTCTTTCTTACTCTTTCCCATATCACTAAATGGCACCTTCATCAACAAACAGATGAAAATCTAGGATTGATCCTTTGAGACTCCTGTTTCATTCATCCCACATTAATATACCATGAAATCCTGAGGACTCTAACCACAGAATATATCCTGAGGGCTACTTCCCGCCTTCTGTACCGCTGCCACCTTAATCTAAGCCACCATCATCCCTTGACAATTCTACTAAAACAGCCTTCTAGCTGATGTCTCTGCTTCTGCTTTTGCAGTAGCAGGATTAATCTTTTCAGCCTACCAGCTAGTGTCCTGCTTAAGACATCCCAGTGAATCCCCAGGGCACATACCATAAAGTCAAAATTCCTTATCAAGGTTTACAAGGCCCTATACCATCTGGCGCCACTGATCTATTTTAACACATCTAATAGCAGTAGTTCCCTTTCCAACTTAGCTCCAACCCCACTGGCAGACTTTGTTTCCTGAGCAGCTAAGCCCTTTGCCTTCCTAAGGACTCTACATTAAATCTCATTCCTGGAACACATGGAATTAGAAATATGCAACTGTGGTGTGGCAAGAACTTCTCTATGAGGTAATAAAGTGGACTCTTGGGTGTTGACATTCCTGCTCCCAAAGTGTAAAAGGCAAGAGGCTTACACTTGGTGAATTCTTTGCTCTATGTTGACTTAAAATATTACACATAGGCATCCACCAAGTGGAAAAAAATACTATTTGTATCATACATTTGTTTCATATTTGTATCACTCGTTTGCTTCTTGGGTAGTAAGAGGAAATGAAAGCAACCTTACATATATACACTAATATGTATAAACTGGATAACTAACAAGAACCTACTGTATAAAAAAATAAATAAAATTCAAAAAAATATATATATAATGTACCCTCAAAAAAGAAAAAAAAAGCAACCTTAAGTTCAGCCTAATTACGAAGTGTTTAAACCCAGCAGCCTTCACGTCTGGCCTAGTTCAGTTCCTCTGCCTCATTTTGTCATAGTTGGCTTTGTCTTGTCATAAATACCACATCCACAGAGAAGACTTTCTAATGCCCAATCTGAAGAAGTCACTTAATCATTCTGTTGCATCAACCTGTTTTTAGTATTCTACATGACACGCATTTCTGAGTTTTTCTTGTTTGTCCATTTGTTTAGCTAACTATCCATCCATGCTCCCATACATTCAACTACTGTCTTCCTTCGCTAAAATATAATCTCCAAGGGAGCAGGGACCTGTGTGTCTTATTCCTAGCACCTAGAACAGTGCATAAAATAAATATTCAGGAAATATTTGTTGAATGAATTTTTTATTTCAGCAAGTAATTTCAGCTGTTGAATAGTTTATGTTCCTGAGATATTTAAGTAAAAAATAGCAAAAAGTTAGAATATTGCTACAATGACCTCTCTTTATAGGGTATTCTGGAACTAATGATTGAGTTATGGTTTGTGATTCCATTTCATACAATAAATAAATTATCCTGTTTAATTATTTTCAACTGACAAAAGTTTGTCTCTCTGAGGATACGTTTTTCCTAAATCGGATTTTATGTACACTAACAGTAAAATAAATTCAGGTATAAAAGTTTTAAGGTTTTCTGAATGAAATAGAAATAAATTAGTTCCATAGGAGCTGAGAAAGGAAGTGGATTCCTCTATTTTGTAATCCATGCTGTATTTGTTACAAGGACAATTTTAGTATTCCATTAAATACCATAATTACAAAGACTTTTTTGTGTTTTTAATTTTTGACCTAGTTAGAGTGATCCTTGTAACTGTTGTTCCGGGCATGCTTCTAGGTTCCTTATCTACCAATTTAGCATGTTGTGTGTATGCGACAGTCACTACCCTCAGTGAAAGGATTTCAAAGATATTCAGAAAAGACATTCTCGAGGAGTTCATTATAGAGCAGAAAGTCACACAGATAACTAATCATGACATTACGTGATGTGTTTTCTTTGTGCTGTGAGTTGAATGCTGTGGAAAAGTAGATGATGAAGTAACACCTTGCTTAGGATCTTTGGAGAAGTCTTCATAGTGAATGTTTGTTTTAATGATATCTTCACATTTGTATACCATCTGAAGAAAAAAATTGGACACTCTTAAAGAATAAAGTATCTTTATGATCCAAATAACTGTATCTCTAATGGTGGAATTTTTGATAGGTGATAATCAATGGAACAAATAGTTTGGTAATTAAGTCTTTTCCAATGTCCTTATCAGAAGGGCCAGTTTCAGATACTTAGTGAGGTCCTAGTAACTTCCTGACAATGTTAACCATCTGGCTCATGCACCCCACTAATTCTGCTTTCATTCTAAGGTTAGTGAAGAAACAATGGCAATTTTAAAATAATTTTTCATGCTTACCTTGTTGATACAATATCAGGTTGTAGAGAAGTGCAGTTGATATCCAAAATGTCAATGTACACAGCTTCAATATTAGTAAGCTACAAAGAAGAGTTAGTAATGTTCTCACATTTTTGTTCCTCACTTTTGTACTTTGAGATCAGCATTGAATCAAACTTGAAATTTCCTGGGGACCAGTGAAAAAGAGAGCCTTATTAAGGGAAAAGAAGAGCAAAACAAAAGAAAAATACAATTGTAGAGTAAAATGTGCTGTTTTGATTCAAAAGCCCATATATACTGAAGACCAGGATATGATGAGGACAAAAATATGTTGCTTTTCTTATTTATCTTTAAAGCTGTTCATCTCTTGCTGTTATATCCAGCAGGCTCTTTGAAGAGCTATTATTGTGTTTTGACTTCAGAAGCAAAGGATACATTTTGTGCTTCAGTGCGATATTTATTTGGTTGACAAATACTTATAGAGTACTTAGTTCTGGTTACTGTTTTGAGAGCTTTACATGTCATTTAATCCTCATAACCATTCTGTGAGCTAGGTACTATTATTTTTTGTTATTAAATGAATTCTTTTTATTGATTTGATAAAAAGTTGTTTAAATATTTGCAGTCATTAGGTTAAATTATGTCCTTATATGGTGGTTTTAATTACATTTTCTCTCCTTAAGGTATTATTAGTATTCCAGTTTTTCACGTGAGAAAAATGAGACACAGAGAGGTTAAATAACTTGTTCAAGGTCACCCGATGGTCTGCTCCAGAACCCAGGATCTCAGATTCCAGGCTCTGTTGCCTTTCAGTACTGCATTCATTCTACTTGAGTTGTTTTAGTTTAATGGACTGCAAATTGCAATTTGAACAAGTAACAATTTATATGTAGATTTTTAATTTGGTAAGGAGAAAGTTTTAAATGCAATAAGAGATGGATATATGTAAAAATTATAATACACATATTTCTAGAATTTTCTGGATGTAAAATATTTTGTTTAAAATTTGGGGACATGGCCCAGATTGAGCTGACAAAAGCCCAGGAAAGTGTAATCTATGAAAACACATTTGTTTTAAATCCCACAAATTCTGTGCTTGCCATTCTACAGAATTACATAATTTGCAAGTCCTAAATGGTTACCAGCTGATCCACTTGAATGATTTTGTTTATTCTCTGAGAGGATTTATGTAAGTGCTGTGATATGTGTAGCTATGATACTCATGGGCAGAGTCGTCTATATATTTTTGTCTGAATGTTCATCTGTATTTTCAAAGCAAAGAGAATGTGAGTGTGCTTTTTTGTTGCATCTCTTTGCTGCTCTGAGAGACAGATACATATATAGACACATAGGTAAATTAAATAGGTAGGTAGGTAGACACTTAAAATATTCTTCATTAGATTGGAAAATTAGCACTAATGACTTCATTATCACTTAAATCTGAAGTAGACAACAGATAGAAGAGATCTTTATACGTTTGCAGGGAATGTCACAGAGGACAGATGGCAGGGAGCCATCCATGGGGACTGGGATTCACTATCAAGACTCTAGTTCTTAGAAATTCTTAAGGAAGAAGAATGTATTACAGGAATTGGGATTCCAGACAGTAAGGAACTAAGACATGGGACCAAAGATCCAGTTAGTAGAATAGAACAAAAGTCCCCTTTTTTAGAACTAAGGTAAAAGGTCACGATGGAACCAAGGTGAAAGGCTGGATATTCCACAAGTTTGACTTCCCACACTTTCCCCAAATAGGGGAAGCTTGATTTCAGAATTAGGTGAGATGTATAGGTGAGATCTAGAGGCCCAGTTTTTCAAATTTAAAAGGATCTGGGGCAGGAAGTCAGGAAGTTCAGTATATTTCCTTGCAGAACATCCCTTTCTTCTTTCGTCCATTTTAAAGTAGCATCAGATGAACATTAAATTATTTTCCTTTGGTTTAACAAACATTTTGTTTTTCCCTGATTTATTTAAGGATTAATTTTATAACAGATGAATTTTTGCTTTGCAAAATATATTTGGAGGGTCTAGCAAAATAAAATGAGTGTACTTTTTGACCCAGGAAGTTCACTGTGTAACAGAAAAACTGAAAGTGGCTGTATACACTTTCTCTCCCTCTCTTACTTTACGTACGTATATGCTGATATTTTCATAAAACATTTTTTTCTGGAAAAATAATTATTTTTCAGGACAGAGAGATGTGGGGGAGAGGAGGATGTACCTTTACTTTACTAACCTTGACCATGTTCTGCTGTTAAAAACAAGCCGTCATCTGAGCAAAGAGATTATGGAATTTGTTTTTTTTTTTCCTCTTATACTCTCTCTCTCTCTTTCCATATATATTTACAAAGCTTTAATAAATGATATTTTTCTTCTGGTATATAAACATTTTTTAAAATTTCATAAAGATTAATTTTGTATAAGAAGATGAATATTTGAAGAATATAAGTTTTTACATAAATCAAGCATATGGAAAATTTGTACCAAGCTATTGCTGTAAGTACTACACTGAATTACCAGCCTCCTGTCATTTTTGGTATATTTTATACTTGAAAATACACAACTATGCAGTTTATTAAGTCACCAGTTGGCTTGGGGCCTGGATTTTATATGTGTCTAAAATCTATAAATAAGAAAAAGCGTAAATGTATTTTAGAATATATAAAATGCTTTTCACTTAATTTAGTGTTTTATATAAATTTTGCCTGTATTTATAGTCATGACCTCAAATATCCCATAAAAATAGGGAAGAAAAATCAAGACTAAGGCAGCTGCGTTCATATTTTTGGTGGATGTTCACATAGAAATAAAATAGCTGCTTTTGCCCTAAGTCTCAGGCACCGAGTTGATATCAGTAATTTAGGGCCATTATCCGTCTAAAATGTCCCTCTCTATGACTGCTCTGCCGAACCCAGCAGGCCTTCTCAGCTCTACATTCTTAGAGGCTGAACTCTTTTCCAAGGGGGTAATTTTGTCTTGGTCATAGACATCTAATGTGGGTATTACCGTACATGACCACTCTTCCCAGGGATAATGGCACACAGCTGGTCTGTCAATTGTACTTAGAAGTATGACGTCAGGTTTATTTTGCTGCCAGCAGTACTGGGAGGCCAAACCTTGCGTTGGCTGGGGAGACGATAGAATAGTAATAAATATTTTGCTGTTATATAGCACTTGTTTGTAAAAACCTTAGAGTGCTTTTGCAAACATTAATTAAGCCTAACAACAGTCCTCTTAGGTTGGTGTTATTACATGATGTACATGATGTACATTTTAGAAAATTTTTTTACAGTAATATCCAGAGTTGGCTTATTAGACTATGGTTAAATGACAGAGCTGACTACAAAAAAAGGTAGTTTGCATTCTTTGGCTCTGATAACCAAATATTCTCTTTGAGAAGGCAAGGGAGCATGCCTCTAGGTTGAAGTGATGTTACATTTTCAGCTGCTTGAGAGCAGGGATTCTTTTTCCATTTTCTTAGCTCTTGATCTCCTCATGAATGATATCATTTTATTTTTCTTCCTATGTATGTTCCTCATTCTCTGTTATGTCTTTCTTGACATATGGTCGACACCTCACACATTAAATAGGCCTAAAGATGAAATGTCATATAACAATGCTTCCATGGAAGTAGAAGGTGTTGTTCATGCATGCTACTGCTGTGGCCTTTTGGGAAGGAAAAAACAAGGTGTTCCCCCTTAACATGGAGTATAAAATCAGATAGGATCTGACTCACTCTTAGAATATTAGTATTTATATTACCAAAAAGGGCTTTGTTATACCATTTTCATAAATATCAGAGTGTTTTTTATTGGACTACATTGACATTAGAAACTAAATGTGTTTGCTTTTCATACTTTGTAGTTAAGCTTTTTTTAAATTTGTACTTGTCCTTTTCAAGTTTATAGGTCATCTTTCCTTGTACATATAATTAGTATATTTGGGTTTAGGGTTATTTTTATTTTTAAAAGATACGTACTTTGAATCCTCCTAATTATATGTATAGATCTGGGTGGTATTCAAATAATTCATAAATCAGTTGTGTATAATTATTAATATAAATTGAATGATATTTTTGTGTGTGTGCTAGAGCAGACTATTAATGTAGCCCATTCTGATACTAAAACAAAATAAATATGAAATGCTGGTAGTTTGTTCAAGCTTTTAGATGAATTTAAATCCTTAAATATATTATTAACAAAGCACTCGAGAATTTTAACCATCTTATAGGGAAGTGGGAGATTACCAGTTTTAAGACATTTGCTTTTTATGGCTATTTACAGTAGCAGTTTGAATGAACAGGTGTTAGATACATGTTGTATAATATGCCAGAAATAAGGAAGGCTTTCAAAGATAAGGAATAAAACATTCCATCCTTTCTACTGTATCACTTTAGTCAGAGTTATCCTAATATATTCTCACTTGGAGGCTTCTAAAAAATTGTTCAAAGAATTAAAGCACTCTGTAAACAGATCAAAGTCTTGAGTGTCTAATGTAGGCTTAGAAATCCCATAATGTTCATTAGGTAAAATAAATACAGTTTCAGAGATTTCCCTTTGAGTTAATAAAAATTTTCTATTGGGACAAAAGTTTAAGCATTCAGTTTTTTCTGATCTTTAAAATTTTGTACCATAATGGTATTGTTTTATAAACACAGTGATTATAACATTCTCTATCCCCTTATTTCAACATCCACTAAAGTAAGAGTTTGCACTGGCTTTTAAATTTATTATATTTTTGAATTGAATTAGAATTTGAAATATTGTGAAGCCATAATGTCAAATTTAAAAATCACATAAATTTATACCCTTTATTTTCATACTCTAGCTTGTTTTATTAGTGTGCCTGAAAATCTGTAGGAGCATAATGTTGTTATTTCATATTTATATTAAGCACATATCTATCAGCTAAGTATATCAATGCATCCCAAGATCAGTGCTTATCTCTGGCCCCCAAGAAACATCATTTAAAAGTGTTCCTTCCATTCTTCCTATCCCTACAGAGAAATAACTTAGGAAATTTAAATTCTATAAAATCTCTAGGATATCCCACAATAGCAAATACATGGATACTAATAGACCAACATACACAATAGAGTAAATAATAAGGCAACTAATTTTTTTTCTATATATTTGACACATTTATGATGACCCAGTTTGGGTTAGATGCTCAACCATGGGAAAATCATCTGAGAAGATGAGCTGTCATTTGAACCCTTTGATTGGAAGGAATATTTGCTAGAAATAGGGGACTGAGAGACAAACCAATATCTATTATGAATACCTGTCATTTAATGAGCATATATGTGTGTCATGTCAGGCACTGGGCTGGGCACTTAATATCCATTCTTTCTAAAGAGGAGAAAAGAAACAAATGTTAAGGCTGATTATGGAATATCTGGTATACCAGTTTATGTGAGCTATAGGTGTGGGCAGCAAAGTTTCACTTCTTTTTCAGAGGACTGGGATCTATGAGTCGCTTATTTAGTTTGTAACAAGTTATGATCTAAAAAGGGTATGACTTACAAATGTGAGGTATTTCTATTAAATCCTGGGAAAGTTTGTTTCCAATACCCACTTATACTGTTCTTTGATGCTGAAGGATCCATTGCTGCCTGCCTGTGTGTGTGTGTGTGTGTGTGTGTGTGTGTGTGTGTGTGTGTCTTAATGGGATTTGGGTCTGTGCTTCCTAGCTATGAATCCTTATTAATTCTAAGACTACTTAATGGATTTTAACTCTTTTACTTTCACTACAGATTTCACAAACTTTACAACACACAACCACATACATACATGCATGTATATAAATCAGTGTTTCTTCTCAGAGGTGCATCTGAAGGGGAAAAAGTAAATAATCTGAACTTTGGAATATCTTCCTGTTATAAAGTGCATTTGCTTATTTTTTAAGCAAATGAACATGCCCAGAATATTACATATCCAGAGAAATTACATAATTTATGAATAAGCTTGAACCTTAGGATCTTTTATTCTGGAGTTATATTAATATCTACTTATATAAATAAATAAATTATAGTGATGCATGTCATGATTACTCATACCAATCTTCCTCTTTAACAGATATATACCCACTCAATTGGCAGGGCAAAGGTGGGTGACAGAATAATACTGTTTAAACTCTTTTCCATTTTTTTTTTTTTTTGGAAAAGGATTTAATTAAACACATCTGTTCCTCTGCAATTGCTCTTACCAAGCCTACACAGTTTCAGGACTTCTGCTGGTTCATTCTGTTCAGTAGCTATAACAAAGAAATATTATATATAGAGAAAAGATGTATGTATTACTGCAAAATTGGTTGTGAGAGTAGGACAGATTTTTGGGGTGGCTAGGGTCAGATGAGTTTTATGCTATGATTTATTATAAAAATAAAACCTTTTCTGACTTGCATGTAGGAGCAGGGATTTCTCAACCCTGCCTTGTGCCCCTAGTAAGAAATTTAGAAACTTATAAGAAAATAAGTTGTTGGATGAAAAATCATGCCTCAAAGTGTGAAGATTAATACAGTTTGTAAGTGTAATGAAATTAATAAATTTGAAGCATGATAGAGGGGATCAACTTAATTGTTGAACTGTGTAAGAACAATCCACGTTTTAATTTTTTTTTAAATACAGCAAAGGCAACAAAATTGTTTCCTTCAAATCCAACATACAAGCTTTGATCACAACCGCTAAGAGACTTTCTCACTTACCCGTAGACACCATCTTGACACTCCCAGAGAGATCCTGTGCCACCTGCCATTCGTGCCACACTGTTGTCATTGCTGCTGTGGGATGTTGGCCTGGCGTTCTCTTTCTGAACCTTAGGGTTTGTCCTACTACCTCTTCTCATCCAGCCCATGATGTTCCACCGTAGTGGCAGGACTGTTTATACCACAATGTTGGAGTTTTGCTTGGTGTCACTCCTCGCCCAGTTCTAGTGCTAGCCCCCTTACCACCTCACCAAAGCTGAATTTATACTCAATACTTTTTCTTCTCTCAGAGTGAGTAAGACATGTCCTCCCAGTCATTTTGGTATTTACTTCCAAATTCAGGCAAATTGGCTTTTACTTCTTCTCTCTGCTAAGATTTCTCTCTAGAGTCTCACTCTAGCAAAATTTCCTCTACTGAGTTTTCAGGTTCAAGTTTCTTTTTTGAGGACCTTCCGTATGGTTAGAGGAAGCCTATGTCACCTTATAATTAAAGGCCTTTTCATAGAGTATTTTTTCTTTGATTTTTAAAAATTTATTAATTGAAAATATGGTCAAAACTGGTGGGAGAGAGAAAACAATTCTTCTGATATATATACATATATATGTATATATAATATATATACATATATATGTATATATAATATATATACATATACATTATATATAATATATATACATATATATTATATATAATATATATACATATACATTATATATAATATATATACATATATATTATATAATATATAATATATATGTATATATAATATAATATATACATATATATTATATATATACATATTATGTGTATATAATATCTATACATATATACGTGTATGTATAATATATCTGTACATATATTTTTTCAAACTCTTCCTAGTATTAATTAGAATATTGTTATCATTTCTTTTCTCTATGTGCACTATTGTTTTACTTGTTTCTCTTTCTGGTGATTTCCTTTCCAGGGAGAAACTAACTTTCTAAAAATTCATATTACATAGAAATTCAATTAAACATGTAGTGTAACCCTTCTTTCCTGGAAACAAATAAAGGTGGCAAGAACACAGTCTCTGCTCTTTAGGAGTTCTATTTTTGGAAGCAAACACATAAATCATTATACCATAAGGACGAATATAATAGTGATATAGGAAAAATATTAATCATTATTTCATGTATGCTAGAAATATTCAGTGACTGACCAAACAAAACCCAACAAAACAGAAACAAAAAACAACAAACCCCCCTCCACGCCAGAAAAACGTTGTTTAGCCTGGGAAGTTGAAAGCTTAAGAAGGATATGATTGAAGACTAAATGATTACAAAGCAAAGGAAGAGTTAAAACGATCTTGTTCTCAAAATCTTGATACATGGATACAAGAACAATCTATGGCTGCTATTGAACCTTGAAAGAGACACGACTGGGTCAATGGAAAAGAATACTTGCTTTAAGTTTTTTTTAATGCCTATGAAATTTGTTATGCTAACATATAGTAGAGTAGGAATACATATAATTGAGTCAAAAGAAATTTGAATGAGTTATTAATAGTAAAATCTATATTTACATGGAAAATTGAAATATGTTTGAGATTGTGAGTGATCTTTGAGATTAAACCAATACTTTTGTTTTTGGGGGTTAAAACGATCATTCCCCTATTCTAAAACATGTATTTCCATTGGTGTCACTGTTTATACCTGATCTGGTCTGTTATGATGCAAAAAATGTTTACTCTCTTGTGAGATGGGAATTATACTCAGCTGAAAGGCTATATTTGCATTGTATCAGAGATATAGGGAAAAACCTGAAATTAGTTAGTACCACCATTCTTTTATTCCCTGCCATCTGGGGTAACATTACAAAATACAAGCTCCCAGGGTCACCCATGCTCACTAATAATCTTATTATACCACTTCATTCTTTGTACCTCTATACTTATCCTCCCTTTGTTGTTCATTTCAGAACTCTTCCCGTTATTCCCTAGAACTATATCACCTTGAAAACAAATTTGACCTCCTTAAAGAACACCCTTCCCCATCCTTTTCCATTAACCAAAAGATAGTTCTCTCTTGCCACCATTTGCAGTGATGTCTGCTCATATACCCACCCTCTGAATGTCATGAGTCTCAGTGGTGTTAGTGGGAGTTCATTCACCTTGCCCTTTACTACTAAATCCACAGAGTGTATCTTTTCTATTGTGTTAACATTTCTTTCTCTGAAGCTCATAACGTTTGGCTATTCCATCCTCTATCCTGAGCTACCATACCTCAGCAATTGTTACAGATTAGAAGACTATAGAATGATTTGGCCTTAGTTTAAGGTTACTTTCGATATGGCCTACCACCAAACTGGCAAGCAAAGAGTACACAGGATACTTGCAAGACTGAGGATAAAACTGACTGAATGCTGGTCCCAGTGCCTCCCTTGTCCTCTTGGTGTGTGCCCAAGGTTCAGTGATCTATATAACAAGCAGAGACTGAATAAGCCTCCAGATCCAGAGTAGCCCAGAACTTCTCTCTCTCTGCTTTTTAATGTGAATACCGGGAGAGTGGCTACATCAGCATTCCAGTGTCCACCATATTGTTGTATGAGGAAATTCATGATACATCACAGTAATATACATTCTTACTGTGGTGCCAACCTACAGCAGAACTCACCAGGCTACCCAGCCCCTATTTATTACCACTTCTCTCATTTTTTCTCTATATTTTCTATATTTCTCTCTATCACTTCTCTATATTTTTCAGCGATTATGAAATTGACTTAGAGATTTTCCATTCAAGTTCGGCCATCAGGTGAATGACTTGTGTGTCTCTCTGGATTGCCCCATCCACTGCCTAGTCTCAGATTTCTTTCACTTACTCAAATCTAATAACTTTTGACCCACTCTTCCTTAGCAGCCTTCTTACATTGGGCAGTTGGTGTGTTATAGTGGAAAGAGTATACGCTTCAGAGTTAAATAAGTCAGATTTTACACTCCAGGTCTGCTACTAACTAGCTGTGCAAGGTTGGGCAAGTCATGTTAACTTTACTTGTCTTTGGTTTCTTCATCTATAAAAGTACTCAGATAATTAAATGCAATGGCATATATAAAATGCCAAGCACAGTGCCCACAGATTCTGAAAAATGCAAGTTTCAACTCCCCTTCATATGGCTATATAATAGATCTTATCCTTGTATAGAATTTTTAGTCTCTGACATCTTAAACTACAATATCTCATTTTATAATCATAGCTTCTTATCCTTTGGATTTACCTGCTATCTTTGCTCTCGAAGTTCATTCAAACTTTTAATCTCCTGATTCTTATTTTTTCACCAAGTCTATTAAACCCCTCTCCAACTTACCTTTTTTCCCCTCTACTGGGCATAGTTCCATGAGTAAACGCTCCCCCTATAAGTATGCTTATGTATGAGTCCTTGTTGACTCTTTCGGTCAATACTTATTTTTCTGAATGGGTAATACCAGGCAGGAATCACCCCTTACAGAAGGTTTCTTATCAGGTCCAATTCTGGTTCGAATATGTTACATTAGCACAGTTGCTGAACCCAAGTTCATGTGCCCAAAACACAGTGAGGCCAAACAAACTGAAACATCGAAGTTTGGAACAAAGAAAGGTTTATTGCAAGGGCCATGCAAGGAAAATGGATGGTTCCTGCTCAAAAGACCCGAACTCCCTGATGGGTTTCAGGGAAGAAGTTTTTATAAGGAAAATTTGCAGGGGAGGGCTGCAGGGTGTGTAACCCTCCTCTGATTGGTTGGTGGTGAGGTAACAAGATGGTGTTCCAGGAATCTCAATCATCAACCTTCTGGTTCCAACAAGTCTGGGGTCCACATGCTTGTGCTCAGCCTGAAGTTACCATCCCCCACCTGGATGGGGGCCCTAGTTTCTGTAGAAGAACTCAGAGATGTGTATCAGATTGTTATGCACATTCTCCAAGGAAGGCCCAGGCCCAATGCTCTGCTGTTGTTTCTTGCTGTATCCCCTCACTCTCCTAATTAGTAACTGAATCTGCCCTATGGAGCTCAGGGAAGGTCTAGGAGGCTGAAAGCCTTTTTCCTACAAACAACATATGGGAAACAGAAAGGCTTTGACCACAGGATCTTGCTTGGTTTCACAGTGATTGGCTATAAATAGTGATCAGTGAATGCTTGCTAAATGTGTGAATGTGAATGGGTCTCAACCAGAGGTTTTCTAGTCATAATATTGAAAGATTCTTTTTAGTACCTTCCTTTCTATTATGTTTCCCTGAGGCTGGTAAGAAAGTAAAGGAACATCTAAAAGTGGTAAAATTTAATGTACAGTAAATTTCAAGTGCTCTTTTTATTGTAAAATCCTACTTTTGAAGGTTTCTCATCTCTATAGTACTAATTATTCATGTCTCATTGTGCACATTTCAAAGCTTCCTATATAAACGTGGAGAAATCCTGTTTGACTTTACATTTGATGTTTAATCGAAGGTTATATTTGATTTAGTCCACAACAGTTTTTTGTAGTTAATAAGCTATGGTGTCAGAATTGTTGGTCATTTAAAAGTAAATGACTAGAGACAATTAGTAGCTAAATTATAAAGTCCTTACTAAATTTGGGAACACTTTTTACTTCTTGCCCTGATTTAACTTCAGTTTAGTGAGCAAAGTAGTGACATTTGAAGTGAAATAGTTAATGTTCCAAGGCAATTGGGATGGCAAACACATCTTGTTAGTTTATTTAATGAAAATGGTTCCGTTTAAAAATCTGAAATTTTTTTATTATGAAGTACTGTCACAGGCGCAGTAAAGAGGCAAGTGTTGTGCAGAGATTAATACAAAAAGTCACAGTTCTTCCCTCACGGGGGTGACAGTCCAAAGAAGATAGAGTGCTTTTTATCAAAGGGTTCCAAATGAGTGAGAAGACTAATTTGCACTGTTCTTTTTTTTCTCCCTTATATTTGCAGTCTTTTATAATTGGTATGGTCAGATATATCTTAATGTACATTTTTAATTTTCGCTTTTTTCATGATCAGTCCAGTTCCAACTTGTATTACTTTTTCAATTTTCTATGTCTAGAAGGAAAAGGAAAAAAAATACCTTTTTGCTAGATGTAGTTATTTTACCAAGCAATAGGTAATTGTATTTTTTCTTTATTGAAGAAATATCTTAAATTCTTGAGGCATTAAGGTTTTTGTTCCTCAAGTAGCTGTTTACCTATGGGAAAAAATAGTTTGTGCTCGGGACACCTATTTACTTTTATGGTGGACACTTTCCAGGGGCAAGCACTACATAGAGAGCATTGATTTCTACCTGACTTAATACCCAAACCTTTGCCAAAGTAATACTGAAGAAGAAATTGGGAAAGTTAAGCCTGTGATTATTTAAAAATTTTGTCAAGAGGATAAAACTGTTAAGAGAATGAGAGGCAAATGTTCCTGCCCAAGGCTACTCTAAATGTAGCTCTGAAGAGTGCAGCCTGCAAGTGATTGTGGTAGAGCAAATTGCAGAGGGCCTACTAGCTTTGTTAAACTGCAGAATAATATTTTATCGTAATTTTAAAAAAAGATCAGTTCATTTTGGAATTCTTATTTCCCGATGAGAGATGTAGCAATGAAGTGAACCACTTTTAAAAGTGGGACTAGAATGGGGCTTTTTATGAGGGACTTGGTTATGGGAAAACCATATATCCTTTCTGAATCATCCCTTTTTTCTCACCCTACATAAATATTAAGCACTTATGAGGATGATTTCTACATTTTGAAAGGAGAATACTGAACAAATTTTAAACCTGTTTCTCTTCTACTATTTGAGCATAATTCATATGGTAAGATAACTATTGAAACCTAGAAGCAAGATATATGTATCAAAGACAGAAATAAATCTTCAGAGATAATTATATCATGGGTAAATGGAGGCTGCTTGATTGATTTTTCCGTTTTGATTTTATGATATCAGATAGGGCTCACATTATTCATGTATCTACATATAGCAAGCATGTAAGATTGGAACGAGGTCAGAGTAAATGAAAAACAACTTAGGAGGTCGTTGCAGTAGTCAAAGTGAGAGATGAAGAGAAATATATAGGGGGTTTCTTAGGGTTCTTCAGAGAAACAGAAGCAATCTTACAGAGCGAGAGAGAGAGAGGGAGAGAGAGAGACAGACAGAGAGAGAGATTTATTATTAGGAATTTGGATCACACAATTATGGAGGTTGGCAAGTCTCAAGAGCTGCAGAGTGAGTTGGCAAGCTGGCGACCCAGGAGAATTGATGGTTTAGTTCTGGTGTGAGCCCGGAGAACAGAGAATCAGGATAGCCAATGGTGTAAGCCTAGTTTGAAGGCTGGCAGTCTGGAGATCCAGGAAGAGTGGATGTTTCAATTAGCATCTGAAGGCAGAAAGAAAAAGCTGATGACCCAGTTCAAAGGCCATCAGGCAAGAAGCATTCTCTTTGTTTGTAGGAGGGTCAGCCCTTTTGTTTTATTCAAGCCTTCAACTGATTGGATGAGGCCCACCCACACTAGAGAGGGCAATCTGCTTTATTCTTTATGCTTATTTAAATGTTAACCTCATCCAAAAACATCCTCACAAAACACCCAGGATGTTTGGCCAACAAATGGGCACCTCATGGTCCAGTAAAATTGACACATAAAAGTAACCATCACAAGGTTAAATCTGGATTTAGAAGACTTAGAAATGAATTAGATATAGGGGAGCAGGAAAAGGAGGAGTCAAAAATGACTCCCAAAGAGTGAGTCTGAGCAACTGGTTAGTCTCATTTGCTAGGCTGAGGATGTATGAGGAAAAGCATGAGTAGTAGTAATGCGGAGTAATGAATGGTAATGACTCAACCAAACTCTTTTTGATGTACCTAAATATATGTGTACATATATATAATTGTAAGCATTCTGATCACAGTCTCAAGTTCTTTCCTACTGACTTTGTAATAATCACTCTAAGTCAGAGGGTGGAGGAAATGTTTATTATTTATTATAGATATAAAATAAAATGGTGAGCATGGGTGAAATTAAGTCCTGAGGAGACACTGAAAGGGAACTGGACTGAACTTAGTGCAGCTGCACCTAGACAGGGCTCTTGATGCTCTCCACACAGTGTTATTCCTAGTTATATTCCCAGTGTTATAACTCAGATGTTGGAGAGTGATCTGAGGTCTGACTGTTTCGTTTGGGTTGCTGAGGATCAGACCTCAGAGTGTGGAAGTAGTCTTTCCCTAGCAGGAGTAGATATTCTCAATCTTAACCATCCTAGTGTGAATTCACTAGAGAAGGAAATGAAGACTGAGGACATGGATCTTAAATCCTGCATTATTATGCTTATTTTATATAAGTGAAGATAACTTGGTGAAGCACAATTCTGGTTTTCTCTTCAGTCAAGTACAAGCTTTGGAACACTTTGCATTATTTATCTACTGCATTTATTATTGTTTTTATCAATATTAAATGTGCATCATATAGGAAATCAATAAGTATACCTAATGTGTGTTTATAACGAGTTAAAACCTAAACACAAATATGCAAAATGCATCAAAATAGAAGAAGAAAATATCTGTTAGTTCATGAGACCTTAGAAAAAATAAACAGAAATAAATGTTTAGTCTTTGCTGGCTTGAATTGTCAGACAGGAAATATATGCTGCAGTTGTGTCAAGAGGACTGATGTAATCCAGTGGAGAATTCTACCAGAGAGGCTTTCACTTAATAGAAGAAAAAATAAAAACAGGGATAGAAAATCCCAAAACAGTGCCTGACTGGCTTCCCAATTTACTTGGCTGTCATTATGTGGCCTCCCAGAACATCTTTCTAGTTTGAACCATCCAGGAAGGCTCAGAGTGTTTCATTGTTAACCGTTTATTGACCAAGATGAATTCACCCCAAGGTATAGGGATCTTGTTGGGAAGTTTGTTTTGCAATCAGTCACTATACTATACTTTGTAAGTATGGTTTAGTTAGTATATATTAATTTAGGAGCTAAGATATGTTGAATAAATTGGCATGAAATTTTTATTTGAAAAGCTGAGTAATAATTGTATTTTTATAAGTGATTTTGGTTTTTCTTTTGGTCTGGTTCATCTAATTCTGTTAGCCATGTCAAAGATTCTTCACTTGTTAGTTTTAACTTCTCATGAAAGACACATAATAAAATTAATATTCTCTTCTTTGTAATATCCTTCTCTATGAAAGGCGCTTGTTTTTGCTAGCAGTGAAAGGGATTGCATGTTATTATTGATCTACAGAAAAGATCGTAGGTTGGATTCCAAAAATCAGAAAGGAAAAAAAACAAGTATAGTTAAAATTACTCTTAAGAGTAAATTGGAAATCAATAGGCTATATTTGTAAGTTCAGCATAGCCAGTTTTCCTTCTAGCGTTTATCTGGTTGAGCATCAGAAGCAGCTGGCTTTCTTTCAAGAGGCATACTATGTGAAAATGCACATCTTTAAATCCCATAAGCACCCTGAACAAGGCTAGTTGCTCATGTGCTGGGATGTATTAATACTTGGGACCTCTGAACTCTTGAGGGCAGAATAGATTAGCATTTCTTATTTCTATCCAGGTCATACAAATTGGCTGACGGAATCTTTGGGACTGTTTCTTTTCAACTTATGTAATTGAAGTTGTGTAAGTTACACGTGTTTAATGATTCAATTCCACTCTAGATGTTTTGGTTCTATTTGGTTATTCTTTCCCTGTGATCTCTAATAGGCAGAGACACTGACATAGTCTGGAGAGAAGTTTTATAGTCAAACAATAAATTTTAACATTTGTATATTTAAGTTTGAGGAATGGTATAAGTTTATTTCATGATGCACTGGCTTTAGGAGCACTAAATATATTTGGAAAAAATATCAATTCTAATGACTCATTAAAAAGGGGGATGGGGAACAGAGTATTTTTCCATAACTCATCCCTCACTAAATTATAATAAGTCTATTTTAGACAATGAAAGTCACACTCAAGTCCCTAAAATCAGTACTTTAATTTTATTCATTGTTGCTGGGAAAATGCTAAGTTCCTAAGATTTGTTAATGTCACAGGACATTCAACTCTAGTTACTATAGTTTACTCACATATTGTATAGTGCTTAGTGAAAACTGAATTAAATTGCAAAATGAAATTAGTTATATTCATTTCTATTCTACTTGGAGAAATAAACAGGTAAAAGCAACAGTCAGTGTTTTCTTTTGTAGCCCATAACTCAACTTGCTTCCTGTGAGGCACTGCAGTTCCAGCAGAGCTCTGCTCATTGATTACAGATTCACCTGGCTTAACTTGATAAATGATTTTGCCTAAGCCTTCTGTCTGAGAGGCCTATTCAAATCTTGTTGATATAAAATTTTCACTGCCCCTTAGCCACTAATGCTGACATTACTGGTGATAATCTATGGTTTGTATGTTAGTATGTGTCAAAGTAACAGTATTTCGTTAAGCCCTTTGGCAAATAAGTTTATCTGATTTTGTGAAATTATATGAAGAAAACAACACTTTGAATTCAGCATGATTCATGACTAGTCTGTTATAAGTAAGTTTTGAATGGGTTAGGCATGAGTTGTCTTGCTTTGGGAATGACGAATTTCTGGTTGCTTAATATACTGGTAAAAATGTGCAATACATTCTGTTATTTTGGAAGCCTTTACAGAAAGCCTGGAACACTGAATGGCTTATTTTTCTGGATACTACAAATTTTTCTTTTGAGATACTTCATCATGAATCAGTTCTAATTATAAGTTATGCACCCATGACAAGTGACTGGAAATTAGTTATTCTCTATGTGAGAAATATAACCTAGAAATGGATTTTTGCCTTATTTCTACCATATGGGTTTTCTGATGATTGATGATAAAGAGTGTTTACATAGAATATTCCACATTCACGTAAACACATAATGCACTTAACATAAATGCACTTAAAAACATACCAAAGCTCTACAGCTTCTAAACTAAGGACCAAACCCTGAAGAGTAACTTCTTTAAGAATCCCTTTCTCTTGATGTACCACAGGTATAAAGCTTTTTAAACTGAATGTTAATAAAATTTTCCACACTTTCACCTCCATCTATCAAAAATGGAGTTAAACTACTTGCACCTTAAAGCCACGTGGAATCCATCTCCTAAGAACATGTGGTCTAGTGGTTTACCTTTTAGGATCTTCAAGGAAGATCTTCAAAACAGTGGAATGATCAATAGCTACCTAGACAAACTTTGACTTGTAGACTTGGTTTAACCAGTATTTCTTATATTTGACTGTGGGTCCCCTTCCCTTTCCATTTTCATGTAATGCCTGTTAATACAGAACATTCTTCAAGGAAAAAAATATATATTTCTATGTGTATGTGTATAATTGACAGCAGAGTTGACGCTAGATTCCAGTTCCTCTCTTCTTGTCCTCAGGGCTGTGCTTATTATCCTTGAAATATTGTATTTATAATACACTCTAAAGCATTTAACATTCTGGAATACTATAGGAGAAAGAAGGAAGCATTCTAATGAGTTAAATTATCTGATTAATTGGAGATTACAAAGCACGCAATTTTTGGTTTCCTTCCTTGCAACTGAAGATCTTTTTGAAGTTTATATGTTGCTTTTCTTTGTCAATAAATAGATCATCCTATGAAAGTTTACTTTGCCTGTTATAGTTGAACATTTTGCAATACTCCAGGGTCATTCCTTAGAGGTGGATTTTTTATTGTGTGAGGTGGTAGATTTAGAAGTGGAGATGGGTTAAGGAAGGTATTCGGATGTCTGGTAGCATTTTTCTGTTGTTGTTAATGATTTTTTGATGACAGTATTTTTGTCGTAAAAATAAAATTAACTAGTGGTTTTGATTAACTACAGTTATTATTGTAATTGCATTATGTTGCAGTTGTAAATCAACTCTCCGTATAGAATAGAGCCTATTGAGTTGGCATGAATTAACTGGACTTTCGCTGGAATAATTTTTTTCTAGAATTATCACCCATCAGGTGGTAGATATTCAATAAATATTTGTTTAAAAAAATTAAATGCCTTGTGTGCTGGTCCCTGTGGCCATAGCTTACCAGTTTTATTAAGGGAAGCTGAGTAAGGAGGGAGAGCTTTTTGGCTAATTTCAGCCTCTATGCTTCGTTCATCAGAATGTGTGATGCTCACCCACTGATTTACAGGAGTGCGTCTTCATTACACATGGGCTGCACATCCTCTGATACTCTAAGAGCTGAGCCCTTCCAAACTGTATTTAATAGTCTGGATTTGATGTTGAAATTAGACTGGAATACACTAATGCCTACCACTACTGATCCTGCATCATCCTATTATTTTCTCTCCTTTAAAAAAACAATCAATTTACCTTGGTAAAGTGCTTACTTTTTATTAATGTAGCTTTTTAAAAAGAGCTGTACAGTTCTGACGCATTAGGTTGGAATATTGCTGGTAATATATCCTGTATATAGCCTCATCAGACCGATGCTTCTGTAACTCACAGTGCCTTTTCTTATTGAAAAATCTTTCTCTTTCAGCCAAAGGAGTATAAAGAAGTCTAAGAAGGGATCTGTTCTGCCCTCTATTTAGGCTCAGAAAGACAGCCTTTAAAAATAACACTTTGTTACTGTGAAAACATAGAATCTAGACAATCAAATTACATAAAATACTCCTTTATTCTGATAGGTGTTCATTACTTTATTAGTTATGAGCAAGATATATTCATTCATATTGAAGACCAAACTGCATTTAAAAAAAAGCAAACTGAACTTTGCAAAATAATGAACACTTCCTCCCCTCCCCATGCACATAATAATCAGTTTTATAAATTAATGGCTTATGAGGCTTTTATTCTTTTGACTATATTCAGCATGCATTTGGTATTCTTTATCTCATTTTTACTAACATCATTTCTTCTAGGTCTTCCATTCATAATCTATTTTAAATTTTGTCTTATTAAAAATTTGGTGACATTATCCTGCGTCTTTTCTTGCACAAGACAGGGTAAAACTAAATAATGTTAAAAAGAATTTAAAGACTTTTTTTAATCCAAATGTATATACTTTCTAAAAAGGGTATGTACTTGCGCATCACACATAGCATACTGCAGTTAGGTTTTTATGCAGACTCTGCTTGAGTACCTTTTCCCCTAGTGCCCTGATATGGTCTCTTAATTAATAGCCTAGAACGCACCTTCATTCCATTTGAACCTCCCTTCTCTATGTTCTAGATAGGAAATTATCAACAGGTTGGCCAAACCTGTCCCTCAGCTATATCTGATTTGGGCTGAACACTGTTGACCCACAGGATATTACACAAAAAAATTGAATTAGTTTATAACATTTGAATATCAGAAACTTCCCACAAAAATTGAGTTTTTGGTTTCTCTAGAAAAAACTGGAAGATACGGACCTATATTCCTGTTTGGCAACAGTCCTCTGGAGCTCAGTGGTAGCTGCCCCTTTTAGATGAGACGAGGGCTCTCTCATTTATTAAAACTTCAGTCCCCCCTACTCCCTATTTTGCAGACATTGAGGCTGATGATCAAATGACATTAGCACTTGTCTTGTTTTTTTTTTTTCATGCTCAGCACCTGACTGACCCTCTGGACGCTTGAGATTGTGACTCCTTACATCTTTCTGCTTTATTGGAACTTACTTGTATTGTGGCCAGCACCCCTGGGCACTAATAAGGAGTTATTATAAACTACTTTGAAATGTGCTTTCTGTTCCAGATATGATTCTTTCCACTAAAATACTTTGTATTGCAGGCAGTATATGAGAGGAATGAATCTAATGGTTAGGAATTTTAGGTTGCATGATCTGTGGAGGAGATACTTTGGGGCTAACAGTCCCTTTGGATGCCATTGCCTCACCCATGCACTGACTAACATACTGTCACTGTTTACAATTTAACTCCCTTGATTCCCTATCAAGTTGTCTATTCATGATTCACTCTGGTGTCTATCAGTGAGTCACGCCCCAGAGTGCCTGCCCTTCTCACACACATTTGTTTCAGAAATTGAGAGCAGAGGAAGATTTAAGGCATTTGAGGAAATGCTTTTGTGTGAGCTTTGGAATCTTGCTCAGGGATTATTGTTGCTGTGGTAAAATTGAAAGAGGTACAATGAAAATAGAGACCTTGAGAGTAGTTCTTTCTGAAATATTCCTATTCCTATTTCAAATAGTTCCTATTTGAAATCTAGCAACTGGTGACTACTAGCAATAAGTGTGCTTCATTTGTACCCCAAGAGTACAGTATTGTAACTCAATGCCCCCAACATCAGTTCTTTCTCCGTATAGTTGAATAACAACTTAAATGTCGTCTGTGTTTAGGAAAGACTTATGATACGTATTATCAAACAAGGATAACTTTTCTTTGTACGGTAGAGAAATCTCATCAGCCTGTGTGTTCCCACCGTATTCATCAAGAGAATGGACAATAAACAAGATATATGCAGTAGTTGGAATCTTTTTGTTCTCTTCTCTCTTGTCACTCTCATTGTCATGCGGGAGGTGCCCTCGCAACATCTCCAGGATTCTATTTTCTGGATGGTGCTCAATTTTCTTGACTGTTCCATTGGGGCATCACAAATTTCTTTCACATTCAGAGGGGTTTCAAATGCCACATAACTTCTAGTGAAGTGCAGAGTAGTTTAAGATCCAGAAGCCATGGTACAGGGAAGAGTATTAACACTCATTCAGGACAGTCTTCTTTCCCTTAACTTGCCATTTGACCTTGAAGAGACGGTGTGTGTATTACATGAATGTGTACCCTTCTTCACCAGAGTGAGCTTGTAGAGTCAAACTGTGTGGGCTGGATAAGATGGCTGCTTTCAGTTGTAATCTAGGATGATAAAGATGATCAGCCGAACTTGAGTTGTTCACTTGATTCAGGAGAGAAATGCGATAGGCAATGGATTATCCAAGTAAAAAAGTCATTTCATAGTAATTGGCTGACATTTAACAGCTGGAATTGAATGAAAGCCCATTAAATTTATTTAATCATTATGAACTCAGTTTTGAGAAGAAAACCAGATCTGCCTTCTCTGTATAAATCAATACAAAACTGTATCCCTTTTTTTTTTTTTTTTTTTTTTTTTTTTTTGCGGTACACGGGCCTCTCACTGTTATGGCCTCTCCCGTTGCGGAGCACAGGCTCCGGACGCGCAGGCTCAGCGGCCATGGCTCACGGGCCCAGCCGCTCCGCGGCATGTGGGATCTTCCCGGACCGGGGCACGAACCCGTGTCCCCTGCATCGGCAGGCGGACTCTCAACCATTGCGCCACCAGGGAAGCCCCCTTTTTTAAAAAAAAAAAAAAAAAAAAAATCTTTATTGGAGTATAATTGCTTTACGTTGTGTTAGTTTCTGCTGTGTAACAAAGTGAATCAGCTATACATATACATATATCCACATATCCCCTCCCTCTTGTGTCTCCCTCCCACCCTCCCTATTCTACCCCTCTAGGTGGTCACAAAGCACGGCGCTGATCTCCCTGTGCTATGCGGCTGCTTTCTACTATCTATTTTACATTGGTAGTGTATATATGTCAATGCTACTCTCTCACTTCGTCCCAGCTTACCCTTCCCCCTCCCCATATCCTCAAGTCCATTCTCTATGTCTGCGTTCTTCGGAACCATTTTTTTTAGATTCCATATATATGTGTTAGCATACGGTATTTGTTTTTCTCTTTCTGACTTAGTTCATTCTGTATGACAGTCTCTAGGTCCATCCACATCTCTACAAATGACCCAATTTTGTTCCTTTTTATGGCTGAGTAATATTCCATGGTATATATGTACCACATCTTCTTTATCCATTTGTCTGTCGATGGGCATTTAGGTTGCTTCCGTGACCTGGCTATTGTAAATAGTGCTGCAATGAACGTTGGGGTGCATGGGTCTTTTTGAATTATGGTTTTCTCAGGGCGTATGCCCAGTAGGTGGTTTGCTGTGTCGTATGGTAATTCTGTTTTTAGTTTTTTAAGGAACCTCCATACTTTTTTCCATAGTGGCTGTATCAATTTACATTCCCACCAACAGTGCAAGAGGGTTCCCTTTTCTCCACCCTGTCCAGCATTTATTGTTTGTAGATTTTTTGATGATGGCCATTCTCACTGGTGTGAGGTGATACCTCATTGTAGTTTTTTTTTTTTTTTTTTTTTTTTTTTTTGTGGTACGCGGGCCTCTCACTGTTGTGGCCTCTCCTGTTGTGGAGCACAGGCTCCGGATGCGCAGGCTCAGCGGCCATGGCTCACGGGCCCAGCTGCTCCACGGCATGTGGGATCTTCCCGGACTGGGGCATGAACCCGTGTCCCTTGCATTGGCAGGCGGACTGTCAACCACTGTGCCACCAGGGAAGCCCCCTCATTGTAGTTTTGATTTGCATTTCTGTAATGATTCGTGGTGTTAAGCATCCTTTCATGTGTTTGTTGGCAATCTGTATATCTTCTTTGGAGAAATGTCTATTTAGGTCTTCTGGCCATTTTTGGATTGGGTTGTTTGTTTTTTGATAGTGAGGTGCATGAGCTGTTTCTATATTTTGGAGATTAATCCTTTGTCAGTTGCTTCATTTGCAAATATTTTCTCCCATTCTGAGGGTTGTCTTTTCATCTTGTTTATGGCTTCCTTTGCTGTGCAAAAGCTTTTAAGTTTCATTAGGTCCCATTTGTTCATTTTTGTTTTTATTTCCATTTTCATGTGCTGTTTCATAGTGTTAGGCCTGATCCAGATTGTTTTGTTTTTACTATGACAAATCTGTTTACCTAGAGCAAAGATGTATTTTTAGAAACACTATTTGGTTGTTTTAAAATGCCTGATTTGTATTAGGGACATCATTACTTTCTGCCTGCCTAGGAAACCTAACGAGGGAAGTCCTTTTACTATTTTATAATCAAGACACATTCTAAAATGTTCTTAAAATTAAATATGATGTACCACATACCTGAAAGTATGAGTTTACTCCCCTAGTGATGGAATTAAATTTGCTGATGCTTAAAAATACCAGCACGATTGATAGACTGTTTACACTAGACCACCTGCTGATGAATTCGCTCATTCAGTACTTGTTTTCTTTTGCTATAATTATACTAAATCACACTGTAAAATAACCTACAGCTATTGAGAAATCTAGAAAGAAGAATTAACGTAACTGTCACCCCTCTAATATGTGAATTATTCTTCAAATTGTGAACTTTATTTTTCAGATATGTAGTTCCAAACCTTCTAGTAAATCTCATTAATAAGTATATTTGAGGTTCTAACAAAGGTTCATAGTCATTTAATTACCTAAACTTTATCTTTTACCATGAGTCTTTAGCTTTATTAATGAGCTTTTAAAAAAATCTCTGGTGGTGACATGTCACATGGTACAGAGAAAATTTATAGTTCAAGCAATATTTGAATGAACATTAAGGTCCCATTTAACATTGAGATTCCCAGAGTCTACAGATTCTTCTGAGACCATGGATGAATTATTCTATATGTTCACATCTGAAACTTCCAGTCAGGAATGTATACAGGATAGAGACGCCTGACCAAATCTTAAAAGAATTCACACTCAGTGCTTCACACATATTTCCATTTACTGATGGGTTATTTTGTAGAGGTGTGTTGGAGACAGTTTGATGTTTGCATTAGTATTTGGTTTCATTCTATTTATATTGGTTTATCAGCTCAGTCTCAAATAGGCTAGAAATCTTTTATTTTCTCCTTAAATTTGAGGACTACCAAAGCTAACTTTTCAAATGAGAGAATTAATACCATAGGTCAAGTCTTTCCCTGGACAGAAAAGATAAATGGTAGCAGAAAATAGTTCCTTGTCTTTAAAAATATTATTATATATTCCTAGAGAAGCAGTACTGATTCTTATTAATTTTAATGTTTCAAATTTGTTATGAAATTACACATTTATATGTTATCTATATAGGCCAGGATTGAGAAATGCTTAGTTCATGAGAGGGGTGATGTGGCTTTCTAAGTTTTCTCTTAGGACAGGCTCCATGTTTTATTAGTTCTTTTCATTCATCTTATTACCACTATGCCTTAGATAAAGGAGGCACTCAGAAAATATTTTTGAATGAGTGAATTATAATTGAAACTATACTACATTTAAGATTTCCCGGTATGCACAATAATTAAATAACCTCAGGGTGGGGGGGGGGAGAATGTAAAATAATTCATGCTATTTTTGAATGATGGTGTGTTTTCTTATGAGAAAGAATTACTTTTTTCTAAAGCCTTGTGATCTTCAGTTTGGGAAGATAATGCATAAAGCTTAATATCAGTGAAGTCCTTTATAATAGAGCCATAAGGGAAGGCCCTTGTAAATGTTACTCACCTGAGAGGCATCTGGGAACTCCAGTAAATCACCAGATGTCAGAGAGGAGTGGCTGATAATGGGAAACTATTTAGAACATCATCAGATTAGACACCAGATAATGTGTGGTTTTGGGAACCACGCCCCGCCCCAGCAGTAGAGCAAGGCTCTGGTGTGCAAAATTTTTCAGCAATACATATTGGTTTAAGTAACAATTCTCTTGCATTTTTCTTTATTCCAGGCTTTTTTTTAGTATGAAGACAGATGTCTTCTTAGATCTGCCCACTCTTGCCTGAAAGGCAGTAACTATTTCAGTAGCTCTTAGCATATTAAGAAAACTCATGTAATTCTACCCAGTTCACATTAATTTGCTCTTGTTGATTATTTGCTGTATGTAATATGTTAAATAATTGCTCGTGAATGGGTCAAGAAAAGCAGTCATTCACCTGTTTTGATTGCTATAAATATCTTGAAGTCATCCAAATGTGCTTCCATATTATTCACAACTCTTCCAAATCATTAATAGATATATTGAACACCTGTGCTAGCACTGATCCCTGAGTCACCTCATTATTAACCTAATTGCACAGCTTCATGATATTTCATTTAACCTTGATTTTACTACTAAACTTTTTTCAAACCAAGACATTTTCAAATTAATGACAAAACTTTACCTTTTATCCTGTGGTTGCCATGGTTTCATGATTGAATTTGCATATTAATTTTTTTGAATAAAATATCACTACACATTAATTTTTCTTAAAAGTTCAAACAAGAAAATAGTTATACACTTTTGTCTCCCAGTTGTTTTCACTGACATTTTACTTGTCTATCTATTCTTCTTTTCATTGTTTGTTTTCGTCAACTATTTTCAAAATGTTAAGGTGTGGAAATAATAATTCTATAATTCCATAATCATAGTATCATGATTTTGGATGCAGTTCTGTCTTTTTGTGAATACCAACTCCTCAGTGTTATTTTCTTCCTAACTGGTACCTCCATCACATTGGAGTCAGGAAAGGAAAAAGGAGATGGAATTCATTTTAGCTGACATTGCTGTTCATCAGTGAAGCCATTACAAGTGAAGAATGAGGTTTGCACCTTCTGGTTTAAATCAAGCTTATGGAGTGTAGTTTTATCAAATGTTGGAGCTAGAGGGGACTCTAAAGATCACATGGTTAAAATTTCCCTCATTTTTCAGATAAAGTAACAGAAGCCCCAAAGTGAATTGACCTTGACAAAGGTCACACTGATCAGAGCCAGAATTCTGCTTTTCACTCTATTGTTCATTCCACTGCAGCCTGGCTTAGGTTTTTATCATCATTGTTTCCCACTATGGGTGATTAAAATTTTCTGTTTCATTTATTCTGAATTTTGACAGAATTCCTTTTTAAGCCTCTTTTAGACCATCATCTACATCTCTATTTTAATTCCTATCAGTGCCTTGAATATCTAAGTTCTCAATAAATATGTATTGAATTGATGCATAAATCTAAGGGCATACTGTATATCTAGCAGATTGAAATATATATATTTAATATGTATATATATTGTTATACATATATACATATTAAAATTATGGCTATTTAGAGCATATTTAGTTTTTCTTTTATGTATTTCATGGATCCATATCTGTCATGAAAACAAGATCATAAGGGATAATATATGTTAATTTCCAAAACTGATTTCTAAGTGGTTAGGCTTTCGGATGCACAGATTTATTTGAACTATTGTACTAAATAATACTGAGTTTCTCTGTGGTATTGACTGTTTGTTTCCTTTATGTAAACTTTAATAACACTTGCTTTGAGACTCTCAAATCCAACCAAATTTCCTCATAGGTATTTGAGCTATTTTGGAGAGCATAAGGAAAAGGGCCTTTCTACAAAAACTCAAGGAAAGGAAGCCAAGGTTGTTATTGCTCTTGGTGTCCAGCTTTCCCACCTCCCAAAGGAGGCACTACCAGAAAAATTTCTGTGTTTACCCACTTTAAATATTTATTTTAATTTATTTTTCATAGTAACATTTCCAAAGCATTGAAATACTATTCATTGCTATTGGAAGGTCACCACTCAGATCAAATGCTCAGTGTTCTATCATATGGATAAGTCACTCCTTGGAAGAATTATAAACACCTTCAAGGTGCATTATGTATTTCAGGTTCATGATTCATCTGCTTTGGGGAAAAGTATTATTTCCTGGCACATGTTCAAATGCTATAATTTAAGCCATTTATGGTAAATTATTATGCCACTGCAACTAATGAAATTAATACAACTCCAGGAGTTATACCTAGGGAATAGTTGACTCATCTAGTCAAAATCTGGTTCAGTGTTCTTTAACATGCTAGGAAAAAGAAAATACCTATTTAAAAATTGTTGTCAGGGCTTCCCTGGTGGCACAGTGGTTGAGAGTCCACCTGCCGATGCAGGGGACGCGGGTTCGTGCCCCGGTCCGGGAAGATCCCGCATGCCGCGGAGCGGCTGGGCCAGTGAGCCATGGCCGCTGAGCCTGCGCATCCGGAGCCTGTGCTCTGCAACGGGAGAGGCCACAACAGTGAGAGGCCCGCTTACTGCAAAAACAAACAAACAAACAAACAAACAAAAAAATTGTTGTCAAATACTGAGGAAACATATTAATACTGAGCAGGAATGTATGTTAAAAAAATAATGTATAGGAGTAAGCAGAAAGGATTAAACTGCTAAATTTCTCTAGGTATTCATTTGAATATTTTGACCTAGGAAGTGTTAGATGAAATGTTATTAGAAAAAAAGAGGCAACTCTGTCTTAAAGAGAGGCTCTTTCTTCTTCTAGGATCTGAATATCCAGTTTTTCCTTTTCCCTTACCGTCCTTAACTCTATTTCCTATCATAGAATCCTTTAAAAATATTGGTGTAAATCTGTTGCTGAAAAATGTGCCATCTATAGCATACTTCTGAATCTGTTTCTCTTTCCCTTATTTCCCCCATGGTCATTTTCGTGATCACCTGGGTGACCAGAATTGTCTCATTTGCACTCTTGTCAGATTAATTGCTTCCAGGAAGCCTTTGGGTGAAGCCTAGATAGTTGGTGTTGCCATAATCTTGAAGTTAGTCAAATATCACACCGTAGATGAAATCTATGGTGTATACAGACCAAAGTGGCTTCCAGAGAAATGGCCTGGGCTTTTTGTGAGAGAACCATGGAGATTCTGAACTGATACCTACAGGATCCTCCAAGATAGATTATTATAGGCTTCTTAGATAGATAAACTCATTTCTTGGATATCCACATATAAATTTTTACAGCTCAGATCTCTCCTTGGGGTCTTCTTGATTGGGGTTGACCCAAAGTTACATTATATTCTGTAGGACTGAGCTTCAGACCTGAATGAAGATATGCGATTTTTTAAAAATGGGGTAATTGAAGTACACACTTTAGGGTTGTTGCTTAGCAGAGAAACGCCAAGAAAAAACATAGAAGGTGACAGCCCTCTCCACAGCAGGTGCCCCATTCCCACCACACACATTAAACCATACACATATAATGCACACACATATACACATACACACACACCACTGAGCACCGCTGTTATGATGAGTTGCTGATGGTGTGTTACATGTTTAGGATTAGAAAAAAAAAATTAAGAGCCACTAATCCAAATTTCTTACCCAACTTTATGTATGTGCTGGTAGTAATGTATTGATAGTCCCAGTTGCATCCATATATATAGTATAACAAAACTTAATGGCATGAGAAACAAGAAAAAATACATGGAGACTCCAGAACAGATATATTTTGTATGAACTTGTCTTAATAATTTACTTAAATAAGATTTTTACTTGTATTTTTGTATTGCACAGGTTTGTAAATTAATTTTGCTTTATTTATGAAGAAGACACCTCTGTTTTTACAAAGCTTGTACAGAATTGAAATATAATTTACAACCTTGCCTGAGCGTAAGTCAAATCTATAAATGTAGAGGCCTTGTATTCCAAAATTTTAATTTATTAAACATGTTAGTTTTAAATATATAGTTAGTACATTAATACCCATTTATTCTTTAATTTTCAAAGAAATTTCGTGAAATAGGAGTTATACAATTGGGAACAGAATACAATATCTGACATATACTTTCTTGATTTTCCTTTTCTTGCATTTGATCTCTTTTCTCTGATTTTAAGGAATAACAGGGCACTAGGACTTTCAACTAAAGATGGGATTTGCATGCCAAGTGAGAATTATTATATTTTAAGTTTGTCTTTATTGCATGCTTCATAAATCTGGCAGTTGGGCTAGTGTCTAATCATATAAATACACATGAAATGTTAAATGTAAATGAATTAATATATTTTGTGGACAAAATATTATTTTTCCTTTATGAATTTTTTATGATCTATGATTGAAGTTATCATGATTAAATTTTGGACAAGATATGAAAACTACATTCATTTTAAACCTCAATTTGGGAGATTTTGTTCATATTTATTTCATAGTTTATTAACATGGTACCTAAAACCTACATTTTAAGTTTCAGAATTTAACTCACATATTAACCCCAATTCTCTGAATGTAAGTAGAAAGAGACACTTAAAGAGGATCATGAAATCATGTTGAAGATATTTTCATATGGGTAAACTTGGATGTACCTGAAAAAAATAATTGTCTCTTTTTGATTTGGGGCTGGGATTGGAGGGATAGATGGGCAGCTCAGAAAGAGGAGTTTCGGCAGCTCAGAAGGAGGAGTTTAGGCTGTAAAGGAAGTGAAGGAATGAATGGAATATAGTAACCATGGTTTATGGTCTACAAGCTATACCTAGGTTAACTTTAAGGTAGAATTTAATATTAGAAAATAGTTAAGAGCCACTTAATGACAACCCATAGACTTTTGGCTTACTCTAAGAAAATACTTTTTAAAAATTCTTGAGAACTTCATTTTTAACCCTCATTAGCTCTTTTGATAATATACTTTGTTAGTGTCTTTAATCCAGCACCTGAGTATATGTTTCTGCTGGTGGAAAATATATTGAAATGTATGTCTTGCTTTGCTTAGTGATCTTTATATCTGAAGAACAGTATATGGGAGAAGGGAGAAGGAGTGTGCTGTGTGAGTGTGTGTCTATGTGTGTGTGTCTGTAAGTTTGTTTCTATAGCTCATAAGGAAGATAAAAATTAAGGAACGGGAAATCTAAAGATGATGAGATAGTGGAAAGTGGGCATGATGCTACAAAGAAGTAAATGAGTATTCCAAAATTTAGATTATACCACTGTTGAAATAAGAATCAAAAATACTTTTAGAATAGCAATTCTATTTTATTTCCTTGTACATTTTGCTCCCTAACAAATAATGAGCCTGCTTATAACAAAAGACATATGAAATAAAATGAACAAAATAGGCTTACAAAGAGGAAATAATATAAAAAAAGAAGAAAGCCAGGATGCTCAACAGGAAGGCTAACCTGGTTACCATGTTATCAGCTGTACCCTAGCTGTGGGTTCCTGAGCGGAGATGTAAAGATAGGATGTATTACAGGGCTCTAGCATTCATTCAGGACAAAGCACAACCATATCTTCGGGGTGCCGGGGTGGGGGGGGTTCCCTCGACCTAATTCTGAAATAAAATTTCTCACATACTCTTTTAAAAAATATGTTTTATAATGTGATGAATATTTTCCCTTACAATAGTTCCAATTAAATGTAGAAGCATATTCCCAAAGTCTTTTCTTATATGGACCTGTAGTACATTTTGAGGGAAGACTGTAGTGTATGTGGAGCATATTATGCAGCAAAATAGAAAAATTGTTGAATGTTGAATAGAATGTTAAATAGAATGTTGCTGAATAGAAAAGATAAAATTGATTTCAGAGTTAGAGATGAGAACTTCAAGGGAAATGTTTCTCTCTGCTCTAAAAATAATTGAAAAATGGGATGAAATAAGTCTTCTTGCCTTAATTCTTTTTTTTTTACATCTTTATTGGAGTGTAATTGCTTTACAATGGTGTGTTAGTTTCTGCTTTATAACAAAGTGAATCAGTTATACATATACATATGTTCCCATATCTCCTCCCTCTTGCATCTCCCTCCCTCCCACCCTCCCTATCCCACCCATCCAGGTGGTCACAAAGCACCGAAGTCTGCCTCTATTTTCTTTCTTTACCTGCTCTGTTTCCCCCTATCTCAGAAAAAAAAAAAATGAGGTAAACTTGATCAAGTAAATGGTAACAAGATTCACTCTACAGTGATTATATAAATGTATTCTGCATCTACTTAAAATTCAGAGTTCAGTTTCCAGTTGCATAAATTTAAGATATGGATCAATTCCACAAGGGTTTAGGCAGAAAATGAAAAGAAAAAAAAATAAGACAAGAGAACCAAGTCAGTTAAAATATTTTAATTACACCCCAAATCAAAGGAAACTATGGAAAAGCCTGGGAAAGAAGAAATTTTTATGGAAGCTTATGATTTTAGATCTGGTATGAAATAAGACAATTATAAAATATCTATAATATACTGAAAAGGGTGGAAAATGAAGGTGTATTATCATAATTACCAGTTATAAATAAATCAGTTGTTCATTATTTCCATCCAAAGAACAAACTGACAACAACATCTATTCAGTGAGTGAATGATTCAGTTAATAGTTTTTCATGTCTCATTTCTGACACTTTTTGGGGAGATAAAAATACTGAAGTGATTGAAATACATTGTGCTGGAGTGACTTGGACATAATTTATTACTAACAGTTACTCTTATTTCTAAAAAAATTTTTAATTTTTTTTCTCTGGAATGAAATAGCTTAAATGCTAGATGCTTCGGGGTTTGCTTCGGTAAGAACCTTACCATTTGGGAATTTCATAAGCAGTCACAGGTGAATAGTGTGGATATTTTTCACGTATTAAAAATTTATACCGGTATTCCTGAGGAGATTGGTGTGTTCTCTGGGATACCATAACTCTACACAGAAGAAGGAATGTCCTTCAGTGGATTTCTTTTTGTCTTACTGTCCATTACAGTAACACATGTAAATACACCCCAGTGGATGACTTTGTATCACATAATGGTTTGGCAGAAATAATCTTATATTTTAATATATATATTTATTTTAGCAATTCTCATTAGCAAGCTTCTGGATCTTTCATAAATACACACATATAGTTACGTAAAGCCAAGTCATTGAATGTTCAAGGGATTCGTGGAAGTCCTAAAATCCAGCCACAAGCAAAGAGCTCCTTTTATGAAAAGTGTCAAAGGATCTTTTTAAAAGGGAAGCTTTGAGCCTTATCTGAATTTTTTAAAGCACTGGGATATTCAATTTATTGAGAAAAAGACTTACTTTGAAAACTAGGTTTGGTTGTCAGATCTGGAACTAAGTTAAAATAGAACCGTATTGGTGCGTTAATAGAACTGCATAATATTGTGTAATTGGACAATTTATGTTGAAGATAAATTAATATAAACTTTTCCTCTTCAAGTCTTATCACCCTTGCTCACTATGTGAGCACACATATGCAATGAGAAATTTAATAGAAATAATAAAATGTAGCCTTTCTAGTGATCACTAGCTTAAAATATTTAATTATGCAGATGTTTTAGTCCATAAATTGTCACAAGTCCTTTTGGAAGTAGATGGGGTGGGTACGAGCCTGAAAAGGAGTGGTAGAAATCATCAAAGCCTTTTATTTTAGCTAGCATTAAACCCTATGAACCTGGAATTTCCAGCCAGCAGATGGAGGTCTAATAGTATTTCTCACAGCCTCTCTGGAGACTGTCCAATTATTTGCCATAACCATTCCATCCTGCTCTTATTGCACTCAGGAATGTAAGTGTCAGTAGTATTTCACACTAATTGTAACAGGGCCGCATAAAATGAAAAGAAAATTTTCTTTGTAAACCAACTGGAGTTTCTCAGGCTAGATTTTGCTGCTCTTTGATAGGAATTAAGGACAGTCATGAAACTTCAGAAACCCTAAAGGCTGTTGTAATTTTATAGTCATTAAAAAATTATACAAAATTTTAAAAATGGGAAAAAATTATACATCCTACATATGTAACATTTCAAAGATAATACTCAACGTACTCATACTAAGAATATTTTAGGTATTTAATATAGTAGATAACTTCAGTCTAATGAACTCAGTTTTATGGGTTCATTTACTACAATATAGCATGGGCCACACTATAGATAACTATCTAGAGTAAAAATTTATATGTAATTTATTTTTGAAAAAGATTATTTGAATATAATATACATTTCATTTCCATATATAGGATTGTCATGGCTGCCCTTGCCATACTGCACACTCTTCATAATCCACAAGAATATTTTAGGAGACCACTAAGAAACAAGTTCTTTGGCATTCACTAAAATAGCATTCTTCATGATGAGCTCTCTTCATGTTCATATTGTTATATTCTGGAATTCTAATATTAAAATATATTCACTTTTATAAGTGGGAAGATCAGAAAACTGTGCCTTGAACTAGTTACTGAATTCGCTTCAACTCTTTTGCCTCAGCTTAATGTAAGTTGCATTCTTGAGAATTTAATAAGAAATTGCCTTAAGCACCAAACAGTGAAATCCTTTGGGAATAATGGTAGTCTCATAAAGAGAGGAATTTGTTAAGGGAAAAACATATTTAAAGAAATGAAAAGTTAATGATATTGAGCAGCTACCAGAGCAACAGTGGTCATTGCTGTATCGGATGAACTGACCACTTTACTAACATTTTTCACTTTCTAAAAGAATTGTTTGATAGAATAGAATAGAAAAGACCCTATTTATAACCTAATTCTCATTCATTTTAATATCAGTCATGTCATAACCAGTAAGTGGTGAACATTTAAATTGCACAGGCAAATATACCTCTTCTACATTTTTTCACATATTCCTGAGGTTAGGACTGCAATATAGCCTTTTTGACACACACACACTGGATTTGCATGGGGCATGTTAAAACAAAGCAAAATGAAAACATCTGACAATCCATTACACTTATTTACTTATTATTTAACAAAATTCATATGTCCTGAATTTACCATGGAATGGCTAAATTGAATACTTTTGATTGAAGGATTAAATTTAGAAGATTGTGGAAGGGGAAAATTTTTAAAAATCTTCTTTAGTATTTATACATGGAAAGAAACGGAGTAGCTAACTATCTGAGGAAAATACTAGACTCAGAAACTATCAGAGTTCTAGATTTCTAGAAGGTAATACTCATAAACATCTAAAATACCTCCCAACTTTCATTAGGAGTGGGGAGTGGATCCTGCAGGACAGGTGTGAGTTGTGTGACTGGCAAACTTGAGAATCCAGAGTCTCAAATGGCATTTACTTTGAGGACTTTTCAGATTTTCTTCCAGCAAAATTAATTATTCTTTCTCCATCAACCCTATAGCATCATGCATATACTTCATTTTTAGAAATATCACACTGAATTGCAATTATTTATTCATTTTTAAGCATTTGGTCACTTTATCACCTATCTTAGTCCTTGCATGTTATAGTAAAAGCTGAATAAATACTTATTTGATTGAATTGAGTTAAAAATGCCAAAGTAATTGATATAATATAAAGGATAATCCCTATAGAAAAGAACAGGCACTCAGAATAAATACCTGTGAATGAAAATTTGTAACTATCAAGTGGCCACAGAGATAGCTGCAAGTTAATAGTCCAAATGCTAAGCAAAATTTGATAGAGAATGTTTCTCAACCTCATTTGCACTTTTTAAATATAACAACTTTATTGACAGTTGTCTGTATTTTTTTTTAAGATGTTGGGGGTAGGAGTTTATTAATTAATTAGTTTATTTTTGCTGTGTTGGATCTTCGTTTCTGTGCGAGGGCTTTCTGTAGTTGTGGCAAGCGGGGGCCACTCTTCATCGCGGTGCGCGGGCCTCTCACTATCGCGGCCTCTCGTTGCGGAGCACAAGCTCCAGACGTGCAGGCTCAGTAGTTGTTCACGGGCCCAGTTGCTCCACAGCATGTGGGATCCTCCCAGACCAGGGCTCGAACCCGTGTCCCCTGCATTAGCAGGCAGATTCTCAACCGCTGCACCACCAGGGAAGCCCTGTATGTACTTTTAAGGTAGAAATAATTCTGCTTATTTTGTTAAATTTTGATGTGTTCATGAAATATTTTACTGTAGTGAAAATTAATATTGAGTAAATGTGAATTCTATTAGTGGGTCTGTTTTCTGTTACCAAAGTGATTTTGATCATGACCTTTAATCATATTCTGCTTTAGTTTCTTTATTTGTGAAATGGAGCAATCAAAAGTAAAAGTTGTGTTTACTTTTTGGAATAAAAATTATGGTTAATATTTACCAAGGTTAACATAAAGACTGAAGAGGTTGTAAAAAGAAAAAGTCAGTCAATTGGTAGGCCATTTTTTCACCTGATGCCGAACAGTAATTTGACTGAGGATGTTATAATTACTAGCTTCTAAGAAATTATTTGATTTAATTCACATAATTATTTTAAATTAATAAAGTTGTCTGAATCAGTCTTCAAAATGCGTTATGAACATTTTAATGAAACAGATATAACATTTTCCACAAAGGATTAATACTATTTAACACCTCCCCGCCCCAAAGAAAAATAAAATACAGTGAATAAATAGCAATATAAAGAGAAATAGAGTTGAGGAAAAGTTGGGAAATATTTATGTCCATCTAGAAAGGCCACAAGTTTGCTGTGGCCAGAGTAAAATTTGGGTCCGAACTTTTAGGCAGTCAGGACAAAAATTGAGTTTGGTGTTCCTATGCCAGACAAGCACGACTCTAACAAATACTATTGGAGTAACAAATGTACATAAATAAAAACACCGTGTTATTTCTTCACTTCCCTCTCTTCATTTTACCCATCTGAATACTGTTAGTCTTACATTCTATATTTCTATCTCAGTTCACACTTTTGCCCAGAATTATCCCCAACAACTCTGCTAACTTTGATTTCATCTTCTGATTGCCATCTGCACTTACAGGTATTCAATTTAGCTTGATTTTTTTTTTCTTAATATGAATGCCTTTTCTCTTTGCTGAGACTATAAGTCCCTTGAGAACGAGGACTATATCGTATACTTTTTTATATCTCTCGAAGATTCTTGGTTATCTAATAAACACATCCATTATATTGATGTCTTCAGTTGTAGCCTTAAGTGAATAGAATTTTAAGTATTTGGCTTATGAAGCGGACTTTAAATGGGCAGTTGGTAGGGGTCAGTTTGTCTGTATATCATCTGAATTTTAATTCTTGTTCCACAATTTAGAAGCTGTATGTTATCAATACATAGTCACTTTGATCATCATTTTCCTTATCTTAAGGGATAACAATAGTACTTACTTTATAGGGTTATTATTAATCCTGTTAACCGTATTAATGAGTATTAAATGAATTAATACAAGTAAAATGTTTAGAAAAGTAAACATTAAGTGTTAACTGTTATCATTTTGTTTTAAAATGCTTAGTACTAAGTCATTATTTCTGGGAATAATTAAATTCTGGTGGCAATTACAGAGCACAGTCAATTGTCTGCCCTCAGAAAGTGAAAGTATATGACAATAAAACTATGTCATCATTATAGAGAATTACGTTTATATTCAGAGTAGCTTGAAGGCATATACTTATCTGAAATCTATATTTGATTATTAAATTTAAAAGAAGTGACCCCAAACTACATGTTTTATATTACTTGAAGTATTTATCTGTTAAAAGACACTTCTTCCTATCCCTTTATGGTAGTACCAAGGTGTCATATTAGTTCACACATTTTTGTTCCATAACTGGAATCAAATGCAAGGAAAGCATTAATAAGGGCTACTACCCCAGCCTTATGTTATTCTTCCAGAAAATGATGAAGTACGACAAGGGTTCATTGTGAAATAGGCGTGTCTAAAATCCAACAATGGTTCAAGAAACTCAAGTTTGGAGTTTGTTAAGGTAGAACTGGCAAAGAGTTTTGAAGGATGTCCAGTACACTGATCTTAAGATTTCATCAAATCCAAAGGTGAAAAACTGTCCACCTCACAAAGATCTCAGGTTTTTCTCCAGATAGCTGAAGTTCAGAGATATTCAGTGTCTTTCCTTAGACCTCTTTGTTATAAATGTAGTCAGAGTAGAGCTGGGATGGGTCTCTAGGCTCTTGTCTCAAGGCAATAATTTCCTTATTTTATAAATGAATATAAAATAACACCCATAGATAATGAATATTACAAGTGTCTTGGTCAAGAACTGCTAGAGAGGACTTTAGAAACCATATTTCCAGCTTCCGACTGCGGTGGACATGCTATTCCAGTAATTGCGTTATAGTAGAGCAGAACGAATAGGGTTGATCCAGTCTTTCACCATGTTTTCATCAGACTGTTTAGGGCATTGTCTTTATGTATCTGTAATTGAAAGCAAATATATCATTGATGTAAAACAGTAAGCACAGATGGAGTATATTTAAAACACAGTTCATTTCTCAACATCAGAATCTGACTAGGTATTTATGAATTAATGTAATTACTCATGGTTAAAAGCAGCTTATATTTGGGCTATTTCAAAATGGATCTTGAAAAGAGCATTTGGTATTTAGTTTGAATCTTTTATTCTGACTTTGCAGTTTTTCTCAGGAGAAGTAATAGTGATAATTAAAGTATTTTTTATCCTTATTATTTTCTCTTTCGGTAGAATTAATTCTATCTATTTAATATGTATTGCCATCACAAATGTCTGCTTGTTTTTATGTCCCTTATGTCAATATTGGTTTTTACTGATGACATTTGATGACATAAATGTTATTGTAAATTTTAATTATTAGTCTTAAATTTTAAAATTACTTGCAGGCTATCTAATGAGAATAAATCACATTTCTTTTACCTACCTCTCGGTATGTGTAGTTTTTTTTGTCTTCTTCATTGTCCTTTATCACATCTTCAGCCCAGATACAAGGAGCAACTTTGTTGTTCCAAATCAGAATTACTTTAGATATTTCAGTTATAATTTCTGTATGGTGGTCGTGGTGCCAGGATGAACAGATGTAATGATATTAGATTCAGGATGCTAGAGCTTCTTTCTTTGCTGGATTTATTAATTGTTTTAAATTTATAGCATATAGTTTTATCACAGTTGTAGTAGTGGCAATTTTTAGTAGAATTTTGACTTACAGAGTATTTTACTGGCTCTTGAATCCCATGTGGATTATTAAAAAATGTTTTTTACATGGATGTTACATATTCAGATAGTGTGATGGAGTAAAATGATAATGTAACTTCCCAATTATATTACCTTGGGCTTGTGCAAGTTCAGGGAGAAATAGGAGAGATTGTTAGTCCAGTGGTTTAATAAAATGCTCCTAGAGACACTAATGGAATCAACAGTAACCACTATTTTTGTTGTTGTTGTTTGTTTTGTTTTTTTTGCGGTACGCGGGCCTCTCACTGTTGTGGCCTCTCCCGTTGCGGAGCACAGGCTCCGGCCGCGCAGGCTCAGCAGCCATGGCTTATGGGCCCAGGCGCTCCGCGGCATGTGGGATCCTCCCAGACCGGGGCACGAACCCATGTCCCCTGCATCGGCAGGCGGACTCTTAACCACTGCACCACCAGGGAAGCCCAGTAACCACTATTTAATAATCATTTATTAATAGCTGAAACTAAGGAAGATTTATTTGATGATGTGAATTTAAAAATAAATGTAAAAAAATTATTTGGCCAGCTGCACATAATGATAAAAACATTTGTATTACCTTCACAAGGAAAATTATATTTATTTTTAATTTAAACTATATATTATTGAATATGTTCTGAGTAACAGGACAAGCAGAATGTACATTGTTATAGAGGTTATCTTCCTGCCTCCTTTATGTAACATGCTCCTAGATCCCATATCATTTGTGTAAGTAATGATACTTCTACAAAAAATATCCCCACATAAAATCATCAAAGGAAATATTCTGCAACCTCTAAGCCATGTCATTGCCAGTCAACATTTTCTGACTGTAGATGATTGGTCTTTTTTCACATTGTCATTACACTCGTTACTTTATTGACTGTCTATATAGTTTTTGCTTCAATTGACAACCTTCCCTCCATCTTTGGCCAGTTGAAGTTTATATTATGGATATCTACTTATCATGTTTTTGTCATAAGTTTATAATATGCTAGAAAAATTGGAAATGAAAATAAAACATGAGTATTTGGGAGTATTTATTTATTTATTTATTTATTTTTGCGGTATGCGGGCCTCTCCCGTCGCGGAGCACAGGCTCCGGATGCGCAGGCTCAGCAGCCATGGCTCACGGGCCCAGCCGCTCCGCGGCATGTGGGATCTTCCCGGACTGGGGCACGAACCCGTGTCCCCTGCATCGGCAGGCGGACTCTCAACCACTGCGCCACCAGGGAAGCCCTGGGAGTATTTATTATTTGAAGGATTTTTTCTTTCAAATGTTCATGCTTTTTAGGAAACAATGTATAAAACTTCAAGAAAATAATAGATATTTCTTTCCATTAAGTTGTGGACTTGGGATATTGAAGGAAATCTCTACACAGTGTGAAATAGCTTATGTAAATTTTCTGTTTAGAAATAGGAAAGTACATTCTTTTCCTCCTGTCTCCACACCCCTTATTAAAATATATGAGCCTAATTATATTGATTGTGGTCTTTGTTAACATTTGAAAATGTGCTATTGGGTGGTAGGAGCACATCGTTAGAGTCAGGAGCACTGGATTTGAATCCCCAACTCTACTATATAAGCCTTGGCAAATTATTCAGCTACCATGATTTTTATTTTCCTTTTTTTAAAATGGTGGTTATACCTGTTTCCTAAGATGGTTCGAGAATGAAATGAGGACAACATAATGCCTATTACATCATAAATTAGTCCTTCTTCTCTCCCCACCTCCAGCTTTTCAACAGTTATATTATTATCCATGAAAGCAAGTAATAAGTGAATAACCCAGCTGATTTAAGATAGTTTTCAGAGATTTCTGTTGAAAGAGCTAGTGGGGAGCAAAATCTATAAATAACAGTTTATCAGGAAAAACCTGACCATTTTATGTATAGTAGTTGTCCTTTGTTGCACATTCTTCTAATCAAGAAAAATGTTCATCCAGGCTTAGCAAACTAGATTCACATTGGAATAGGAAAGCACAAGAAGAATTTTAGACTAGAATAAAAAACAATTGAATGGCTTGGCAAAAGTAAATTCATCTGAATAATATTTTGCAAAATTTAGCATGCCTTAGAGATTAGCTCCAGAGATTCTGACTCAGTAAATCTAGTATGGATCCAAGGGATTTGGGTTCATTTTGATTTCTTAATAGTAGCTTTGACACTATGATAGGTGACAATAGTTTAAACCAATAACTAGAAAAAATATAACTTGTCAACTTTATCCATTCGTATTATTTTAATAGTATTTTTCGTATTAGTCCAGATAAATAACTTCCCTAACTGAAACTGACTGAAAATGATCACTCTAGTGTCTATAGACGTGCTCAAAACTAGAGAGTCCTTTCTCTTGTACAGTCTGAGGTAAAGACTGCACCATAGAACCTTTAAGGCCGTGTGCTGCATTATGCAACACAAGATATGTGTAAATCAGTTTACAAAAGATAAATTAGTGAGTGGTGTTTCAGATGAGAAAACAAGAAGGATTTACTTCAAGGATCCTTTATCATATAGTCCCTTAATGTATTTGAAATATTATTTGATTTATACAAAATAAAATTTTACTTAATTTTTTGGGAAGATATATATCATATAAAAGAAAATCTATAAATAAATGGGAGAAAGGAGGAAGAAATTCAAGAGTTCTCTAACTCCTACATGGCTGAGGCACTCTTTTGCTTTAAGGTCACTGTCTTTAATAGAAAGGTAAATAATCAACTGTGGACTTTTTTAAACACCAATTTTACCCTAACTTAAAAATGTTACATATAAGCCTCTTATCTCATAATAAAATCATTATGTAAGCCATGAGAGATCTTTACAAATAACCCATCACCGTTTGGTATATATTTTTTAAATTTTCAACTATTTCTTCCCCATTACAGTTGATACTAAAATGAAGCACAATTGCTGATTGTCAGTGTACTCCACCCTTGTGGGTATGTCAGAGTTTTGAAAACCTTGACCCTGGATCCTCTGCCTTTAGTACCTCTCTAGTTAGGGACAGCTGTGGTGAGTTGAGAAGGTAATAAAAGTAGTTGGAGGCTCTTACTTACTGCAAGACTAACATATCTGGATTTCTTACTGTATAATCAACCCATCTGGACCTCGGGACTTTTTATGTGTTACGAGGTGGTTATACCATTACCCTGACTGATAAACTGTTAAGAGCTATGCCACTGTAAGATGTTATTATGTCTACTCTAGAGATTTCTTATCCTTTTTCCTGAGGCTGAATATCTGCTGGTTCCGTTACTTTTTCCTTCATTGGCTACCATCTACCCAGCAGAAAATCTACATCTCATTTTCTTTCTTCCAGCTTACTAATCATTCACATCACGTACCTGTTTTCATGCTTGCAGTTTCTTTACTTCTTCTTTTTTTTTTTTTTTTTTTTTTTGCGGTACGTGGTCCTCTCACTGCTGTGGCCTCTCCCGTTGCAGAGCACAGGCTCCGGACGCACAGGCTCAGCGGCCATGGCTCACGGGCCCAGCCGCTCCACGGCATGTGGGATCTTCCCGGACCGGGGCATGAACCCGTGTCCCCTGCATCGGCAGGCGGACTCTCAACCACTGTGCCACCAGGGAAGCCCTTTACTTATTTTTAATGTTGAGTTTGAGAGATGATAACTGTCTTCCAGTCAGGAGCAGAGAAAAACATATATTCTTAATCTCATATACAGTGGTTTTATTTCAGAAAATATTTTTGAAAAAAAGATTCTATTTCTAAGCAGTTTGTGGAGTCATACTGATCTGATTTCAAGTCAGGATTATGTCATTTGTCTTGGATGTTAAATTTGGGCAAGTTCTCTTTCCTTCTAAAAATATAATTTATATTAAAATCTGTCTGATTTTGTGGTTTTGGGAGTAGGGATAGAGACTTGATAAAATGAGCTGATCAAAAATATTATTTGCTTATTAGCATATGTTTTTGCATCTGTACATCAGTTTGGATGAATTACATTTCATTTTTATTGGAAGGAGAATAGAGAAAATTATTCTCTATTAAGATAGATGTAAGAATTCATGGTTCAATAAGTACTTTTGTTGAAACAAAAAAGGAAAAAAATAAAATTACAAAGGTTTTTCCAATTAGCTCTGAATTGAATGTGTGTTCAGTTGAACATGTGTTAAACATATGTTCAACCTCACACTGTGAATCTGTTTTATAACTCTATGCATAATCTCGATTTTGGTGATCTTTGTTTTTTTGTGTGTTTTGGGTTTTTTTTGTGCTTCTCAATTTTATTCTGGACCTTGGGGCCTATATACATACAATTCTTGGAAGCAACAGTTCTACACATTTACAAGTGATATGATTTGTTAAGAAATTTATGACTTGTTATACTTTCTGAATAAAGAGTTTTAATATGGGCTTCCCTGGTGGCGCAGTGGTTGAGAGTCCGCCTGCCGATGCAGGGGACACGGGTTCGTGCCCCGGTCCGGGAAGATCCCACATGCCGCAGAGCGGCTAGGCCCGTGAGCCATGGCCGCTGAGCCTGCGCATCTGAAGCCTGTGCTCTGCAACGGGAGAGGCCACGACAGTGAGAGGCCCGCGTACAGCAAAAAAAAAAAAAAAAAAAAAGTTTTAATGTGAGAGCCCAGAGTAGCACACAGAAAGAGTCCATTTAGCCCATATATTATACAGATAGAGGAACTGAGTTAAATTGGGGATTACTAAACAACATGTCAAACTTTTTTTCATTCTATTTACTATCTGGAAATTCTCTGGCCCTGATCAGAGAGGGAAGGCTTTTAGTATAGTGGAAAGACTAATAGGGTCTGAATTTTGAGAGTAGTTCAACTCCACCAATTATTAACCCTGTGTTCTTGGGCAAGTCTCAACTTCTTTGGTATTAATGTATCTTCATAGATTGGTTATGAAGGCAAAATGAGATAATTTATGTGGAATGTGGTTTGTAAGCTTCAAAACACCGCATAAATGTGTTTGCTGTAGCTACCGCTGTTATTGTAACCATGTTGGGCTGAACTGCATTTTTCAACTCCAAACATAGAAACATTTCAGTTGTTTAAAGAGGTGAGAAGTACACAGGAAGGAAGACATGGGGTGGTTAGAAAGAGGAAATGGGAGATTACTGAATTCTGAAAAAGACAGGTTAGAAATAGGGATTTTAGACACAAATATATAAATTGCAAATGTATGCTAAAGATTCCAGACACAGTCTCCTCTAGCAGGTTTTCATTTCCCCAAAGCCCCCACATCCCGGGACATGGCAGAATAAAAATTAAGCAAACAAGTAACTTAGCATCTTTTTTTTTCTTTTTCCTGTTAAAGATCCTTTGGGTTTAATTTCAAATATGACAAATACCAAAATTCTTAGTTTATTTGGCTCTTAATGTACGTAATAAGTCTTCCGATGCACAGAGCTAAGACCTCCCATGCACCTGGTTCCAAGGTGACTGCTTCTATTTATAGTTGTTCACTTCAGATGAACTTAAAATGTTTAAGAAAGAAAGCAGTTTGCTTCAGGAAATAAAGGGCATATATTTGTGAGGCTCCCTGGAACCTTTAAAATTTCTAAAAATCATTTGTCCGTTTGAAAATGTCTGGAAAGAGAAGATATAAAATGCTTATTTACACAAATTAAAAGATATTTGAATCTTTGCAAGGACAACTTCTATGAGAAAAAATTGCAAATGACATTTTGGTTTACATAATAAATAAAATTTTGCATCAGATTTCAGATCCACACATAATAGATTTATAATTAACCCTCTATAGATTTGCTAACTGCAAAGCAAAATATCAGTGTAGAGGATTAAGGATACCCTGACAATAATACAGTGCAAGGAAATTAGAAATTGGAAAAAAGAGATTAAAATTAAACTAAAAATGACAATTTTCTGAATAGCAAATAATTTATGCAAAATATGTTACAAAATCTGGAATGCTAGATAGTTGATACAAGTACTGTGACATTTAGTTTCATTTAAATTAGTAAGAGTTTGCTCTTCCAACATTTTGTTTTTTTCCCTTCTGACAGTATATTTTCAACAAAAATTTGCTCTTGATTTTTTTAATCCATTCTCTTTGAACCTGTTGTTAAATTTGCCATGATAAACCTGCATAAAACTATACTTTTGAATTTCTTTGGAAGAAATAAAAAATTCAAAGTTTGACATTGGTTTTCACAAATTCTTTTCTTCATTGTTTTTGACTGTGTTTGATCCCTATTAGATTGACATACTCTCAACCTATTTTTGATGTCATGAATTAAAAATGACAACATAAAAAAAGCACTTCTAGTGTAACAGCAATTGAAACTTGCAGTTTTATATTTAAAAAAAAACACAAAAGAATGTGTGAATACCATAGATAAAATAACAATATTTTCAAACAGTAACCTGTGTCAAGCAAACAACAAACAAGTTGATTATTTCAGCCTCTGAAAAGTCAGGTTTTCATAATTTGATTGAATTAACTTTATAATACAATTGGATAATCCATATATGATCTGGGGTGGTTTCAAATTACTCTGGATTATTTTCAGATAATTTGGAGGTGAATCTCATTATGGATAGCAATATAAACAATTTAGAACATATTAAGGATGTTTACAGTCTACTTGCATGATAAAGTTCCACCATAGCTCATATCTGTATTGAATCAGCTGTAGATGTTTTAGAGTTCTCTCCCAGGAGAAAATGTATGTAGCACACAAAGAGAAAATTTTCATATATTTCCTTTGAGATGTTGCTAAAATATAGCCTCACCATTCTAAATGGGAAATTGTCTTAAAACCAGGCACATTTTGCACTGATGGTTATTTTTAGGTAAACCACTTTGGGTTAATTAAGAGAAATTACTACTGTACAATTATTATGCTTTATTCTCCCACCTTGGCCTGAAGTAATGAGATGTAACAGAGTTTTTCTTTGTCACTGGCAGCTGCACCTTTTAAGTATATCAAACTCTGTTGCTGTGGTTACGGCCTTTGTTTCCAGTGATGTTTTGTCCATGCTTCCCCCCACCCTTAACAATGGGTTACTCAAAAGAATGAAATAATGAGTCATTCATTCAGAAATACGTTGTTAAAATATCCCTCTTTATCATTACATTTCACTGCTTAGAAACTAGGCTGTAATTCAAGGCAACAGTTAAGTCTGAGAAGTGTTAAAAAAATCTTTGATTTTTTTCATTTATAAGAAAGACCTGTCTATGTAATTGAAGAACTTCTTATAAGTCTCAACAAACCCTTTTTGGTTAATGTATTATTTCTGGACCAAGTAGATAAAATTCTACACAGTAAGCATGATAAAAATCGTGCATGTTTTGCACAGCACATAATTTGAGAGTCAAGGTTTCTGGGCACAAAAGCAGTAACAAAACAGTCCCTACAAAACTGAGTAACTCTGAATAACACAAGAAATAATTTTTGTTAATTTAAAATTTTAGAAACTGAAATACATAAAGTGTGTAAAGTAAAATGTAATTAAATTATGGTACTGTACATACGAGTTGTTTCTATAATTGAAACTTTACAATATGAAAAATACATTAGCTCTGTACAGTTTTTACAGGTAGGTAGGATGAGTTTTGAGAAAAAAGATTTTTTTTTCAGGGTCATACTCTAAGTCAAAAAAATACTGCACAACTTAGCTAATTATAAAGTGTAGAGTTGAAACAATTCATGTCTTCTTTATTTCATGAATCAATCTTGGATTTTTGTTTATTTTAACAGGGGATTGTTTTCTTTTGTTTTTAGAGTCCACAATGAACAAATCCTCCTCATTTTGTCCTTGAGGTTACAAAGTTTGATGGCAACCCATGGTTACCAATTAGCTCAGTTAAGCCAGCTGCTGTTTATGGTCACTGATTCGGCCAGCTGTTGTGATTGTGCTCAGGTCCAGCTCAGTCTCTAGGTGTGTTTCCATCGTATCTTCCTGTGCATTCGTTTCAAAGGATTTATGAGAGAGAAGTTCATGATGCACCCCACAGTAACTTATTGTGGGCTGGTCGTATGCCAGAAAAGTTGACACATTCATTGATAAAGGTATCTGGGGAAAAATGACACAAGAAAAGTCAGTTATAAAAAGACAACTTTGGGGGCAAGATTTGGGGAATGTGAAGTGCTGACCTGACTACCATGGGTACATCTGTGGCTCAAGAGTCCCCCGCTATCTCACCAATGTCCTTCATTCTCATACTAGCACGCAGAATGCAACAGTTCTAAAGCCTGAGATGGAGCTGCTCAATTCTTAACTAGAACCTTCAGATAAATAGGAACCTAAGCGATTCTGAAAATGCTAAAAGTTTTGTTAGAAAAGTCAGAAGAATGCTTTTCCTCAGTGAGGTAAATTTGTAGTTTTAGAACTAAGAAAAATATTATTTGGTTACTTATGGTATTGGAATACAATTGAACAGTGGTTCTCAAACTTTATCATGCATAAAAATCACCTCCCCCTTCTTCAGCTCCAACATCCACTTCCCTTGTTTTTTCTTAATTTAGTAGGTCTGAGGTGGGACCTGTAATTTGTATTTCTTATAGTTCCCATATGATACTGGTGCTGTTAATCCACACACCACACTTTGAGAACCACTGCAGAAGAGAATTGTCTAGGCAAGTCATTCTGGCTCTTCTTACCCAGGAAGTTCTTCTTCTTTTTTTTCCCACATTTTAAAGTGTTTTTACCTATATGATCTGGATACTATAGCCTAATATTACTTCAGAAAAGCTATAACATTGTAACATGGTATGAAATAAAGAGTAGGGTTATCTTCATGATGGTCTTTTTTAAAAAGCACCTTTTCTTCACTCCCATAGGTGCTCTTTTGGACAGTAGCAATGATGGTGCCTGACTGTGCTATGATTGCCGAAATAGTCCTGTACACCTGTGGCTTTGTCACAGCTTGGCCACTGTCAGTAAAGATTGTGGCTATGTATCCCCTGTCAATACCTTCTTAATGTTTATTTTGCCATGAGCATTCTTTGAAACATTAATGTCTGTAGCTTGATCCATATATCTAAACTCTAAGGTTTAGAGAACTCCCAGGAAGAAACTCTGGCTTCTATGAAAGTCTAAAAGCAACCAAGGAAGAGGCTAGTTTGAAGGAATCAGTGATATATGTGTGGAAGGGACTCTTGCTAATTGCAGCTTAATGAAAGGAAGCAAGTTCTAAAAATAGGAAAAAGCAAGAGTGACTATTGTGAACAGAAGGGAAACATATGTGTTACAGACAAAAGGTAGTTTGAAATGTAATCAGATGTCAAAGTCTAGAGATTATTCCCATTTCTTTCAATAAGATTAAAAAAATTGTTCTAAAAAGTAGGCAGTTTTGAGGAAACTTCAGCCTTGATCTCTGTTTAATATCCTAATTACTAATTCATGTTGTTGAATTACCTTGGATAAAAACTTCCACCATTCTTATTTGGTGGTAGATAAAATATGTTTCTCTTTGGTCACCTCAGACTAAATTCCTCTGATCTCAGCTAAGATTGGAGCCCAAAGCCCTAGATTTTATTAACTCCTTCTTTACTTTCTTAGTCCTTTTCTCCATACATAAGAATCCTTTTTGCCTCTTTCCATCCCTATCTTTCTACCCTTATTTAGTTTTCCTTTAGTAAAAATTAGTTGAGCTGTTATTTCCCTGTTTTCTCTTGTATTCACTTCTTTTGAGATTATAATGTCTTTTTAATGTGAACATTTCAATGTATCAAACATGTAGGGCTTAGTCCTTGGAGACAGAAATGTAATCCCCTTCATCAAATTACATTCCTGAGAACTCTTCCTATTTATGTGAATTTTTAAAAATTTGAAGCATGCTACCTGATGTGTGAATGAAAGACATCATACGCTTTAAAAAATGGTCAAGGTGATTGGAAGATCATAAAGAAAATAATACGATGCTTCCAAAGATGCTCATTTAAAATAAGGAAGAACTATTGTTACAGATGAAATAGCTCAGATAACTAAAATACAATATATTATTATGCAAAAGTAATTGTGCAGCGTGAATAGATTTGAGTTATAGGAGAGAATGAAAATAGAACTGTTATTGGGTGCGTGAGTTTAACATTAGCCTCTGGGAAATCAATGTTCTGTAATGTGTTATGGGTCATATATCTGTAGGATTTTATATACTTGTTCTTATTTGTCATGGAAACTTATGGTTTATATATGCTATATCATTCCTGGCTTACTTGGAATTTACTGTGAATAATTCATAATTTTTATGGTGATGATTTATGAAAAATAATAAACCATGATACATTTATTCTGTGTGTGTGTGTGTGTGTGTGTGTACACAATTTCCTGCTTGATTTAGTATCTAGAGGCTGCTGGTATCCAGAGTGCAAGTCCTAATTTGAACTATATCAGGTAGTTAGTGCTCATTATTTATTTAAAAATCCCACATATTTTCTTTATAGAGTTTCTTATTTGGGGATATGTTTTATTTTAAAACTCCTAGCCCCTTGGTTATACTTTTTTAATGTCAAGTCATATTTTTCACATTTTAATCTTTCTGAAATTGGGATGGTACTTATAATTAGTGTGGATGTTTAACATGTATTTTCTTCCCTGCAATTGAAAGTGATTCTTAAAGTTGATGATATCTTAATATCAAGCAAATAACATACTAAGTTGTATTTGTAAGTAGAATTTAACAGCTAAACTTATCTGAATACAACATCACAGTAGATTTCTCCCAGGTTGACTTAAATGATTTTGCAAATCTGAAAGTTAGCATTAGTTATATTCACGTGTATATTCATAGGAATATACACATGTATCGACATACACATATACACAATATATAAAGACATACATAAATACACATATATAATATATATATATAATCTTGTGGCCAGTTACTTATGATTTCAAAATTATTTAAATGTGGTATGGAAAGTGCAAATTTTGGTGATATATTAGTTTTGGACAACTATTTCATATTTGTTGTATAAAATATATACATAGATGTATACTGTATCTATAGAAATATTATTTACACACACACATGCACACATAGTGGCTGGGTAGTGATGGAGAGGCTCTCCACTGGCATTAAGCAAATATCTTGAGGCTCAGATACAGTCCATGTAAATCCATTCTTGTCACCCAGTCAGTAAATATAGCAGCCCTTTCTCCTTCCTCACATAATCGTCAGTCATGTGACCTTGTGCCCTATGTTTTCTCTTCCCTTTCCAATCTGACCTGGGTATTCTCTATTCATCCTCTCTGTCTCTGTCCCTTTCTCCATTGTTACCTGATTTATATTAGTGTGCAGGAGAGGCACACAGCCATGCTCTCCCCTATGGATAGAGTATTCAACAGGACAGTCCCAGTTTATGCTTATTGTCCCATTTTGGAAAATAAATCACTTTAGTCAACCTACCTGAAGATGACCCAAATATGTTTGTTTGTTTGTTTTTGTTTTTTGCGGTACGCGAGCTGCTCACTGTTGTGGCCTCTCCCGTTGCGGAGCACAGGCTCTGGATGTGCAGGCTCAGCGGCCATGGCTCATGGGCCCAGCCGCTCCGCGGCATGTGGGATCTTCCCGGACCGGGGCACGAACCCGTGTCCCCTGCATCGGCAGGCGGACTCTCAACCACTGCACCACCAGGGAAGCCCCCAAATATGTTATTTTATAATATGAAAATGAACAGCAAGGGCAGTAGGAGATATAAATCTAATAAGCCTCTGCTTCCCCAGACCTTTTGTTACAGGGCTCTATTTAAAGTGTCCATAGAGTTTTCTTGTCCTTTCTGAGAGAACAGTTTCTTTCAGTGAATTTTAACCCGATAAACTCCTATTTATAATTACTTACGGTTTCCTTTGATACTTTAGGTCAGTATTTTTCAGGTGAGTTAATTATTCTTAAGGCATAACTTATAGAGTTCCAAGAATATGAAAACTTAACTCCCCAGAAAGCAATATCATCTAGAGTCTGAACTAAGAAATCATTATATGCTATTCTAATGATGAGAGGTAGAAGCTGACATTATTTAGGAAATTCCCCTCAGGAAAAATTTCTACTCTGCTAAACTAGTTACTGTCTTGACATCAATGATATTTGCCTAAGCAGTAATTTTCCAGTGTCTGTCTCAACATCACATATATGTACCTTTCACATACACAAATTTTGTAATGTTAGATGAATAAAAATAACTCATTATTAAGTCTTTTTTCCCATTCATTTAAAATGTTCGAGCTTGTGACTTTAAGGGGAAAGAATAACTTTTTAAAGTTTCCAATTTGTGATTAAGTAAAAATGGTCATTTTAATCTTATATTCACTGCAAAATAATATGTATATTTGTACACATATATATGTGTATATATAAATATGCATGTGTATTGCTCATATTCTAATTAGTTGGTTACAGGCCATTTAAACATCTTTTCCGTAGGATAGCAAGGATTATTTTAAGTACAGTAAGTACTCTGAAGAACAGAAAATGACAGTCCACTTTTGAGAGGGAATAATAAAAAGGTTGTTTTTCCCTCTCTAGAATTGCAAAACATAGGAAATATTTGCTTGTTGAATGTTATTTCTGAGTAGAGTTTTTCTAAGTATAAATATTTCTATTGATTATCATTGAGGAGAATGCCCATGCTGTTCCCATACATCACGGGCGAAATCTTCTATTTTTATAAGGCCAATGTTACCTAGTGAGTATTCTACCTCTCTAGGCTATTGAAAGGATGTTACTTTAGGGTTTTTGTAGCTAACAGCATTTTGTTTTTCAGAAATCTGCATGTAGTGAAAGAAACAGACTTGCTTCATGAAGGAATTAATTTTTTAAGATGTAGCCTTTATCACTATCAAGACATTTTGCCCCATTTTATGTTGTAATTCAGAGGCCTATTATTTTACATTTGTTTTTCATCTACTAAATTTAATGAATTTTCAGTTGAGTCTATTTCTACCTATTAATATATAAAATAAAAAACAGGCATTATAATATTTTTCCAATTAATAGTATTTCTCTAGTTTGTCTCTAAATTTGTCTCAAACTGGGCTCATTATCTCTGGATCCAAACTAAGTTCTCCCCATGGTCCTTTTTCTGTTTTGGGGAGCACCAGGTTAAGTCAGCTTTGCCAGTCCCCTTCAACACTTCCTTGTCCCTTGTTCCAAATGTCCCATTTTTTTGTCCGTTACTTTGTTGACATCAATGACATATATCTTTTGCATGCATCCACTTCTCTCATTTCTGTTTCCATTATCTTGGCTCAAAATATTATTACCTTGTTTACTTTAGTGATTGTATGACTGGCATGCCTAATCAGTAGAGTCAAAAATAAAACTAAATATTTGTAAATTCATTTCTCGAGATTAACTATATTTCTATTTAATTTAATGTAAGCAGCATGTAGAAAATAGTGAATGCTTTTTTCTTTTCTTTTTTATCATGTCTGAATCATTACTCTGTCTTTGCAAAGAAGTGGGATTTGAAATGTACTTTATTCTGGGAAATTACCTTCCTTAAAAACATTATTTCATATGTACATATAGATATATGTGAGTACACACATGTACATATCATACCACTGCTTGTAAATTTCTCAATCTATTTAAAGAAGTGTTTTAATTTTTTCAAAATGCACTTGCTAATGACTTTATTCTTGTTTATCTTGATGCCTCTACTTTCTGTTTCATTTATATAGGTTATGTAAATTTTCCAGACTAGCCTTTGGTTGTGTTAGAGTATGTGCAACTTTATGTGTATTGGGAATTGGTTAGAAACATTTGTTTCAGTGCTACCAAACATGAGTTTTGTGTACAGGCTGGTAGTTTTACTGATGGTAAAAATAGAAAGTTGTGTCTTTGGTATTACTTGAGTAATATTAAGAAACTTGATGGAAAATATCTTTTCTACTGGCTTGATTCTTGAAAGTCATGTTACTAATTAATATTTTGTTTTCTAAGTATTGAGGCAGTTGGTAAAATGTAAGTATTATATAAGAAAAATAGTGTAAGAAATTATCACACTGCAGCTTGGTTCACTGGAAGAGTGTCGAAGTTTGCCTAGATGTTACCTCTGGTCCTACCTTAATTCTTTAGGATTTCTGCAGTGATTTCTCTCCCTAGCCACCTGAGTGGCTGTGGGCACTTGTTTCATCTCTTGGTCTGCCTGGACACCTGCCTGGACACGTCTCTAACTTTCTCCTCATTATCATCACTGTCATTTATTGAGCATTTACTGTGTGCTAGGTACCATGCTACGTGCTGCACTCAGGTCATCTTATTTAAGCCTCCCAAGGCTGTTGTAAGATAAATATAATTATTCCCATTTTACAGTTGAAAAAAACTAAGACTTAGATGGTTTAAGTAATTAGTTAAAAATCATTTACCTGGTGAGTTGCAGAAGTGGTTGCCTGACTTCCTAACCAGTATGCTTTATTTCTTATTTATCACTTTATCTAACTCACACTGGCTTTGGAGCCTAGAGAGGTGAACACAGTATCATGTGTCTGATACTATTTAGACACCAATTATCAACATTGGATCTTATTTCCAGTAGGGTAAACACTATGATTTGCTAAGCTACACTTTAGCTTTCTGATACTGCTTTGCACTTTGGGTCCTCAGGAAAGAAACCTATAGTTGATCAGGCATTCACAATGTGGATGGATGGTGACAGCTCAAAATCAAAGCTCTCTTCTTCTTACTAAGCTCATATTGGCCAAATACAAAGTGTAAGGGGAAGGGTCTAGTCTGGAGAACATTCTGGACTGGGATCGGAGCCTTACATATACACCCAGATAAAATACATGTAAGATTATTTAGGGAGACCTTTAGGGATTTTAAAACTAGATGTCTGTGTTGACTTGGAAATTGGTAGAAGTTTTTCCAATTAAATGATGTTAGTTTTTCTTTTTAACAAGAAGTTTAAAAAATTAGAAACCTCAGTTAATCTGATTATTTTGTTTTATATTAAATGATATTGTTTTGATTTCTTTCTGTACATAAAAGAGTTATAAGTAGGTGTTGGAGTACAGGAGGACTGGGGAAGTGGAGAAACAAACATGAATAAGGTATAATTTCTGCTCCCTGACAAAATCATAGACTAGTGAAGGAGATACACATATAATGCAAGAAAGGAAAGGGAGGCAATGGATGGGGTGAGCTAGTAGGCAAGTTGTGTGCTTGTATAAGGATGTGTGTGTGTGTGTGTATATATATATATATATATATATATATATGTAAGGGAGGGTGTGTGTGTGTATACATATCTATATCTATATATATATAGATATAGATATAGATATGTATACACACACACTTTGCTCTGACTGGCTGATTCTACTTATTATGTCATTTATCCTTTGTAGGTGCAAAACAAACTAGCCATCTTCTTTGTTTGGAAATAGTGTTGTTATTTTCCAGATTTATTGGCAAGAGTCAATATTGCTGAGAAGTGATTTAATGTTTACTTTTATAGACTCTCCCACAAAGATACTATATTTTACTTTGAAATTTATTTGTTTGAAAAGCAATCTATCTCTTGGAGCTCTTAAGCATTCTAATGGTTAATTAGTGTGAGTATAATAGACTGTTGGATCATCAATTTTAATTATCTTGATTCTACTAGTAATTTAGTTAAAGAAGCATCTTCAGGAAGTGCTTAATTAAGAGCCTGAATTTATGTTATGCTACCTTTACACTTATAAAACAAACTAGTTTTTTACACTTTTAAATTCTTAGATGAAATCAACACCTTAATACTAAATTTCAGTATTTTCTTAAGATCTAAGTTGCCAACTAAAGTAACAATTGCTATCTATAACAAGTATAGGGTAATAAGACAGGAACTCAATATGATTTCGAAAAATTTCAGATGTCTGTAACTTGAGAATAATGTGAAAGAAAACACTATTTGCAGGAGGATAATAATTCTTCTAGTGCCTTTTGTGTGAAAAAAAATTTTTTGTGAACTCCTGCAGAGTGATATCACAAAGTGAAAAAAAAATGAGTTCCATTTGAAAGTTAATAGTTTTACTTGCATTAAAGTGCAATTTAAAATATGTATCTTAAATATTTAAATGAGTTTGCCCTTTGTGAGTGTATTTTCTTCTTTACGAACAATTTGTATTTCAGTTTTGCAACAAGAAATAACTAGGGGTTGGCTATATGAATTATTTTCATAAATTCATGTGCTTGTGTCCACAAAACCAAATAGAAATATTCATTCAATAACTTACTGACTTCAACAAAGACTTGTTGAATGCTTTCGCTGGTCCTGATGCTGGGCTAGTTGCTGGAGATACACCAAGTCCTTGGCCTCAAGGCTTCTGGATGGAACATAAACCCTTCTAACATACACTTATATTAGACCATAACCTTCTTGAGTTCAAAAATCTATGACTAACCACATTTTTCTATGCCTTATGTTGTTTCATGTGGTGGTCCCTTAAACACAGTAAGAACTAAATACATATTTATTGAATGCATGAATGAATACATGAGTGAATTTAAGTAATAGACTAATGGGAACTTGGCATAGTCTAGGAAGAAATTAAAAATGTTCATCCCTGGATGACTGTGAGAACTATATGACTGAGATAATAAAGTCTTATGATATCAGGGCCAGACCATCTTGACTCTAGGATAGAGGTAGAGGGCTACCGTGAATTTTCAAAAATCCACACTAATGATGAGGCACATAGCGCTGCATTATAATGTTTGGGAACGTCTTCATTTATTTTATATTAATTATTTACAAGTTTTTATTATTTTTATTTAAAATTTTTAATGTTATATTTTATCATGTAAAGAATTAGATTAAATTTGAAATATATAAAACTTTAAAAATCAATATTGAAAATAAAATAATTATTTTTAATTTGGTGATTTTACACCTATAAATTTCAGAATGTTATGTCTGTGCTTTGTCCTTTAATACCTTTTGTACCTGCATTTTTCAAACTCTTTAGTGCTCCCTAGACTCATGGCCCATGATGTCCAAAAGTTTGGTGCACCTGCCAAATTAGTTCTCCCTGTAATGGACTCTGCCCTGGATCATTCTATGTTAACCTGTTTTATTTTCGGTGCCAGTGAAAAGTTATATTTATCTTTTACTGAGGGAAAGCAAAATGCCCCAAACTGTTTTCATTTACATGAAAATCTTCTGCACAACCTGATGCCTGTTAAATTGGCACTATTGCCAGGTATAGTGATGGGAATCCAAATTGAGACTGTGGCTCAAAGGCCCCACTAATCTTGATGCTATGTTTCCAAATCTGTTTCTTCATGCAACTGTGCAATGAGGTACAGTTGCTAATCAGTTTGAAAACAATCTCATTCTTTTTCTTTTTCCTGGAAATTGTGGTTACAGCAGTCCACTTAAGGATCTTATAATGATGATACAGCAGTTGAAATTTTTAATCTAGGTTTGTATAAATATGCGAGAATGAAAATTAAACACTACATAGCAAACAACATATAGCGATGTTGTATTGCTACAAGTAACTCTTGAAGTCTAGCTATTACTGGCAGTGTAATTTAATCTCATAGAGAGGCTCTATATGGGATTTCCCTCATCACTGGCATTATATTTGGTTTTTCTGTCATGATTTTTGATATCCTATTTGCTTTCCAACTGGCTTTTTCCTCCTCAACAGCTTACTGTTATTTTGGCATTCTTCATAAAACAGGCTCTGCATTTCTGACATACCTGAGAGATTGTCTTGCATTGGCAGGACTTTGATATTCCAACTTTCTTAGGGGTTCTTATTCCTGTCTAGGACTTAGAGGGCAGCACCTCAGGATTACATGAACCCTTGTAGCTGTCTTCTAATTAAATAGGCTTTCAAATGATGCAATAATTTACTGGTTAGCATTTTCTCTTCACTTTATTATTAAATTAATTCAGATTTTGGTTGAGATGTTTCCATACTAAATGAGATGGTACTATATATATACATCTGCTAAGTTGCATAAAAGTCCTGCACTTGAAGATTTAGTTCAAATAACACTTCTTTGATGAAAACCCCTCAGATGAATTTGATTCTGTAAGGATGTGCTTCTGCTATGAATTTCTTCAGAATTTTTATACACATAAGTATCAATGCATACTGTTTCTTCCATCCATCCATTCATCTATTATTGAGTACTCTCAGGATCCTGAGTAAACAAAACCAATTGCCTGGCTTCAAAAGTAAGCAGTTGTAAAACACTACTTTTTTCCTAGATGTATGTGTAGGATACGGTGGAAGTTGTGGGAAATACTTGCCTTTGCTGTGATGCTTTATATAGATAAGACCATGTTTAAGCTGGCCTGGCTGGTTTTATATACGTATTGCCATTATTTCATTTATATTAACATTATCTAACTATCTAGACTGTAAATTTGATAGAGAATAAAAATTTCTTATGGGTTATACAAGCTATGTATTAGTAAAATTTTGAAAGTTCTTGTTAGTGGAGACACTGGCAGGGAACAAAATTGCTTCTCACAAAGTTTATGTTTGTAATGATGATATCAGATCTTCAGATAAGGAGCTAATATGTATATCTAATTATTATTAATAAGTTATTAGTATAAGTAATTATTAATATAATATCCATTATTCTCTTGTTATTTCAAATTTTTATATGACACAAATATTAGGAACTTTAAAAAGGTAAGTCCTGACAATATAGCTTTTACTATAATGCAGTAAAACACTTCTTGTTGACATTTAAATAAAGATCAACTTCTAAATTGTGTTAGCACATATACATTACATGAGTGGTGACTATCATTGGACTGACTGGAAGTAATGTTGGGGAAGGGGAGTACCTAGCTCTTCTCAGTGTTTTATTTATGTCGTCTCACTTAATTTTACTGTGTCTTTTTTTTTTGCACAGTTATACCTAGCATTTACAAACTGTCATTTTCTAGCGTTGATTTTCTGTTACTTTACTTCAGAGGATATAGTATGTCTGACTTTAGTTTCTTAGTGATAATGAACAAGTTAATGATGGTTGAATCTATGATCAGTGTTATGTGATCAGCCACATATATATGCAGATGATATTTTTTCAACCATGGCTCTGATCAGACTAATTAAAAATAAGCTACATAAAGAGAAAATGTGAGGTGTTATTTCTTAATGGTCCACTTTGTTTCATTAACAATATAATGATTTGGTTTCAGCTCAATGTTCAAAGTAGATATCAAATGCAATTAAAAAATCAAAATGTTTTAGGCCATATTTGGGCAGTAAATCTCAAGCCTGAGGTTGCATAACAGTCTTCACTATCATCAGTATACCCTACTGAGAGAATATGCTTTAGCTTCTTTTATCACAGCTGGACATTCAGGGATATAGAAGGCACAGATATAATATAACATGAGGGAGTTTAAGAGTTTTTATAATTGGTTTCTTATTGTTAGGTTGTATTATTTATACTGCTAGTCAATAATCTGAATGATATAAGATCAGTGGTGAAGAAAAAGATGAATCTTTATATATAGATATATACTTCAGTTAGATTCTCTATAGCTTCTCCGTGAAAATGTTTAGTCTTATATTATTATGAATAGTATTAACAATTCACCATTTTTCATTCTATTATTTAAGTATCTATTATCAAAGTATTGTAGTATCTATAATATAATCAAACTATCAAGATTCAAAAAGAAGAACTAATCATAAATTTTGCAGAAATATGTGATTAAGGAAATCTAACGTAAAGGTTAGGAAATCTAATCTAGGGGGTCAAAATGATTTTTGTTTTCTCATGGCTACTAAGGAAGATGTCCCTTGAATGAGCCTTAGAGTAGAATTATCAATTAATTTTTAAATTAATATACTCTTAATATCTGGTTCTCTCCCTCTCCCTCAGATTTAAGTTTAAAATCTATTAATAGGGTTCTGATATTATATGAGATAATGAGCATATTTTATATAATATATAAGTATAATATGTAATATATGTAATTTATAATATGTGTAGGCATATTATGTATAAAAGCATATTTTATGTTTATATAAATATATATATAAATGTTTCTTCTGATATATATATATATATATATATATATATATATACACACACACACACAGTAGTCCCCCCTTATCCACAGGGGATTCTAAGACCCCCAGTGGATGCCTGAAACCATGGATGGTACTGAATCCTATATATATTGTTTTTTCCTATATGTACGTACATAAAGTTTAATTTATAAACCAGGCACAGTAAGAGGCTATCAGAATTGCCAGCATCACTACTCTTGTGCTTTGGGGCCGTTATTAAGTAAAATAAATGTTACTTGAACACAAGCACGGCGATACTTATAAAGCTGATCTGTTAATGGAGATGGCTGCTAAGAGACTAATGGGCGGGTAGCATATGCAGTGTGGATACACTGGACTAACATGTGATTCACATTTCTGGTGGTACTGAGCTGGAGGGCAAGTGATTTTATCACTCTACTCAGAACGGCACCCAAATTACACTTATGAATTGCTTATTTTTAGAATTTTCCATTTAATATTTTCGGGCCATGATTGACCACAGGTAACTGAAACCACAGAAAGTGAAACCAAGGGTAGATAAAGAGGGAGTTCTTTGTGTGTGTATGTAAAACGTGGTAATGGTTAGTGACTTTTTCCTAATAGGAGAATCTTTGGTATTTTCTTCCTGTTACCGTTCCTCACTTGTATTTGTGGAATTTTCACTCCATGCACAGAATTGTGCCAAACATTTGAGGATAATTCAAGGAGTCATAGAAATGAGAATAGATTGCTTACTATCTCTGGGCTTCTGTCATCATTTAGAATATGTAGATAAAAAGTTAAGAAAATACTAGGTAAATTGTACTAGTTGTGAGTATAGACGGAAAGGGAGAGGGCTTTCCGCATATGACATTTCATGCTTGTTTATAAGGAGACACTAGAGTCCAGAGATTCCACCCAGTCTCTGAGAAATTTTGTCAAAACAAGGTAACTCTTCTTTGAACTGGCATTGTCCTTGGAAAATGATGATATTCCAACCGAATTTACCAAGTCCCTCTCTCATTCTAATAGAGAACTGATTAGGTTTTCTTACCTTTTATTTTAATTCATCTCTCATATGCTTTTTTTATTTGCTTCAGTTGCTTACATTTTAATAAAATATTTATGGCTTTATAAGTAAATCAAACTCTCCAAAGAATGTAATGGGAAGCATCCTAAGTGCCTTTGGGGAGAACTAAGGTATTTTGAATGGCTTATTTTTAACGATTTTATAATTTTTTATTATAGGACATTAAATTGAGACACACAGAAGTGACAGGGTAGAACAAAAGCTGTGCATTTTCTTAATAAATGTACTAAGTTCTTATTGTTGAGCTGTAATCACTATCCTAGAATCTGAATAATGCAGGTTTTCTTAGCTTCTTCTGAAGGAGAATTTAAAAATACAAATTAAGAACAGAAAAATTCTAGAAAATAAGAACATTTCACATATAATTCAAATGTAGTCAAAATTCCAAGAACACTGTTGAAATGTTGTGTTGAGGTAGACAATGAAAAGTAACACAATGGGATGAGGTCCTTCTGTCTGAGGGATGGGAACGGCAGGAAAAATAAGACTATAGTTTTAGCACTGAGACAGCATTTCCTAGATGGTAGCCCCATGAAAGAACATTGAAAAACGCATTGGGTCTGTTTGCTAACCATTTTATGATTGCTTATTTCTCACAGGGTGTTCAATGTAAAGACAGCTTTGTGGCTTATATTCATGTCATGGTATTGAGGCTACCTCTTAGACCCTTTCTTTTTACTTGAGAACATTAGCAGTATGGTTTTGAAGAAAGGAAGACTCTTTCTCTAATGTTGTAAATTATATAGTTCCTGGGGGTATTTAAAGGGATTCAGAGTTCAAGAAGTTTAATAAGGCAGAAGTCTTTATACCAGAATGCTTAGTGGTCCCCTGATCACACTTGCCCCTCTTTATTGTCAGAACACACAGGTAGCTTCTGTCAGGATGCATGACTATAGCAGAAATGCCTGCCTGATTCAGCATTCCAGTTAAATTCCTACTTAAAAGCCTTTAATTAATATAGGTGGTAGATGGCTCCTAGTCACCGAAATCTGGTCAGTCTCTTGACTCAATAATATTGTGGTCTGTACCGTGGACTCCCCAGGTTAGAGGGTGCTTCTACCAGTTCCAGGGCTGATGTCTGATCTGTAAGGTCTCTTTCAACATTCAAATTTGGAAATTTTCTCCTCTCTGCTGATCCTAAATTGATATTTTATATTTTAAAAAAGCATGTGTTTTGGAGAGGAAAGGCCTTTCCTGGAAATACTATATTCCCACCTCATTCCTTCAGGGATTTCTTCTCTGGGTCAACTGAGTTATTGAGAGACTCAGTGTGTCCTTAAGAGGCCTGTGGAGTAATAGAGAATTGGGAGGAAAGAAAATGATTCTCAACTTCATGGTGCAGTAAATGCATTTCTAGAGACTGGGGCCTTGAGTGTAGCCATTTTCAAAATCTGCTTGGGGATTTAGGGTTTTAAACTTATGCCACGAATGATATTGATTAAGCATTTTCTGCCTAACCCATTAGCTCTCCCTTCTGCCCAGTCCTGTAATGAAATCACTCTTTGTGCCGTGGAAATCACCGAGGCAATAAATCCAACACTTACGACTTCAATGCATTATTGAGGAGAGAGCACAGATGCACTGTGGGGAGCAAGCAGTTGTTCACACCAGCGAATATCTGTGATAATTAATAACTGTAACAGGGGAAATGCACAGCAAATGGAGTAACTGATCTAATTTTTAACTAAAATATAGCATGAAAAGTCTCTGGTTTGTAATTTAAAAGAATTCTCTCTATAGCACTGAAGAAAACCTTTTGATTCTTGAGTGCTGACTGCAATCTCAATGACATTGTAATGGGTAAAGGATTAACATACTCCATGTCATTTGCAGTCACTTTGGGTCTAGCTTAAACTTCTACCCAAGGTGGTATAAATATTCTATTTATTGAATACCAACTAGGTATCAGGAACTGTGCTAGGCACTGGTAATTCAAAGATAATTGAAGCATTGTTTCTGTTTCCAAGGAGCTTCCAGTCTCTAAGAGGCCTCCATGTATATAAACATAAAAATGAGTAAGCTCAGCCTTTAAAAGCGTTATTTACTGGCTTCAGAGAAGGGCATAATCAGCTCTGCTAGGCTGAGATCAGGAAAAGCCATAGAGAGAAGACTTCTGAGCTGAGCCCTGAAGTGAGAATAGGAACTCTTTTAAGAGAAAAGCAGAAAAACCATTCCAGGCAGAGGCACAGAGGCATGAGACACAACATGGTGGTCCATGGGACTGGAACGACTCAAAATTGCAGTACCAAATGACACAGCTGGAGGAGCAGCAATAGGTATACATGCAGGTTATGAGAATACAGTGAAATGATTGGTGAGAGATGATGAGGGCCTGAGGTCAGGAACCAGGTTCTCCCAATAAGGATAGGAAAAAAGGGTCAATCTCCATCACTTACTAGGTGGGTAACCTTGGGCAAGTTAATGAACCTTTCTGAGCCACAATATTGGTGTTTGTTAAATGGATATAATAATCCCTACCTTATAGTTTTGTTGTTAGCCCTGGAGATAATACATGTGTGTTCCCTGGAATAGTAAGTTCTCAGTAAGTGAAATGGATGATTATAATATTATTCCTGATTGACTGAAACACTCCATCATGTCCTCTGTTCTTTTTCTACATAGTTCACTGCTTGTCAGTCGCATATCACTGTTCAATATGTAGCTGAAATGAGCTTAGAGAATTAAGCTTTTTTTAAATGCTTCTGCCAAGTCATTTTTTCAATAATTATTACCCTTGCCACATGAATCTATATTTGAGATGCAATCAAATTGAAGTGCTCAAAAATTTATAACTTCTGTCTATCAGAACACAAAGGAGAGAGAAACATTTGGACATTATTAGAATTGTTGGCTTATTAGTGGAAATGCCATAATTAACTAAGTAAAAAGGACTGAGAATTCTAATTCTAGTATGGGATACACTGATTTACTGTTTAGCTTTAGGCACATCACTTCACCTTTCTGGTGCATATCTGTAAAATGAGATAGATGATGCCTGCTGATTAAATACCAACGAGTAGCCTTAAGCATAAGAATGATAAATAATAAAATAATAACTTTCCCCTCTGAGGATAAAAAAAAATTGTGTCAGCAGATCTATTCTTATGTTAGGACTTAATAAAACACTGTAAGTGGGAATTGAAAACGTAGTCCAGATTTTTTTTATTAACATCGGTTTCATCATATGTATTCCTGACTTCCACAATTTTGTTCCATACTTCAATAGTTTTGTTTTAAATTATAAAAAACAAAATCTCTGTGAAAGGTAGAGATTAATCTGCTGATGCTTTCCTTTCCACCCCCTTGTAGAATCTCTAAGTGGAAAAATATGGTTTCAAAGCCTAATACAGCAGGAAATGTCTCCAACGTTTTGTCTCCAGCAAAACAATCCACCAGTGTATGTAACAGGATGCTTTTTGTTGTCTGGAGAGAGGGGACACTTTATAAAGAAATGCAAGCATTTGAGGTTGTCACTCATCCTGGTTTCCTCTTGGAATTTCTTCCCTGCCTCTCTGGATCCTGCTGGTTAAATTCTACCTACTGTATGAAGACTTTGGGAAAAACAAAACTCCAAAGCTTCTGTAACCATTCTTTTTTTTTTTTTTCTTTCCAGCCCTTCTATTAAATTTTATTTGTTTTTCCTGTTATTTTGGCAATTGTATTTTTTTTACGTCTTTATTGTAGTATAATTGCTTTACAATGGTGTGCTAGTTTCTGCTTCATAACAAAGTGAATCAGTCACACACACACATATATTCCCATATCCCTCCCCCCTCGCGTCTCCCTCCCTCCCACCCTCCCTATCCCACCATTCTTTTCTGAACTGTTGCAATGTTTACTCCTCCCCTGGTACTTCATACATGCTGCTGTGTGTTAGTGACTATCCTATTATGAGTTACGTCTTATCTTCCATTATATCACAGGCACTTGAGAGCAACTACTTTGCTTTCTCTGTTGTCTCGCCTGGTCCTGAGGAGAAATTTGTAGATTTATTGGCTTCTTCAGGACTTCCCAAACATAGATATACAAGTTTTATCTGAGATTGCACTTCTCCCAGATCTTAGATTTAGACCCTGTTGTATCACTGTGTCCTTCTGTATCTGTGGCAGAAAGAAGGCAGTAAGCTGGGCCATGAACACTGGTATTTGTGTTTATGATGGTTTCTTCAATGCCTAGGATTCTTACCCTTGTTCTGTAAAGCTTATACAAGTGCTCATAAGTCAACCTCGCATATATCCCAACACAAAAGTTTTGGCCAACAGAGCATGAGGGAGACCAAACTGGGAATGCAAATCTTGTCTCTAAAACTTGTAAATATGGATTATTCCTTGTCCTCTTGAATAGTATGAGTTATTGGTGACATTAAATTCATGGTGTAGGTTCTAACTGAAGAGGATTAAGAGTGTCTTAGAAATTGTATCCCAATTTCAGAAAAATCTTAATGGGAGCCGGATTATACCAGTGTTCTAAGTCACATAATCAAATAAAGTGCTCTACTGCATCGTGTTGGCAATTTTTGCCTCTCTCTGCTTTTGTACTCTCATAATTCTATTTGGCTTGATGGCTTCACCCTGAATCTTAAGGATGTGATGTTAAGAAGACATCAGAAAAAAATTATAAACCACAATAATTGCTTTGACTCTGTTTTCCTAAATAATTTAAGGGGAGTAACATTTTGTTGGTATCTCCCTCAGTCACTTCCCTGCTGACCATTTCCTTCTTCACCTTCTTAGAGACACAAATGCATACATACAAGGTTTATGGCAATCATGCTTTAGGGCTTTCTACATTGTATATTGGCCGGTTTGTAGGCACTGTAGCTATGGAATCTTGGAAATACACATGAATCTTGCCAGGATTTGGAGTTTCACTGGAGGAAGGTCACTCTTCATGCCCATTTTAGGGTGTTAGCTGATCTAAGTGAAAAGTCTAAAAACGTGTTTGTGTGTGTGTGTGTGTGTGTGTGTGTGTGTGTGTGTGTGTGTGTGTGTGTTTAATATGGGGCTTTCAGGATACTCTTGTACGTGGTTGTTACCCCAAGGGAAAGCCCTTAAACTGACCTAAGTTTGCACAACTTGGATAGACTCGGTCAGACTGTGATTGTGGTCTATGACCTAGTATGTGTACTACCAGCCCACAATTATCCAAGCTAACAGGTAAGCCTGAAATGGAACTTTCACTCCTGTTCTCTTTTTCCTCCCTCCCTTCATTCCTCCCTTTTCTTCTTCTCTATTGATTTATTCCTTCATTCATTCAATAAATGATCATTGAACACATATTACGTACCAGCTACAGTTTTAGGTGTTAGTGGGATGAGTAAATAAATAGAAACATATTATAGTAAGGGGACACACATTAAACAAATAGTCACACAAATATATTGTTACAAATTTTGATGTTGGTCATGGAGGAAAACTATAGGGAAGTAGTCTTTCAGGGAGGAACATCATGGAAGGTTTCCCTAAGAAAGTTTTATATGAGCTGAGTGAAGGCAGGAGGAAGCATGCTTCAGGCCGACGTAACACTGTGCAAGGGATCGGGCAGGCACAGGAAGGGGAGTCCAGAATGGCTGGACTAGAAATTACAGGATGAGACTGAGGTGGTGCTGGTGGTGGTGGGAAGAAGGCCCATTTGAGATGGGTCCAAGAGGCCATTAGGGACACATCATTAGTTGCTTGTAGGCCATCTTATGATACTTTGAGGGATTTTTAAACGGCTTGTTTGTTATCATAAAGCAGTTGAAGGCCAATGAAGAGTTTTAAGCGGGAAAGTGACATGAACTGATTTGTATTTACAAAAAGACAATTCTGAAGAAGAAAGAGAGCTAAAGTGGAGAGTAAATATCTGCAAAGCTGTTAGGAGGCTACTGAAGGAACCATTAGAGAGATGAGAAGGCATTGTGGATGGGACTGGCGGCCAGTAGGTAGAGGAGTTGCATCCAGTTTCTAGAGAATTTCTGTAGAGGGACAGGATTTGGTGACGGGATTCGGAATGGGAGCGAGTGAGAACGTCTCAAGAATATTTAAGTTTCTGGATGCACAAGTGTCCTGATGTGTGCAAGGTATTCTGTGAACAGGATACAGTGCAAGGGTGATGGGCTCACAGTTGCTTTGGCCGTGAGACTTAATAAAGCTGTGGAGGTTTTGACATAACTTAATGGAGATGTTGGGGAGGGGTTTTGTTCAGGTCTGGAGCTCAGAAGAGAGGTCTAGGCTGCAGTCATTAGCATGGCAATCAGTGGCTATATTAACTGATTTTGTTAATTTCAATAGGGTGTTTTTCCAAAGGTAAATGAGGCATTCCTTTTTAAACATTTTTCTAGTTTATGTTGTAGCATTATGATGTTTCCTTAACCAAAATTTACAAGTCCAGTTTCCTATACTATGTTTGGATACCTGGAATTTCACTCCATCTATATTATCGATGTTATTATTATTACTACTACTACTATTATTATCACCATGCTGTACATTACACCCAATTATGAAACATGCTGTTTATATTTAACTTTTGAAGAAATACCCTTGGATTTTGAAAGTCAGACTTTATGTCCTCAAATGAATCTGACTGACTTTAGAAGAATAAGGGCTTTCCATCCTGGTGGAGTCCTGGAAATGAGTTTTTGGAGATAGGGCTATGTGTTGGTCTTCATACATGTGGCTCCGTAATTGTGAATTGTGATGCAAGTGTACTTTTCTCAGCTCCCCTGCACTAACCAGCAAAGTGACCTTGAGCAAGTCACCAGCAGCTCAACATGACTTCCAAGATTCATTTTGGCCTTAAGAGTCTATGAAAAATTAGCATTAATCCTAAGAAAATGGGATAAGGGTGGAGAAAGCACTTATTTTAAATACTGGAGAAGTTTTAGATCCCTGGAGGAATTAAATCTTCTGAAATTATTCAAGATATAGTAAATGGGAGGTTATAAGTTTTTTCCTCCTATCTTTCTACACATACGGAAAGACAGTTAAATTGCTGCTAAAAATGTGAAGTGGAGGTGAGCAGCATTTCCAGAGGCAGTAAGTAGTGTTGCATTTTACTGGTAAATTTTATCATTCTTTAAAAAAATGAGAGAGAGGTTTATATAAAAGCGGGGAAAGAGGAAATTGCATGTGCAGATGAAAAATACCATCTGTGCTTCTGGATCCGTTCCATGCTCCACACCTTCGGTGAAAGAAACTGTTGATTGAAAGCTCAGATTTTGCTGGCTAGTTGTAAAAGCTTCCTGTGTTGCAAATCAAGCATTTTAAAAATAGATGGCTTTGAATTTGGGAGTTAATTTTTGGCCCCATTTGCTCAGGCCTCCTAACTCAGGAAGTATGCTTTTAGTAAACCCACAATTCAATTCATATTCAACACAATTAATAGTAATGAGCACTTACAAGGTGCCAGCAACGTATCAGTTTCTCTGTTTTAACTCAAATTTCCCAGTATTTGTAATAGCTCCCTTTGCCTCCTAGTGGCAGTTTGAGCCTGTCTAATTTCCTGGACTGGAGAGCTTCATCTGTATCTTACTCAGAGAAAATATTAAACATTGGTGAAACTGCAAGTATGCAGTCCCATAAAGTTAGAGAAGTTTGTGTTAAATGTCTTCACCTACACCTTTCTGGTCTCTTTCCCATCTTAATAATGGCAGATGTCAAACCTGTGCCCAGGCTCAAGTCAATTCTGCTCTCATTTACCCTTTACCATGAATTTAGGTAAAAATGGCACTCTCTCAGGGTTACTTTATTTCCCTAATCTCATCTCTAATTGTGGACTGAAATACTCGTTCCTGTTAATATAGTTTTCAATTTTAGGCCATTACTGTTCCTACTTACAGGTAAAAGGGGGCTTTGGCACTTGGTTTTTCTTCAAATTTAAGATTTTTGGCCATTGTATTTCACTTTAAACTTGCTCAGTCGAGAACACTGTAAATGGTGTTTATATAGAGAAATTATTAGAAGCAACCCGAAACAGCCAAATTTGTATCCCTCTTCTCTAAACCAGAGTAACTGCAATGAATCTTTGAATTATTCAGGCAACAACAGCTCTGGGAAAACAAACATATTATTAGAAGCTCAAAGTAGCCACTTCAGGTGCCAAATGCATCCCTAAGTACTTAAAGAGAGGAGATCAATTACACAGATATTTTCTTAATAGGTAAGAGGGAGGTGGAAAGCTGCATATTTTTAGAATTAAATCTACCTTAAAATACTAACCATTTTAGTGGTTAGTGGGTAGCTTGATCCTTAAATGTGAAATATAGATAGAGATATCTATATATTGAAATCCTCTTCATCTCCCTTCCCTAAAACCTTAATAATATTAAAATATGTATTTTGTGCTTCTATGTACATGCCTTTAGCTACTATAGGAGAGAACTTACTATACATTATTTGTCTTTCAATAATTGAATTGTCTGTGTTTTTAGAAGGTCATTCTCACTAGCTAACTTTTTATGGTAAAGTTTTAGTGTTTACTTGGCATTATTTTGATAATTCAGTAGATTGAGTATAGCTGTGTAATAAATATCTGTATCTGAACCAAGAAACTCTCTACCATTAACTATGTTCTTTAAAAAAATTATTTTATATTGGAGTACAGTTGATTAATAATGTGTTAGTTTCAGGTGTACAGCAGAGTGATTCAGTTATACATATACATGTATCTATTCTTTTTATCGTTAACTACATTGTCTACATTGGGCAAAATTCTCCGAGTTAACTCATCTATAAAATGTGATTGAATTGTGAGAATAAATGGAGGTAGTCTGTGAAAAAAGGCTTTGAAAAGAATAAAATGTGTTTTGGGTTATTTTAGCATTTTTCATGAGCTTTTGTTCATTTGGAAGCTTTCATCCCATTCTTCCTATCTCCATTTGTATAATTTTTTCTTTCTGTCTTTGATTATGTTATTTTTTGCTCTTATTCATGTGATTTTAAAAAGAGCTCATCAGATAACTTCTTTTGTAACTATATTAATCTTTATATGAGTCTCATTTTTTCCTTCATTGAGTTTAATGACAGCATCTAGTATATTTGTTCATATTTGCATATTAAGAGAGATACTGACAAACTGGAGTGTTTCCTGAAGATAATGACCAGGATGGCAAAGGATTTAAGTAGGAAAAGTAAGTTTAGAATTTGTTGCTATTTAGTGTGGAGAGAAAAAGATTTAAAGGAGACAGTTCTTCAAATAGAGGAAGAAATATGTGAGGATAAAATATTTCTATGTTGTTCCAGATTTCAAAATTAAGACAAAGAGTGGAAAATGAAGGAGAGTCAGTTTTTTCTCAGTATAAGGAGTTTTGAAAACCAACTAGAGCTATTAAAATGTAATTGCTTTTTCATTTCCAGGTAGGTTACGGCAGGCCAATTTTTCTTTCGCAGTACCTAGAACAACCCAAATAAATTAGCTATACTTCCTAGAGGTGAAGCAACAAGGATTAAATGAACTAAAATTAAAATTAAATGAACTAAAATTTCAGGGAGGAAAATCATTCTAAGCTGCTGTCAATTTTTTTTTTTCCCTGAGGGCATTTACTGATTCTGAGTGTGGTCTAAGGACTGGACTAGACCCAGGCAGAAGGTATCTTTTGGGAGTAGGAAAAGCCAGAGAAACTTTTAGTGATTGTACAAGGCTGGGATGACAAGTTGGAAACTTGAGGGATCTAAAGCACAAATCAGCTTTCTCCGCAGGGTTTGCTGTGTTCTGAGGCCACATAAGAAGCAGGGGGGCTAGGCTAAAAGATTCTAAAAGACAGAATGAAAGCTTCAGTGGACTTTTGGTATTTAGGAAACAAACAAATAAATGAACTTGGTGGGAGGGAGATGCTAAACTCAAACACAGGGCTGAACTCTTCTTTGAAGACACTTGCCAAATTTTTTAGCTGTTTTTTGGGCCTGAGAAAATAAGCTGAAAGCTTATGAAAAAGTACTTCTTGTGTTCTTTCAGGGTTGAGAAGATAAAGATCTACTAGTTTCTCAATCAAAGTCCAGGGAGTTTCATGGCTTAGAAATGGAAATAAACGAGGGACAGATCTCATATATCCTACTAAAACTTCATCCAAGCCCCAACCCCGCTGAATCCCAGATTAGTTTGAGATTATCCGCCTCTCTCATCTACCTAAAAATAGGAAGGGGAAAACTGCTCTGGTAGAAGAGAACATCATTTGGAGATTCTGAGGTTCCTTTAAACATAATTTCTGTCATATAATAAAAGAGTAATTAGACATACAAACAGGTGAAGCTACATGACCAATAATCAGAAGAAAAAAATAGACATTTGCAGCAAACAAGTAGATGATTCAGATATTACAGATAATTGACAAGGACCTCTGATTAATTAATATGTTTAGGAAAATAAAAATAAAGGTGGACCAAAGAAACATTTGGTAGAATGAATAGGAAATTTTATCAGAGAATTGGGATACATACAAAATAATCAAACAGCTATTCTTGAATTGACATAAACTATCTGAAATTAAGAATTTGATGGAGAAGTATAATATGCTGAACACAAACTACAAGATAAGTGAACTGGAAAGCTCCCAAAATAAAATAATAGAAAAAGAAAGAAAAGGAAAAATCAGATAATGTGTGAAAGACATTTGGGAAAAATCAGATAATGTGTAAAAGACAATTGGGATATGTTCAACAATTTTAACGTAAGTAAAATTGAAGTCCCCAAAGCAGAGGAGAGAACAGTTGGAGGAGATACATTATTTGAAAAGTTAAGGCCAAGAATTTCCCAAAATTTAAGAAAGTCACTGCCCACAGATTCATGAAGTTTATCAAAACCCAAGCAATGTAAATAAAATAAAAACATTCAGAGGTACATAATGGTAAAACTGCTGAAAACCAAAGACAAAAATATCTTACCAACAGTCAAAAAAAAGGACTCATTACCTCAAAGAGCAAAATAAGTTTTAGAACTAAGGGAAGCTAGAAGATAAACAGAATGAGTGTTGAGAGCAAAGAACTGCCAACTTACAATTTTATAAATAATAAAAGTGAACCCTTCAAAAATAAAGATGTTTTTGACCAAAAAACTCACCCAAAGCACAAAAACAAAATAAATATTGAGGGAATTAATTACTATCATGCGTGTGCTAAAAGGAATTCCTATAAGTGGAAGAATGACCCTAAATGGAACCATGGAAATATCAGAGCAATTGAGGAACACTGGAAAGTGTTACATGTTAAATATAAATGATCATTAATTATATTAAACATTAAGTAATGCTTTATGGAGTTTAAAATACAGATAGAATAATAGTAACATAAAAGGCAGGAAGGGGTAAGTGGAGTTAGAAACTTCTATGGTTTAGCAATATTGAGGATAATAAAAGTAATAATTGTATTACATTGATCTAACTCAAGAATGATCAATATAATTCCTCAGGTAAACACTTAAAAGAATAAAGTATAACTAACACATTAATAGAAATAAGGGGAATGATAAAAATTTGATTAATACAAAGAAGATAAGGAATGATAAAAAGGAACACAGTAGAAAGGGCAATTAGAATAGCTGGAAATAGAGGAAAACGTAGAAAAAAGTCTTACACCTTGGCGTAGGCAAGGATTTCTTAATTAAAACACAAAAGCACTAACCATTGAAAAAATGTATAGATTGGTTTATATCAAAATTAATAACTGTTTTTCATCAAATACACTATTAGAATGAAAAGATATTCACAGAGTGGGAGAGGATATTCTTAATACATATATCTGACAATACATATAATCGGACTCATATCCAGATTATATAAAGAACTCCTACAAATAAAAAAAAGACAGTCCCGTAGAAAAATGGATAAAAATCTTAAACAAACACTTCATGTAATAGTATATCCAAATAGTCAATAAATATGGGAAAAGTTATTCAACTGTATTAGTCATTACAGCAATGCAAATTAAGATGTGATAACACATTCATTCGAATGGTAGAAAATATTATGAAAAGGTAGAAAATATTATGTGTTGGATGAAGATGTAGAGCAACTGAAATTCTCATGATCTACGGGTGGGTGTGTAATTGAAACAACCCCTTTGGAAAAATTTTGGCAGTATCTACAAAGCATATTTTATGACCCAGCAATTCTACTTCAGGTGTACCTGCAAGAGAAATATGTATATATGTTAACCAAAAAACATGTAATAGAGTGTTCATAGCAGCCGTCTTTCTAATAGTGCCCCAAAGAAGTGCCCATCAATAGGACAGTAGATAAATTGGCATATTAACACAGTGAAGTATTTTACAGTTATGAGAATGAATGTTGACCACATATAACAATATGAATGAAACTCATAAACATAATGTTGAGTGAAAGAGACTAGACTCAACAAAGTGTGTACTGAATGAATCTATTTATACACAGTTCAAAACCAAGCAGACCTAATCTATATATCTAAAAGTCAAGATACTGGTTACTCTTATTTTATGCTCCTTTTAGCAAATTGTGTTAAAAGATAAAATGTGCATATAATCGTGTTTGTGAATAGTATGTTTTTAAGAAAAGAAAAAAAAAGATACTGGTTACTCTTAGCAGGGGTGGGGGGATGGTTGTGGACTTCTGTACTTCTTGTGATATGTTTTTCTTCATTTAGATATTACTTACATAGCTGTATTTGATTTATAAATATTCAGCATCACTTTATGTGTATTTTTCTATATATCTTACACTTCAAAAACAAGTATAATGAACTATCTTTTGAGTTAATCAGCTTCCCATTCCTGGAAATATTCAAGCAGAGAGGTTGCACAATTACCTGTAAGGGAAGCTTTGGAACGGATTTCTGTATGGTGTAAAAGGAAATGCACCAGATGCTTTCCTCAAATCTTTTAAATTCTGAGATTCTCTGATTCTTTAAAAAGTGTATACTTTCATTGCCATCTACAGGTTTTTCTTCTTTCTTTACTAATCAAGTTTGAGACCATAGCCTACTTTCTCTGTTTCCTGTTTACCTCCTACTCCTTCTTCAACTCATACCATTTCTCAATCACTGACCTCTCAATGGCCAAATCTAATGGCTTATTTTCTTCTTTTTCTGACATATTTGGGTCATTTGCTGGTGAGGACTCATTTACTTAGTATTCTCTCAATTTAGCTTTCCCGATATCACTCTCTTCTTGTTCTCCTCTTGTCTCTCTTATTCTCTGCTCATTTTTGAAATATTAGGACACTCCAAAGTTCTATTCTTAGTCTCCTTCTCAAGCTATAAAATTCTTTGTATGATTTCAACCAGTCCTCACTCACTATTGACCTGTTACTGCCTTTCAAACCCATGTCTCTAAACTCAGTTCTATCTCCAAGTTTCCAGACTTACATATTCAGTGGCTGAACGAAAGATCCACCTGTATGTCCCCAAATTTACATGTGCAAGACTGAATTCCTATTTCTTCCCCAAACTTGGTCCTCTTTTATTATTCCTTTTACCTGGAGATAGTGTCACCATCTCTGTTTCATGCAAACTTGGCACAGTTGTGGATTCTCCTATTTCCTCTCCTTCCTTTATCTTGCATCTAATCAGTTACCAGATCCAGTAGTTCCTTTTCTAAAAAAATGTGGTAAAAGCACTTAACATGAGATCTACCCTCCTAACAAATTTTTAAGTGTGTAATACAGTATTGTTAACTATAGGCACAATGTCGTATAGCAGCATATCTCTAGAATTTAATCATCTTGCATAACTGGAACTATACCAATTGAATAGCAACTCCCCATTTCCCCTGCCCTGACTCTCATCATTTTTCCAAACAGTCGCCAAAAAAGATCTGTTTTCTAATTTCAGACTCAGCCAATTTATTTTGCACAATGGTGCCAGCATTGGTTTCTCTTAGTAGGATATTCTTTCTTCAGTTCTTGCCTCAGTGAACGCTTACTCATTTTTGAGATTTGGTTCAACTGCTATTTTCTCTGTGAAGCCAGAACTGACCTTTACCTGTCAGGTAAAATTAACAACCCCTTCCTTTGTGTACCCACTGCAACCCTGTACCTATTTGCAATCAATACTTTATCGTATTTCATTGCACTTATTTGTGATACTGGGAGTATGTTTTATTTATCCTTATGATATACAGCACACAAGTGTGCCAAGGTTGAATAAATAAAACAATGAATTGATGACTGCATGAATGAATGAGTAGGCGTACTCAGTTTAGTCTGAATCTGTGTTTTCTCATTTTGAATCACTTGAATGCTTCTTAACATACTTATTCCTGGCCCCTACCCTAGACATTCTTTAGAAAAAGAGCTGGAAGATTCTTTATATCAGGTTAGTTTGGAGAACATTGGTCTAAATTATTATCTAAATTTATTTACTTGAAATAAAATTAAACTTATCTTTCAAGCAGTAAGCATTTTCATGCACATATTTCCAACCTGAGATATGTCAAAATTTGTTGACCAATCACTGGTCTGGAAATGAATTATAGAAGTGTTATTATAGGAAACAAGCAATTTTCTTTGAAGTATTGAATAATGAATAAAATGAACATACGCAAATGATTTGGGGGGTTTATTAAGCTTTTAGTGTATGGTCTATTGCTAAATGAATATTAAATAGGCAGTATTAAATCAAAATGATTTATTTATTTCACTTGTCGTAAAATAGTTCTACCACACACACAAATATGTAAATATACATATATGCTTAAATTTTGTTTCACTTCCATGGTATTTTGCTTAATATAGCTTGTGAAAACTGATTGTCATGCTTGTGTCTTATGTGGTTTTTATTCACAGTTCATGAATGCATAATGATTTTCTGGGAAAAAATAAGCACTCAGATCATACAAATATACTCAAAGCATCTTCATTCAGAAGTGGTTGCCATTCAATGGCACCTAATCACCTATATAAACAAAAATTTCATTTTAAAGAGAGGGTTTATTATTTAGCCAGGGAAGAGAAAGCTGTGGTACTTCTTCAAACATATTACCTGAGGGATTATGAGAAACAAACGTGGGAAGAAAACAAAAATCTACATTTGAAGTGAGAGAGGCTGGGTTTCCATGGTAAGTATTTCTTAATACATAAAGATGGGAAATGCTATTGTGGTTCTTGGTTAGAGAGTGTTCACATAGTACTTTAAAAAAAATATATTTTAAGCATGCCTCTGAGATATTTGAATGCAGATCCATCTGAGTTCAGTGGACTAAATCAGAAGACCTCTAAGTAAAAAATCTCCTTATTACAATCTTTACAATCTTTATGAAAATAATCCTTGTTCTTTAGAGACAAATACATGACACTAAATTATATAATTAAAATACCACAAATTATATTGTCTTCTTCTGTTGCTTTGTATTCTTACGGTATTGTTGGTAAACCAAAAGTCTGTCCTATTGGTACTATGCTTCCTGGTTCAGTGGACTTTAATCGTTTTGCCTTTAGGGAGAACTTTTCTCTGATTATGTAGTGTTGTCACTTATTGCTCACAGGCTTCTTGTTTGGGTAATTTTTTTTAAATTCCAATTTTACTGGTGAGGAGCTGTTTTGTTATATAATGTGACTTATTCGTATTATACAACAAATCAATGGAAGTCTTAAAACTTAAGACATTATGAGCTCAAACTTACATGGGAAACTCCCGGGAGACTGCATTATTGTTTTTACATAAAGTTATTCCATAATGCAATAACAAACTTAGAGGCCTAACTTTACCTGTATGATAGAGATCTTTTATGTAGCATTAGAATCATCATTTGTGCCATGCTATAGCTAAGCTGAGCTTCCTGTTCAGCTCTTGTCCAGCCTATAGGCTTATGGTTGTGAAGTTCTTGGTTCTTGAAATATAAAATCTTCTGTCTGATGCCATTCTTCACTTATCTAAATCTTAGCTTAGGTTATAGCTCAGTGTCACATTAATAAATCTTACATTCTCTGTCCAAAGAAATCTTCATGCCCAAACAGCCATATTACTTTACCATTACCCTTCATTTTAAAATTAAATTAAAGGCAGGTTTTCTATATATTATTTCTATTTCTACTATTTCTATTTCTATTATTATTTATTTACATATATCTCTATACTAGATGGTAAGCTAGAGGGGGTTCATCTAAGAGCTACAATAACATGTAATATTATAATTCACACACAAAATCTTTCCAAAATGAGAAAAAAATAGAAGGCAGAAAGGCAAGAACGATGTTGCTTGCTTAATAAATATTCAAGATAAGAAAACCACATTCGTGGTTTTTATTATTCAATGATTTGAGATTTCAAGGTAACTGTAGATGTTTTAAGTCTAGACTTGATATTTTGGCTTTTTTAAAGGATGCTTTATATGGTTTTATTTTTGTTTATTTGTTTTTGTCTTTGTTTTGATCAAGAAATGCATGGCTAACTCTGTATTTTAGAGAACATGTGATTTCAGCAAGAACAGCAGTGGCTATAGGGAAAGGAATGATGGTGTTGAGAAAGTTAGAACTTAACTCAGTCCCCTCATGATCCCCCAGGATGACTGAGAAAACTGAAGGTGTTCTACAAACCCTAAAGTTCCTCATAGACCATCAGTTCTCTAAAACAGGAATTATTATAACAGTATTTTGTCAAAACATGGCAGTAAGAGTTGACATCAGTATTCTTGATGGCATTGTTTCTGAATGGCATCCTGCTCCAGGGCAGTAGTTTTGTTTTTTCCCCCCCAGATATTATGAGGTATGAAGGACAAATTAAAATTGTGTATATTCTGTGTTGTACAATGCCATTTTTAAAAGGTGTACAAAGTAATGATTTAATATACATATACATTATGAAATGCTTATCACAGTCAAGTTAATTAACACATTCATCATCTCACATAGTTACCTTCTTTTTTGTGGTGAGAACACAATACTACTCTCTTAGCAAATTTCATATATACAATACAGTATTATTAACTACAGTCACCATGTCGTACATTAGATCTCCAGAACTTATTTCTTTTGACACTTAACTTTTCTATATCCCTGTTTTACCTAAGGCACTACTAAATGATATAAATTGTACATGTAAAATCCAAAATTACTGTCCCTAGTTGGTAAGAGGCTTTCCACTTTGTCATTCAGAGATATACCTCCTTTCCCTTGTTGCTCAGCCAGTTTTAGGCCCTTGGAGTCCTCTGCATTTAGCACCTGGATGGGGAAAGGGCATGGAAAACCTGGAATGGGAAATTTTTATGGACTAAGACTGGAAGTATTCCACATCACTTCCCTCAGGTTCCATTGGTTAGAATGCAGTGATATGGCCATTTCTAACCGGAAGGGAACAGAGAAATGTAAACTTTCTGTGAGCCCAGGAAGAAGATGAAACAGATTTGGTAAGGAGCTAGCTAGTTCCTGTTGTAATACCTTTCAGTATTTATTTTCTTTTCTGTGCCACAAGATTGAAAAAACCTATACCTATAAAGCGTTGAGAAAATAATCAGTGCTGTTATATATAGCTTTATTGATTATGAGGCCCCCTTATTTTCATGATCTCTTTTATTTTTATCACAACTCTAAGAAGATAGGAATTATTAGCCTTGATTTTCAGATGATGAAACAGAGATTCATAGAAGTCAAATAGTTGCCCAAGGCCATAGAGCAGGTATATGTTCAATCTGGAATTGGAAACTGTGTCTCCTGATATGCCTCTGTTACCTTTTCCTTTTAGGGAAAAAAAATGACATTTCCCAGGTGTGAGAGGGAATAGTAGTGCCTTGAACCTTGTACTTTGTGTTGTGGGATCATGGACAGTGCTCTGCTTTGTGGATGTCACATGTTCACTTATGTTTTATTAGACTTGTTATGTAGGGGCATAGGTGCTGGTGGCATATGGAGGCTGAGAAAATTATATAGGTCTTCTACAACTCCAAGTAGGGTCTGCATAGTTACGCTAATTTTCCTTATTGAAAGTCCTGCCTACCTCACATAATTTTCAGATCTAGCTGAAAATTGCCTGTGAATATGTATGAATTTCCCAGAGAATTCATCCTACCCTCTGACTTCGAAGAAGTCATCTCATCATATGTATATGAGATAAAAGTGAGATTGGAATGACTATCATCTTCCATACCTAATTCAAGAATGTCATACACTCAGATTCCAATAAGCATCTCAAACACAACTCATTCTAACTGAATTCCTAATTCCCCATGTAACTTAGATAGAAAAACAAACCCTTAAGAAATACATTTCCTTTGACTTCTGTGAATAACCTTATTGACATGCACAGAAATTAAAACATGAACTGTTGAGTAAGGAGAACAAGTCAAAATTACTTTGTTATAATTAGGGATGTTATAGAGAATTACTATCAATAAAGCTTACACATTTAATTGTATGCAAAAATGCTGAGTAATAATTAAGGGACTATAAATGATAAAAAATTAAACGTGAACTTAAACATCCTTCAGTTCTCTTAAAAATAATTTATTCTGAATCTCATAAATCCATAAAAATTCCCTAGAGTTTGGTAGATTCAATTACACTGGTACTAGCAATAAATATGCTCTGCATATTTATTTATGGAGTTTAAAGAAACAATCATTTTAGAAAATGAAATTAAACCTAGCTGGAATGCTAATATATAGTATAGCTTTGGATACAAGGCAGATTCAGCGACCCAAGAGTTCACATGTTACAGGACACAATCATGATGAAATACATGGAATTTTAACAATTTAGATGTCAGAATGATACGAAGAAAAAGTAGTTATCCATACTCAAGAAAAAAACAAGTTGATAGATTAACAAGCTTGGGAAGATGACTCAAAGGCTAAAAAGAAATAAAACTATTAAGTGAAAGGTTAAAATATCAGATATATAGATATATTGTATATGATTTTGCTAATGAATGCATGCACAGTGCCATGTGACACTAGAGTTCCATCCAGATAGATGTGTTCTTTTTGGTGTGTTGGTGTGTTGTGTATGTGCGTGTGTGCACATGTGCAGATGCAGGAACAGAGTATAAATGGATATATGAGTATATCATTAGGTCACTTGCCTTCTAGAGGAGTCCGGAGTATTAGATTGATTGCTAACATGATCCTTCTGGGACTTTCTTTTTAAAGATCTTGTAGGATTCAATACCTTAGAGATCTAGCCTAAGCATCCTCCCAATAAAAATTTCTAGTGATACAAATTATGTAAGATTTTATATATAATGCAGGTCAACCTCACTTGGCTCATGCCAATTGTATGTGTGACTTTGTACATGCCAGGTGCTTGAATATTTATTCTTGAAAGTCCTGCTAGGAGGGTGAAGCCATGTTATATGTATTATCTAAAACTAAGGCAGATATTCATTAGTCACAATTCTTTCAATGGTGCCACTTTATAATCTCCCTGGCAGTGATAGCTTCTCCTGCATCTAAACTTGGTTTCTGCCTGTTTACTTGCCTGTTTCTGCCAGCTAGAGTGATCTCTTTACCCTGCCTCTCTACTGGAACTTACAGTACTTATGCTCTTTGCTTTAACAAATCTAACTCCTTGATTGAGATTCCTGACTTTTCCAAATCATAAATATTTACTATATACTGTTTATCTGCTTAGATTGTCAGTTTTTTCCTGTTTTTTCAGATTACTGCTATTTCCCCAAATCATTTAATATAAGAAGTGGCAACTAATATATCTTAAAAAAAAATGGACATGTAATTGGCAACAGAACTGTTATGAAGCACTTTTTACTTTGCACTGCTATATGGTATCTCATGCATCCACATTTTGTAACTGCTTTCCAGTAAGTCGTTGTTAAAATAAATCTACCTGGAGACCTTCAAGATGGCGGAGGAGTAAGCCATGGAGATCACCTTCCTCCCCACAAATACATCAGAAATACAACTACATGTGGGAAAACTCCTACAGAACACCTACTAAATGCTGGCAGAAGACCTCAGACTTCTCAAAAGGCAAGAAACTCCCGACGTACCTGGGCGTGTGGCTGACAGGGTCTTCGTGTTCCAGCCGGGTGTCAGGCCTGTGCTTCTGAGGTGGGAGAGCGGAGTTCAGGACACTGGTCCACCAGAGACCTCCTGGCTGCACGTAATATCAAACGGTGGAAGCTCTCCCAGAGATCTCCATCTCAATGCTAAGACCCAGCTCCACTCAACAACCAGCAAACTACAGTGCTGGACACCCTATGCCAAACAACTAGGAAGACAGGAACACAACCCCACCCATTAGCAGAGAGGCTGCCTAAAACCAATAAAGTCACAGACACCCCAAAACACAACACTAGACACAGTCTTGCCCATCAGAAATACAAGATCCAGCCTCATCCACCAGAACACAGGCATCAGTCTCCAGCACCAGGTAGCCTACACAACCCACTGAACCAACTGTAGCCACTGGGGGCAGACACTAAAAACAACGGGAACTATGAACCTGCAGCCTACAAAAAGGAGACCCCAAACACAGTAAGATAAGCAAAATGAGAAGACAAAGAAACACACAGCAGTTGAAGGAGCAAGCTAAAAACCCACCAGACCAAACAAATTAAGAGGAAATAGGCAGTCTACCTGAAAAAGAATTCAGAGTAATGATAGTAGAGATGATCCAAAATCTTGGAAATAGAATGGAGAAAATACAAGAAACGTTCAACTAGGACCTAGAAGAATTAAAGAGCAAACAAAAAATGATGAACAACACAACAAATTAAATTAAAATTTTTCTACAAGGAATCAAGAGCAGAATAACTGAGGCAGAAGAACGGGTAAGTGACCTGGAAGATAAAATAGTGGAAATAACTACTGCAGAGCACAATAAAGAAAAAAGAATGTAAAGAATTGAGTATAGTCTCAGAGACCTCTGGGGCAACATTAAATGCACCAACATTCCAATTATAGGGGTCCCAGAAGAAGAGGAGAAAAATAAATGGACTGAGAAAATATTTGAGGAGATTATAGTTGAAAACTTCCCTAATATGGGAAAGGAAATAGTCAATCAAGTCCAGGGAGCACAGAGAGTCCCATACAGGATAAATCCAAGGAGAAACATGCCAAGACACATAACTAATCAAAATATCAAAAATTAAGTGCAAAGAAAAAATATTAAAAGCAGCAAGGAAAAACCACAAATAACATACAAGGGAATCCCCATAAGGTTAACAGCTGATCTTTCAGCAGAAACTCTGCAAGCCAGAAGGAAGTGCCAGGACACATTTAAAGTGATGAAAGGGAAAAACCTCCAACCAAGATTACTTTACCCAGCAAGGATCTCATTCATATTTGATGGAGAAATTGAAACCTTTACAGACAAGCAAAAGCTAAGAAAATTCAGCACCACCAAACCAGCTTTACAACAAGTGCAAAAGGAACTGCTCTAGGCAGGAAACACAAGAGAAGGAAAAGACCTACAATAACAAACCCAAAACAATTAAGAAAATGGTCATCGGAACATACATATCAATAACTACCTTAAATGTAAATGGCTTAAATGCTGCAAGCACAAGACATAGACTGGCAGAATGGATACAAAAGCAAGACCCATATATATGCTGCCTGCAAGAGACCCACTTCCGACCTAGGCACATACAGACTGAAAGTGAGGGGATGGACAAAGATATTCCATGCAAATGGAAATCAAAAGAAAGCTGGAGTTGCAATTCTCATATCAGACAAAATAGACTTTAAAATAAAAACAATTACAAGAGGCAAAGAAGGACACTACATAAGATCAAGGGATCAATCCAAGAAGAAGATATAACAATTGTAAATATTTATGCACCCAACATAGGAGCACCTTAATACATAAGGCAAATGCTAACAGCCATAAAAGGGGAAATTGACAGTAACACAATCATAGTAGGGGACTTTAACACCCCACTTTCACCACTGGACAGATCATCCAAAATGAAAATAAATAAGAAAACACAAGCTTTAAATGATATATTAAACAAGATGGACTTAATTGATATTTATAGGACAATCCATCCAAAAGCAACAGAATAAACTTTCTTCTCAAATGCTCATGGAACATTCTCCAGGATAGATCATATCATGGGTCACAAATCAAGCCTTGGTAAATTTAAGAAAATTGAAATAGTATCAAGTATCGTTTCTGACCACAACACTATGAGACTAGATAACAATTACAGGAAAAAATCTGTGAAAAATACAAACACATGGAGGCTAAACAGTACAATACTAAATAACCAAGAGATCACTGAAGAAATCAAAGAGGAAATCAAAAAATACCTGGAAAGAAATGAGAATGGAGACACTATGACCCAAAACCTATGGGATGCAGCAAAAACAGTTCTTAGAGGGAAGTTAATAACAATACAGTTCTACCTCAAGAAACAAGAAAAATCTCAAATAAGCCACCTAAACTTACACCTAAAGCAATTAGAGAAAGAAGAACAAAACAACCCCAAAGTTAGCAGAAGGAAAGAAATCATAAAGATCAGATCAGAAATAATTGAAAAAGAAATGAAGGAAACAGTAGCAAAGATCAATAAAACTAAAAGCTGGTTATTTGAGAAGATAAACAAAATTGATAAACCATTAGCCAGACTCATCAAGGAAAAAAGGGAGAAGACTTAATAGAATTAGAAATGAAAAAGGAGAAGTAACAACTGACACTGCAGAAATACAAGGGATCATGAGAGATTACTACAAGCAACTCTATGCCAATAAAATGGACAACCTGGAAATAATGGACAAATTCTTAAAAATGCACAACCTTCTGAGACTGAACCAGGAAGAAATAGAAAATATGAACAGACCAATCACAAGCACTGAAATTGAAACTGTGGTTTAAAATCTTCCAACAAAGAAACGCCCAGGACCAGATGGCTTCACAGGCAAATTCTATCAAACATTTAGAGAAGAGCTAACACCCATCCTTCTCAAACTCTTCCAAAAAGTTGCAGAGGAAGAAACACTCCCAAACTCATTCTGTGAGGCCACCATCACCCTGATACCAAAACCAGACAAAGATACTACAGAAAAAGAAAATTACAGACCAATATCTGATGAATTAGATATTCATCAGATTAGAATTAGATACTGATGAATATATGTGCAAAAATCCTCAACAAAATACTAGCAAACAGAATCCAACAATACCTTAAAGAGATCATACCCCGTGATCAAGTGGGATTTATCCCAGGGATTCGAGGATTCTTCAATATATGCAAATCAATCAATGTGATACACCATATTAACAAATTGAAGGAAAAAAAACATATGATCATCTCAGTAAATGCAGAAAAGGCTTTTGACAAAATTCAACACGCATTTATGACAAAAATCCTCCGGATAGTAGGCATAGAGGGAACTTACCTCAACATAATGAAGGCCATATATGACAAGCCCACAGCCAACATCATTCTTAATGGTGAAAAACTGAAACCATTTCTTCTAAGGTTAGGAACAAGGCAAAGTTGCCCACTCTCACCACTGTTATTCAACATAGTTTTAGAAGTTTTAGTCACAGCAATCAGAGAAGTAAAAGAAATAAAAGTAATCCAAATTGGAAAAGAAGTAAAGTTGTCACTGTTTGCAGATGACATGAGACTCTACATAGAGAATCCGAAAGATACTACCAGAAAACTACTAGAGCTAATCAATAAATTTGGTAAAGTAGCAGGTTACAAAATTAATGCACAGAAATCTCTTGCATTCCTATACACTAATGATGAAAAATCTGAAAGAGAAATTAAGGAAACACTCCCATTTACCATTGCAACAAAAAGAATAAAATACCTAGGAATAAACCTACCTAAGGAGACAAAAGACCTGTATGCAGAAAATTATAAGGCACTGATGAAAGAAATTAAAGCAATCTTGAGAAAGAAAAACTGGAGGAATCAAGTTCCTGGACTTCAGACTATACTACAAAGTTACAGTAACCAAGACAGTATGGTACTGGCACAAAACCAGAAATATAGATCAATGGAACAGGAGAGAAAGGCCAGAGGTAAACCCATGCACCAAGGTCACCTTATTTATGATAAAAGGAGGCAAGAATATACAATGGAGAAAAGACAGCCTCTTCACTAAGTGGTGCTGGGAAAACTGGACAGCTACATGTAAAGAATGAAATTAGAACACTCCCTGACACTGTACACAACAATAAACTCAAAATGGATTAAAGGCCTAAATGTAAGGCCAGACACTATACAACTCTTACAGGAAACCATAGGCAGAACACTCTATGACATAAATGACAGCAAGATCCTTTTTGACCCACCTCCCAGAGAAATTGAAATAAAACTAAAAATAAACAAATGGGACCTTGAAACTTAAAAGCTTTTACACAGCAAAGGAAGCCATAAACAAGACAAAAAGACAACCCTAAGAATGGGAGAAAATATTTGCAAATGAAGCAACTGACAAAGGATTAATCTCCAAAGTTTACAAGCAGTTCATGCAGCTCAATATCAAAAAAATTAAAAACCGAATCCAAAAATGGGCAGAAGACCTAAATAGACATTTCTCCAAAGAAGGTATACAGATTGCCAACAAACACATGAAAGGATGCTCAATATCACTAATCATTAGAGAAATGCAAATCAAAACTACAATGAGGGGGATTCCCTGGTGGAGCAGTGGTTGAGAGTCTGCCTGCCAATACAGGGGACGTGGGTTCGTGCCCCAGTCTGGGAGGATCCCACGTGCCGCAGAGCGGCTGGGCCCGTGAGCCATGGCCGCTGAGCCTGCACGTCTGGAGCCTGTGCTCCACAACGGAGAGGCCACAACAGTGAGAGGCCCGTGTACAGCAAAAAAAAAAAAAAAAAAAAAAAAACTACAATGAGTTATCACCTCACACCGGCCAGAATGGCCATCATCAAAAAATCTACAAACAATTAATGCTGGAGAGGGTGTGGAGGAAAGGGAACCCTCTTGCACTGCTGGTGAGAATGTAAATTGATGCAGCCACTATGGAGGTTCCTTAAAAATCTAAAAATAGAGCTACCATATGACCCAGCAATCCCACTACTGGGCATATACCCTGAGAAAACCATAATTCAAAAAGAGTCATGTACCACAATATTCATTGCAGCTCTATTTACAATAGCCAGGATATGGAAGCAACCTAAGTGTCCATCAACAGATGAATGGATAAAGAAGATGTGACACATATATACAATGGAATATTACTCAGCCATAAAAAGAAACGAAATTGAAGTATTTGCATTGAAGTGGATGGACCTAGGTCTATCATACGGTGTGAAGTAAGTCAGAAAGAGAAAAACAAATACCGTATGCTAACACATATATATGGAATCTAAAAAGAAAAAAAAACATGGTTCTGAAGACCTAGGGGGCAATACAGGAATAAAGACGCAGACGTAGAGAATGGACTTGAGGACATGGTAAGGTGAAGTGTAAGCTGGGACGAAGTGAGAGAGTGGCATAGACTTATATACACTACTAAATGTAAAAGAGATAGCTAGTGGGAAGCTGCCACATTGCACAGGGAGATAGCTTCGTGCTTTTGACCACCTAGAGGAGTGGGAGAGGGAGGGTGGGAGGGAGACACAAGAGGGAAGAGATATGGGTATATATGTATATGTATAGCTGATTCAGTTTGTCATAAAACAGTAACTAACACCACTCTAAAGCAATTATACTCCAATAAAGATGTTAAAAAAAAATGGCTGCACAATTTTAGGAGTGTTGTTTAAGCACCAATGGGTGTGGTCTTACTGGGTCATTATTTTTCTTTGTAATAAATTATAAATATATTATTTCTGATATTTAATCATATTTTATATTGTATTATTTGTGGAATAACCTCCTGATATATTATTCTTTTGATTCATTGTTGCATTCCATTAATTTTTGTTTGTTTGTTTTTATTTTGGTATTAAAATTATCTGGGATTCTTAAAAAAAAGAATACGAAATTGTGAACAGAAATTCAGTTACAAAACTGAATGGTAGGAATATTACTGGAACCCATTCCTACACCATCAAGAGTAGCAATAACTAACTATACACAGATGTGACTGCAAACCAGAAAAATATAGCCCTCTACCCAAAAAGGAAGTCCCAAACACATTCCCCTTAATCAGGCCCCAGTAGGTCCGCATGCACTCCTGTGCTACCCAACAGTCATCCTCCCCAAATACCCAGTTGATACCAGTGGAAGTGCTAGCACATGTCTATACATATATCCTGAGCTAGATCTGTTGAATAATGTTGTGTAAACAGAGGCAGGTATAGTTGGTAATGTTATAAAATGTAGCTTTTTCTTTATGGCTCATGTTGGAAAGGATTAATTTTGTGGTATTTTTGAGGAAAAGTAAATTCTTATTGCTAAGCCTATTGAACCAATACTTATAGGTTACACATATACATAACATGGTTATTCTTAAAATTTAATTGATTATCAAATTAATATTATAAATAAGATGAACTGACTGGAAAATAACTTAAGTAAGCTGCTTACTTAAAAAGTTAAGAGACAATGTTGATTTTGTTAAGGAACATTGTATAAGTTTATGGAGTTTGGCAACTGTTAATAGTATGTTATGTTGAAGTACTATTATTTTCATATTTTGGAGTAACTTTCCTTCCCATTGTCTGAAAATTTAGGGTGAAAAAATCTATAGTCATAATAAAATGTTTTACAAAACTTTACTCAGCAAAGTGATTTTACTTTTCAAAATGTTAACCTTTTAAAGACATTTATTCATATTACCTGTAGTGTGCAATAAGACATGCATCTTTTCTCAAAAGCAAACCTATAAATTTACAGTTTGACCATTCTCCAGGCCAGTGTATCATTCCTAATTTGAATGTCGATTTTCCTTGAACATTTTAAGCTTGATTTAAATGAAGAATGTTTTCTTAATCTGGAGATTTTAGAATAAGTATTTTAGTTCATTAGACATGGTATAAGACATTTTATCTTGAATTAGAACTTGTATACCAATCATATTTTATGGCCACCGTTAAGGTTCAGATAATCAACTCTTATGTAACATCAGCTCCATGCATGGAAGACAGTATTTATTTTGCTGTCCGTAAGCTAACTTTTTATTTTCTTAGAGGACTTAAGAACATGATATTGTTCTTTCCAAATTTTGCAAGTATTCTTCCATCCCCATCTCAACAATATAATACATATGTATGGTGGTGATAGAACATAAGAGGTGACGTGAGAATATAGTAGTATACTCATGAGAAAATATTTTATTATCAGTGTAAATAAAACATGAAAATATTCCTCCCTGACCATAATCCCCCACCAATAACTAAATCCATATTCATGACAGATTATAGAAAAACCATTTACAATCACAGTTTTGTCATTAGGGATATGGTAGTTGTTTGGGAAATTTAAGATACCCCTGATGTTTTTATGGCTTTTAAGTACCTTTTCTTCTCTGCTCAGTGTTATCTCTGAGGGCTGAAATTCCCAGGCCTCACTCCCACAAAAATGCCAGCAAATTCTTACAAAGAATAAAGCTCATGGTAAGTGATATCCCATCTGTCTATTCTGAAGCATTGTCTGCCTTCAGAATGTTCTATCAATTAAATTTTGTGTCATGTTAAACTTTTATTGCTTAGAAATTGTCTGTAACATCCTAGCTGGCTCACAGCATTGCCTCCTTTTCATCTTTGCAGGCTTCGTTTTCATTATCTTAGTCCTTTTGCTCAAAACAATACCTACCTCTTTGTTTTCTTAATTATTCCTTTGTAGTGGGAACTGTGAAAAGTTCTGTAATATATCTGTCCAGCCTTGCTTTCTGTATCTAGTAATTCCACCACTCTCTTTTTAATCTCCACCCACAAACCTTATGCTTTATTAGATTTATTCCAACAATATAACCTGATGGGAAACTATGAGCAGCTCTAATACCTAAACTCATGAAAGTACTGTGAAAGGGAAAAGAACGGACTTATGTTCCATGCTGGGTGCCACACTTTATGTAGAAAGTTGAGACTCAAACAGCCTATTTCAAAAATACACAGGTAGGTAGAGGTGAAGCTGGAATCTGGACTCGGGACTTAGTAGCTCTGAAACACAACTTTTCCCTCTATTTTTACTGCTTCTATTTGATAAAATAAAAAAATGTGACATCCTGGTTAATTAATCTCTTTATAACAAAGTCAACTATGTTTTAGTTTTTAACTGAAATTAAAAAAAAATATTGTGGTAATATTTTTGGAGATGAGTTATGTTATAAATGAAGGGGATTTGCCTATATGGTAGATTTTAACATTATAGTGAGGGTCATTTGCAAGATTTCCAATAGTTCCTATAAAGTCCCAACAGGTGTCTAGAGAAATATTGGTCTCTCTATCTCACAACTACTGAAAAGAAGTATTGGTGAAGAGTTGAGGCTTCTGGGTTGGCACCATTAAGAGAGATAAGATTGCTCCTAAAGCCATCTGGAGTATTGAAAAGTACTTCAACTAAACAGAAAGAAGGATGGATGGTGCCAGATATTATTCATAATGCCTCTCCCATTTGTCGCGTTTTTTTCTATCTCCCACCATTTGGGAATACTGCATCCTATCCATCCTGGAGAGAAAAGTAGTAAGAAAGGGGTTAATCATATGAGCATTGCCCTTTTCTATTAAGGAACCTATAAGCCATTAGTAGTCCATCATTCACTTTTTAAAAGTTATAATTGTTAAACCCCTGTTTGTATAATTTGAGGGGAATTCATGCTGTAATGAGGCATTAGGCCAGAGATTGAAGAAAAAGCTCGGGTAGGCTTGGTGTATCAGTCATGTGATTCTGTAGTCACTTAGCTTTGCATGATAAAGGAGTTTACGATTAAAGACCCAAAGTGACCCTAGGTTTAATGTTTTTATTAAATTTCAATACTTCTATATATTCCTTCCTTATATCTTGCAATGAATTTTTATACCTCAACTCTGATGACAGATTTATATCATTGGGATACATCCTCATTATTAACAAAGTTGCTATTATAACCATGAGGTGCTAACTGATCTTAAAATACTTTCTGATTCATCACTACCTTCTTACGTGAGTATGTAGAATTACAAAGGGGCTGTGGATACCGGCCTACTTACCTTTGAAACTGTAAATATTAAGTGTCTAGAATCTACTGAAAAGGACAAAATTAAGCAACTTGCCAGCGAATTCTTTTAGAAATATATAGGTCATATGGGGGACGGAGTTGCTATTTCTAAGATGTGTCATTAAGGAAGGTTAAATTCTCACTGACCTTTTGGGAGATGATCATGTTTATATAGCATTTTCTAGCAAAAGTCATAAATAAACTTATGCTCACTTAAATCTCTGGCCCCCAGATTTTGTTTTGGTATTAAAAAGCTTAATCTCAATGGGAAACTGAGTCAATTACTCTTTCAGTTCTTTGAATGGAATTCTTTTCACCCCTCTGGTTGCCACTACCATTGTTTTTCTATTTGTCTTTGCTCTTAGAGGACAGTTACCTAATTCTTCAAAGATACTGACTGGTAGCATTTCCAGGGAATTTTAAAAGTGCTTAAGAAGTAAATAAATGAATTTATGCTGCTTGTATTATAGATAATGAAGGAAATATTTTTAGTACTAGCTCTATTTCAAGCTCATTCAAATGATATGCATATAGTTACTGACTGATGGGCAGCCTGGTAAATATAATCTAAAATTCTTTGCATTTGGCTTTGAATCCATTATGATAATTTTCTCCAAGCTTTCCAGATAGTAAGAATTTCTGGAGACACACAAAAAATTCAGACTCCTTATATCTCTTCTCAGCTCAATGTGATGAGATTTTTCCAGAGAATATCCTATGTATTTGTATTTGTATAGTTTTAGGATTGGCATATTTGGGAAGCAGTGCATCATAGTATTTAAGCAATCTTTTTCTTTCCTACTTGTACTAAAGTTAATTGTGTGAAAGTTGAAGAAACCTTAATATTCTAAGAGATGGTTGGTTCTCAGAAAATAGAATATTATGATAAAGAAGTTATATTATTATTGCTATAAAACATTATTACAAAGCTCCTGTTTTAGAGGATGGTATGTCTGTAACACTTTGTATGTGTCCCAGAATAAATTTCTATTCCAGATCTTTAATGTTATTTTTCCTTATACCTTAAACACATAGTCAATTTAAGTATATACAACTTAAGTACACTGAACATCCTATTTGAGATGTTTTGCCCCGTTAGGTGTGCCAAAGGAAATTTGTTATTTCAATTGCATCATACTTACAATTTATAAAACTTAACCTTGGAACTAAAATCAACATTTGAAAAATAGCAGGAGCAAGATATGAGAAAGGTTTGCTAACTTTGTTTTTATGTAGCAGCAAAACTTGTTTTCTGTCAGGCTGCACTATCACTTGTGAAAACTTGAAAAATGTATCAGTTGAATTTAAGTTTGAACTTTATTCCAGTAATCAGTGTATGTTGTTTAAAAGTCAAATGTGCTAATGAAGGAAAATCTGTATTATTTAAAGTAGCAGATTAGGAAAATATAATTTTAATTTTATGTAATATTAAAACTTTTAGGGAAGAGTGATTTTAATTACAGGTGATAGCAAAATGTGAGGGAAAAAAACAGTGGGTTTGGAGCCACACAATATGGATCCTAGTTCATACTGCAGTTTACTAGTTGTGTTGTTTTGTTGTTAACATCATCTCCATCCTTCCGTCTCTTAAGCCTATTAATGGAGAAGCCCTAGAACAATTTAGGACCCATAGTAGAGTAGTTTGAAACAATATCACGAGCTGGAATAAAGAGATCTTTAGTGGAAGAAGTGAAGGGATTTATGGTAATGCTCTCTTTTTTAGTCCCCACGTGCCCTCTGCTCTGACGTTTTGGGCTGTAAGACTTGGGGAAGTACAGTTTGGATGAGAATGATTTCTACTTGCTAAATTCCATTTATTTTTCTGGGGCCAAGAGATGCCAGGCTAGTTAAGCACAAGAGGGAACATAGTTTTAGAGAGGGAGTGGTGAATAAGTTGGAAAGGTTCTTCTGTGTTATCTCATCTAGAAAATATAGGGCAGGAGGAGGCAGTGATTTGCAGTCAGAGTCATCTCAGGAATTAAAAAAATTAACCATTTGGCTGGTGTATCCCTTTGCATATCTTTTGAGAACTCAAACACAGTATTAGGTTCATAGAATGCAGGGTCTGTCAAGGAGAAAAAACTCAATCCTTGTAACTATGTAAGCTTGTTTCTTTATCTAAAAATTACTCTCAATGGCCCCTTCAAATAAAATTACATTTAAAAGATTTGTGGATAGACCATAATGCATATATCTTGTATGTGGGTAATTAATATTTCACTCCTCTTGTTCATAAATAGGTGAAGAATTGGACTACATTTCTTCTTGGTCTATGAATTGTTAAAAGTGTCTAAGAGGAAATAATGTAATGTTTTTGGGAAGCCACTGACTTCCATTTTCTGTGGGTTGCCACCTATAGGACACAGAGTAAAATTATGAGGGGTTGGTGTAGGAGAGTAGATATTAAGTTCTTAAAACTTTTAGATTGGGAGAGAATTTAGAGATAATGTAGTCCAGCTTATGCATTTTAGAGATAGGGACTGAGAACTAGAAGAATAATAAGTCACCCAGGTAATGAGATCTCATTCCTGTGAGGGCAAAATCTCCACTATGGTTTTGGCTTTGTGGCACTGCTTGTATCACTGTCTTTCCTTATTGGTTAATTGTACCTGTAAATATTTTATCTCCCTGTGTTATAAGGTTCTTGAGAACTGTAACTGTGTCTTATGTTTCTTTGTAGCTATTCCAAGAATTCAGTAAATAAATGTTTGTTTTTGTGGGGCTGATTTGTGGGAAAGACTCCCCTACCTCTGTAAGTAATGTTATTTGTGCTGTAACCTTGGTAAATAAAGAATAGTCGCAGTCCTGTAAGTAATCCAAATAAAGCTTTGCATAAACATGCTAAGATACTAAAATATCAGAATAGATGAGACTGTTGAATAAAAATTAACATCAATCGCAAGCCACCCCATTCTTAATAAGCTAAAAATCCAAGTGGATTTTTTGATACAAGTGGTCACTTCTGCTTTCAGTCTGAGAACAAGTCAATAAATTCCTCTTGCTGTTACTTACAAAAATAGTTGATATTCGGTGCAGGATATGAATCTGGGGAATCACGTCAGCCTCAGTGTACAAAGGAACCTGGAGAGACAGCAGAACAATGTCTCCCCACTCGAGCTGCTGAGGGAAGGTGGTCTTATGTTTCACTGCAGGAACTGGCAGGCTAAATTTAATTCTCAGAGGCAGAGCTTGCCTTTTAAGCTCCCTATCCATTCTGCGATCTAACCTGAAGGTGCACTTTTTTTTCTTTTTCAATATTAAGTCATTTGGAGAAATCTAATATATGTATTTTCAAATTACACCAGCTTAGCTAAAGATATATTTTCCTCTCTATAAAATTCAGTTGCAAAAAAAAAAAAAAAGTGAACCTAATTGCAAGAAAGGGAGGGAAGGAGGCCTAGAATATGTAAATTGTCTGATATTTGACAAATTAGTTACTGTGTATAGTGTGATAGGCAAATTAAGGATAATGCTTCCCTCTTATCCGCATTGCAGATGCTTCATGGCATGTACTGCATGCATTCTGCATGCAGTATGTTCAACAGAGCATCATAACTTAGTGCAAAGAATTTAGGCAATGGAAATCAGAGGGAGAAAATGTATATTAATTTTATAATCTTTAAAATTTTTTTTAGATTCCATATATATGTGTTAGCATATGGTATTTGTTTTTCCCTTTCTGACTTACTTCATTCTGTATGACAGTCTCTAGGTCCATCCACCTCACTACAAATAACTCAATTTTGTTTCTTTTTATGGCTGCATTAAAAAAAAAAAAGTTTCTGAAGAACCTAGGGGCAGGACAGGAATAAAGAGGCAGACAGTATAGAATGGACTTGAGGACACAGGGAGGGGGAACGGGAAGGGGAAGCTGGGACAAAGTGAGAGAGTGGCATGGACATATATACACTACCAAATGTAAAATAGATAGCTAGTGGGAAGCAGCTGTACAGTACAGGGAGATCAGCTCAGTGCTTTGTGACCACCTAGAGGGGTGGGATAGGGAGGGTGGCTGTGAGACACAAGAGGGAGGAGATTTGGGGATATATGTTTACATATAGATGATTCATTTTGCTATACAGCAGCAACTAACACAATGCTGTAAAGCAATTATACTCCGATAAAGATGTTAAAAATAAATAAATAAAATAAAATTAAATAAAACAATGTGAACGTTGGTTCAAGATGGTGGAGTAGAAGGACGGGTGCTCACTCCCTCTTGCGAGAGCACCGGAATCACAAGTAACTGCTGAACAATCATTAAAGGAAGACACTAGAACTCACAAAAAAGATACCCCACATCCAAAGACAAAGGAGAACCTACATTGAGATGGTAGGAGGGGCACAGTCACAGTAAAATCAAATCCCAGTACCGCTGGGTGGGTGACTCACAAAGTGGAGAACAATTATACCACAGAAGTCTACCCACTGGAGTGAAGGTTCTGAGCCCCACATCAGGCTTCCTAACCTGGGGGTCTGGCCATGGGAGCAGGAATTCCCAGAGAATCAGACGTTGAAGGCTAGTAGGATTTGATTGCAGGACTTCGACAGTACTGGGGAAACAGACTCCACTCCTGGAGGGCACACACAAAGTAGTGTGCACATCAGGACACGGGAAGGAGCAGTGACCCCATAGGAGACCGTACCAGACCTAGCAGCTGGTGTTGGAGAGTCTTCTGCAGAGGCAAGGGCCGGCTGTGGCTTACTGCAAGGAAAAGGACACTGTCAGCAGAAGTTCTGGGAAGTACTCCTTAGTGTGAGCCTTCCTGGAGTCCACCATTAGCCCCACAAAAGATCCTGTAGGCTGCAGTGCTGGGTTGCCTCCGTCCAAACAACTAACAAGGAGGGAACTCAGCCCCACCCATCAGCAGACAAGCGAATTAAAGTTTTACTGAGCTCTGTCCACAAGAGCAACACCAAAGTCTATGCACCACCAGTCCTTCCCATCAGGAAGCTTGCACAAGCCTTTTAGATAGCCTCACCCACCAGAGGGCAGACAGCAGGAGCAAGAAGAAGTACAATCCTGCAGCCTGTGGAACAAAAACAACATTCACAGAAAGAGAGACAAAATGAAAAGGCAGAGGACTATGTACCAGATGAAGGAACAAGATAAAACCCCAGAAAAGCAACTGAATGAAGTGGAGATAGGCAAGCTTCCAGAAAAAGAATTCAGAATAATGATAGTGAAGACAATCCAGGACCTCGGAAAAAGAGTGGAGACAAAGATTGAGAAGATGCAAGAAATGTTTAACAAAGACCTAGAAGAATTAAGAATGAACAGAGATGAACAATATGATAACTGAAATGAAAAATACACTACAAGGAATCAATAGCAGGATAACTGAGGCAGAAGAACGGATAAGTGACATGGAAGACAGAACGGTGGAATTCACTGCCACAGAACACAATAAAGAAAAAAGAAAGAAAAGAAATGAAGACAGCCTAAGAGACCTCTGGGACAACATTAAATGCACCAACCTTCACATTAGAGGGGTCCTAGAAGGACAAGAGAGACAGAGAGGACCCGAGGAAATATTTGAAGAGATAACAGTTGAAAAATTCCCTAACATGGGAAAGGAAATAGCCACCGAAGTCCAGAAAGTGCAGAGCATCCCAGGCAGTGTAAACCCAAGGAGAACAGGTCGAGGCACATAGGAATCAAATTGGCAAAAGTTAAAGACAAAAATTAGTAAAAGCAGCAAGGGAAAAACAAAAAATGACATACAAGAGAACTCCCATAAGGTTAACAGCCGAATTCTCAGCAGAAACTCTACAAGCCAGAAGGGAGTGGCATGATATATTTAAAGTGATGAAAGGGAAGAAACTACAACTAAGATTACTCAACCCGGCAAGGATCTCATTCAGATTCAACGGAGAAATCAAAAGCTTTTACAGACAAACAAAAGCTAAGAGAATTCAGCACCAGCAAACTAGCTCTACAACAAATGCTAAAGGAACTTCTCTAAGTGGGAAACACAAGAGAAGAAAAGGACCTACAAAAACAAATACAAAACAATTAAGAAAGTGGTGATAGGAACATACATATCGATAATTACCTTAAATGTGAATGGATTAAATGCTCCAACCAAAAGACTCAGTCTTGCTGAATGGATACAAAAACAAGACCCATATATATGAGAGACCCAATTCAGACCTGGGGACACATACAGACGGAAAGTGAGGGGATGGAAAAAGGTATTCCATGCCAATGGAAATCAAAAGAAAGCTGGAGTAGCAATCCTCGTATCAGATAAAATAGACTTTAAAATAAAGACTGTTACAAGAGACAAGAAAGGACACTACATAATGATCAAGGATCAATCCAAGAAGAACATATAACAACTATAAATATATATGCACCCAACATAGGAGCACCTCAATACCTAAGGCAAATGCTAACAGCTATGAAAGAGGAAATCGACAATAACACAATAATAGTGGGGGATTTTAACACCTCACACCAATGGACAGATCATTCAGAGAGAAAATTAATAAGGAAACACAAGCTTTAAATGACACAATAGACCAGAGAGATTTAATTGATATGTATAGGATATTCCATCCGAAAACAGCAGATTAGACTTTCTTTTCAAGTGCTCGTGGAACACTTTTCAGGGTCGATCACATCTTGCTTCACAAATCAAGCCTTGGTAAATTTAAGAAATTTTAAATCATATCAAGCACCTTTTCCAACCACAATGCTATGAGATTAGACACATGGAGCTATAGAGTACGTTACTGAATAACCAAGAGATCACTGAAGAAATCAAAGAGGAAATCAGAAAATATCTCCAGACAAATGACAACAAGAGCATGCCAATCCAAAACCTACGAGATGCAGCAAAAGCATTTCTAAGAGGGAAGTTTATAGCTATACAATCCTACATCAAGAAACAAGAAAAATCTCAAATAAACAATCTAATGTTACACCTAAAGGAACTAGAGGAAGAAGACCAAACAAAACCCAAAGTTAGTAGAAGTAAAGAAATCATAAAGATCAGAGCCGAAATAAATGAAATAGAAACAAAACAATAGCAAATATCAAACTAAAAGCTGGTTCCTTGAGAAGGTAAACAAAATTGATACACCTTTAGCCAGACTCATCAGGAAAAAGAGGGAGAGGACTCAAATCAATAAAATTAGAAATGAAAAAGGAGAAGTTACAACAGATACTGCAGAAATACAAAGCATCATAAGAGACTACTACAAGGAACTCTATGCCAATAAAATGGACAACCTGGAAGAAATGGACAAATTCTTAGAAAGGTATAACCTTCCAAGACTGAACCAGGAAGAAATAGAAAATATGAACAGAGGACGAGGGGAAGATGGCAGAAGAGTAAGACGCGGAGATCACCTTCCTCCCCACAGATACACCAGAAATACATCTACACTTGGAACAACTCCTATAGAACACCTACTGAACGCTGGCAGAAGACCTCAGACCTCCCAAAAGGCGTGTGGATGAAAGGCTCTTGGTGGTGCAGCCAGGAGTCAGTGCTGTGCATCTGACGTGGGAGAGCCAACTTCAGGACACTGGTCCACAAGAGACCTCCCAGCTCCACATACTATCAAACGGCGAAAATCACCCAGAGATCTCCATCTCAACACCAGCACCCAGCTTCACTCAACGACCAGCAAGCTACAGTGCTGGACACCTTATGCCAAACAACTAGCAAGACAAGAACACAACCCCATCCATTAGCAGAGAGGCTGCCTAAAATCATAATAAGTCCACAGACGCCCCAAAACACACCACCAGACGTGGACCTGCCCACCAGAGAGACAAGATCCAGCCTCATCCACCACAACACAGGCACTAGTCCCCTCCACCAGGAAACCTACACAACCCACTGAACCAACTTTAGCCACTGGGGACAGACACCAAAGACAATGGGAACTACGAACCTGCAGCCTGCAAAAAGGAGACCCCAAACACAGTAAGATAAGCAAAATGAGAAGACAGAAAAACACACAGCAGATGAAGGAGCAAGATGAAAACCCACCAGACCTAACAAATGAAGAGGAAATAGGCAGCCTACCTGAAAAAGAATTCAGAATAATGATAGTAAAGATGATCCAAAATCTTGGAAATAGAATAGAAAAAATGCAAGAAACATTTAACAACGACCTAGAAGAACCTAAGATGGAACAAACAACAATGAACAACACAATAAATGAAATTAAAAATACTCTAGATGGGATCAATAGCAGAATAACTGAGGCAGAAGAACGGATAAGTGACCTGGAAGATAAAATAGTGGAAATAACTACTGCAGAGCAGAATAAAGAAAAAAGAATGAAAAGAACTGAGGACAGTCTCAGAGACCTCTGGGACAACATTAAACGCACCAACATTCGAATTATAGGGGTTCCAGAAGAAGGAGAGAAAAAGAAAGGGACTGAGAAAATATTTGAAGAGATTATAGTTGAAAACTTCCCTACTATGGGAAAGGAAATAGTTAATCAAGTCCAGGGAGCACAGAGAGTCCCATACAGGATAAATCCAAGGAGAAAAACGCCAAGACACATATTAATCAAACTGTCAAAAATTAAATACAAAGAAATCATATTAAAAGCAGCAAGGGAAAAACAACAAATAACACACAAGGGAATCCCCATAACTTTCTATCTAAAAATAGAATTACCATATAACCCAGCAATCCCACTCCTGGGCATATACCCAGAGAAAACCATAATTCAAAAAGACTCATGCACCCCAGTGTTCGTTGTTGCACTATTTACAATAGCCTGGTCATGGAAGCAACCTAAATGCCCATCGACAGACAAATGGATAAAGAAGATGTGGTACATATATATACCATGGAATATTACTCAGCCATAAAAAGGAACAAAACTGGGTCTTTTTAAGAGATGTGGATGGACCTAGAGACTGTCATACAGAGCGAAGTAAGAAAGAGAAAAACAAAGGTTGTATATTAACGTGTATATGTGGAATCTAGAACAATGGTACAGATGAACCACTTTGCAAGGCAGAAATACACAGATTTAGAGAACAGAGGTATGCACAATAAGAGGGGAAAGGGGGGCGGGTGGTGGTGGTGGTGGGATGAATTGGGAGATTGGGATTGGCATACATACACTAATATGTATAAAATAGGTAACTAATAAGGACCTGCTTTATAAAAAAATTAAATTAAAAAATAGTAAAAGGGATAGAGAAAATACAAAAAAAAATTATGTGAAATTTGTGTATGCCTAGTCACAATCAGTGAGTTGATGAGATCATAGCCTACTAATTTATAAATGGAGATTGCATTAGATAATGAATTTAAGGTTAAGTTACAAGTAATACATCTATTAATTCTAAACATACTTAGCGATTTCTAAATATGAACGTGCCACATGCTAAGACTAATGTTTACAGTAACATGTACTAGTGCCATATATGTGTATACATATTAATTACAGTATGTATTGTGTATAACACATGCACATATTGATATTCTACCTTTGACCTTTGTACTGTAAGTATTAATACATAGGATCTATGCAGCATATATTTTCTGTATAGATTGGGGCTGAATAGGCCATTTTCTATGTGGGGTAATTTGAGTTTGTCAGGGATTATTTCTATCCTGAGATTGAAATTCATGTTTTCAATTGAAAATTCATGTTTTTTTTGGTTTGACAATTGTTTTGGGATTTATTTTCCTTTTTCTTTAAGTAAAATGCAAAGCATCCTAGTGAAATAAACCCTTGAAATTTTATCACCTAAACTTTATGGAATTAATTATTGGTAAACTTGAGTGAGTGTATTTCTGTAGTAGGAAACAGGTATATGTCTTGGGTCAAGAATATATTTTGATTACAGAGTAATTATACTGATAGTTGTATGTAGCTTATAGATTCAATTTATATTTTTTCTGTAGCTCATAAATAACTATTTTTTGGATAATGGAGTTTCAGATTTAACACTTTTTCCTTGTTATTGGAGTTCTGTTGAATTTGTTGAACAATAATAACCCTGTTATCTCATCAGGCACAGTCTAGATGATCAATGTGGAAATAAATAGCACTTGCTTCCTCTTTCTACCTTCATCTTCTTTTCTTGTCCTCTCTTTTGCTAAATGATGTTATCTCATTAGGTAGACTAACATTTTCCTATGTGCAATGGTTATTGATTTTGCTTAATAGACCTCAAATTATGAATGCTATTTTCTGTTTTAACATAAGGATACAAAAAATCCAGTTATGATCATAAAATTTTTGATACAGAAATATTTAACCCTCTTATAAGGAGATAGCATTAAAGAATAACTAAATATACCATATCTAGTTGTAGGAGTGAAACTTTATCAGGATGATAAAATTTTTTAAAAGAAGTGCTTTAGAACATCATAAGACAGGCTAGAAACAACAGTGAGGCACTATGTCGTTAATGTTATGAGATGCTGCAATTTGGGGGAATGAGAATGTTTGATTACTGGCATTTTCTGTTGTGTGCTCTACTTTGCTCATTTTGTCATATACCTCTTTTTGATGTTTAATCCTGGAATTTCATTGTAAGAGCTGTGCAGTTCTTCACAGTATATTCTGCAGTTCTCTCAGTAAAAGGTATCATGATTTTCAAAATAAACAATGATTTTCATTCTGAGTGTTATAATCACATGTATTCTTAGTGCTCCAGATGCTTTAATTTTTTGCCTTGATTAGTAACTTGTGGTATGTTAGGGAGCTGTGTAATATTTTCTGGATTCTTAATTTGCATGTATTACTGCTTCTGTATCTCCTAGTGGATGAAAATCATCATTATTTATATCTGTGAAATGCAAGGTGAATGATTGATTTCCTTGGTGTTGATCATGTTGCAGGAAGTCTTTCTACATACTGGCTTTGCTTCCTCAGGAATACTAAACATTAATTACTAAGCCATGTAAAAATATAGACTAGCTTTTAGATGCATTTGTGGATACTCTTTGATTTGCTAGACTTTGGGAAAAATTTGCTTTTTTTTATAGGATTATTTTCCTTGGGTAGTGTCTTCCTGGTTATTCCTATTATTATATTTGTTGCTTGCTCCCCATGGGCATGAGGGAGGTGAACAGAGGTAGGGAAGGAAAGGAGACAGTGAAGGGATGCTGTTTCTTTTAAGAAAAAATGTATTTATTTTAATTTTTGGTCTAGACCAGGTTAACCTGATTAGAGAAGTAGATAGCAAATTGCCGAGTTTTTCATTTCTCGAAAAACATAGCCCCCATTTCTCCTGACAGTCTAATATTCCCTCTGCTCAATATCACTTCACTATTTCAGACAGTTCATTCAGTAACTCAGGATTCTCTTTCAATACCCAGGGATGTTAGGACCATTTTTTCTTGTTTGTTTTTGTTTGTTTTGTTTTAGGATGACATTGAACTAAGGGCAGGAAGAGTGGTTGAAGCTTTTATTCGTAGGAGGATATGTTACAATGGAGGAGAAGGGATATGGGGATAACCACCTTTGAAAGCTAGAACAGGAAATAGTAATTTAATTTAATCAAATGGAATAACTTTTAAGCTGATTATTTTACCATTTGAAAATATATCGGTATTTATTTCATGGACATATGGGAACTCCTAGGAGCACCTTGTATCTTTGGCACCATTTATTGTCTGTTTTAGAGGCTAAAATGAAGAAGGGGAATGTATAAGAACTAGGTAGACAAGTGGCCAGATGAGAAGCAAACATCTTTCTGGTTATTTATTGTTACTCTTTCTCTCTTGTGCCAAACTGGTTTAAATACTGAAGTAACACTTTTGTCCATAATTATATTTAAACATTTCCATCTCAACTCCTTTCCTTTATGGTGTTCTTTTACACACAGCACTCTCCTTTCATGTTTTCACTCTTGCTCTGTATCTTTTCTTCTATAGTTTAACTTCAGTCATCTCCAAGCTAAGAGACACTGCCACAGTCTCCTCCTAGAGGTGCAAGAGAATTCCTAGAAAGAAGAGGAACATGTCTGTCCTTCATCCCAGTTGTCAATACCTTTCACTAGAGGCATTCTGGGTTGGTGTTTTACACATTCACAGCCTCCATAACTCTAATAAGACTCCAGGAAAATTCTAAGATATTTTCAGCAGAAAGGAGTGGAAGCATTTTACTGGAGATGCTATAAATTGAGAAAGGAGAAAATAAGTCCACTGTGTGAGCATTTTGTTTCCATTATCCTCTGTCTAAATTCTATTTTTGAATAAGAAGAAGCAGGTAATCAGATCTAGGCAGGGTTTCTGGACCCTGAATACATGGTTCATTGGGGCAGTATTTGCAGAAAGAGACTGTTTCTTTTCTCCCCTTTGTATTCTCCATCCCAATTTGTAGTTATTTCTTCTTTATGCACTCCTGACCTCTTTTATCTTCTCCTTCAAGTCACTGATATCAAAGGAAGATAGCTCTCCAAAAGTCTTTGGTCCCCAAATTCCTATCTACTCACCCAAAAAGTCCTATTAAAGCTCCAGTGGACCTGATAACACTAGCTAACATTTATTGAGCACCTAGGAAGGGCCAGACATTATGCTAAACATTTAAAATATATTTAATCCTCATGTTGACCTCGGTAAGGTAGGAACAATTATTGTACATATTTTACATCGTAGGAAACTGAAACTCAGCAAGATTATATAACTAGCTAGTGTGTGGTGGGTCAGTGTTTTAAACCCTGTGACTCTGAAGCCAGTTCTCTTCAGCTCTACTTACTCTTAACCACTACTCTCTCCCTGTTCTAACAGGTGAACACACAAATTTTACTTCTTTCTTTTCCAGACGCACTTCTCTCTCCAGTGTATCTGGATTCCATTTCCATAGTTTTATGCCCAGTTTGTAAGTATCTTCAAGCGTCATTAGATCAATGTTTCTGTTGGGCTGTTTGTTTAATTCTTGACTCTGATTTTTCCCCTAAATCCCTCTTTTGGAATGTCTCTTGGTTACATACATTAACCCAGTGGGTCATGCATTCAGAGGCTAGAAAACCTGCCAGGATTTGAGTCCCTGCTTCTGCTTATTCAGAAACGGAGTTTAAAATGAAAGGTAATGGAGACAAAGTGCATTTATCTTCTCTAATCCCAATTTATAGTATTTCTAGTTCAATGCTTCCAATCCTTTCTGCTGTAACTATTTAATTTTTTTTCTGAAGTTTTAAGAGGATGGTGGAGGTTGTTGATATATAAAATGTATAATGGAAGCTGATAGGAAAAAGTATTTACCATCGGAGTCAAAGACAGTTATGCTCTTCTTTCTTCTTTTTCTTCTTATGCCTCTACAAGGAGATTATAGCAGTGTATTAGCTTGGAGTTAACTAAAGTTAGGTTAGATTAGATTGCCTATGTGTTGGGAATCCCTGGTGCAGTTACTGTGGTAGAGATAACTGAGTGATCAAAAAGCTATTTTCTCACATCCACCCTTGTATGCTGAAACTTGAAACCTGTCATATTAGATTTATGGTAGCAACAACGTCCTGAGATGACAGTTGTATAAAGCATATGTAAATTAGGGGAAAAAGGGGCAGACAATATTTCAGGCTATGAAAATGAAACAGGATCTCTGGATTGAAAGTCCATTGGCAATTGCATAGTTCAATAAATATTGGTAGAATAATTTTAACAAGGCCACAGTCCAGGAAGGGAATAGATTTTTTTTTTTTGCTTTTTAAAACTTTATTTCAACATAACTATACTTATAGAAATATACTCATATTGGTTAACAGAAATTTAACATCCTACACAATTTAACATCCTACACAATTTGGACCAAAAAACTTGGTACATGGTTTGCTTTAAAAAAGAAAGAAAAAGGGTTTGCAATCTGGTTTATTTTTCATCTATTGCAAATGTATATAAAAGATTCTCCATCAAACGCTGCTAAAGCAAACCGCATGAACCTTGAGAAATTAAACTTTGGTTTGTGTCTGAAAAATAACACGTATTGCACGGTAAACATTTATAAAATTGGTGCAACAAAACATTGTTTCAATGCCGTTCACAAAATTCAGTAACTAATGGATGTTGATGAGGGTGGGAAGAGCCTATGTATACATGTGAAAATATAAAAGCTATGTGATCTAGTTAATATTGCATGTTGATCACAAGTCTACTCAAACCAAGATTCAGATTAGTTCTTATTATCTGTCCAGGAAGGGAGTAGAATACTTTTTCGTATGCGTCAATATTTACTACATCTAGGAATTAACTAATTAGTATCATATCTGGTAGTCTTTAATAAGTATTCACTTCTTTGATATTTGACACCTATGCTGTTGGGGACTTGGGGGAGGGGAACAGATTAACATTTATTAAGCATCTAATGTATGTTGTTAGCCTTTGTGCAAGGTGCTTTAGGTATCAAATCTAATTTAATTTTCACAGGCTGCCTGGTGAGGTAAATCCAATTATCCTTATTTTGCCAATGAGGAAATAGAGGTTCCATTCCAAGAAGGTAAGAAACTTACCTGAGGTCATAAAAGTAGGAAATGGAAGAGCTGAGGTTACTGAGAGTTAAATCCACTCCTTTCTTAACTTCAGAGACCATGATTTGTCCACTGTACTGAGGTGAATCATGCTTTTTACCAAGCATAATATCTATTATGTTACTTTATCCTTATGTCATCCCTATGAGTCCCTTTAAAAAATTTGTGCAAGGCATTAAAAACAGAAGTTAACATAGCTTTTGTATTCATTTCACAAACTTAACGTAGTACAAGCTGGGTCAACGAAGAATAAGATAAACCCTGACTCTTGGCCAGAGAGGCAGCTATCAATTCTCATTATGAACACTCATAGAGATCTGCTCAATGGAGAATCTGGGAAACTTTCCAGATAGCATCAAACATGATCTTTCTAATATTGCATTTTACTCTTAGACAATCCATTTCAACTCCATTTGTCTTATTCTTAAAAGCCGGTTTTCATTAATTTCTGACAAGTTAGTGCTACTTTGTATTCCCATATCACAATGCTAGATAATTTTAAAACTCTATAGGAAATAAACATTTAAATAATGTTGAAATAACACAACTCTCTCACCCTCCATTAATTTGTAAAATAAAGTAACAAAACTGTGTGGGTTAGATTGGAATCAAATAGATTTCTGGGGTCCTTGCAAATAAGCTTTGCTTAATAAATATGCTGCAGCCTGTTTAGCACTTGGAAGTACCATGGATAAAGTTCTAAGCCATAGAATTTTTTTCTCTGTGTAAAAAATCAGATTAAGTATTACAGGTCAGAGAGATTTGAAACTAGTATTTTCTTATCTTTGAACTGCTTTGAAAAATTCACCTACATTCTACTCAATTTTTAAGCAAAAGAAAATACTTATTCTTCAGATTACTTTTACATTAAAATCTCCCTACACATTGCCTACAGAACAGAATGTTTGGTATTGCAGAACTAAACTGAGAAAGTATTCTCCAATATATCAAAATCAACCTGTACTATTGAGTTCGCCTGCATAAAACTCAGTCACTTTGACTGAAAAGTGTCAGAAAGAACAAAGCACAAGTACCAATGATTGATGAAAAGACTTATAAAAATGGATGATTCTCTTTTGGAGTAGTGAGAGAGTGAAGGGTAGGCATCACTGCAAGAACTGGTGTTAACTGTTCTTAAAAAAATCATTGTTAATGATCTGGCCGACCGAGTCAACAGCACATCAATGAGTCTGATGAAAGATGTGAGATCCAGAGGTGTTACAGCATCAGGTTAAGAAGAAAAATCATTCAAATAAACCCTATGCTTGAAGAAATATGAAGAAAAGAGGTAAATGACAGTCAGCTTGGGAGGAAAAGCTACTCAGGAAAATTTTTCTTAGACCGTTTCTTCGTGTGGGATGCAAGAAGGGTTTCAACGGCATGTTTTGGCTAATTGAGCAGATGACCATTGTTACTATGGTTCTATAATTGTTTTGCTACTGAGCATAAGAGAATAAATGTCCACTGATCAGGGACTATACAGCTAATATGAACTCCTTGGGTTGTTTTCATTCCATTCACCATCTGTGGGATGTTGCCATATCTAGTGTCCTTGGTACACTTCAGGTATATGAAATAAGGGAGAAAGTTGGCAGTGCACCTGGGTTTTATTTCACAGGAAAAATATTTGAGCCTTGAGTTATGAAATCCTTCAACTCTTAGGCTTCACACCTGTAGGTAGTTTACATATGACTTTCCTGACTTCACTTCTCCTGTTTAACATTGATTAACTACTGTTTAAACTGTACTTCTGTGTTCTTCCACCAATTGCTGACTTCTCTGGGACTGGCACCTGGCTGCTAAGTTTTCACAGTATTTGGCTCCTTCTTTACAGCCTTTGAACATATTCAAATTTGTGACAGGAAAACACAGTCAAACCCTCCAGTCCATTCCTCTTTATCTACTTCCTGTTCCTCACATTCCTGTTTGAACTAAAGGCCTTAACTCCTGTCTACTCTCTAACCACTGACAGTGGACGCCATGGACTTCTTGGTTTCTGAATTTAACAAACCCTTTCAGTTCTCATTCTTTTTTTCTTCCTCTGGCAACCAAATTTGCCGACCACTTCTTCCTTTCCTCTGGTAGTTTTCTGATTCATACCTTTCCCCAGCCTCTTTACTCTTTCCTTCTCAGTCTCCTCCACAACATTTTTTCTCCTCCCAGCTACTGACAGTCCTGGGCATCCTCAGTCTTGCTCTTCACCTTTTCTCCCCTCACATGTTCAGACTATTTGATCCACTTCCATGCTTTAACTATGTCTTATATATCGATGGCTCCAGATCTCTCTCCTGAGTTCCAGACCCAAAAATCCACATGCCTAGAGGACATAACTCAACCTATCTGCAACTTAAATCGTATGATATTCCCTTTATTTCCCTATATCATCACCGTCTAGTTGCTTAGCCAAGCTAGAAACTCGGGTGTCAAATCCTTTCTTTTATTCATGTCTCACGTCCAAATGATAGTTCTTTCTGTCTTACCTCTCAAACATCATTCTGCTGTGATTCTCATCACAAAGCCGCTCTCCTTGGTTCAGGCCCTCATTGCTTCTCATCTACACTATTGCAAAGGTCCTCTGGTTGACCTCCCAACATCTGGGTTTATTCTTTTTAAATAATATACCTAAAACGCATTCTAGGGTTTCTGTCCAAAAATTATTTCTTGTTCCCCTTTCATAGTTTCCTCTGTTTGTGTGAAAAGTCTAAATTCTTAATTTAGCACATAGGCCTTTTCTTACCTCTCAAGCCCATCTCTTACCATTGTCTATCCTTTAACTAATGTACCTTAAGTTCAGCTTAAGTCTCATCAGACTACTGTGTTTGCCCAGTGCATCTTGCTGTTTTACCCTCACAAGCTTTTTGATCCCCTAGCACAAGCATTACTTCCTCAATGAAACTGATCCTTTATTTATGGAGAGAATTAATTATTATAAGCTTATCTCCTATGATACCCCACACATAATACATTATATCAGCTACAGCACTTTATTGTGATTATTTGATTGTCTTTTTCTGCTTACTAGATTCTAAGCTTTTGGAGGGTAAAATATTATCTTATTCATCAAGGCCTCACATGTAGCAGGAACTCAGTTTTATTGAATTGAATGAACGAATTGTTGAATGAATTAATAAACATATGTAAATTTTAATAGTTTAGAGGCATTAGATAGCCAAAACCATGAGTCTGAAAATGGACATACAGCTGGGATTTCGTTTCTATAGTGTTTATGAGTCATTAAGTTCCTGTATTTGTTTTCCAAACTATGTCTGGAAACCATTCCATAAATGAAGAAAGAGGGGATTAGAAGAAAGCTTTAGGCATACAAAAATTGGTGGTAATTACTTTTCCAGTATCCTTTCTGGTGTTGTATGCAAAATAAGTATACAGTAAATACTATTGAATGTTCAGATGATTTTTGGTATTCACTAAGTAGTTTCTATTATTTATAACACAGATAACACACATCCCCCTTGGCAGCCTGGGGAGCCTGAACTCTTCATAAAGCCATTGCAGTATCACATTAAAGTCTTAGCTCATCATTTCAGCAAATCTTTTCTAACAGCTTTGGTTCATTTTTGTACTGTTTGCTCGGGCAGAGCATGCTTAGGAATCATTTTTGGCTAAACTCAGTTCTCAGTCAGACTTGTGTCATTGTGTACTGCCATTTTCTATTTATTTCTGCTCATCCAACTAAAAGACCTTGAGTATCTCCATGGCACAAATAACACTCATCCTTAGCATCAATAAAAGTCTAAGTGTTGTCATTGTGTTTATAAAAAGATCAGCTGCTTCTTCCATGCAATATTTCTAAATCTAAAAAAATACGTAAAATGTTTATATTGTCTTATCTTTAGTGGCTTATTGTTTGTCTCTTCAGAAGGACTGTAAGCTTCTTAAAGGCTCAGTCTCAGTCTTCTCATATTTGTATCTTTGGTGTATGACATAGTTGTTCAGTGAATGTTAGCTGGGTTGAATTGATGTGTGCTTATAAGTTAACATTACATGGTGTATTTAAAAAAAATATGATAGCGCATGGCTTCTACTTTTATGTGAATGTTCTAGGATTAATTTTTCTCACCATATTGGTTTACCGTGTTGGTTAACCCTTTCTATAACTGCATCCACTGAAGAGCCTCAGAAGTCTTAATTTGCATCACTGTTAATATTTTAATAATATCACAATTGTATATTGTTTAAAATTACAGATATATAATTTCTTTAATTCATTAAGGAAAATATTCCATCTGATCTTTTCAGAAGAATTCATAAAAACTGAGGGAGGAAGGTGAAAGAAAGCAAATGTCACAGAGGAGAAGAAGCAGTATCCTGGCTTGTCATTTTCATGGTACTCCCAAATCAAATTTGTGATGGCAGGTAGGACACCTTGCATCCTAAATATTTTACATTTATGCAGTGGCCCCTATTATCAACTGAGAAACCAACACAGTCCTTACCCAGTTATTAATGATGGTGTCTTTCTTGTTCCATCACACAATTTCATGCTATTTATCTGTGAGGAAATGCCTGACAACATTGACACATTAAAGCATCTTATCTGGATTCCTTAGGACCAGCTGTAGACCAAGAAAATGTCAAGTTCACAGACAGTGCCTGTGCCCTCAGAACGTTAAAGGGCACCAGTGGACATTATTTCCTTTAACCTTCACATTTTTGGCATAAAGTGGGGCTGAATACTGCTGTTGTCATAATTAAACACTGTTAGGGTTATTATTGAACTCATTACACTACTTAAAAATAATGATAAATGAGCACAGAGTATCACTAACCTTCAACTTAATCAACTTGTGGAAGACAGGGTGGTTTCCTTGAGGCACTGGCAACACCCTGGGCAGCTAGTATGTTTTATGCCAGAGTGATGGGTTAGCTGGCTTAAAGGGTTCTAGGCCATATATATTCAGATTGAGGTACCAGGTATTCAGACTTATCTTTAATGGTTCTGGATAAATTAATATATAGAATAGTCAATTTTCTTTTAAACAAAGAAGTGACAGTTGCTGAAACAGTGGACTAACCTCTACTCACTTGTTTAGATCTTGCAGGTGCATTTTTGGGAATGGATTCTTTAGCCTGACTTACTCAACGGTTTACATGGCTACCACTGTTCTAGTATGATTTTTAATTTTTCTGGTCTTCTTACTCATTTTTCATTTCTAACTTCTAGATATTTCTCTCATGATGCTGAGCTAGTTATCTTTTTTAAAAAACACACAAAATATTATATATCAGAGATCTCCTAATAAGTCTTGTGTGTCATACTTAGGTAAATAGAGGCATGATTACTCAGTTATTATATCCTTAGATTAATTAAGTGGTACTATATACTCCATTTGCAGTTCTGAACATTCAAATATACTTGTAATAGCAGGCTTTTCTAATAACTAGGCTATATCTGATGCATAGGGAAATGTTTGTCTCCAGAAAAACTTCTTAGAATGAATAACCTGCTTCAGCATTTATGTTAACTGAAAATATAATTTCCTAGGTATAATATTCAGGATTTCTAGCAGCTGCTGTAGTCTATACATCTGCTACACTTGGTATAACCTGTAATTTTACTCTAGTTACAATTCACAAAGTTTTAATTTTGGTTATAATGTTAAGTATGGTAATAGTATAACTTATGGTTTCATAATAACCTCTCTGTGAGGCCTTTGTCCACATGTTACTGTAATACAAATGACAGGTAGAAATGCTATAAAAATAAAGGAGAACTTATCTGCTGATATAGCAACCTCTTAAATCCTCTTATTCCAGGATTTTCTGTACTTAGGATTCCAATTCTTGGTTATATCTGAAAAACTAACATTTACCGTGAGTCTTCTCAAAAAAACGATTTCAGATTCATGCTAAATGTTATTTGGACCTTTATAGGTAACTTGTTCCTTTTTACCAAATTTATATGTATTATTATAGCATAGCATAGTATATGAAGACATATATTGATGTTTTCATTTTGTGCATTTACATTTAAAGACTTTAAGTATCAGAGAATATAAAGAGAGAAAATTTTAAAATACCTCCTATTGAGATCCTGGTTCTACCAATGTCCTGGTAATAGTTTTCAAACAGTTAACCCTTTCAAGGTTTTCTCACCTTAGGAAATTAAAGTGAAATTTTGTAAGCACTTCTAGGTTGACAAATACTTTGCTGAAAGATCTTATAAGAAAAACATACTACTTGCTATTTATACAGATTTATATGTTCTTTAAAGCACTGGACTTTCATTAGTTTTATAATCCATTTAAATCCCCATGATTTCAGAATATATATTAACCTCATTTTCATAGATAAGTTGTGATTTTCAGAGCTCACGCAGTAGCCTGGGATTTTCAGATTCCTGAGCACATGTTTTCATTTTTTTGTAAGGCATGTTTTCATCTCCTTGAAGCACTGCTGCTTCTTTCTATAGGAAATGATATTAACTAATACGTAGTAACTTCTTTTAATAAACTAAAATTTTAAAGAGAACATTGAAGTGACTACTTTTGAAGGACTGAAAGAAATTTACAATGTATTTTAATTTCAGGAGTAAAGTTTTAGGATGATTAATCAACAGTGATAAAATACATATACAATGTATTTTAAACTCAGGAGGATCTATTTTAATTTCTGACAATTTTTATGAATTGAATAATTGGGCACTCTTGATCTGAAATGCTTCATATAAACAGTCCTATTAAAGCTAAATGAATAATCACGTTGAGTTTGTCACTATGGGTAGACACAGGCTACAATATGGAAAAACATAAGACTTATCCTCCCTATGGCTTCCATGAAAACCTTCTCTGTTTATTCATTTCAGTTCCTTCTATGAGCAACTCTTTCTTTGCCCACTATTTAAATGTTGGTCTTCCTGGGGTTCTGTCCTTGACCTTCTTTTAATGGAGCTCTGTCTCCGGATTATCTCACTTATTTCCATGACATCAACTACTAGCTAATCATGGCTTACCAATATGTCTCAGGTTGTCCTAAACTGAACTCACTAACTGTAACCACCATCCTTTTAGTTGTTCATGTTAGAAAACTGGGAGTTATTCTTGATTCATCCCCCTCTCACACCACCCACACCTATTTAGTCATGAAGTCCTGTCAATTCTTCATTCTAAAAATGGCCTGCAACTTTCTACTTAGCTTCCCACCCTCTGCTAGTATCTTACTTCAGGTTTTATTCATTTTTGATAGCTTTCTAATTCATTTCCCTGTGTCCAGTCATGCTTCATTCAAATCTCTTCTATACATTGATCTCTCTGAAATGCAAATATGATTATCACACCCCTCCCCAAACATCTTTTATAGTTTCCTTTACCTAAAAGATAAAGAAGAAATATTTTAACAACAAATAATTATTTATCTCTTTCACTAGACAGATACTTATTTGAGGTTATGGACCGTATTTTTTTTCCTTTTAATATTTATTTCATTTTATATTAACACTGATGACACATAGTAGGTACTTAATATAGTTTTGTTGAGTAAATGAATTAATGAATTAAAATGAATGCCATAAAACTAGACAACCACATATACCTAAAGAACAAATTTTTGCTTATACTTGTGACAAATATATTACTTCCAATTAAGCATCATTTAAAAACCACCAATTACTATCAGTATAAATGAGTAAACATCTCTCTTAATTTGCTTAATGAGTCAGATCCAGAGTCCTCACGATAGCGTCCACAGCCTTCATCCACCTGACCATCTCTCTTCCTCCCTCATTCCACTCCAACCACGTGGTCTCCTGCTGGCCTTTGAACAGTCAAACCCTTGAGACATTTGCAGGTGATAACTTGATTCTCTGCCTTGGGGATCTTCTCTCAGACAGCTGTGTGGCTCACTCTCTTTGGATCTTTAATCAAATGACATTTCCTCCTATTTAAAACCACAACTGTTCCCCTCTTCCTTTTCTGCTTTATTATTTTTGTCCATAACACAGCTTGCCATCCGATGTTCTATATATTTTGCTTTCATCCTATTTAATATTTATTTCCCACAGAATTAGATAGAATTATGAGTCACGAGGTAGAGACTTGTCTGTTAGAGCTCACTGTTGTATTCCTAGAATCCAAACAGATAATAAGTACTTGTTTAATGAATGAATAAATGAACAAGTAAATCCTCTATATTTAATCTTCAGATTAAAGAAGCAAATGCAACAGCCATAACTGTTAACATACTTGCTCTAATTCTATATCAAAGGTTTCTTTGAAGTTTCTTTTAGTCAAAAAAGGAAAGCAAGAAAAGTTACCTAGTTTTAGTTTTCAGAAAGGAGAGCAAAATTTTAAAGAAAATTCTAATGTTGGAGTTAAATAGGAATACAGAATAACTTAATGAACACTTTCTTTGTAAAATGCAGATGATGCTTCAGCTATGGATTTTTTTAAAGCAAACTTTGATGAAAGTTAAAAGAATAACATTAAAGCTCAATACAGTGAAAGCATTTCTGTGATATATTCAGCTGATATGGCTCAGGTCTGTAGCTTAATTTGAAAGACTGAATTTTGAGTAGTGAAGGAGTTGAACTGATGGCATATCTCTTAAGCTTTATTTTCTGACATAATTGCTCCTCTTGTCAAAGTTTCTGATAGGAGCTTAGGAATTGCATGTCAAAAAGTACTCCCAGCTGGAGTTTACTGATTCACACTAGAAAACAAGTGATGTTTCCCCATATTCTTTACTTTCTCTCTGACCTCTAATTTCCAAATAATTTTTTTAAAAAACACTAACAACTACAACAACAGCAATAAAAAAAAAAAAACTGCAGAAGAACCTAACCTTAAATAAAGGACGTGAATATAAAGTCATTTCAAGCTCCTTAGCTCCAGTTTTGTTTCCTTCTAAATCATTTACAAGTGATACTTTTATACAGGAAATATGATAATGTTACACACATGCTTTTAGGAAATCTAGACACTCACGGCCTGAAGATTTTTTAGTCATAGTTTTACTTATTCAGATAATATTTAACAGACAGTTACTTTCTGTGCAGAGCACTATGCTATATACACCTATATACATATGGCTAAGGAAATTGCCCCTTTTCTTAGTGATATGACAATCTAGGAGGGGAAATATGCACAGATAACGCAATACAAGTGAGCATCAGCTGATGGGTAGAAGGAGCTATCACTATTAAGAGAATGGAGAGAGAGTACTTCTAGCTAGTGGGCTCAAGAGAGCTTCATGAAATAGGTGACTTCTGAACTGGGCCTTCCAAGATTTCTTAGTGCAGACATGGGTAGAGATATTTCATGCCACGAAAAATCACATTTCCAAAAGACATGTCAACGTGATCAAGTAGTGAGCAGGTAACTGCAAATAGACCTCTTTTATTAGTCTGGAGTACATGTGAAACAAATGGTAGGACGCAAGACTGGTCTTGTGGGTTAAGGATCAGATTGTAAGCAATGTTAATACTACATGAAGGAATTTTAGTCTTATTATACTGTCACTGGAGAATCAGTTTTTTTGTCTGGGCAGTGGGTCGTGATACTGTTAACAGGTGCTTTAGAGAAAGATTGGGTATAGCGAGAACAAAACACATGACCATTACAGTAATATAATTATGGTCTATTAGTAAAGACCTGAGTTTGGATGATGATGTTGAAGGAATTAAAAAGATAATCTAAACATGTTAGTGGAGGGAGAAAGATTGAAAAGATGCCTATATCCAGGGACCAGTAAATGAGGGCATAGGACACTAAAGAGTATAGGCTGGAAGGATTAGAAGAAGCATGATCAGCTTACTGAGGTCAACATGGGTTTATCTTATATTGGATGTTGCAACCTCATCATTTATCACAGTGTGAGGCACACAATAGGCCCTCAATTTATGCTTCTTAAGTAACTAAGTGTTTGCTTGGTAAATGACTTCATAGAATAAATTTCAGGGTGGGTAAAGAAAGTGATCTTTGTTGCCCTGGAGTTGACTTTACTGGTAAAGGATATATCCATTGGCAGTAGTTAGATAATTTAAAACAATGGCGTGGCTTTAGATCTAACAGTATGTCAGCTTACTTTTCCTTTTAAGAAGTAGTATAAAGACAATCCTGCACCCTGTGGAAAGAAAACCACATTCACAGAAAGATAGACAAAATGAAAAGGCAGAAGACTATGTACCAGATGAAGGAACAAGATAAAACCCCAGAAAAACAATTAAATGAAGTGGAGATAGGCAACCTTCCAGAAAAAGAATTCAGAATAATGATAGTGAAGATGATCCAGGACCTTGGAAAAAGAATGGAGGCAAAGATTGAGAAGATGCAAGAAATGTTTAACAAAGACCTAGAAGAATTAAAGAACAAACAAACAGAGATGAGCAATACAATAACTGAAATGAAAAATACACTACAAGGAATCAATAGCGGAATAACTGAGGCAGAAGAACAGATAACTGACCTAGAAGACAGAGCGGTGGAATTCACTGCCAAGGAACACAGTAAAGAAACAAGAATGAAAATAATTGAAGATGGCCTAAGAGACCTCAGGAACAACATTAAACACACCAACAATCGCATTATAGGGGTCCCAGAAGGAGAAGACAGAGAAAGGATCTGAGAAAATATTTGAAGAGATTATACTCGAAAACTTCCCTAACATGGGAAAGGAAATAGCCACCGAAATCCAGGAAGCATACAGAGTCCCAGGCAGCATAAACCCAAGGAGAAACAGGTTGAGACACACAGGAATCAAACTGACAAAAATTAAAGACAAAGAAAAATTATTAAAAGCAACAAGGGGAAAACAACAAATAACATACAAGAGAACTCCCATAAGGTTAACAGCCGATTTCTCGGCAGAAACTCTACAAGCCAGAAAGGAATGGCATGATATATTTAAAGTGATGAAAGGGAAGAAACTACAAACAAGATTACTCTACCCGGCAAGGATCTCAGATTCGATGGAGAAATCAAAAACTTTACAGAAAAGCAAAAGCTAAGAGAATTCAGCACCACAAAACCACCTCTGCAGCAAATGCTAAAGGAACTTCTCTAAGTGGGAAACACAAGAGAAGAAAAGGACCTACAAAAACAAATACAAAACAATTAAGAAAATGGTCATAGGAACATACATATCAATAATTACCTTAAACGTGAATGGATTAAATGCTCCAACCAAAAGATGCAGGCTTGCTGAATGGATACAAAAACAAGACCCATATATATGCTGTCTACAAGAGACCCACTTCAGACCTGGGGACACATACAGACTGAAAGTGTGGGAATGGAAAAAGATATTCCATGCCAATGGAAATCAAAAGAAAGCTGGAGTAGCAATCCTCGTATCAGATAATATAGACTTTAAAATAAAGACTGTTACAAGAGACAAAGAAGGACACTACATTATGATGAAGGGATCAATCCAAGAAGAACATATAACAATTATATATACATCCAACATAGGAGCACCTCAATATATAAGGCAAATGCGAAGAGCTATAAAAGCGGAAATCAACAATAACACAATAATAGTGGGGGACTTTTAATGCCTTACTTACACCAATGGGCAGATCATACAGACAGAAAATTAATAAGGAAACACAAGCTTTAAATGACACAATAGACCAGATAGATTTGATATTTATAGGACATTCAGTCCAAAAACAGCAGATTACACTTTCTTTTCAAGTGCACATGGAACATTCTCCAGGATAGGTCACCTCTTGCTTCACAAATCAAGCCTTGGTAAATATAAGAAAACTGAAGTCATATCAAGCATCTTTTCTGACCACAATACTATGAAATTAGAAATAAATTTCAGGGGGAAAAATGTAAAAATTGCAAACACATGGAGGCTAAAGAGTACGTTACTAAATAACCAAGAGGTCCTTGAAAAAAATCAAAGAGGAAATCAAAAAATACCTAAGGACAAATGACAATGAAAACATGATGATCCAAAACCTATGGGATGCAGCAAAAGCAGTTCTAAGAGGGGATTTTATAGCAATACAATCCTACCTCAAGAAACAAGAAAAATCTCAAATAAACAATCTAACCTTACACCTAAAGGAACTGGAGAAAGAAGACCAAACAAAACCCACACTTAGTAGAAGGAAAGAAATCATAAAGATCAGAGCAGAAGAAAATGGAATAGAAACAAAGAAAACAATAGCAAAGATCAATAAAACTAAAAGCTGGTTCCTTGAGAGGTAAACAAAATTGATAAACCATTAGCCAGACTCATCAGGAAAAAAGAGGGAGAGGACTGAAATCAATAAAATTAGAATTGAAAAGTTACAACAGACACCGCAGAAATACAAAGCATCATAAGAGACTACTACAAGGAACTCTATGCCAATAAAATGGACAACCGGGAAGAAATGGACAAATTCTTAGAAAGGTATAAACTTCCAAGACTGAACCAGGAAGAAATAGAAAATATGAACAGACCTATCACAAGTAATGAAATTGAAACTGATTAAAAATCTTCCAACAAACAAAAGTCCAGGACCAGATGGCTTCACAGGTGAATTCTATAAAACATTTAGAGATCTAACATCCATCCTTATCAAACTCTTCCAAAGAATTTCAGAGGAAGGAACACTCCCAAACTCATTCTATGAGGCCACCATCATCCTGATACCAAAACCAGACAAAGATACTACAAAAAAAGAAAATTACAGACCAATATCACAGATGAATATAGACGCAAAAATCCTCAACAAAATACTAGCAAACAGAATCCAACAACACATTAAAAGGATCATATACCATGATCAAGTGGGATTTATCCCAGAGATGCAAGGATTCTTCAATATATGCAAATCAATCAGTGTGATACACCATATTACCAAATTCAAGAATAAAAAACATATGATCATCTCAGTATCTGCAGAAAAAGCTTTTGACAAAATTCAACACCCATTTATGATAAAAAGTCTCCAGAAAGTGGGCATAGAGGGAACAGACCTCAATATAATAAAGGCTGTATATGACAAACCCACAGTAAACTTCATACTCAATGGTGAAAAACTGAAAGCATTTCCTCTAAGATCAGGAACAAGACAAGGAAGTCCACTCTCACTACTGTTATTCAACATAGTCTTGGAGGTCCTAGCCATGGCAATCAGGAAAGAAAAAGAAAAAAAAAGGAATACAAATTGGATAAGGAGAAGCAAAACTGTCACTGTTTGCATCTGACATGATACTATCCATAGATAATCCTAAAGAGGCCACCAGCAAACTACTAGAGCTAATCAATGAATTTGGTAAAGTTGCAGGATACAAAATTAATGCACAGAAATCTCTTGCATTCCTATACACTAACAACGAAATGTCATAAAGAGAAATTACGGAAATAATCCCATTCACCATTGCCACAAAAAGAATAAAATACCTGGGAATAAACCTACCTAAGGAGTTAAAAGATCTGTACTCAGAAAACTCTAAGGCACTGATGAGAGAAATCAAAGATGACACAAAAGGATGGAGAGATATACCGTGTTTTTGCATTGGAAGAATCAATATTGTGAAAATGACTATACTACCCAAAGCAATCTACAGATTCAGTGCAATCCATATCAAAGTACCAATGGCATTTTTTACAGAACTAGAACAAAAAAATCTTAAAATTTGTATGGAGACACAAGACCCCGAATAGCCAAAGCAATCTTAAGGGAAAAGAACGGAGCTGGAGGAATCAGACTCCCTGACTTCAGATTATACTACAAAACTGCAGTAATCGGGGAACTGTGGTACTGACACAAAAACAGAAATATATATATATATATATATATATATATAGAGAGAGAGAGAGAGAGAGAGAGAGAGAGAGAGAGAGATCAATGGAGCAGGATAGAAAACCCGGAGATAAACCTACGCACCTATGGTCAACTAATCTATGACAAAGGAGGCAAGGATATACAATGGAGAAAACACAATCTTTTCAGTAAGTGGTGCTGGAAAACTGGACAGCTACATGTAAAAGAATGAAATTAGAACACTCCCTAACACCATACACAAAAATAAACTCAAAATGTATTAAGACCTAAATGTAAGCCCAGACACTATAAAACTGTTAGAGGAAAACACAGGAAGAACACTCTTTGACATAAATCACAGCAAGATCTTTTTTTTTTATGATATTCATAATAAGACTGCCTTAAAGCCGTTCATTGTATTCCCTAGACCACCAGGTAAAACCCTAACACATGGTATTTTAAAAATTATTTTTAAACTGTATCAAGTAAGTATAATTGTATATGCTAATACACAAAATGTCCAGCTCTAGATTCAGCATAAGATATAGCTCCACAGAGAGGCAGAGTGCTAGATGCTATTTTTACATATTTATAAGGCCCAAACAGCTTAATGTATATTCTTGACATCACAGATTTACTTCTGTGTTAATTCACTTTCAGAAACCATGTATAAACATAATATACATGGTGAGAAAGTAACTTTATTCATATGTTTGGACCTAAAAAATATCATTATGCAGTCTAATAATCGCAGTTGACAGTTCGAATCATTTTTTTAAAACCAGATATTTTTTTAAAACCAGAATCATTTTTTTAAAACCAGAAGAAAGAATTCAATAAAAGCAACAACCAAGCCCTGATTGGCTCCTCTGTTTTGCCAGGTGGCACTGATTTATACAGCAAGGTCTGTTTTGATCCACTTCCTAGAGTATTGGAAATAAAAAGAAAAATAAACAAATGGGACCTAATGAAACTTCAGAGCTTTTGCACAGCAAAGGAAACTATAAACAAGACCAAAAGACAGCCTTCAGAATGGGAGAGAATAGTTGTAAATGAATCAACAGACAAGTAGTTAGCCTCCAAAATATATAAACAGCTCATGCAGCTCAGTATTAAAAAAACAAACAACCCAATCAAAAAAATGGGCAGAAGACCTAAATATACATTTCTCCACAGAAGACATACAGATGGCCAAGAAGCACATGAAAAGCTGCTTAACATCACTAATTATTAGAGAAATGCAAATCAAAACTACAATGAGGTATCACCTCACACCGGTTAGAATGGACATCATCAGAAAATCTACAGACAACAAATGTTGGGAGGGTGTGAAGAAAAGGGAACCCTCTTGCACTGTTGGTGGGAAGGTAAATTGATACAGCCACTATGGAGAACAGTATGGAGGTTCCTTAAAAAACTAAAAATAGAACTACCATATGACCCAACAATCCCACTACTGGGCGTATACCCTGAGAAAACCATAATTCAAAAAGACACATGCACTCCAATGTTCATTGCAGCACTATTTACAATAGCCAGGTCATGGAAGCAGCCTAAATGCTGATCGACAGACAAATGGATAAAGAAGATGTGTGGTACATATATACCATGGAATATTACTCAGCCATCAAAGGGAACAGATCTGGGTTATTTGTAGAGACGTGGATAGACCTAGAGACTGTCATACAGAGTGAAGTAAGTCAGAAGGAGAAAAACAAATATCGTATATTAACGCATCTATGTGGAATCTAGAAAAATGGTACACATGAACTGGTTTGCAAGGCAGAAATAGAGACACAGCTGTAGAGAACAAATGTATGGACACCAAAGAGGGAAAGCAGGGTGTGGGTGGTGGTGGTGGTGGTATGAATTGGGAGATTGGGATTGCCATGTAAATACTAATATGTATAAAATTGATAACTAATAAGAACCCGCTGTATAAAAAAATAAAATTCAAATTTAAAAAAAAGATAAGAAATTCCAAAAAGAAGAAGTAGTGTAGAGTAAGAGTTACTTGTCTAGGCTTTAGAAGTAGGCTTCTAGAGTTTGAATCCTAGCTCCATCACTTAGGGTCTTGGACAAGTCAGTTAGCCTTTCTGTGCCTCTGTTTCCTTGTCTGTCAAATGGGGACAATTATAATACCTCAGTGTTATTGTGAAGTTTAAATGAGTTACTATGTGTAGTTAGAATAGTGTCTGGCACACGTTAGGCACTGCATATGTTATAAGTACTAGAAGTGCTCTGTGTCTATTAGCACTGAACTTCTATTTACATTTTGAATTGGTGCAGTGTCCAGGTTTGTTTTCTCGCCAAGAATTGAGAAACAAATGATTTGGGCAACCCTTCAAAAATCCCTATTGATAAAAGAGATGCATCATTAAGATTTGTATTGTATAACTGTGCTACAAGCCTTGATGAGGGAAGATTTGCACATGTGGAAATGTGGTTAAAACCTAAGGCTAAATGTTTCTGAACACTGACATTCACCCTTATTAAAATGCTTTACACTCTTCAGAGGGAAAGTACTATGTAAGTAGAACATGATGTCAAGAACAGCTCAAAAGTCAAGAGAACTCGAAAAGTACATCTTTGAAAGAAATAATCTCTAAAACTAAAGTCATTTTAAGTTTCTTTCATTTATATTTGTTAAACTACCCTTCTTTTTTTTTTTTTTTTTTTTTGAAAATAATGTGTTTCCAGGAACTTCCTGCAAAAAAACCAGGTTTTGTCTAGGTTGCTTTATGCACAGATGGAAATACTTTAAAATAATCTAGGGAAAAATTAAGGTGCTTTCGTCAAAGGAGTTTCAAAATCTGGTTGTTCTGAATTATTTAGAATTCTGAAGTGTGCTGAAATTTAAATAGAAAAGTGTCATGTGGAGGACCAGAGCCCAGTTTTCCTAATATACAGTACAAAGAATATATGCCAGTAAATGAGTGCCCAGGGCTCAGTGTGCTCTGATGGGGGAGTTAATTGAACTGGGAGCACATAAAAAATAAGACAGATTGTTTTTGTTGGCTTTATACATCTGAGAGATTTTATTCTATGACTTCTTTTACATAAGGTGTGGTATAATGAAACCAGAAATTGTAAATGTGATAGATAATTTGAATATTTTTCCACTACTTTTGGATTTTAATTTATAAAATTATAACTATAGATAAAATATCAATAGCATCTATTTGATGCCTAATACCTGGTAGTGTGCTAGGCATACATAAGAAAAGGTATCTGTAGCAACTATTTTTGCATCATTCATGATATACTTCTATTAAACATTTGCAGAACCTCTGCAAATGAAACACATATTCTTTTTTATTCTTCCTATAAATTTTGTTAATTGAATTAATATTTCAGAAATCAATTCATTAAACATGATTTTTTAGAGCTATCAAGTAAAGTAGGTGAATTTTCTTTAATTGATTTTTAGGAAAAGTTTCTATATATCACTTACCTCTGCACAGTCCACGTCATTGTTCATGAAACAAAAAAGAGAAACAATGTAGCATAGTGTGCAGCCCAATTCTGGAATGCTAGTAATAGGACTTAAGTCTTGGCTGCAACTACTTGTTAGCTGTGTGTCCATGGACAAGTTATGTATTCTCTCTAGGCCTCAGTTTCCTCAGATATGAAATAGAGACAAACCTCACAGGGCAATAAGGAAGATTTTATGAGCTAATATATGGAAAGTACATGGTCTACCTAATTTTACTAGAAAAGAAGTTAGACAAGTTATGTGTTGCTATGAACCATTTTATAAAAACCGTAGGCTTTTATTACTACCCAAAATCATAGAATCCCATGATTAAAAAGTAATTGCTAAAGTAATCATTAATATTAATAAAGACTGGAATTAAAATGCCATTATTACATTGGGATAAGAGGAAAAAAAGTTTGGTATGTTCTGCTGCCAGGTAGAAGAGGACTGCTCAAAATGAGCTCTTTTCTGCCCATCCCACTTCATGATTTTGTGATCTTGTGACATTGTAGTAGGGTGCTAAGAACAGAGTGATCATACTCATTTCTTGAATCTTTAACACAAGAATTACATTAACTTTCAGTAGAAACTAAGGTCTTAGCCTTCTCAGAGTACATATTTTAATTTCCTGACTTTGACAGTTTAGCTATCAAGTCGAATGGCATATTCCAAACTTCCAACACTGAAGTTCCAATTATTTGACTCCTCTAAAAATACTGCTGCATTATGTCCTCTACAAGGTCCTAAGTAGTCCCTGGCAGTCTTTTACTGTTTTTACTTAGCAATATTTCCTTATTATCTTATTATATTATCCGTGAAATGATAAATCTTCAAAGAGAGCTCAGGTTTTGAAGTTAATTCAATGCATTTCTAATAATTGCAATGTATAGTAGAAAGGAATAATGTACCCAGGAGTGAACATGAAGAATTCTTAGATCTGATACTGATTTTTTCTATCATCTGCAAACCACCTGATTTCTTGCTTTTTGTTTCCCTTCTCTGTTATTGAAAACTTTTAAATCTGTGAATTTCCACCTCATTTGAATGTGAGCTATTTTACTAGGAAAGAACATAGACAAGTTATATATTGATAAGTACCAATTTGTATAAATCATAGGGATTTATTTATATGTGGAATGATAGAATTTCATAATTAAAGGTCACTTTAAAAGTCATCTACTTTAAACTCTTCTTTAAAAAGATGAAAAAACAGAAGCTGAGTGAGACTGTGTAAGATGTGTGTTCAGAGGCCAAGTGCAACACAGCCAGATCACTTATTTTCTTGATATCCTGGATTAAATTAGCTCCCTCTTTTGCCTCAGCTTCATTATCTTTATGGATAAATAGTAATGGAGTTAAAGAAATGGATTTATTTATCGTATTTCTTCATGAAAAGATGTGGAATTATACAGTGTTATTCTCTTTTGTTCTTGGCACATCAGTATTAATTTATTTACATATATTTACTTATATGTATGTTTATACTTTATATGTCTATACATATCTACATACATGTAGATATATATATAGTTCAAGACTAATTCCTTAATTCACAGAAGATCCTCAATTTTGAACTTTTAAACATTTCATACATTTTGTAATTGAGAGGCACTTTAAAAGTAATTGAAAAGTTTATAAGCTAAATGATAGCATATGTGTGATTACTTTAAAGCTCTACCTCAGATGTTTCTTAACTTTAAACACTGCACCATTTTAACAGAGCACCATTCTGTATAGCAGAATGCTTTAAAGTTAAAGTGAAGCTGCCAAGTGTAAAAATGCAGTACATGAATGTCTGATTTCCCTTGCAAATCATCCAACTGGTGTTTCAGGACAAGATTATTTGTTGCTACCAATTTAGCTAAACATTGAAAACAGATTCTTTTGATGCTTTAAATATGCCTTCTCCATGGCTATTGCAAGATTGTTTTTATTTTTAAAAATAGTTTTCCAATCATAATGTTCAAAGTATAGGGCATAAATAGCTTTAAAAAGCATTTTTGGGCTTCCCTGGTGGCGCAGTGGTTGAGAGTCCGCCTGCCGATGCAGGGGACACGGGTTCGTGTCCCACTACGGGAAGATCCCACATGCCGTAGAGCAGCTAGGCCCGTGAGCCATGGCCGCTGAGCCTGCACGTCCGGAGCCTGTGCTCCGCAACGGGAGAGGCCACAACAGTGAGAGGCCTGCGTAACTCACAAAAGAAAGGAAAAAAAAAAGCATTTTTGAGGCATTTGGAATGTGCGTGTATAGGTTAGTGTTGTTCAGTAGAACTTTCAGCAATGATAGTGGATATTCTGTGTCTGTGTTGTCTAATTTAGAACCCACTAGTCACACATTACTATTGAACACGGTTTCTAGTGCAATGGAGGAACTGCATTTTTAATTTTTATTTAAGATTAAAATAGACATATGAGATTAGTTGCTACCCTATTGGACAGTTCAGATATAGATTGATTTTTGATATAGAATCCGTGAAATTTAAAACTGAATTGGTGAGAATATCTGGTCCTTTTATCCATACGTAAGTAGAGCCATACTTAAGTCTTCTTAAAAAACAAAAAATTATTTTTAATGGCAGTCAGAAAAGGCATTGAAAACTCTCTGTAGTAACCTACACAAGTATTAATCCAATGTCGAAACTCATTCATGATATTCAAAGTCTTTAGTGCTACAGTTTAAGTAGGTTTGTGTGTGTGCATGCTTTACTCAGAGTAGCTGTAGACCTGCTGGTTACCACTTTTTCCCTAAAATAGTCATTAAAATGCCCCTTACCTTAACCAGGACCAAATGCTAACTGCTTTAATAGCTCTTTATAGGTCTTTCCATCTTGAGTCAACATGCTGTGAACCAGCTCCAAAATATCTGTTACCCTTTGTGCTTGTAAATGGGATGGTCTCCAAATGGATGTGCTTTGCTGCTTACTTGAAACCTCCTATTTCAACTAAAAAATTTATATTTTATTTAAGACTAGTTGAGGACATAGCTGTTAATATTTAGCCAGTTGAGTAATGGCTTGGACAGAAGTCATAAGCTAATAAAAGATGTGGTTAAGCAGAACAGTAGGGAGATGTTAGGAAAGATCAGTGATAAGCAAAGTAAACCTTTTCAACTCACCATAATGTGCTCCTATATCCACAGGTACTCCTGATTTATACATGGAAAGCACAACATAAATCCTTAATAGGGAGTTCTGGGTATCTCTAAATTATAATATGATTGTCACAATTTTTGAAGTATTCTGCCTATTTTCTAAGTGTGGTAAAATGAGAACTTGAGTTTTGCCTTATGTTTGCACCCAAATGTTAGAATGATTCATTATTTTTCTTATTTTTATACTAAACTGCTAACAGCCTACCCAGGGATTTCCCCTCTTCCTAATCTAATTACTTATGGTAAATGTTTGGGAAGAAGCCTTAAAAATATTAAAATTACTTCACTAGCCTGCTTCCATTTTTCTTAGAAGATCTGAATTGTTTTAGATTTTGAATATTCTAAAATACTTTGCTAAATATTAAGGCAAAATAAACCTCAGAAACATTTTTAAAAAGTAGAAATAACTTGTTGTATAAGTTATCTCTCGCTTCTTGGGCTGGCAACTTTTGTCCCATTGCACATGCTCTTTGAAATAACTACAGTCTATCCTCAGAATTTCCCAGGCTTCTTGCCTGGAGTCTTTCCTTACTATTCCCCCAAATGCTCTGCACTCCCAAGTACTACTTCCTAGATTTTTTTTTTTTTAATATAAAAAGACTGCTTGGCAGATCCTAAATTTGCAGGAAAAACAGCATTAAATACAGGAAGTCATGCAAGCTGTGGTCAGTACCTAGTCTCCATGTCTAATTTCTAGCTTTTGAGTCGATCAATAAAATTGTTGTTGTGAGGACCAAATTTAATTTCTCTACCTGTGCCATGAAGTTAAAAGTTAAAAAAATGAAGAAATAAGAGTGGACAGAAAAGTTTAGTAAAAAGACTGAGCTCCATATAAAGTTATTCAGTGCAGTGTGGCATACGCTCTATCGTTGAGAAAAGTAAAGTGTCTCAGGATCAGAAGAGAATGAATACTGGCTATGCCATCGTCTGAACTTCAGTTTATCTGTTTTCATCTCTGAAGTACAGTTAATACCAACCACTTTACTTGCTTCACAAGATTGTTAATGCGGGTCAAGGGATAAAACATAGTTGAAGGCTTTGTAAATCACAAAGTGCTATACAAATATAAAGTGACATAGTCATCCTCATCATCATTATGACATTTGTTTAAGAGCTTATCGTTCAGAGGCAAAAAGCAAGTATCAGAGTGAATTTTAAACTTTTTGACAGGAAAAAGAAAATGTCTATTTTCTGTATACTCCCATGGACTTGTTATATTTCCTAGGCTAACTCGGTGAGATATACCTATGAACAATTAAATGAAAATGTCCTAAAAGAGCAAAAGACAAGTCACTATCATTGACAGAAATATCTGTATTTGATATTTTCTAAGTGAGTCATTAAAACAATTCAGAAATACCAATTTCATATGAATGTCAGTGGAATGTCAGATGTAAAATTTTCAGTAACTTCCACTTGGGGAATAAAAAAGATCTAGTTGACTCACTTAGCTCTCTTCTCCTTTTCCTCCTCCCCTGTTTCCTCTCCTCCTTTCTTCTCTTTTCCTTTTCTTTCATTCTTTCACTCCCACACTTCTTCCTTTCTTCGCATCTCTGTCAGCAGAATTTGGAGGTGCTATAAGGAATATGAAAGAAATGGAAAGCAAAAATCTCTGCTTTCAGGGTGTTTTCAATTTTCAATTTGGCTGAGTCCTTTGAAATTATTTATGATTTAGGTAAGAGGAAATGTTTCATCAGCATTTATTTTCTGGGAACTCATAATTGACTATTCTGTATAGAACAATAAAGAAGGCCTCAGTCCTGTTCTACAGGGTTACTAATTTTAACATGATCTTAAATTACAGCCTCTCAGAGTTAAGGAGGAAAATAAGCTTTTTAGATTTTAGGAAAATAAGCTTTTTAGATTTTAGGTTTCTGAACTGTTCTGGTCAAAACATGAGAAAAGTTTCATTTTTCTTAGATCTCTCCATGTATCAGTCAACTCTTTGAACAGTTAAGGACCTGACAGATGAGGTTTTAAATAAAAATTATTGATGGGCAGTAATAAATCAGATTTTTTTTTACCAGTTGCTCAAAGTGAAAGAAAGGAACTCTTTATGGAGATATTGGTTTCCTCCCAAGTTCTAAGCTCCTTTCCCTTGAACATGAATATTCAGAAGACTGTTCCTTCTTGAAAAGTAATTTTGACTGATATTTAAGGAACTATGTGATGGCAACATCTTAAATGTCTTCCCTGTTAGCATTAGGATAGTTTATTTTTCATACTTTTTTATTTTGTATTTTTTGATGTCTTGTTATAAATATCATTTTGTGTTTTGTTTTAAATAACATTTTATGAAACTCATTAGCTCTATTGATAACAATGTATATTTATGAAATGTTCTAAAATTTATTAATTCATAAAACTTATCCTCATAAAACTCTTCTTGAATATGGACTGCCAGATGGTCATTGATATTTGAGTGAAAATTAAGAACATATAGCAGGCATTATAACTTGTCTGGATTTTCAATGTTCAACTAAGAATAAGACCTTTTTGTTGTTGTTGGTATGTGTGAAATAGTACTTTAGAGAGTATTTCAACTTGAAGGATAGATGCAAAAAGTACCCTCCCTTTATGGCTAAAAAAAACATCGGAAACTGAACTTTTCTCAGTAACCTTACAAATAGTAAGATGAAAAATACATTCTGTTATAAGAAAATTTGAATATATTATTATATAGAAAGTCTGGTATTCCTGCAATATTAGTACTCTGTGACTTTATTTTCCTGAGCATTGCACTTGTGAGAGAAAAGTATTTTATTAAAACAAATTAGATATGGACAGGTAAAAAGGTGATATACGGCCTATATAAAACTTTTTTAGTTTGGGGAGCTGGAGTATATTTTAGTGCTTAAAAATAATGCTTATAAACTAATGAAATAACTAAAATACAAATATACCAGATTTTCATTTGCAGAATGAGTCTTGTTCACTAAACATTCTCATGATAAACTTCTGTATACTTATTCCCACGACTTTACCATCACTCAGAGCATTATTGAAACTCCTCATTGGTAACTACCTTTAGTGTCAATTGATGGGTGATACTGAGAAAGGTTCTTGTGATTTAGTATTTTGTGGGTCAAAATTGTGAAACACCTCATTTTATTCATTAATATTGCCTCTGAATAACTTCTGAGTAAGTTCCGATATTAAAAGCAACATTGATGACATTCAAAAGAGTGTGTAGGTGGCTCTGAAAGCCCTTCCATATAAGTAGTTTGCCAAAATCTGAGCAATGGCAAGATCAAAGAGCCAATTTCCTATTTTTTGAAAGTGACTTCTTTGGCTGAATAATGGCCCCCAAAGATGTTAACATATTAATCACAAGCACCTGCAATTATGTTACCCTTATATGGCAAAAGAGACTTTGCAGATGTGATTAAGATCTTGAGATAGACTATACTGGACTTTTCAAGTGGGCTCAATGATGAAATTGCAAAAACCCTTATAGGAGGGAGGCCGGAAGGTCAGAGTCAGAGAGAGAAGATAGAAGCAGTAAAGTCAGACTCTCAGAGAACAAATGTGATGATTGAAACAGAGAGGAGTAAAATTTGAAAATATTACACTGATGGCTTTGAAGAAGGAGAAAGGGTCCATGAGTCAAGGAATGTAGGCAGCCTCTAGAAGACGGAGAAGGCAAGCTAATAGATTCTCCCATAGACCCTCTGGAGGGATCACAGCTGTGCTGACGCCTGGACTTGGCCCAGTGAAGCTGATTTTGACTTCTGACCTCCAGAATTATAAGATCATAAATTTGTGTTGTTTTACACCACTAAATTTGTGTTAATTTGTTATAGCAGCAGTAGAAAACTAATTTAGATCTTGAGGTTTAGAAATGGAATAATAGCTCAAAGTAACCTTAGATATAATCTAATCCAACTTCTCCTTACCCATGAATTACATAAGTAGCACAGCCAAAGTGTTGCCTATCATTTGCCTAAAGTTATACAATCTGCAGCAGAATTGTAAAACCCACATAGCCTAATCTTGAAGTCTAATATACTTCCTTGAATATTGTGTTACGTAAAATCCCAAGCATGTTTCAGTAATTCATATTACATATAATTTTTCCTTGTTGTCCTTGTAAGATGATCAGTAGGTCTGAAATGGATCAACACACCTTGACTTTAATTCTCTTCATAAATTCTGATGACACTGCAGAGATAGGACTTAGTACCTTTAATGATTCTTACCGCAAGTATTTCCTAAGCGAGGATTGCCAGCTTGTCTGATAGCGTTAGTCCTTCTACCAGCTATGCAAGGTAGAACATTATATATTATCACAGATCCCTTAAGTTAGAAAGGATTCTATTAAGTGGTAATAATCTGGGGATAGATTCTAGTCATTTTTATATGTACAAGTTTTACAGTTAAGATTGTTGGATTGCCCGGGTTGAGAATCATTGTTGCAGTCTAATGCTTCTTCCCTAAAGTTCTTGACTTCAGGAAGCATTGATAGAGGCATGAAGAATACTTCTTATGGGGGATGGGCTTACTCCATTCTCCACAAATCCTTCAGCAGCTACACGTTCCGTGACTCTCTATCTCCTATTCATTTTATGTTACTTAGATTTTTAAATCTTTTAGCATCTCAAGTTTACCATACCATCTTGTCCTTTATTTATCTGTTCTAAGTCCTTTTTACTTCCATAAAAATATTAGAATACACTTGTTAAAGTCTGCTGGGATTTTGATTAGAATTGGACTGGATATATAGCTCAGCTAAGAACTGATTTTCTAAAACATTGATTATTCCTATACTTGAACATAGTCTATCTCTCCATCTATTTCAGTCTTTTAATATTTCACTTAACAAATTTTGTTTTCAGTTTTTCAATTATTTGTGGTTGGCATATAATAGTATACTTATTTTTGTAACATTGACTTTGTATCCTGCAACCTTACTAAATTTACTTATCAAAGGCATACTTGTCATTCATCACTTTCCCATTACTTCTTTTGTCACCTGCCTTTTACCAGTCTATGGGAAATACTTATTAGAAGTGATCTTCTATTAGGTCAATTAGGTCAACTTCCATGGTCTCTTTTTTGAATTTTCCTCTTTTACTTCCCTCTAATATTTGGATAAATTTTCCTTGATAGAACTAGACATGCGCACACACACACACACACACACACACACACACACACACACACACACACACAACTTTCAGTTGCCATGACAGTGTACTAATCTGGTTCTCTAACAGTGGCTATTATTCCCACCGTGCTTCTGTGGCTATTTTTAAGTTTCCCATCTTCTATATGGAAGTGTTATTCTGTGTTCTTTCCAAAGTTGTCTTCTCTTGTTGTAAACTGAAATTTTTTTTTTTTCCCCACTCCTTTGGCTTCAGATACAAGCTACTTCAGAGAAAGTCCAAGCTTCCTATCTTAGCATTGCTATTTCTTCAGAAATACACATCACATTTCCAAATACCTAGGAAAGATCTCTTTGCACCTTAATAGTCAAAACTGAACTTGTTTGTTTTAATTCCATGAATAAAAGTTCTTAGGTTACTTAAATTCTCTGGCTACCTGACTATCCTATTAGACTCTGAGCCTCCCGGTCTGCTCCTTCCCTTCATTCATCCTTTCCAACTTCCAGTATTTCACTCCTGTTTACTTCTACCACCTTTCCCTTTACAATTCCTCCTTATTTGGACTGCCATTGTCCTAGTTTAGCAACTCATTAACACCTTACATTGTTTATAACACACATTTTAACAACTCCAGAAATATTAAGAGGAAAAATTTCAGTATTTCAACTGTTTTCATTTTGTACGCATTCTTCCCATCCTTTCAGAATATATATTTATATTTTTAATTGCCATCATGTTATTCTTTATTCTATTTTTACACGTTTTCCATATACTACATAGCTTTCATGAATATAATTTTAATAAGTACATAAGAGCCTCTCAACATTTTTATTGTATTTTTTGTTATATTACCTTTTTGTTAGTTATCTAGGATATTTCTAATATTTTTTCTATCACAAATAATACTTCAGTGACTCTTCATAAATGGTTTTTTAAACTTAGGTATTTTTCTTAGTGATTAAAAAAATATATGAAAGGTTTCATGCAATTTTAAAAATATTTAATTTCTTTCCAAAAGTGTATTTTACCAATTTATTCACTGATCATATATAAGCGGTCCCTATATATTTTAACTTTACAATCATTGTTTAAAATTTTGGTTTATTAAAAGAGGTAAGGTGGTGTTACATTCTGAATAAGCCTCTGTTTAATAACTAACAAAGTTGAACTTTTTTATCCTGTGTTATTTTGGCTACTTGAACTTCCTACTGGGGTCTTATGATTTTTTGCCTCGATTATTTCAGTAGCCTAACTGGCCTTGCTCTTCCATGACATTTTGACTCACGCTGACGGTCATAAAACCCAGGAAATGGTGCCACTGTATAAACAAAACAAGGAAAAGTTTTAATGTCTGACTTTTAGCTTACAAAGAATGCTGAACTCCTTCAGCTGGTGTTCCAGACTTTGCGTATTTCATATTCAAGTTTTAAGCAGCCTTCTAGCCTTGTGTCACATTATCATCCAGGTATGCTAATTACCAGTCACCCTGGCACACTCTTATTCCGTAGTCCCTTTATTTTCCTCTTCTGTGTCATTACTCACTCTCTTCTCTTCCCCTGAAGCCCCTGTGTTCAAATCTTACTAATCAAGGAACCAACAAATACTACCTCTTCCCTGAAGCTTACAGGATCATTCCCATTAGAATTAATCTCTTTTGTCAGTGTTCCTATTATGCTTTGTCTAAACCCCAGCTTTGATGCTTACCCCGTTGTTCCCATAAAATACTTTTTGATGTACAAATCTGAATTTTCCATTTCAAGTTCATTGACGTAAAGGGCTGTCCTTAAACAATCTTTGATTCTCCATAGTGCCCCGGACAATGGATAAAACATAACAAAATGTAGTAAATATTTGTTGAATTATTTGAATTCAATGAATTTTGGGCTGTTTTGAAATTTGTAAAGAGTAAAAGTTTTTGGTCCCTGTAAATAAAGAGATGAATCCCGCATAACCTTACAATTGGGAAAAGTTACAATATCTTTGTTGCCATTCATGCAGGAAAGGGCCCTTTAAGAGAATACGAGCATAGAAGGGACACATTTTTAGAAATGGTTACATATATAAATGAGCCGCCTTCTTCTTGACAGAGACAAGAGCCTATATACCTGTCCTTCCTCAGAAACCTTCAAAACATGCAGACATACACACATATTACACACACACACACGCCATTTTTTTCAGTTATTCATTTCATTTGCTAGGATGAAATTTTAAAGTTTGGCCTAGATTGAGGTGGCCCAGCCATTTAATTTCGTTAAACTGCTCTTATATGAAATAGTATAAATCTGTCTGTTTACCGCTTTTGATAGCAAGTTTTCTACTGTCAGGTGATTTGGGACTGAGTTGCAAGAGAAGGTGACCTTGACAGTCTAAAGTACTAGGCTTCTTGACACAGTGAGCTAAAGCAGTAGTATTGGTATTTACATAATTATGTTGTGAAATGCATCAAAGGTGAGGTATTTAAAGCAAATTAAACAAGTGACGTTCTTATTTTATAAACCAAATTTAGTCTCACGCTTGGCTGTTTTTATGATAGAATTACAGCAGTAGAGAAAATTAGGCATGAATGGAAGAGTAACTGATACCTTCAGAAATGGATGCTTAGAATGTGAACTTAAAGTGAGTAAGGAACACCAAAAGTCAGATGGTAGAAACAGGGGAGATGGCATTCAGGGGGACAGAAGGGATTAGCTGAGATTATTTTAGGACTATTTGCATTGAGAGAATGACCTTATATGGGTGACATCTAGAGAAGAGTCCTGATTTTGCACCCCAGCTCTATCAATGACTCAACTCACTGTGTGACCTGGAACAAACTAAATAATTTCCATGCACTCCAGCCTTCTTACTTATAAAATGGAGATAATTACATATGCTGTAAAAATCGTTGTAAGGATCAAATTAGAAAAGAGACCTGGATATCTTTCTAATGTAAATTAACCCATTTTTATAAGGTTGTATTGATATCATGTTGTAGAAACTTTATCATCGTAACATATTTGAACTTGATTTATTCATTTACTCAGAAAATATTCAGTAAATGCAGGCACTGTGTTTATTAGGTATACAGTAGTGATTAGAACAGATCTAATTCCTGCTCTCGAGATACTTATGATCTAGTAAGGGTCATTAGTAAACAAGCACATATTGAAAATAAGAGCTCTTCTTAACAGCCTCCATTTAACACACTTGCCAGAGAAGCTACTGTTTTCTGTTTCCTCTGCAAAGCACATTGACCAACATCTGTCATACACTGAATGACTGGCTGGTAATAACAGCTGATATTTATAGATAGCGCTTAACACTTGCTAGGATCTGTTCTAAGTGCTTTGCATAAACTAACTCCTTTAATCTTCACAACAATATCTCAGTGTAGATACTGTTATCATTCCCATTTTGCAGATGAGGAAACGGGCACAGAGCGGTTAAGTGATTTGTTCATGGTTAACACAACTAGTAGGTAGTAAATCAGGATTTATATATAGGCAGTCTGTCTCCAGAGTCCATAGTCGTAATCACTGTGTAAGAATACAACTCACTGAGTTGAAAGCTTATTCAAAGGTCAGTTGTATTTGTTCCCAAACATGTTTATGCCAGTTGTACTAGTTTTGTTATGTAATTTAATTAAATATCATGTAAAACAATAAACTAGGAATGCAAAGTACAAATGTGATTTTGTGTATGTAAACTAAATTGAATACATTGGTAAGAATTAAGGAGAATTACCTTAAAAAGGCTGCCAAATCAGAAATGGGTAAAAACCAGAAGAGTAGAGGTGCATTGTAAAATCATAGGCATTTACTGCAGTTGGCCTCGTATGTTATTATGTTCTCATATTTTATGATAAATGATGGGCTTCCCTGGCAGTCCGCTTGTTAAGACTCTGCGCTTCCACTGCAGGGAGCACAAGTCTGATCTCTGGTCAGGGAACTAAAATCCCACATGCTGTGCGGTGAGGCCAAAAATAATAATAATAATTAAATAAATAAGAATAAATGACAGCAGAAATTGCAAAAAATATATATTTCCAGTGATTAAACTCTTACTAAAATAAAAAGTGTTGGCCCTGTATCAAATGGTTGTCAAATGAATGAATATATATTTTAAGTTAAAATACCTATCTTTAAAGCATATACATACATAATCAAATAATTTTTGTGATATACAGTTTAGCCAGCTTTTTTGCTTAATGTACCAACTGTCCTTCAAGAAAGAAATATTTACAAATATCTATCTATCCAAACATTAAAACTATGGTTGGTGTCCTAGGCAGAGCTATGAATCTGTGTTTCTCCAGGAGGGTTAGTCACATTGTATTCTGTAGAGGACAGATCCTGGATCCTAGTGTGATCCACAGGAGATAGACAGTGGATCCTGATGTGGTGCATGGAGAACTAATTATAGCTCACAGAGTGGATTTATTTTGCATCATGTAATCAACTCAGTTCTTTTCAGGACAGCATGATGTAGTAGAAGAATCTTGGATTCTAGTCAGAAACAGTCTACATCTATGTCTCTATGCTACTGACAATTAACCTAACCTCTTTTAGCCTAGTTTCTTTCTTTGAAGCTCACAATATAAGTAATGTTGTTAGAGCTAACCTAGTCAATGAACATTAGTTAAGTGGACTTGAGAATAACTTGGAAATTGCAAAGTATTGCATGTTTTCATACTACAGTGTTCATTCAGTTATTATAACACTTAACTACATTGTGCAATGATACCTATAAATCTGTGAGCTCCATGAGTCCAGATCTTGGCTTGTTAATTTTTGTACTGACGTCTGCACCTAGCCAAGTGTTTAGGTCCTTCTAGTATATAAAGGGTACTTTTTCTGTGAACTGACTAGAAATCTTCTACATCTAACCAGACATTTTGATGATAAAATGATATATGGAATGTGAAATATTTATATACTTCCAGATTTAGATGTTGTAGAGGCATTTTTCTTCTCCTCATTCCCTCAAAGTCCACTGAAAATATCAAAGGCAAAGAGAGAGAAACATATGCCATCTCCAAGGAAGCAAGCAAACTTCTACAAACTCAGTGATACAAATTATGAAGTTCATATATTAAATACTATAACCTCTGCTTGGATATTTAAGCCTATTGAGATTTGATACTTGCTGCCTCAGACCTCAACAATATGCGCTATTCCCTGAAAGGTATATTTGAGAGTCTTTGATTAAAAAGCCGCATAGCACAGGGAGATCAGCTCGGTGCTTTGTGACCGCCTGGAGGGGTGGGATAGGGAGGGTGGGAGGGAGGGAGACGCAAGCGGGAAGAGATATGGGAATATATGTATGTATATAACTGATTCATTTTGTTGTGAAGCTGAAGCTAACATACCATTGTAAAGCAATTATACTCCAATAAAGATGTTAAAAAAAAAAAAAAAAAGAGCTTGGTTTCTGGGAGTATAAGAAAAATGGAGAATATCCCTGTAGAGACCCCAACTGCCACTCTAGAATGGTAGGGGAGGGAGCCTCAGAGGGGTGTTTTACCAAGCAGGTCATTCTGTTCTCTACCACTTGGTCTCTAAGTACAGGCAGCTTGCCAGAGGAGAAGGTGGAAGAAATAGGTGGCATACTGCTATAGAGAGAAACTGCTGTGATCCATGCAGACTCCTTATCTGGAAAAACCTAGGGGGAGAAGTACTTTCAGTGTTAAGGGAACAAAAGATTTGGAAAGAACATATTTGAGTCATAGGCTGAAGTAGTGGCTTCCAACTTCCCGAGCTAATTTCCAGCCATTCTATCCCTCTTACCCCTTCTCCTTCCCATTGTACTACTTGATATTTTGCCAGCCTCATTTAAAGATGAGTAGTGATTAGAAAGGGACCAATGGAAAAATCCATGCATTAAAACTGCCATTTTCTCTTTCACATAAAGAGAGGAGAACAAACAAAACAGCTATGAAAAACATATATCACAAGAGGTATGTTTCCTAAAAAAACGGTTTACAGAGAGACGGAAGAGTTCAGAGAAGATAGCATATGACAATAAAAGGAGATGAAAGTAGAGCTAGCAGAGTTCAGGAAAAAAGTGAAAATGGAAATGAAAAACTAAATATATACTAGATACAACAAGTAAACTTGACTGAAAACAGTCAGAGGCAAGACACTAGTTATGAAAAACTCTCACAAAATGTAATGTGTACAAATAATATAGAATCTTTACAGACGTGAATGATATGGGCGACAATGAAAAGAGCCATCATATGCAAAAACAAATAGAAGAAAACTATTATAAAGGTTTGAATCTTCAAATTGAAAGATCATACTATGTTCTAGGAAAATTTATATAGATTAATGAATTCCACAATATATTTTGTTACTATTTCCTGAACTCCAAAGAATAAAGAAAGACTCAATCGTATGAACATTTAAGGAGAAAAAGCAAAATACACAAAAGGGGAAAATAGATTGGCCTCCAATTTCCACATAATGTCAGAAGCCAGAGAAGCAATTTATACACAGTTCTGAAGGAAGTGAAGTGTAACCCAAGTTTTATTTTCAGTTTAATATAATGTCAACAGAGAGACATTCTGAGACAGGAAAGAATCTAGACAATATAGAAACCTAGAGAGCTTCTTTAAACACACACACACAGTCAATATCAATAGCTCAAGAATGGAGAAACACTGATTATTAAATAGTTGGTGAAGATCAAATCTATTTAATTATGGATCAAGAAAACAACTTTAGGTATTCTATTCATAGAATAGAATACTATAAATGTTATAAACTATGATAATGTAAACCTATTAATGATAGGAGTAAAAAAAGGCAAAAAAAAAAGTAGCAGTGAGTTAATTTCCTTTTATCCATAACTTGGGGTTAATGGCTATTACCTAATGTTGATGTATATAATTAAAGAGAATCCAACCTCCTAAAGTTTATCAATTTTTTCCTCAATGTTAGAGTGCCCTTTTAGAAAAGGAAACATTATCCTTTGTGTTAAAGAAGCATTTATCTGAATTTCAGTAATTCCTCCAGTTTTTAGTTGAATTTTTTTTAGTTAAATTCAAGAAGAAAATGTAGCATATTTAATTAAAATATCATATAATTTGATTCTATTTTTCTTAAAATTAAGGTTTATGTATGTATACATTTCTCTGATCCATCTTTCTATCTTAATAGATATTTAGAAATGTTTGGAATGATGTTTACTTGATGTTGGCGGTAGTTATTTCTTTCTGATAAATGGGATTTGGATTACCTAAGATGAAACTTTCTGTGAACTTTTCTATATTACTTGAAGTTTTTATAAAGGATATATATCATCTCAATAAAACAATAGTCATAATTTTTAAAATTACATCATTACCATCATTTTTGCTTAGAAATTTTTTTCTGTTGTCTATTACAATAAACCTCTGGCAAATTTTATTTATTTACCAGGATTATAAATTTTGGAATTGAAGTATAAAATAGAAAGGATTATAGGAACAGTAAATTTTCTTTAATATTTTAATCTAAAAACCAATTTCTCTAGAAGAATATATTTCAAGAAATCATATATCACAAGCAGACATCATCTGGGGTTTCTAGATAAAGGTATATTTCAGTTTACATATCCCATAACCCCACAGTTACACAATTAGAAAGCATGCAGTAGCTTATTAAAGCCATAAGTAGAAGCTAAGCTTCTCTTCAACTAAACAGCATGACATAAATTACAGTTTTTGTGTAAACCTATTACCATTCCTGCATCAACTTTATGAGGGATATATATAAGCCCAGTGTGGTTATAAATTTAAGAAAATTACTAGTACATCTGTGAAGAACTGAGATATGTGTGGTAGAGAATGTTAGAAAAATACATTTCTAGTGAAATGTGTAGTGCACAATAGTGATTGAATTTTGCGTTGAACCCAAATACAAACTGATCATCTTGATTCTTTGCTTTGAAGAGAAAAAGAGTGTTTTTTTGCCTGCTCCCTTTTCTCTATCTAATAACTTGTTTTTAAAGATGGAGTTGCTGGAGTTTTACAATGTGGAGTCCCTGGGGAGGGCTCCTTTAACCGGTTCTCAGACCCCTTGCCTGTGACTGCCTTTTCACAGCCTTAGTAGCATATTTGGAAGGTGAGAGGTCACTCCACATCCTGGAAGTGTGAGCCTGTATCCTCTCTGCATTTTCAAGTAACGACTGTAGAATCCATGCAAATCAGCAGTGTACATATGGAAAGAACTATCTCAGGATATCATATCAGAGTCACTTTCAACCTCTTCAAAGAAAAAACTTGTTTTCTGTATTGTATCTATAGCTGTATCACTGAGTCATTTACCTACCATTTTAATGGAACCTTCCTCAAAATTAACTATTTCTCAAAGTTAACTATATGGTGGTAATACCTTTATACATTTTGTATTAATAAAAGGAAATAATCTTTACTTGTGGCCATCAACTGGTGTACCTAACTGTGCTGTAAGAATGAATATGTAGTACGGTGTTCTCTGAGGTCATGGAGCAGTTCAGGATAAAGTGCTTTAGTGTGATTTTTTTGCACAGCAAGTGGATAGCCTTTGAAGTGGTGCTGCATGTCTAAGGATGCTGTCTCTAAAGAGCTAGCTGTCTCTAGTACGCTTTGTTTATTCAGAACCATAACAGTGATTATTTAAAACACATTACAAATATTTTTTGTTTTAACAAAAATTCTAATAAAACATATGTGAATAAAAGACTTTAAAAAACTACTCATTGAAATAAACAGGGTAGATGTTACGTATATAAAACTTTAATTTTGAATGGTAGAGAAATTTATGAAATTAGACAAGGCAACCCAGTGCCGTATTAAGGACAGTGGCTGCAGGAGACAGATCTGAATTTCAGTCGGGCTCCTCCACCTTTTAGCATCTGACTTTTACCTTTTCACCTAACCTCTCTGGGCTTGAATTTACTTTATTTTTAATATAATACTGTTTTTAGTTGAAATATAGTTGATTTACAATGTAGAGTTATTTTCAGGTGTACAGCAAAGTGATTCAGTTATACATATATAAATACATATATATATACATTTTACATTCTCTTCCATTGTAGCTTATTACAGGATATTAAGTAGAGTTCATTGTGCTATATACAGTAGGTCCTTGTTGATTATCTATTTCATATATAGTAGTGTGTATATTTTAATCCCAAACTTCTAATTTATCCCCTCCTTTCCCCTTTGGTAACCATAAGTTTGTTTTCTATGTCTGTGAGTCTATTTCTGTTTTGTAAATATGTTCATTTGGATCATTGTTTTTTAGATTCCACATATAAGCGATATTATATGATATTTGTATTTGTCTGGCTTACTTCACTTAGTGTGATAATCTCTAGGTCCATACACATTGCTGCAAATGACATTATTTCATTCTTCTTTTTCGATGGAGTATAATTGCTTTACAATGTTGTGTTACTTTCTGCCGTACAATGAAGTGAATCAGCTATATGTATACCTATATCCCCTCCCTCTTGGACCTCCCTCCCATCCCCTGCATCCTGCCCATCTAGATTATCTCAGAGCACCGAGCTGAGCTCCCTGTGTTATACCACAGGTTCCCACTAGCTATCTATTTTACACATGGTAGTGTGTTTATGTCAAAGGTAATCATGGCTGAGTAATATTCCATTGTGTATATATACCACATCTTCTCTATTCATTCATCTGTCTATGGACTCTCAGATTGCTTCCATGTCTTGGCTAGTATAAATAGTGCTGTTATGAACACCGGAGTTCATGTATCTTTTTGAGTTAGTTTTTGCCAGATATATGCCCAGGAGTGGGATTGCAGGATCATATGGTGGCTCTATTTTTAGTTTTTTAAGGAACCTCTATACTGCTCTTCGTCGTGGCTGTACCAATTTACATTCCCACCAACAGTGCAGGAGGGTTCCTTTTTTTCCACACCCTCTCCAGCATTTATTATTTGTAGACATTTTGATGATGGCCATTCTGACTGGTGTGAGGTGATACCTCATTGTTTATTTCTCTAATAATTAGCAATGTAATTTCATCTAGAAAATGAAGGATTATGCCTTTTCTAATTTACAATTGTTATAAAATAGTAATATACAATGACAATATCAGTTAACAACTATTACTTAATTGCCATTGTAGTGCATAAGAACTTGTAAGACTCCTTGCTTAGAAAATAAAATGGAAAAGTGTTATTTATTTTCATGATGAAATAATAAGACTGAAGATGGCATGTCTTTGCTGCTAATTAATAACTGCTTTGTATTCATGGGGCTATAAAATTTTTCCAACCTGCAGAATATATTATGATAAACTCCAGTTATAGTTTCTGGGATCACTTTGAACAAAGTTTAACAGACATTTGCAAATCCTAGACAACCAGAAATCTTGACCATTTGTAGAACAGTATATCCAAGACCAGTGTGAAGATGGATATCACTCAAAGACCTAAGTGATTATATTTGTCCAAATAAGAGGACAATCAATAAAAAGCAGATACATAATGGATAGGACTCTTTAGGGATACTGAGTATAAATTGTCATGATTTTTGTCTTCCTAGGTTTCCTGGAGACAAGTTTGATATATTTGTGCTGTATTCCTTTCTAGCAAGTAGAGTTTATATTTTCTAAGATGACAAACAGAGATAATGCTTTCTGACATAAATCTTTGGAGAAAATAAAGGCTGTGAAATACTGAAGGTTTTCATCATTCTAAGATAATAGAGGTGAATATTTACAATTTCTTCCCAGTTGTGAACTATGACAATTTATACTTTATCAAAGAATTTTTAAATGGAATATCAATAAAAAGGCAAAGGAGAACAGAGATTTTAAAGACGACTGACCATTAGGTGAGGATATCGGAGACCTGCAGTGAGGTGGTAACATTTCCACACTCTCTGGGTTTCAGTTCCCCACCTGTAAAATAAGTGGGTTGGACCAGATAATCCCTTTCAGCTCTAAAATTCTGTGACCTTGTGATATTCTTCATACTTTGTGACACAGGAATTACATCACTCACTGGAAGGTTTTCTCCATTTGTCGGGGACAGTACAGTACACTGGGCAATGTATAATAATGTATATTTTAGAGTCAGAGAGAGTTGTGTATGAATCATATTTAGTTGTCTTGTGATTTTTCACAAGTTCCTATAACTTCTTTAAGCTTCTGTTTCCTCATACATCAGTTGTGGAGAATAATACCTAAATAACAGAGTGCTAATGATGTTGGAGATAATATGTTTGTAAAAGCCAGGTATGAGTACTCCTGGGGATCCATCGTGAGTTTCAGGGACAAGTAATTAAGAGCCGGAATTCTGAATCCCAGCTCTGCTACTTGGTACCTGTAAGCCCTTCTTCAAGTTCTGCTTCCGTTGCTTCTTCTGCTATGTGTGGGTGCTAATAGAGCCTACCAACTAGGATTATTATAAGGATTAAATGAACTCACACATACAAAGTGCTTAGAAAAGTGTGTGGCACATATAAGCACTCTATGTATTTGCTGTCATCATCATCATTATAATTGTACAAAACCCAGAATGAACATGGCATGTCATCCTTAAATTTTAATTCTACTAAAACATTTAGGGAAAAAATGCTACTTTATTTTATTTTATTTTAAAATTAATTTATTTATTTTTGGCTGCGTTGGGTCTTCGTTGCTGCGTGCGGGCTTTCTCTAGTTGCGGCGAGCGGGGGTTACTGTTCGTTGCGGTGTGCGGGCTTCTTATTGCGGTGGCTTCTCTTGTTGCAGAGCATGGGCTCTAGGCGCGTGGGCTCAGTAGTTGTGGCACGTGGGCTCTAGAGTGCAAGCTCAGTAGTTGTGGCACACGGGCTTAGTTGCTCTGCGGCATGTGGGATCTTCCTGGACCAGGGCTTGAACCTGTGTCCCTACATTGGTAGGCGGATTCTTAAGTACTGCGCTACCAGGGAAGTCCCCTTTTTTTTTTGCTATTTTATATTAGAACCAACATGTGTAGATTATGGAGTAGAATGAAAATTTTCCATAAATATTGACAATAAAGCCCAATGCAGCACTATAAATTACTTTCTGGTATCCTGAATGCACTCTACAGCTTAATTTCTATTATTAGTATTAGTAATAGTGTATCCCTCTTTATATGTAACATCCGTAATAGTCTATTATTTAAAACAGAATAACCTAGCTCTGCAGTGTAAGGAGTAAGAGATCACCAAAAGCATTTCATGATCAAAACATGAACTTAATCCCACATTCTCTTTGTAACTCCAAACTTATGCTTTAGTACACAGATTGTGCTTTTTTAATATAATTTTGGTCGCATGAAATGCTAGATTGACATCTCTGATGAAGAGTTTTAATTTCGATTTAATAAGTTGAGATTTTATATATTTATATTATAGACTCCTATTATAGTTGTTCAAGATCCATGATAAATGTTTTCTTGAAAATGTTAATTCTATTATAGGTTCAGAAAGCTATAAATAATGTTAGCTGTAAAGGGATATAATTCAATCAATATTTATTTAGCATATAAAACTGTGGTCAAACCCTGCTAAGTGCCGGACATACAAAAGTGGATAAGCCCTAATCCTTTCTGGTAAGGAGTTCTTAGCATTTGGGGTATGGCAAACACTTGTTCGACTGAATCAATAGCTCTTCCTAACTCTCTCGTCTCACATGCTTATACTATAGTACTCAAAAGTTGCTAGCAGCTCCTGAGACGCGAGCAGAAATTTGCTGGATATGATAGTGGTGGTAGGGGTAGTAAGGATATCTCGGCTTTCCTATTAAAAGAGGTAAGCTGGGTCTAATGCTCCCCTTCTCTTCTTGCCTTGAGCAGGGATCTAAAATGCCTACAGGTCAGCAGCCATTTTGGGACTGTGAGGTGATCAGCCAGAAATTAATTGGAGAGGTTTTAGGCTTCCCTTCACTTAGTCAGCAATCCAACACCAGATACTACTATGTCCTGACTTTATTTTCTTTACAAGACAAGTAATTTTTTTTTTTTTTTCGGTATGCTGTTCTCTCACTGTTGTGGCCTCTCCCGTTGCGGAGCACAGGCTCCGGACGCGCAGGCTCAGCAGCCATGGCTCACGGGCCCAGCCGCTCCGTGGCACGTGGGATCTTCTCGGACCAGGGCACGAACCCGTGTCCCCTGCATCGGCAGGCAGACTCTCAACCACTGCGCCACCAGGGAAGCCCAAATTTTTTTTAATTTTAAAATATTGTTAGGTTTCCTGTTATTGTATCTGAAGACAATCCTAACTTATATGACAGGAGACATACTTTCCTACTAATAATTATGAGACAACATGTAGTTGCTATAACTATAATGATAACGTTTCTAAAGAACATTTATAAATGATATATGTAATGTGCTGTAGTACACAAGTGTGCTCTTTTGTGAATGCATGTGTGTGTTTGTGTTTATTTTCCTTGTAACTCCCTAGTACTTAAGAGTTGATAAATAGTTCCCCAAAAGCAAGGGTCACAATCTTACAAGGTATCAAAAGTTCCCTGACTTGGAAGAGACATATGGTAATAGAAGGCTGTGGGGAAAACAAGAGTAAATCCTTGATGCTTCTGGGAGAGGTAGCTGAAGAAGAACATATATTGAAATGTGTTCTTTAGATCTAAGTTGCAGAGCCAGACAATACCAGAGATGAAAAGGAGTGAGGGAGGGAGAAGAGAGTGAAAACCATAATATAGAAAGTTTGTGATGTGAAAGGATTTGTTTTTAGACAGGTACACCAGATGGAAAAGTGGGGCCTGGGAAAAGGAAATAAGATTTGATGACAGTTGAAGTAAAACAAATTAACAAGAGACTGTAGCCTGTTCCTGTTCTTTTTCTCAATTTGCACCATGAAATATGAGTAATAATTAGAAAGGAAACTAAAGAGACAGTAAAGTACCTGGCACTATATTGTTCAACAGGTAGAAGCTAATTATGAAAGATGAAAGAATAATGAAAGATGTTGAATAATAGAATAATGAAAGATGTTGAATAATTTAGAAATAAATGATCAACAAAATATAAACAAAAGCATTCCTTTTCCTTTTACGTGGTATATTTAGAGACTGATTTCATTTGGGGAACACTTTTTTTTTCTGATCCATCATATACATTCTCCCACTCCCCCCACTTCCCTTATTTATTCCTTCCTTCAGCAATAACACTTGGTAGCCACTAGGTGTAGAAAATTCCCTCCTACATGGAACCTATGGCCCATGGGATAAGAAATACAATGAACAGGTAAAGAAAGAAGTAAGTTCAAATTGAAAATGCAGTGAAGGAAGTGAGCTAGGGGCTGAGATGGAGAGTATCAGATGATTGAGGGAAGTGATAAAGACAGAGAGGTCTTTTTAGATCAAACACTTTTTCTCCTTCAATTATGTCACTTCCGCATTGATTAAGAGATTGGTAAAGACATATGAAAACTAGTAAGGGGAAGAGTTTTGATACTACTGGGTTGGCCAAAAAGTTCATTCGTTTTTTTTCCATAAGACGGCTCTAGTAGCATTTAGTTGTCTTTAACTTCATTCGAAACAATTGTGTTAGATTGTATTGTGACAGCTGTCATATCAACATGCATTTTAAAAAAACTTATCAAAATTGGTGAATTTTTGTGTAACCATTTTAATACTGAAGATGGAAGAAAAGATTTTTGGCATATTATGCTTTATTATCCAAGAAAGGTAAAAACACAACTGAAACGCAAAAAAAGATTTGTGCAGTGCATGGAGAAGGTGCTGTGACTGATCGAACACGTCAAAAGTGATTTGTGAAGTTTTGTGCTGGAGATTTCTCACTGGATGATGCTCCACGGTCAGGTAGACCAATTGAATTTGATAGCGATCAAATCGAGACATTAGTTGAGAACAATCAATGTTATACCACGTGGGAGATAGCTGACATACTCAATATATCCAAATCAAGCACTGAAAATCATTTGCACCAGCTTGGTTATCATCACTTTGATGTTTGGGTTCCACATAAGTTAAGCAAAAAAACCTTTCCTGACCATATTTCCTCATGCTATTCTCCACTTAAACATAACGAAAACATTCTGTTTTTAAAACAAATTGTGACGGGTGACGAAAAGTGGATACTGTACAATAATGTGGAACAGAAGAGATCACGGGGCAAGCAAAATGAACCACCACCAACCACGCCAAAGGCTGGTCTTCATCTAAAGAAGGTGATGTTGTGTATATGGTGGGATTGGAAGGGAGTCCTCTATTACGAGCTCCTTCCGGAAAACCAAACGATTAATTCCAATAAGTACTGCTCCCATTTTGACCAACTGAAAGCAGCACTCGACAAAAAGCGTCGAGTGCTGAGAATTAGTCAACAGAAAACGCGTAAGAGAATAAGTCAACAGAAAACGCATAATCTTCCAACCGAAAACGCATAATCTTCTATCAGGATAATGCAAGACCGCATGTTTCTTTGATGACCAGGCAAAAACTGTTACAGCTTGGCTGGGAAGTTCTGATTCATCCACCGTAGTCACTGGACATTGCACCTTCAGATTTCCATTTGTTTCATTCTTTACAAAATTCTCTTAATGGAAAACAGTTCAATTCCCTGGAAGACTGTAAAAGGCACTTGGAACAGTTCTTTGCTCAAAAAGATAAAAAGTTTTGGGAAGATGGAATTATGAAGCTGCCTGAAAAATGGCAGAAGGTAGTGGAACAAAATGGTGAATTCATTACAGTGAATACATTATTCAATAAAGTTCTTGGTGAAAATGAAAAATGTGTCTTTTATTTTTAACTTTAAAAATGGAAAGAACTTTTTGGCCAACCCAGTATATCATCATTTTCCATTGAACACAGTCATTGTCTGGCTTTGGGAATCATCTTGTTAAGTAGAATGTAAATGCAAACAGTGAAATGTCAAGAAATCATTTTTACTATATTACTCAGAAAAAAGTAGCAATTGTCTGCACTGGGAAGAAAAATCAATAAGAAAAAAAGGACATCAATTAGTTTGTGGGAAAAAAATACCAAAACTATGTTTGTATACTGTTTTCTGTTTTTGTGATTATTTTTACAAAACTGCCTTGAGGCTTCAGCTAGTAAATAGTAACGAATGCAAGCTTCCTAATTTTGTCAGTTTCTCTGGGGTGTTACAGTCCAACAAAAGAATTTGTTCCAAAAATACTGCATTTTAAATACTAGAGGTATTTCTCCTTGGGTTAAGATACAACAGTATTTCCCCTTTGGTTTTGTAAGACTGAACAAGACTGTATTATTGAAGGAAAGAATCAGAAACAAGAAACTGCAGAATTTCCCAGAACCAGCAGATATTTTATAAAGATAAGAGGTTGCAAATAACTGACATGATGTAAGCTTAAAAGGCATTCATCAGTGAGTATACCAGTCTTTCAAAAGTATTATTTTGTTGGACTAAGGATTTCGTCCACCTGCTAATGCTGTCAGTGACTTACTGTAGGGTTAGTTTCACAGTCCTCTATTAGAATGGGTGGAGGTTGAAAAGAAAAATGCCTTCAAATATTTTGTGTTTCAAAAATTCTGTGATCACTTCTGAGGGCATAAACATATGGGAATAAAAAGCTCTCAGACACCATGCAGGGGGCTACCATTCTAACAGGGAAGCAAGATGTATCAGAAATGTCCTGGCAAAACATATTTTGACATAGTTTCCAACTTCAGTTTAAAGACTCCTGAGCTCCCTCATCTTTTTTTTTCATCCTCTTCATCACCATTTTATCTTTTGAGTCACATGAATATAAATAGGGGACTTACGTCTCCTTTCTCCAAGTTTCTATTTTGGTTAGAGATAGGAAGAAATCTTATAAATGGTGGTTTGTGGAGATGGCAGATTCAAATTGCTAATGTTCTAAGGTCAGTAGACTTTCAAAGCGAAAGTCTTCCTCTGAAATCTTTTTGTAGAAGTCAAAATTTAGGGCTTTCTTTCAGTTCAATGACCTAGTATTGATCATTAGTCAAATAAATGGTTGAGACACAGCCATGGCTCCACAACCAGAGCTTGGCAGATGGCTTTTTTTTCTTGTTTTTTTGGCATCAAAAAGCAGATGACTAAATTCGTTTCTATTAGTCAAATGAGAAAAATGGTTTGATTAAATGTGTCCAGAAATATTACCTTCACTCAATATATGTTAATTATTTCCTCAGAATATTAGCTCTTTGAGCATTTTTAAAATGCTCAAAATTTTAAAACCAATACAGTCCTCACTCGTGCAATAACAGACACATGGAGGGTGAAATCTCACAACTTTAGTGCCTGAAATTTCCATTTTATTCTGCACTTTGGCAAATGCATTGCAAATGTAGGTTAAAATAAACCATTTTTGGACAGAGGTAACACATGGATCTATTATAAAAAAAATTAACCTCTCAGTTTTTATCGGTTTTTCCATTTAGCTAGCCAGCATCTAACTAATCTCTAAGGGGCTAGGACCTCAGCAGTTAAATTCCATATGAGGGCACATACGTGCCTGATATTTGCGCTGGTTATCAGATATGTTAACAGAGTTTATTTCAAAAAAATGGTATGAATAGGCTCTACAGTTAACTAAATTTTGGATTTGCATGAGTTAAATATAGGTAAAATATTTCTTTACTGCAGGACTTCTAAGAGCCTTTGATATGCTCATAAATTTAGGGAATCCTCAGTATTGGGGATAGAGTACACAAAGCTTCCCCAAAGTATTGGATCTTAGAACCGGTCCACACTCTCTTTGGTATTTTTGATAAATAAGTTGCAAGACTGGTGTTCTCTGGCATATTCTTTGGGAAACACTGGTATAGGGCTTGAAGACTCAGATAGCATTTGAGGCTCTCTTTATGACAGGAGAAGTTGAAAATTACTCAGTATGAGGGTCAAAGAAGACACCAAAAAAGGAAGGGAATGGCAAAAATGGACAGTAAAGCATGAACATTAATCTGGTTTATTTCTCAATTTTATCTCAGCTTAGTCGTAGGCACAGGCATTGTGGCTGAATAATTGTGGCAGCACGTTTCTACACGCATCCCAACGTGAAATGAAGTCACTGTGACAAGATGCACAGAGTATTTGAATGGGGAGGGATATCATAATTATAGTGTCACTCTTTAAGTATTGCAGCTAAAAGACTGATTTGTATTAGTGGCCTTTGAACAGAACCATGGCATTATAAACAGTATCATAATTACCATGCGGGCAACGCTGCATCTCTTGATGGTATTTTATTTAGTAGCCACAAGTCTCATTAAGGGTATATTTTAGGCATAAGAACCTTGAGCCTTATAATGTTTAGAATAATAATTATATTAAGTTTTTATTCTAACTTTTATTCCTATTCTACTTAGCTTAAAAATTGTTTTGCTTAAAGATATCTGTAACCAAATACATGATAAATAAAAACTAAGTATGTTTATATGTTTGACCCATTGGATATGTATGAAATGTGGTCAGTGACTGGAATTTAAAAAATATTTTTCTACAGTAACTTAGTACCACGTTAGCCTGTTTTTAGGAAACAAGATGTACAAACAAGTAGACATCCTGAAATAAATGTCCCTGTACTGAGCTGGCCATTGGAGCCATTAAACAGAGCACTGAGACAATTTACCTTTGTCCGTTTTGTCAAAGGCATAATGTTAGACTGTCATAAATAAAAATTTTTAAAGGGTTTTTATTCTGCTTCTCAACCATAGATACCATACAAATTGAAGTAGCTCTTAACTACAGCTTGAATTTAGATTCAGATTCATCCTTACAGAAAGTATTAATTTTCCTATTATTATTTCAGCTAAGTATTAAAAACATCTCTCACTTTTACAAAAACCTTTTTATCGATGTAGAATGTAAACAGTGACCTTAGATGACTTGTACTGCCCTGAGAGTTAGTAGTTACTTGAAGTTATTTGTCTACTGGGGCCTTTGGCAAAGGCTAAGGAAGTTTGATATTTGAGTAGAATGTTATAAATAGGAAAGAATTACTTATTATCTTACAAAAGCTACCTATTTAACCATTTTAAAGAGAATGTGAGGAAAATTCAAAAAGGAAGATGTAACTAATTGACTCCATTTCAAGCTGTCAGAGAGTTTAGAGATAATCTAATACAACCTTCTCATTTTTTAGGTTAAAAAACTGAGTTGCTGAGAGATAACATAGCTTGATACGGTCACAACTCGGTAATGACCACCTCAGAACCTAGATCTTCAGACATCAAGACAAACACCCGTTTGTGCACCCTCTGCTTCTTCGATTTTCATTTCCTAGCCACTGAAAAGCTCCCATTGAAAGAGAAATGCCTGATTATAGAAAGGGTAGCTACAGGGATGATAGTGTTTCCTAAGATTCTTGGTGATGATGACAAGGATAAAGCTAAAGAAAATGAAAAGATACAGCCAGAAGTCATTGGGAGGTTTCTTTTTCTTTTTTTATAGCATCCTTGTTTTTTATATGCTTTAAAATAATATGAGTGACAAAGGGTTAAGCTCCAAAGTCTACAAGCAACTCATGCAGCTCAAATTCAAAAAAACAAACAACCCAGTCCAAAAATGGGCAGAAGACCTAAACAGACATTTCTCCAAAGAAAATATACAGATTGCCAACAAACACATGAAAGGATGCTCAACATCACTAAGTATTAGAGAAATGCAAATCAAAACTACAATGCGGTATCCCCTCACACCAGTCAGAATGGTCATCATCAAAAAAATCTACAAACAATAAATGCTGGAGAGGGTGTGGAGAAAAGGGAACCCTCTTGCACTGTTGGTGGGAATGTAAGTTGATACAGCCACTTTGGAGAACAGTATGGAAGTTCCTTAAAACACTACAAATAGAACTACCGTACGACCCAGCAATCCCACTACTGGGCATATACCGTTAGAAAACCATAATTCAAAAAGTGTCATGTACCACAATGTTCATTGCAGCTCTATTTACAATAGCCAGGACATGGAAGCAATCTAAGTGTCCATCTACAGATGAATGGATAAAGAAGATGTGGCACATATATACAATGGAATATTACTCAGCCATAAGAAGAAACAAAGTTGAGTTATTTGTAGTGAGGTGGATGGACCTAGAGACTGTCATACACAGTGAAGTAAGTCAGAAAGAGAAAAACAAATACCGTATGCTAACACGTATATATGGAATCTAAAAAAAAAAAGATTCTGAGGAACCTAGGGGCAGGACAGGAATAAAGACGCAGACGTAGAGAATGGACTTGAGACACGGGGAGGGGGAAGGGTAAGCTGGGACGAAGTGAGAGAGTGGCATGGATTTATATGTACTACCAGATGTAAAATAGATAGCTAGTGGGAAACAGCCGCATAGCACAGGGAGATCAGCTCAGTGCTTTGTGACCACCTAGAGGGGTGGGATAGGGAGGGTGAGAGGGAGACGCAAGAGGGAGGAGATATGGGGACATATGTATACACATTAGCTGACTCACTTTGTTGTACAACAGAAACTAACACAACATTGTAAAGCAATTATACTCCAATAAAGATGTTAAAAAAAAATATGAAATCTCTGGACTGTGTCAGTGGATAGGTGAAAATTACAATAGGTGAATCAAAGGTCACTCTTTTTGTGAACTCTAAAGATGATTACAGTTAACTACAAATAAAGCCTATATATTTAATGTGGCCCAGTGGCTTAAAAAAAATTTTTTTTTAAATGTGATTGTCCTGGATGTTTTCCTGACAAGCTGTATGTAAACCACATTTTTGTAAATCGAATTATAAATACAACTAGGATCCACTATCTAGAGTAGTCCTGTGGTAACTTCCTCTGTTAAATGATTCTTTTCAAAGTAAAATGTTAAACACTAAATTTATCTGTTTGTAATGCTAGATAGTTATTATATATTAGACAGTTTTTTCTTTTACTGAGAAAGTATCACTTCAGGTTGGTGAAAAAGTCGATATTCTTCTACAGTTTCCCCACATCTGTTTGTGGCTTCCATCCCCCTTTCCCCACCCTTTTATCCTACCATCCCTGTCTCCAATTCCTACTACATCTTCTTTTGAAAAAATTGGTAATAGATTTAAATGCATCTTTTATTTAAACTATTTTTCATCTTTATTAAGTTATACTTGACAAATAAAATCGTGTATATTTAAAGTATACAATGTAATTCTGCCCCTGCTTTTGATTTTAGATAAATTTCCATGAGCACCTAGGTTTCTTGAAGTGAATTCACAGCCCAGCATTCATGACTTCACTAGTCATCCATTAATTTATTCAATTTATACCCTTTTCTTACACTCTTCCTTCCCAACCTCCTCTCCCCACATTCTTATTTTATTTTTTTAATTCAACGGAAGAGTTTGAAAGCTGCTGTGTCAGTCGTTGGTCACCTTCCAGCCCATGTGCATGAGTAATTAACTTTGGCTCGACACACCAAAATTAAATTCTCAGATTGCCTTAGCTTTAGCAAAATTGCACTGGCATTCTTTTCTACTCTTCATGATGCATTCCGCATAAAATTTTATTGTAATTGTCAGAGTGTGGAGGGTGCGGGGTGTATTCATATTAACTGACTTTACAGCGAGAGTGCTTCTATCGCATCCACACATCTAATTCAGTTTAATTAATTGGAAAGAGGCCTGTAATAGGAGGCAGCAGATTTGATTCGTATTTCTTGGATAAATTACATAATTTCCCAGATTCTTTATAGACACAGGGGTTGAATTAGGTTAGATCTTTAACATTTCTTTCTAGCTCTTCATAATTCTGTGATTACTGAACTGGGCTTATACTCAGTTAAGTGGAAGATTCTGTGTAAGTGGGTGTTTTTCTGTCACAGAACTAACTAGGTAATAGTCAACATCATCTCACTGAGCAAGTCGGCTTAATTTCTCCTGCAATTTTAATCATCCTCTGCCAATTCTCTGTCAACTCTCCTCAATCAGCTGTCTTGTCTATTCCTTCAGCAAGAGTTTCATAAAACCATTCCTACTTCAATTCCTTACCCATTATTTATGTATGATTGTTTTTGTAAATCTGTTCCAAATGGTTTATTTCTGCAGCACTTAGTAATTTATCTAAAGATTCATGTAAATGCTTCTCCTAAGATCATATAATAATCTTCAAAGCTGTCCTCAGAAAACCAGCTGTAGTCATCTGTATATATTTCTATATTAGGGTCTCCCAGGGTTGTTAGAAATATGGAGAGAATGCTATCATGATAATTTCCATGTATATTAAAGCTTCGGTAGCTTTAATTGCAGAAAACAGCTATCCCAGAAATTGAACTGTTAGTAAGATAAATGCATGCATTGTATTAAAACTGACAGAGCAGTGACTGATAAAATCTTGTCACTGATCTAAAGCCAATACAGCAAATCAGATGACCTTCAATGCCTTTTAATTACCATTTCTGAATAGGTTTCTGTTACTAGTGAAAGAAAAATTTCAGGAAAATAAAACCAGTAATACTATACAAATTTGAAAAATTGATGGTCAAGTCATCTCTGTCAGTGGTGTGAAATTCAACTGAGCTAAAGTGATAAAATACAGTGAAATGCCAATATCTTTTGCATGAAGACTTATGAAATATACATTATTCATTTCCATTTTCTACCTAAGGTAAGGCCCATTTCATCCTAAACTAACCCAGATATAGTTTTTATGTTTCCAGGAGCAACATTTATAGGTTGGCATTTAATAGGATTTATTTTATGACCTAAAAGGAATGCTATCTGATCACTTTGTAGTCAGATAAGAGAGTGATTGAAGCTAGATGAATGAATTTTATTGCCTAATTATATTTTGATCCGTACTAGCCAGTAATACCCCACTTTTCTGTGAATTTAGTGCAAATTGATAATATTAATTTAATTATTGGATGCTCATCTATTCCGAATACTTCAACTATATCTTATTTTTTATAAGTTCTAAGTTTTCTCTTGGAAATGTTAGCCAGAAGGCCAGAGGTAAGTTCAGCTTCCACTGTAGAGTCAGAAATGCCATTATTTCATTAATCAATCTACATTGTAGTACAATAACAAGTCATTCAACTAAGAAATTTGAAAGCATCAAATAATACTGAAAGAATAAAAATTTTGATTATTAAATATTTGGATGAAAATCATCACTTGAACGGGAGAAATTAAAAGTGGTACAAATACCTTTTCTCAAATCATAGAGTTTTCTGAATTTCTATAGTGTTCCAGTTTTATAAAGTTCTGCCCCACATTCCAATTTACCATAACTAAAATCTTCAAAATTATATTTCTACTTTAGTGTCTTATTTGCACAGAAAAATTTCTGTGTGACAGTAATATTTTGATATTTAGTTGAGACTTGCTTTGTTGTATATGTTCAGGTTCAAAGTTCATGATATAATTGAGTAGAATGTGTGTTCTCTAATTGTTGATTGCTAGGTTCTACATATGTCCATAGCATCAAACTTTTAAATTGTGCTGTTTAAATCTAAATTTGGCTCGTTCTTTTTGTGTCCTGATCTATCAGTTACTGAGAGGAGTGTACTGATATCTCCTTCTATTATTGATCTTTGACAATTGCTTTTTCTACAGCTCTCCAATTTTACTTTGTATCTTTGATGCAATGTTATTATTTACATATGAATTTGGAATCACTATATTCACCACCTGAATCATTTTTTATTGTTTGGTAGAAACTTCTCTATTCCAGTGTCTTTATGTGTCCCACTTTCTTTTGTTCCTTATCTTTTACTGTTCTTTTATTTTCATCTTTTATGTGTCATTGTATATTTTAGTTGTGTGGCTTGTAAAAAGCATAAGGATCCAATTTACAATATACAATTTGTCCTTTAACTGACAAATTGACTCCCTTTGTATTATTCTGATTATTAATCTATTTTGATATATTTCTACTATTTTACTTTGTGCTATTTGTGCTACTCTCTCTACACTTTTTTGTCATTTACAAGAGATGCACTTTTTTAATATTTTAATTTTATTGGAGTATAATTGATATACAATGTTGTATTAGTTTCAGGTGTCCAGCAAAGTGATTCATTTATACATATACCTATATTCATTCTTTTTAGACTTTTTTCTCATATAGGTTATCACATAATGTTAGGTAGAGTTGCCTGTACTATACAGTAGGTCCTTGTTGGTTATCTATCTTATATATAGTAGTGTGTGTGTGTGTTCATCTCAAGCTCTTGATTTGGCAGCAAATTCCAGGACTGCCTCTGACTTGGCAGGCTATCTCTTACAGATGTGCGAAGGGCATGAGGTATAAGACTATTTAAGGAGGTATTCAGATAGCAAACCTGTCTAGGAGAGAATAGCCAAAATTGGGAGATGGTTTCCTAATAAAGAGGGAAGAACATTCAGAACCCTGAATTTAGTGAAAACAATGTATAGGAAGAGTGGTAAATTTATAAATAAACATTAAGAGATATATTTATGTAAATGGCAGGCATCTAAATGTTCTACAGGAGCATTATGAACAAACAACAGTTTGGTTTAAAATATTCTATATACGCTTCAGAAATTTTTGTTTTATTTGTTGCTCAGGGGGCATATCATGCTTAAGGTGCAGGTTTTAAAGTCAAATCTAATTGAAATTATTTAATAAATTGATTTTTACAAATAAAGTATTTATGGTTATTTGGCAGTAAATGAGTACTTCCTGTTTAGATTGTATCGCAGTTGTATTTGTGTTACCTGACCTCAGCCTTTGAAAAGTGGAATAGGGTAAGTTACCCTTGTAGTAACAACAACAGGAAATTAGACCCCCAAAATGCTGAACTAAGACAAAGGGTCTTTTTGCTAAATAGTACACCAAGCAAGGATGAAGAGGCTATTTGATATGCAAATCATCGTCAGCTCTTATTCTTGCCACCACATCTAAATGTTTTGGGAAATTGTGACTCTGTTAGTATTAATATCAACAGATCTAGAACTCCCCTTCTGTCAGGCAGCTACATGACTGGCTTATTCTTTATGGTCTTTTGCATTTAATCCAGGATTAAAAATCTTAATGTTACAAGCCAGTAATGTTCACAAAACTGAATCAGACTTTCAACTGGTGGATTGTTCCTGGATGTTTACAGGTGTTAACTAAAAGGAATTGTTAAGAATTACCGTGTTTAATAAAATCACTGTAGGATAAAATATTCAAATGCTACTTTAGTCACTATTTTTAAGTGTGCCTTTAGAAAAATTTTCTTCCAATAAATAGAGCAAGCAGAAAATCTGCATAGGTTCTGATTAACTCAGATAAATTCATAAGCAATTAATATCAAAATGCATTATTAAATTAGCTTATCTTTGACAGTAATAGCATGAATGGAAGTCTTGTTCTTTTTTCTTTGTTGCACAACTAGTACATTAGGTAGACAATTGCTTTGATCCAGGATGTATTTTTAAATTAAAAAAAATGTTTCTGATAACATCTCTAGTAGTATTAGGAGAAACTCTAAGTAGGTAGAAGGTCATTGAAGATCTACCTATCATATCAGTCTCCTTGGAACCATTAAACTCCATTTATCAACAAAGCTTTGAGATCTGCTTGTGCAATGAAGGATTTTAGGTAATAGACAATAAGATAAAACATAGTGAAGACATAAGTAGTTTTCAGGCTAGTAGAAGAAAATACAAAATATAAACAAGTCGGTAAAATAAAGCATATTGAGTTTATTTATAAATATATTTGTAGGATATAGTATCAAGGTAATGTGAAAGGAGTTTCTAAGCTTATAGGGTACAATGACAAAATAATGTAAACCACTGAGCACAATGTCTAGCCCATGGTAAGTACTCCATAAATATTAGTTACTATATTTATGGCACAAAGATGGGAGTATATAATTCCATGCATAGATTTCAGGAAGGTTTGTAGAGGCCATGATGTTTGCATGGGGCCTTTAGAATGAGTAGTTCATTAGGATCTTGCAAGTAGAAGGAGCAGTGTGAGCAAAGGTATGAATTAATGGGTCTAGGTAATCTGGGATGAATAGGTAGCAGGCTGAGGAAAGTTGGAGATGTAGGCAAGAGGCAGATCATAGAGGACCTTGTAAGTCATGTAAGGATTTGAACTTTATCCTGCATGAACATTTATAACCTTTGAAAGATATTAAACAGTTGGGTAATTTGCTCTTCTGTGCATTTTAAAAAGATTATTTGGTGAGTGCTTGGAGAATGGATTAAAGGAGGTACACTTATCAGCAGGGGGTCCAGCTAGGTGACTGTCACCATGGTCCATGTAAGAGATGATGAAGATTTGAACCAAGGCTGTAGCAGTGGGTATGAAGAAGAGAAAACTGATCAGCACGTCATTAAAGGAGGAGATGGTGTGTAACCCCCTGGTTTGGGAATATCAGTTAAATGTGGGAAATAAGAGAGAAAGGTTTTCAGTGACACCCAGTGTTCTGGCATAGAGGCCTGGGTGGATGGTGGTGCTATTCACTGAGATAGGAAATACAAAAGGAGGAACAGATGGGGTGAGGGTGGGAATCATGAGTTCATTTGGGGATTGCTGAGTTTGCGGTGTTTCTGTGACATTCAAGCACTGATACCTCGGGGGAGTTAGAAGCATGGTGACAGATCTTGGGCTCAAGATTTAGATTTAGGAATTAATTAGCATGCACTTGGAGCAAGAAGAAAAGAACCCTAGGGAACACCAGCACAGAAGGGGCAGAAAGAGAGACTATGTGGAGGATTCCATCTTGGCAGTATCTTTTAGTGTTAGCTGAACTTCTGTTTCCCACTTTTTCCTTTATGGTTTCCTAGTTTTACATGTCATGGTGTAACATTCTGCAGATTTCAAATTACTTATACAATGCTTGGAGCTTCTCACAGGACTGGTGTTTTATAAAACTTTTTTTTTTTTTTTTTTTTTTTTACAATACATACAACTTTTTCTCATACAAAGGACTGTGTTTGTAACCTGTAAATAGTATTGAAAACAGTGACATTGTCATTAGGCTATTTCTTATCTACGTTTCAGAGCTTAAAATGTTTTGAAATTCTGTTTGTTGGTAGAGTCATGATTTTGACAGCAATTTGATGGCAATGTTGAATGCATGGTGACACTGTGTGTCAGAAGCTACCCATCTTGAAACACGCAAAATTGAAATATGAATCTTAGCTCTCCTCAGTACTTACCACTGTTTTTGTGTCATTTGGTGTTTTTTTATTACTTAGGCTGCTTTTTTGCACACTTTTAGAAGTTCAGCATGCTCGTAAAACTAAGAATTGTAGACATTTGTTAACTGAAGGTCTGAAAATAAGAATGTTCATGGATTTCTCAAGAGACTTAACGCTGAGCTTTACTCCATTTATAAAGTGAGCTAATTTGTTCCTCACTGTAATCAATGTAGTAGTTAATTTAAACATTATTAAAGGTGTGATTAGCCAAGGCCAGGCAAACGCACTTTTAACTTCTTTAAATGTCCATATAAAGATTAGAAAACATTTTCTTTTTTTTTTTTTTAACCACTGAAGTAACTGGATATGCTGCTCCTTTACATTACTTAATGGTTTTTATATAGGGGATTCTCGCTATCTGTATGATGATGGCATTCCAGTTGACACATAAAAGCTGCTCGTTTCTTGGAGCTTAGCTTAGTTCAGACCGTTTGACCTGGCATGGTTAAGATTTACAAGTGGAAAATTAAACTTTCTTCAGTGCACCTTTATTCTTTCAAGCTGTTAACCATTCAGCAAGTTACATTGTCCTGAAGTATCTGGTCATGTACCTGGAGCTATAGGGAGATATAAAACAGTTAAAATTTTGCCCCTGAAGAGCTTAGCCTCAAGTAGCAAGGGAAAAAATTCATTAAGTTGCCTAAGAAAAATCAGATCAAAGAGGTATATGTTTGTAAAAAGAAATTATAAATCTTAATGAAGGACATAAAAACCTAACTAAATTTGAGAAACAAAATATGTTCATTGATTAGAAGACTAAAGGAAATAAAGATGTCTATTTTCTCCAAATTATCTGAAACATGAACTCATTAGGGAAGGATATTTGTCCATTTTGTTCATTTATGTATTAGTAGCACCAGAACAGTACCTACCACGTAATAGGTACTCAATAAACTCAATAAATTTGTTGAATGAATGTTACCTGAAACTCTACTCCAGATCCTTAAAATATTTTTTTTTTGGATGCAACTTAACAAGTTGATTCCAAAATTCATAGATTCGTAGATGGAAGACAAAATACCAAAATGATGTTGAAGAAGCATAATGAAAAGGTCAGGCTTGCCCTGTAAGAATGTGGTAGACTGTATTTCCACATATGGCTACAACACTGTCTCTCTTCCCACATGCCTTTTAGCAATGTAACGTTGCTACTTCCGCCATCAAGAGGCAGATTCTATTTTACCTCCCTTTGAAACTACTGGACCAATATAACAAGTGACTTTGAGTCACTTCTGAGGCTGGGCCTTAGGAGGTCTGCAACTTGCAACATGTCTTCTTAGCTCCTCTTTGTTGTGCTCCACAAACAGCCACGTGGAGAGACCCACAAAGAGGAAAATAAAGGCTTCTGGTTGACACCCCCAGCTGACCTGACAGCCAGCACCAAATGTCAACCATGTGAAAAAGGCTGCTTTGGAGCTCTTTGTTGTCCCAGTGCCCAAGCAGATGCCCCAGGAAGCAGAGTTTTGTGAGTACCCAGAAATTCATGAAAAATAATGATTTAAAAATATCCACTGAGTTTTGCAGCAGTTTGTTTTGAAGCAATGGATAACTGAAACACCAGTATAAATGTTTATTATAAAGCTATGATAATTGAAGCAGTGTGATAATAGTGCAGAGACAGAAAAAGCATCAAGTTGAAGAGAATAGAGAGCCTTAAAGCAATCCTGACTCATAAGGGCCTTGGTGTATAACTATGTAGGCATTAAAAATTGAGGGGAGGTAGGAAGAATGGAATAATTAATAAGTGATAGATATCCACAGAGAAAAATTAAAAATAGATTGCTATTTCACGCAATGAACAAAAATAAACAAGTGCATCAAAGACTTAAATGTGATCAACAAAATGTTAAAATGGTGATAAGAAAATTGAAGAAAATATTTCTATAACTATGGGATAAAAAGAATTTACCAAATAAGGTATTAAATGTTAAATGAAAAGATTGATAAACTGAATACATTAGAATTTAAACTTCTGTGTAATGAAATGTTGCCATAAACAAAGTTAAACAACAAGCCACAGACTGTAAGAAGATATTTGTAATACAAGGAATTGACAAAGGATTTGTACCCAGATGGTATTATGAACTCCTAGAAACTAAACAAAGAAACAAACAAAAGAAAAAGCCTCGAATAACTTATGTAAAATAGGCAAAGGATATAATCAAACAATTTACAGAAAAGGACAAATAAATGTATGATAAGATGTTCAGCTTCACCAGTTATTAGGAAAATAAAAATTAATAATGAGATTACATGTCATAGCCATTAGATGTTAAAAATTAAAGCATGACAATACCAAATGTCTAGGTGGTGCAGAAAGTGAAACTTTTATTTACTGCTGATTGGGATGTAAATTGACCTTAGTTCTTGGGAGAGCAGTTTGGCAACATCTGGTAAAGCTGAGGAAGTCCATATCCTAAGTGTTGATGTACCTAAGGAGAGATACAAGGATATGTTGCTGCAGATTGGTTTATAATAGGGAAAACAATGAGAAATAACCTCAGTGTTCTAGTTACTGTGAAAAGGTCAGTCTGGCTAGGATGCGTTAAGTGGGGGTGGGTGGGAAGTGAGACAAAGACAGAGTTGTAGAGTTCAGTTTTGGACTAAATTGAGGGTCAAGACTAGAGATCTAAGCTTGGTAATCGAAAGCATTAAGATTGTACTTAAAGACAGGTACTGGATCAAATCAGCTATCAAAAAGATGTAATGAAAGAGAATCTAAGATACTGAGAGGGTAATATGAGGGCTAGCAGCCAACAGAAGTGGTTAATAGATGGCCTTGTTTTCTAGAATGAGGAGAGTGTCTTTGGTATAAAATAATCAGAACTGATGAAATAAAAGTATTTGAGGTTATCGTGGCAACTGTATAACACAGGTGACTAGAAAATATCCTACACATGGTACATTTTAATCAAGTTTAAACAGCACAGCATTCTGACAAGTGTTATTGATGGTTGATAAAATATTTTGTTTTCACTGAGTCTATGAAATATTTATATTTACTTAGTGATATTTCAAAATGTTCAAATAAGTGCTTTTAAAATATTTCAAAAATCAAAATAAATGGAGAATGACATAAAAATGACTATTACCAGTTATTTAATTTTAATACAATTTTCTTAGCCTATTGATATTGATCAAATGTCCCTTTTAAAAGAAGTATTATCTCCGAAGAGCAAACTACTTTCTGGACATTGGCACATAGAAATCTATGTTTTGATGAGCAATGTGCAGAGCATTTAAAAACCAATAACTGGGACTTCCCTTGTGGCTCAGTGGTTAAGAATCTGCCTGCCAATGCAGGGGACGTGGGTCTGATCCCTGGTCCAGGAAGATCCCACATGCCATGGAGCAACTAAGGCCGTGCACCACAACTACTGAGCCTGCGCTCTAGAGCCTGTGAGCCACAACTACTGAGCCCTCGTGCCACAACTACAGAAGCCCGTGCGCCTAGAGCCCGTGCTCTGCAACAAGAGAAGCCACCGCAATGAGAAGCCCGCGCACCGCAAGGAAGAGTAGCCCCTGCTCGCCGCAAGTAGAGAAGGCCTGCGAGCAGCCACAAGGACCCAATGCAGCCAAAATTAAATTAATAAAATAAATAAATTTATTTAAAAATACAATCACTTCCTTCAAATGATATCAATTTAAAAGATAAAAGTTTAGAAAACTTAATACAATGGTGTTTTAACTTCATTAAATATTTGAAAAAGTTGGGAAAACTTTAAAGTGCTGTTCAGGTATAAAACCCCTATGTATGTGTTATAGAATATCTATTATTCAAGGTCATAGATTATTTTCTGAGGGTTTTTCTGCAGGATATCTTGTAAGACTTTTAACACCAGCGAGTATTTGTATCACTAAAATATTTAATGCATGCCAGTTGACTATTCAAAAAGCTTTAAGTATTCATAGGCATAGTGACACTGTGCTTGCCCCACCATGCAAGGCAAATTAACTAGATTATACCTGATTGACAAGAACTGACATGATAAAGATGCCCATAATTCTAGCGAAACTTCCATCGAATGGAATGTCAACATTGGAAAGGGACAGTTTTGGGTTACATAGTTCAATCTATGAACATTATCATGTAGTCATACATGATATTATACAAATTCCAGATTGTCCAAATGAACCCTAAAGAGTTCAGTGTTAGCTGTGCTATAATTATGTAGTATCCATGGTGGAGTGTAGGAGGAGGACACTTATCTGATGCATTCCTGGCTCCTAACTTGCTGTGTTACCTTGAGTAACACTTGGTCTTTCTGTTCCTCAATTACCTTGAATGATAAATGCAGGTATTATAGTAGATGATTTCTAAGTCTTTCTGTTATTCTCTAGGTCTCCATGTACAAATAATCTAGGAACAATCCATGTGAAACTTCTCTGGAACTCTGGAATAGTTTGGTGACTAGAAATTCCAGGCAGAAAATATTTTCAACAACTGTACAGTTTATTCTGTATTTCTTGAAATCAAGAAGTAGTGGGTGGGTTGAGGCTCTGTGCATCTTTCCTATTTAAGTGGAAAAAAAGGATGCGGTTATTCAGAATGGTGGTGGCCTGAAACAGTAAGGCCATGTTTTCTGAGTCGCCTTGCTGGGCCTCAGAACTGAAGGGTGGTGGATGGCTGCTCTAGATGCTGGGAGGCAGTGGAACTCACTGGCCCCACTTCATTATTTTTACCAGGGAAGAGAACCTGACTTGGTTCATGAAACAGATTCAACTGGACAGCAGAAACAATCGGACAGTAGCTCAACACTGTCACTCACAGCTTGTAATGCAAACTCATAGAAAATGGAGACTTTGTTAACGCATTTCATGTTGAGATGGGCTTCCTGCAGTCATCTGTTTTATGTTAGGATTATTGGTGTGTCTTTCTCTGAATAATATACTTGTTCCTAAAAATGTGTGTATAAACCAAGGTATTGAAAATGATTATTTTGATTTTTAAATTCAGTTCAACAAATATTTATTGAGCACTAATTAAGGGTCAGGCACTGTGCTAAATTGGGGTACCATTAAACAATAATAATGTAATTTCTCTTCTTTGAGATTTTACATTCTAGTAGGTAATAAAAAAACTCAATGCTATTTCCTGGTTGGGCTCAGACCAGCAGCCAAATACGAAAAGCTCATTTAAAAACCAATCTAGAGGTAAATTCTTTTAAAATTTAAATAAGTAGCCTTATTCTGTACAAATTATCTGTTGCGTTACGTAAGCTACTCACATATGCGTGCAAAGCCTTGTTCAAAATGTGTATCGATCTCTTGTATGTCAGCTAAGTAGATGTTTGAGGTGATGCATGTATCAAGCTAAGTGTATATGACAAAACATACATGACATATAACCATAGTATAGCATCTGCAGCACACATTTTATTTCACAAATGAAATGAAAACAAATTTAGCCATTAAATTAGTCTAACTCTGTTTCACATAAAAAATATAACCAAGAAGCAAGTTTTTGAAAGAATAATCTTTCATATTCAATGATATGCCTCTGCCAAAATGCTTGTTTCTGTGGACTTTAAGGAATAAGTTGATATGTATTAATAATGTAAGAGGTTTATGCTGTATTCTGAAATAACAGCTGATTAATTCAAGAGTTAAGTATCAAGCTTGAAGAGGACCCTCTGCCAGCCCCAGTGGGAGAGAAAAGAGGGGTAAGATCTTGGCATCACCTTCAAAAAGTTTTAAATCCAAATCTCTACCTGATTCTTCATTTCTAGTTGCTAGACAAGAGCCGTCAAAGTGAAGCAGATAAAACGCCCAGAAAATGTGAGGAAGGTAGAAAGTACTTTTTACTTCCACGAGAGGTAATGAGGCTGACAGATGAAAGGTTAGAAAGGGATTTTTTTTTTTAAGTGAGAGAGAGAACTGAGGTCTAACCTCAGGGAGCACCTTGATATGTAAGGAAATGAAGAGGGAGATGAGCCAGCAATGGGGTGGTCAGAGCGAAGAGGTGAACCTGGTCATTTAAGGCTGTGTGTTGGGTGGGAGGGCAGAGTTTCAGGGGAGATTATAATTATCCATCCATTGTAAGTGTTGTTATTGGGAATGGAGATTAAGCAGGAAAACCAAATTTCACCCATCTCCTTTTCCCTTTGCTGTGGCCTTATTTTAACTTCTAGTACTGAGAGGAGACCTAATCAGACTGCAGAATATTTTGAAGGTTTTTAAACAAGAACTGATATTTTTGGAAGTCAGAAGCACTGATGTAACATGGTAAATCATAATGAAAATATCAGCTTCTTCACCATGCTGTAAAATCCTGCATGCTAGTCTGAAAATATATTTATCTTCAGAATAAATACACTGACCACTGAATAAAAAACACACAGTATCCAGAGGTCAGAGCTTTCCAAATTAGTAAGAATGACTGAGTTTGTAGAGGAGAAATAGAAAATATATACCTTAGTTTTAGATAAATATCTGTGTAATAGCTAGAAAATCATTGTGTTGACTCAAATGTTGTTTTGATTTCTATCAAATTTCTAATCTATATTAAATTAGTAAATTTCAAATGATCTGAATGCAAATAAACAAAAACTTAAATATAATCTTCTCAATGACCTTATGAGGTTGAATTATTTGGGGTATCATTTATACATATACAAAGATACTTAGATTAGGGGATTAGGGAACCTGATCCAAGTTCATGATGCTAGGAAGTTAGGAGGGAGTTGGAAATTTGAATTTAGTTTCTGTCTTCAAAGATTGTGCTATACTATACTATACTACATTGGCTCTACTACCCTAAATAAAGCATGCTGAATTATTGATTAAAAACTTAAATTATATTAAATAAATTTGCAAAGCTAATTACACATTATTATATTCTAATTCTTTATAATCTGGTAACCCATGTTTGAGACAATGGAAATATTTGTTAAAAAGACCATTTGATTAATATGAAAACTTGATTTTTCCAAACCTGTATAAAAAGGATAACTTTAATCTATTGGAAAAAATCAAATTTTAAAGTCACTGCTTAAATCTGGATCAAAATTCAGTTTTCAAAATATCCAAATTCACTTATCATGAACCAAAATCACAAAAATGAAATAGGTTTGAAACATCTATTTTGCCAAAGTCTTATCCTATGTTCAGTATTCTAAATTCGAAGTGTAGTGGTTTGTCTTTGCATAGAAAAATAATGATCTTCCAAAGTTAACTTTACAAAGTTTAAGGACCACACATTTCCTCAGTGATTTTTGGCAATGAGACAATGATAACTTGGGTGAATTTTCATGGCAATGAGGTGAAAAATAACTGAATAAGTCTTTTTTCTCAGAGTCAAATAGAAAACAAACAAATCAGACAGACAAACAGCAAACAAACTTTTCCTGAGCATCTTCATTTGGTCAGACCCCAAACCTCAGCAATATCCTTGACTCCTTTCTTGCCCTTCAGCCTCATGCTCTGCCACCAGGAAGCCATTTCCCTTCTACCTTGAAATATAGATCCACAGACTCTGACCACTTCTCACATCATCATCTCTCACCTGAATTAATGCTATACTCTTACAACTGGCTCTCTAATCCTGCGTTGTTCTCTTGTTAAAGTGTGAATTAGATCATGTCGTGTGTCACTTTGTGGCCACCTATCTCGTTAAGAGGAAAAACTGACTCCTCACAACACACTGCTTCCCTTTGTTATCAGTGCTGCCTTGTCTCCACTGCTCACAACGTGCACACGTTGCGCCAGACACCACGTCAGGGCTTTTGCCCTGGCTGTTCTTTCTGTTCAGATCACTCCTCTGGAAATTTGCTTGGTTTCTTCTCGTTGCTTTCTTTACATCTTTGCTCAGATTTCAGCTTATTAGTGAAGCCTACCTGACCTTGACCTCTTCCTTACATGTAGTCATTATGAGGACAGGAAATTTAGCGAGTTGGTTCACTGCTGTATCCCCAGTGCCAACAGTAGGTGTTCAATAAATATTTGTTGAATGAATAAATGAGTGGGTAAGGAAATAAATGACTATCATATGTGTCATTTAACCTCCATGTTAACTCTGACACATGTGGCATGATCTCTCTCCATTTGATAGTTATGGTAAATCAAAGGGGTCAGCTTGATAGCCATGGGGTTGTAAGCTCATTATAGTTGCCTATGAATAATTCGCTCCAAAATCCTTGTTATGTGAAATAAGATCATTATATACCAGTCTCCTATAAACTACAGACTATTTCCCCATTAACAATTAGATTTTTCTGTGTAATTTTTTTAAATCATAGAAGCCTTGCTAACCTAATTAATTCAAGAAATATTTATTGAAGGCTTAAATATATACAGGCATTAATTTAGTCTTTGGGACATAGTGATGAACAAGACAGAAAAACCTGGAGTTTTACAGTTAGAGAAACAGATACACAACTTAAGAAGAAAATATTAGAGTTGTAAGTGCAATGCAAAAATTTAAAAGAAAGTGATGTGACAGGGAGGAAGCTGATCTTTCTGGACTGTATATTTGGGCTCCCTTGCCATTGGCCTCTGGTTGTGTTTGACCAATGGGAACTTTTGACAGAAGATTTGAGAACTTAGGAAAGGTGAGGGCTGCATATATATACTCCTGGACCCTCCTCGCCCGGTCCCCACTGATGGGCAGTGAGCGTTTTCCTCTGTCTAAGGCCATGTTCTTGTTGGGTGAAACTCTCCATACATTTTCATGCTCTGAGTTTTAGGAACTGCTCCTTCCCTTACTCTCTCACCCCTAGGGGTAGTAACCACTCCTCCTTGACTCCTGTAGTGCCTATTACATTATATCTTTATTCCCTAATATATATTATAATAAATCAAAATTATATTACTATAACAAATAATCCCCTTGTTAATTATACTTATGATTGCATCTTTTATTTCCTACCCACCCATGATTGATAAAGGTGGTTAGGCAAGGCCTCTCTGATGAAGTAATAGATGACATGAGTCTTGAGGAAGGCATCCATGAGGAGAAAATTTAGAAAAGAACATTCTAGACACAGGCAACATCTGAGACAAAGATGGGATGACCTCTGTATGTTTGTGGAACTGAAAGATTTTGGCTCAAGTGTAGTAAGCAAGGGGAACGTCTTATAAGAAATAAAGGTGAGATCTAGACAGGTACCAGATCTTTGACTTTGCACCAATGTCCCCATTGTACTGAAAAAGCAAAAACGAAGCAAGAAAAATATATCAGTAAATGATAATATTTTGTGTGATGTGCCTTTACCTAATTTTGTTTATTCTGTGAGGAGTGAAAGGAAACTTACTAAAAATAACATACTTACATTTTCACTTTCCTCTATTTGTAGCACATTTTCTTAAGTCGCATAAGTATTAACAAGAAAAAAAGGCATAAAGGAAGTAAATAATTAATAAGGTAAAACATCTGCAGGCTATACTTTCAATGTACCCTAGTAATATGAAAAGGAATCATTAATTCACTGAGAAATAATTTGAAGATCAAGTTTATATAGCGGTGTATTATTTTTTTTTAAGTCTAACTTCATTTCTTTCTTCTGTTTGTGAGACCAAAATGACTTCCTGAGAAACACAGATTTTGTTTCCTTAGACTTACCTTTCTTTGGTTATCTCCTTTTCTCTCATATTTACATTTAGACAATTTCACCTCTCTTCTCCATGCAAGAAGAAGTTAACTCCTTAGTCTTCTTGCCTTCCTTCTTTTTCCCCCTTTCTATTATTTATCACTCTATTTTATAGTATTTACATATTCAGAATAATATATGCTATTTTCTTGGTGTCTCTTTAGCAAGTTGATCAACTCTTTTCTGGATTTTTGGTTCTCTATCCTGGTAAGTGAAACCACATTCTGAAAGAATGTTGTAACTCTGAAATATATTAATCTCTGGTCAGTATGTTATCTTGAGCTAAAAAAGTAGTTTTGGTAGTGGATAACACCTAGAATAATTCCTGGCATGTGTTAGGTGCTCAATAAATATTTGCTGATGGAATGAATGCTTGAGAACTCAGTTTCCAGTGGTAAAGAGATGAGACTTAATACTACCACTTACTCTGTGGCGTTGGCAAAGATACTTAGTATGTCTAAGCCTCAGTTACCATCTACTATAAAATTGAGGTAATAATAGTGTCTACCCTTCAGGATTGTTTTAAGAATTAAATGACATAATGCATGCAAAGGGCTTGGCACAGAGTCTAGCACATAGCAAGCACCTAAATGTTAGGTATTATTATTATTTTTTAATTAATTAATTAATTGTTAATTTTTTTTGCGGTACGCAGGCCTCTAACTGTTGTGGCCTCTCCCTGTTGTGGCCTCTCCCGTTGCGGAGCACAGACTCCGGACGCGCAGGCTCAGCGGCCATGGCTCACGGGCCCAGCCGCTCCGCGGCATGTGGGATCTTCCCGGACCGGGGCACAAACCCGCGTCCCCCGCATCGGCAGGCAGACTCTCAACCACTGCGCCACCGGGGAAGCCCCTAGCTATTATTTTTAACAGTAATTATTTTGTAACCCAAGAATAGTACATTTTTAAAAGATAGTAAATTTTAACAGTAAAATTTTACCAGGATTTATTTATGTATTTATTATTTTTTCTTTTTGTGGTACGCGGGCCTCTCACTGTTGTGGCCTCTCCCGTTGCGGAGCACAGGCTCTGGACGCGCAGGCTCAGCGGCCATGGCTCACGGGCCCAGCCGCTCCGCGGCATGTGGGCTCCTCCCGGACTGGGGCACGAACCCGTGTCCCCTGCATCGGCAGGCGGACTCTCAACCACTACACCACCAGGGAAGCCCTACCAGGATTTATTTATTGGTAATTTTTTTCATCATTTATCAGAGACATTTAGAGATAGACATTAACTTATTAGTGAGTAAGGGGGTAGAAAGTAGAAATCTCTTTCCACTTTGAGACATAAATTAAATTGTACCGTATCTTTTTCCCATATATAATTTATATGTTCAAGAGTAGTGATATTACTTTTTTTCTAATTCATGAATGGCATAGTGTTTAGATGAAGAATGCAGCTATCACCTTGATCCCAACTGAATTTATTATTTTTTTTATTGAGGTATAATTGACATACAGCAGTATATTAGCTTCAGGTGTAATTTGTTTTAAAGTTAGATCTATTTTGGCATTATTCTTATTATTCCAGGAGTTAACTTTGATGCCAATTAACTAACGTGTGTTAGGAGAGGTTTGTCAAAAAAATCTGAATAATCACCCCCAATGTATGTGTATGTGTGTGTGTGCGTGTATACACACATGCAACAGAACTCAGGAATAGTAAAGGAACACATTACTCTTAAACATTCAGAATTCTCTATCTATCAAGGAGACAAGCTATTACTTTATAAAACCATTCTTTACTAATGACTCCTTTCCACCTGCACTTGGTTCATGAAGAGATAATGTCAATTCCATCAAGCATAGATCTGTAGATTCACTGTAACACAGTGCCACTTCTTGGAGCAGGTAGCAGTATTGCCTTAATGAAATGGAACAGTCTTAATAAAATCGTGAGTTTTGGACCTAAGAATTATCTAGGAACACTTTACTTTAAAACTCTCATATTTTCTTATATACCTATGATGAAGTAACTTGCTTAAGTTTACAGATCTTGGTAGTAGAAGAGCTAGGATAGAATCCAAACCTCTTTTTCCTTGGGCACTGTTCTTTTTACCAAAAAAAAAAAAAAAAAAGTGTGATCCTTGTTTCCTGGTCCTGGTACCCTGAAATCTTCCCTTAGTAAGGTCAGATCTGTCTTTCCTGGGTACCACCATGATGTTCCTACTGTTTTAGACAGGATTATGGATGGAGGTGCTTCTCTTTCACATCCCTCTTCATCAGTGTACATCTTTGGTTATTTGAAACATCAGGCATTCTCTCTCTCTCTCTCTCTCTCTCCCCCCACTGAACGGACAATTTAAATGTAATTTCAGTCCATTCTATTTTGTCTCTTTATACAAAGGCCATTCTATTTTGTCTGTTTATACTATGACCTCTGAGGATTTTTTATTTTTGGTATGTATGTGTGTACTAGACTATATGTCATCCATAAAGATCCCAGAATGCACAGGGATAGTGGGAGGTGGGGAGTGTGGAGGGAATCAGTATTCTCACTATACACTTTCGTAAATTGAGATCACATTTCTCTAGGTATTATAGGTTCTATTTCCTAACAGCATCTTGGGAGGACTAGTAAGTATAGGAAAAATTCACATCGCTATTTCCCAGAGCTCATGGGGAAAGTTAAAGGAAATATGTTCTCATAAATATAGCTGAGTTAATTAAAAGCCAGTGCAGCAGCCAATACACAGAATATTTTAAGAAAAAGAAATGATATACGATTTGAAATGCCAAATATAATAAAAAAGACAATATTTTATTTAGGAAAAATATATAAAAAGATATCATAACATTGCTTATATTTGGTGTTGCTAAGTAAACAATATTATGATTCTGATGGGAATACTCAGAAAGAAGGATTTTCTCCCTCTATGTGTAATCATGGTGTTTCCTAAAGTTTCCATGAAGAGCAAGGAGTTCTTACTGAAATTTGTAAATAGGTTAATTGAAACAAAGTTTTCTGTTTTTATTAAGGTACATTGTGTTGGTATGAATATTTCTGAAATTAATAAGTGACTAGTAGCTTATTTTATACTAATATACTAGTATTAATGGCCCACAATTTATTTTCTCCCTTTCCATTTTTCCTGAAAACTGTATGCAGGGAAAAACTACTCTTGCTGTGGAGACAAGGTAAAGTATCCATGCTCCCCTCCACTTGAGCTGCTGTTCTTGACACTGGGCCTCGGGTTGATTGGCAGAATAGACCCCTCAGCAATTTTCCAATTTTTGGTATCGTCCAAAAGAAATGGCTCATTAAAAACTCCCATTTAGATGTTACTATGGTTTGGAAGAACAGTTCCATAACTACTTATCGAGAACCGCCATCACGAATGCAGTCCTGCTGCATTCTGTTTCCTTCGTCAGGTGGATTTCTTGTTCCTTCCCTTGTTTGCTACGTCTGGAGAGGCTTGGGCACCCATACAAAACTCGACGGTGCCTAAACACAGGCACATTAGTTGGGGCTGCCTCTGCTCCAGATACCAGAGAGAGGTTTTATTGGCATAATGCACCAGGGTCTTAGGCCAGCTCCACAGTCCTTGCTGATGCTGAAATGAGGAACACCGGAGGGTGCTAGGATGGAATGACATTGAGGCAGCCAAAGCCTCCATTTGTCTTTCTGCCGAATGTGCTAAGCTGTAGACACTGCAGTGTTTTCAAAAATAATAAAAAAATATTTCTGCTCATTAACTTTTTAAGTCCTGCTGACTTTGTGAAATCAATATAGCATATTGTAATTGATTTATGAAATGAAAAACTCCTGCCTGACCAGTAAGCTCGGCAGCTGCCGCTCTCAGCACGTGCCCCTTCTGCTCGTTAGTGCACTTCCTGTAGCGCCCCTTCAGCCAAGGACGCCGTCGGAACTGGAAGGCTTGAGCCCTCTGCACACACACTGTTTACGATGTAGCTTGCGTTGTCTCCCTGGGGTCTTATGCTTTCTCCCTGTCTCTCTTCCTCCCCAGGTCAGCTAAAGGACCTAAGCTTCTTTCTCACAGCCCCTAATGTCCTCATAATAGCTTACTGGAAAGGCAAAGCTTCATGTATACCTGTCTTTTGAATTTTAATCTGTTTGCTACTCTTCCTTTTCTCTCACCTTTTCCTTTCTCTCTTAGTTTGTCTTACTTAGCTTGTCTTACTTAGCTTGTCTTTTGCCATCTGACCTTGTCAGCTCATTGATCTCTTTTATTTTTATTTTTTATAAACTTGCAAGGTGAACAAAATTACTTTTTGCTATTTTAATTGCTTTTGTCTAACTTCAGCACTTACTCTTTCATTCCTAAGACAGCATTTTATATTTTTTCCCTCCAACCCCTGTATAATTATGTTCCTCTGCCACCCTTAAAAATTGAAGTAACTGCTATAAGCTAGGCATCACCCTAGGTACCTAAAATTATCTTCTCAAAAAGCAGGTAAGGAAAGTATTTTCTGTGGTTAGAGGTGAGGAAACAGATTCAGAGAGGTTAAGTAACTTGCTTGAATCCCTCAGCTATAGAGGGGCAATGCTGATATTTGAAAGTTAATTGTTTCTTACTCTAAACCCTGTTTCTTTTTTTCCGGTACAAAATGATGCTTCCAGTTGCCTCTGTTTTACTTTAAATGCTTTACTAGCAAAACCTAGCTCTCGGCTGCCCTTAACAGAGCTCATTCTCTTTAGTGCCGCTCTCTCAAATAACCCTGCTGTTCAAGCTGCCAGAATGCAAATGTATTTATTTCAAGATTTGGTTTACCAAACTCTCGAGTATATTTGTCGGCTTACTCTTTTTCACTAAGTTTTCCTCAGTGAAACCCCTTGTCTCATCCTTAAAGGTAGAGGGGAGCATTCTCATGTTGTCAAAAGTCACCAAGAACAATCCCGTAACCTAGAAAAATTAACAGATAGCTGAGCCAAATAGGCAACGTTTGGGAACTTCATGCAGATTTCATCTTCTCTTTGTTCTCCTGATGCTATTTTGGGAGAAAATAAGTGGTAAAATTATAGAGCACTGCAGTAGCAGGAAAGTGATGCAATGTCCTTACTTGTTAAGTGGTTGAAAGTACCTGGAGTTTCCCCATACAGGTACTGTATAGTGCAGTTAAGTGTCATGCCACATCCATAATGCATTAGTTTACAGTAGGTTAATAGGTTCCATCCGTCTGAAGTCTTGCATAATTTTGCAGTAGCATTGGACATCGCTGTCATTCAAGATGTGCAACATTGTACCAAAATTTAACCACAGATGCCATATTAAAACAGCTGCAGATTTAGATTTAGCTACAGTAGGGAGAAAATGTTGTGCTATGCAAGATGGCCAGGAGAGCAATGGAGATATGCTGTAAATGTGGAGGAGGGGAAAGAAATTGAGGTCAAGATGCCAAGAAAGACAGAAATGGAAGCGGGGGAGGATAAGTCATATGGTCAGTAGCAATTTGAAAGGACTCAAAATCCAGGAAAAGAGTGGAGAATACAGGGTGAGTGATGCTGCGTGAGCTGATGAAGTTTTAAAGCAGGAGGTCTAATCAGAACACTGCTTACAGATATAAATGAAGGTATAAGGAAAATAGCTATAAATGTGATAATTCATCTTTAGGACTTACCGTAGGCAGGTTATTGATTTAGGAATAACTGCTAGAAAAACTATTGATGCTTGAAGTGATCAGTGTCTGAGAAAAGAGTTCTGGTGTAGAAGGAGTCAGAGCAAACCCAGACTATTACAGGATTTGAGACTATCCTGGATGCCCATGGACTTGAAGCCAGTCTTCTGATAAAGGACCCTCATGAGAATAACTAGTCCCATCTTGGGGAAAAATGTTGGAGGGGTCAGTTGGTTCAATTTTGTACAGAAAGCTAAGGTAGCAAAATCATATTTCAACAGAATTGTGGTCTTGTGAGATTCTCATTAACTCCAGGGCCATCTGCCTTTTTGCTATTCATTTGACTCATTTAGTCACAGGTGGGTAGGAAGATCTCAATAGTTTTGGTTCCCATTCAATTCTGATTTCTGCTTGGGAAGTGGAAAAGGCCAGTGACAGCTGTGGCAATGCTGGACTTCTCTTTCCTCTGTGTGAGCCAGAACGTGGATTCCCCATGCAGTTTGCAGCGAACAGAGCACCAGACAGAAAGCATTTCCCTTGTCCAAGTGTTTGGCTCCCTAAAACCATTTTCTTCTCTGCTTTATGGGACACCTGGCTTAGGAGAATAGACAAGGAACATAGTGGCCTCTAAATCAGCAATTGACTTCATTGGTGGAGCGGAGGAAAGACTCGTTACTGACCATCAAAGGACAGTCATCGTCTTGACATTTATCCCTAACTTGTATCTGCTTCCCTGGTTCAGAAATGAAATATTGACTGATTTGATTAGTGACCAGGAGATATATCTGGTGCCTTACAAGTTGCTAGCCCTCTCTAAACTCTCTAAACTTTTCCTTCCTTTTCTTTTGAACACAAAAAAGTAAAAACCCGACAGTTAACCACCTGCTGTTCCATGAGTGTGTCAAGAAAGCAAAGCGAGGCAAAACCAAACCAAACCAGTTTTTTTCTTAAGTCTGAAAATCCAGGAAAAGACAGGACTATTTCATAGGGCTTTCTCTTCACATAAGAAAATTCTCAAAAATTTGAAAAACTTTGAAAATTCTGGAGTTCTATGATGATGATGATATGGTAGAGCTAATGTTTATTGGGCACTCAATATATGACCAGCAGTATGCACTTTACCTATAGCATCTTATTCATCCCCCACAAAAAATCTATTCCATAAGTGTTGTTTACTCCTCATTTTACTGCTGCAGCAGCTGAGGCATAAAATAGTTAACTAACTCTTCCAGGTATCAGGGCCAGAATACGGCAGAGCCGTTACACAGACCGGCAAGTTAACATCTGAGTCTGGACTAGACTTTTTGGCTTCTGTGGTTTAGAATCTCATGTTGGAAACTCTTACATTACTTAATTATTTATTAAAATACATGAAGGGGCTTCCCTGGTGGCGTAGTTGCTAAGAATCTGCCTGCCAGTGCAGGGGACACGGGTTCGAGCCCTGGTCTGGGAAGATCCCACATGCTGTGGAGCAACTAATCCCATGCACCACAACTACTGAGCCTGTGCTGTAGAGCCTGTGAGCCACAACTACTGAGCCCACGTGCCTAGAGCCCGTGCTCCGCAACAAGAGAAGCCACTGCAATGAGAAGCCCGCACACTGCAATGAAGAGTAGCCCCCGCTCACCACAACTAGAGAAAGCCCGTGCGCAGCAGCGAAGACCCATCGCGGACAAAAATAGAAGTAAAATAAATAAATAAATTTTAAAAAATAAATAAAATACATGAATGGGGAAAAATTCTTTAGGTGTGTTCTAATACTGTAAACAAACAAAAATCCAACAGAGTACCATTTTAATCAATAAATACATAATTTTCTCACTTTAGAATGACCCAATTCTCAAAGTCATATTTAAGAAATTGGTATATGAGGAGAGGCTATTTTATGAAGGGGCTTATCACTTTATCGGAAAGATTCAGTAAAGAATTCCTTCAAATGATTGGCTTTGTACACTTCACATAAATGTATTTCATAATAATTCAGGGTATAAAATACTTTAGAACCATGTTTGTTGTTTATGCCAAGCATTGTTTTCATGCTACTTTTTATTCAATTAAATAGAAATCCTTTATGAAATAGTGTGACACGTTTAGTAAATGTCTTCATTGAAACTTTCTGAATTGCAAAAATTTTATTTGCTATGTGGGTTTTCTTTCAGTCTTTCCCACCCCCGTTTTAAAATTGTGGTAGAACACTTAACATGAAATCTATCCTCTTAACAAATTTCTTTTAATACTTTCAGAGCTTTTATTTATTTATTTTAAAATTTTTTTAACTTAACAAATGTTTAAGTGCACAAAACAGTATTGTTAACTATGAGGACAATGTGGTAGAGCACATCTCTAGAATTTATTCATTCTGTATAACTGAAACTTTATACCCATTGAACAGCAACTCTCCATTCTCTTAATTCTTCAGCATCATATTTTCAGAAATGTCATTGACAGCATGTGCATATAGACATACACTTATGTCACTCATAATGGTATACAAAAGTTTGGATTTCTGTATACAGTTTTGGTTTTTCTATATTTGGGAATAAATGTTTGACTATGTGTTATTTTTCCTAAAATACGTGTTGGTTGCATATATATTAAGCAAGAATACTTAAATTTAGAAACTATTTTGTGTCATTTCCAAATTAAAATGTAAGTGATCTAGACATATACGAGGTGAGTGGGACTTATCCTAAATTCAGTGACAGCTTGAAGCACAGGATTTATGATAGCACCTATCCATCCATCTCAGAAAGAGAATCTTGTTTTCTTTCCTCTTTGTTATGTAAAAGTATTTACTCTTTGCTATAAACAAAACAGTGACTCCTTATATAACAGTGGTAGATAGCTGTTTTAAGTGGTTTTTCTTAACCTCTAAAACAAACAAGACCCTGTTTATTTTTTAAAAATTTAGAACACATTTGGAAGTCCTTTAGATAGGAATGCTAATATTATTTTGACTTCTACATATGGCAACAAACAACAGGATATCATTCTTTCTGAGAGCTCTGAACCTGGGCCACTCCTATAGTTTCTAAAATTTTGTTGCTGAGCTCAGGCTCTGGGTCTTATCACAGGACCATTACATATTGCATGTATTTTAGATCTTTTAAACAAATGTTGCCATCTCAATCCCTTCTTATAGTTTCCCACTGATTTATATTAGGTCATTATTCTAGACAGTGGAACTACCAACCATTAGATAATTCTTAGACAGAAATTATATTGACTCTCATATGAAATGCCCAATAAACTTTTTCATACCAGAAATTTCAATTTTGATGTATTTCAGTAACCAAATGATAAACTCATGTTTAGTTATTTGGAAAATAACCACTATTAGAAAAAAATATATATATATAGGCATGTTTTTTACTAAGAGGCCAGTGATTCTTTATACATTTTGCCAATAAACCTTCTTCAACATGAGATTTAAAGACTTGTTTTGGATGAAATGAATGATGAGAACAAAGGCAGTCAGTCCAGAGAATAAAATTGTTCTGAGAAAAAAGTGAATGGATAAGTCTGATAGGAAACTAATGAAAAATAAGTCTAGAAAAGTAAGTTTGGTCCAGATTGAAGAGGGCTAAAAATGCAAAACTTGGGAATGTCACCATTTTGCTTTAAGAAAGTCATTGTAGATTTTTAAATAAGGGATGACATCATTATAGCAATGTTATACAAAGAACTCTTTCACAGTTTTATAGGGCATACTGGTAATGAGGTTATTGTAGTAATCTATGGAGAAGGTGATGAGGGCAGGAGTAAGAGTGGTGATGAGAAAAATGGAAAGGGGTCCTGTGGATTCCAGAGCTTGGAGAATGTTTGACATATGCTGTTCTCTGAGATGTTCTTCTGTCCTCTCTCTGCCTTACTAATTCCTTAAGTTCAGGTCTCAACTGAAACACTTTCGTTTACAAGAAAGTCTCCCTTGATCCCTTAAGTTAATGCCCCCATTCCATTTATATTCTCTCCAACACAATGTTCTTTACCTTGAAGTGTTAGAAATACTTATAATTGTTTAATTAGCTATTTGTAAATATTGTTTTAAGATCTTCCCTATGAGGCTTTAATTCTTACAAGGGCAGGTGTCTTGTTTGTTTCATTCACTACAATACTGCTAGTACCTAACAGATAAGTACTCAACATACTTTTGTGGACTAACTGGCTTTACTGACTTGTTCAATACACAGGGAAATGGAAGGCGGTGAGTGGGTAGGAAAGAGTCAAGTATAACTCATGTTTTGAAACTCAGTATCATGTTGAACAGTTATTGGTCCTTCATTTACACTTTAGAATAAATGAATTTTATATATTTTCCAGTGAGCAGTTTTGGTGGACTGATTAAGTGCGAGATTGTGTATTAACTTAGAGCAACAGGAAGACAGGACTACTAAACGGAAAAAACAGCAGATAATAAGGAGGCTGAGGATTTAGCAAAGAGACTGTGACCTTGGCTGATAGATGGAGAACCAGACAGTCTTGTGGATGTGCTGGCACAAAGCCACCGTTAATCCTTAAAAGTTATACACAAACCATTAAGCCAGATACTCCGTACTTGACAGTCATAAAATGTTGGATAGTCTGAAGAGAAGTCAAAGACATACCACTTCCCAATTCTTGATTTCTCTTCACAGTATCCAGCCAAATAGTCATCAGGCTTTGATAGAAAACCTGAAGAAAGGGAAACCTTTCTGGTTCCTTTTTTACTTACACCAGTAGCTGCTGACTCAGAAGCCAGTCTGATCAGGAAACATATCATCAAATCACAGCTAAGTCAAATACATCCTTTCCCACAACACTTAGTCATTTGCTTTAATATTTGCAGAAGAAGACAGTGTATATTTGTTCATATTACTCACTGGTACTACTTATTACTACTAATTATATGTGAGTGCCTTTATTAGAAAAGGTGCTGTGGTGAGAGCTATGTATTTTGTAAGTGTTCCTTCTTAGTGAACAGATCAGTACTTGGGTGAGTTGTCAGTTTCAAAATCACATCTTGATTTGCTTAGATTGAAGCAGTCCTTTCTAAATGATGGAATGCTGATTTTAAATGTGACTGAAGAATGAGCCTTTTGGTCAGATAGAAAATGGCAACTCTTAATGGAGTCTAAAATACCAGATGACTCATCTCCCCTTCATCAAGAACCTTTGATTCAATGTCTAATGTTTCAGAATTACTTCTGCAAATTTCAGGCCTACTCTTGGTTCAGAGCTTGTATCGACCCGGGCTGGAATAAGTTTTTCCCTAGAAAGAAAGAAGTATTATAAAGAACTCTTAAAATTCAATATGAAGAAAAACAATCCAGTAAAATATGGGCAAAAGTCTTGAACAGATATATCAGAAAAATACACAAATGGTTGATAAGCACATGAAAAGATGCTCAGTGTCATTAATTATCAGGGAAATGCATATTAAAACCACAAGGACGGGCTTCCCTGGTGGCGCAGTGGTTGAGAGTTCGCCTGCCGATGCGGGGGACACAGGTTCGTGCCCCGGTCTGGGAAGATCCCACGTGCCGCGGAGCAGCTGGGACCGTGAGCCATGGCCGCTGAGCCTGCGCGTCCGGAGCCTGTGCTTCGTAACGGGAGAGGCCACAACAGTGAGAGGCCCACGTACCGCAAAAAGAAAAAAAAAAAAAAAAAAACACAAGGAGATACCATTTTACACCCACTAGAATGACTAAAATGAAAAAAAACCCAGAAACCTGACATATTAAGTGTTATAGATGATATGAACCAATGAAACTCTTATGCATTACTGATGGGAACGTAAAATGATACAATCGCATTGGAAATCAGTTTGGGAGTTTCTTTAAAAAGAAAAGTATATATCCACTCTACAAACCAGCAATTCCAATCCTAAATATTTACCCAAGAGAAATAAAAGCATATATTTATAGAAAACTTATATACTTGTACTGCTAGCTGCTCCAACTTTGTTCATAGTAGTCAAAAACTGGAAACAGTCTAAATGTCCACCAACAAGTGAATGCACAAATAAGTGTGCTGTGTGTGCATATACAATGGAATATTACTCAGCAATAAAAAAACAATGAATTGCTAATAAGCATTTCTTTATATTCCTCCATTCTTCTTAAGGATCAACTTATACCATCTCAGGTCACCATATGCTCTGAATCAGGACTGTGCCTAAAATTGTATTGAGCAGAAGGAACTGAACACAAAAGATACATTGAATAATTCCATTTACATCAAGTTCAAAAGCAGGCAAAATTAATATACAGTGATATATTACAGTGATATATATACAGAGACAAATCTTGTTGGTTGTCTGGTACAGAGGTGGGGAGATGGACTGCAGAGGAACACAGGGCAACTTTCTGGGTGATAAAATTTTTCTGTACCTTAATTGTGTGGTAGTTACACCAGTGTATACAGTTGTCAAACCTATCAAACCATACTCTTTAAGTCTGTGAATTTTGTTGTTTGAAAATTACACCTCAATAAAAATGGATTAAAAATAAAGGAATAGAGGGACCTTCAAGATGGCGGAAGAGTAAGACACGGAGATCACCTTCCTCCCCATAGATACATCAGAAATACATCTACACGTGGAACTGCTCCTATAGAACACTCACTGAACGCTGGCATAAGACCTCAGACCTCCGAAAAGGCAAGAAAGTCCCCATGTACCTGGGTAGGGCAAAAGAAAAAAGAATAAACAGAGACAAAAGAATAGGGACGGGACCCGCACCAGTGGGAGGGAGCCAAGAAGGAGGAAAGGTTTCCACACACTAGGAATCCCCTTCGCGGGCGGAGACTGCAGGTGGCGGAAGGGGGGAGCTTTGGGGTCGCGGTGGAGAGTGCAGCAACAGGGGTGCGGAGGGCAAAGCGGGGAGATTCCTGCACAGAGAATCAGGGCCGACCGGCACTCACCAGCCTGAGAGGCTTGTCTGCTCACCCGCCGGGGCGGGCGGGGCTGGGAGCTGAGGCTCAGGCTTCGGTTGGAGCGCAGGGAGAGGACTGGGGTTGGCGGTGTGAACACAGCCTGCAGGGGGTTAGTGCACCACGGCTAGCCAGGAGGGAGTCCGGGAAAGGGTCTGGAGCTGCCGAAGAGGGAAGAGACCATTGTTTCGGGGTGCGAGAGGAGAGGGGATTCAGAGCACCGCTTAAAGGAGCTCCAGAGACGGGCGTGAGCCGCGGCTATCAGCACAGACCCCAGAGACGGGCATGAGATGCTAAGGCTGCTGCTGCCGCCACCAAAAACCCTGTGTGCAAGCACAGGTCACTATCCACCACCCCCTCCTGGGATCCTGTGCAGCCCACCACTGCCAGGGTCCCGGGATCCAGGGACAACGTCCCCGGGAGAATGCACGGCGTGCCTCAGGCTGGTGCAATGTCACTGCGGCCTCTGCCACCACAGGCTGGCCCCGCATCCCGTACCCCTCCCTCCCCGTGGCCTGAGTGAGCCAGAGCCCCCGAATCAGCTGCTCCTTTAACCCCGTCCTGTCTGTGTGGGAAACAGATGCCCTCAGGAGACCTACACGCAGAGGTGGGGCCAAATCCAAAGCTGAACCCCAGAAGCTGTGCGAACAAAGAAGAGAAAGGGAACTGTCTCCCTGCATCTGTGGAATACCTGAATAGACCACGAATCATCCCAAAATAGAGGTGGTGACTTTGGGAGCAATGATATATATATAGTTTTCCTTTTTCTCTTTTTTTGTGAGGGTGTATGTGTATGCTTCTTTCTGTGATTTTGTCTGTATAGCTTTAATTTTGCCATTTGTCCTAGGGTGCTGTCTGTCCATTTTTTTTATTTTTAAATTTTTAATAATCTTTATTTCAATTATTTTATTTTGTTTTTCTTTCTCTTTCTTTTTTTCTTTCTTTGTTTCTTTGTTTCTTTCTGTCTCTCTCTCTTTCTCTCTTTTCTTCTGAGTGGTGTGGCTGACAGGGTCTTGGTGCTCTGACTGGGTGTCAGGCCTGTGCCTCTGAGGTGGGAGAGCCGAGTTTAGGACATTGGTCCACCAGAGACCTCCCGGCTCCACGTAATATCAAGTGGCAAAAGCTCTCCTAGAGATCTCCATCTCAATGCTAAGACCCAGATCCACTCAACGACCAGCAAGCTACAGTGCTGGACACCCTGTGCCAAACAACTAGCAAGACAGGGACAAAACCCAACCCATTAGCACAGAGGCTGCCTAAAATCATAATAAGACACCCTAAAACACACCACCAGATGTGGTCCTGCCCACGAGAAAAACAAGATCCAGCCTCATCCTCCTGAACACAGGCACTAATGTTCCACCAGGAAGCCTACACAACCCACTGAACCAACCTTAGACACTGGGGGCAGACACCAAAAACAATGGGACTATGAACCTGCAGCCTGCAAAAAGGAGACCCCAAACACAGTAAGTTAAGGAACATGAGAAGACAGAGAAACACAAAGCAGATGAAAGAGCAAGGCAAAACCCCACCAGACCAAACAAATGAAGAGGAAATAGGCAGTCTATCTGAAAAAGAATTCAGAGTAATGATAGTAAAGATGATCCGAAATCTTGGAAATAGAATGGAGAAAATACAAGAAACATTTAACAGGGACCTAGAAAAACTAAAGAGCAAACAAACAATTATGAACAACACAATAAATGAAAATTCTCTAGAAGGAATCAATAACAGAATAATGGAGGCAGAAAAACGGATAAGTGACCTGGAAGATAAAAGAGTGGAAATAACTACTGCAGAGCACAATAAAGAAAAAAGAATGCAAAGAATTGAGGACAGTCTCAGAGACCTCTGGGACAACATTAAATGCACCAACATTTGAATTATAGGGGTCCCAGAAGAAGAGGAGAAAAAGAAAGGGACTGAGAAACTATTTGAAGAGATTATAGTTGAAATCTTCCCTAATATGGGAAAGGAAATAGTTAATCAAGTCCAGGAAGCACAGAGAGTCCCATACAGGATAAATCCAAGGAGAAACATGCCAAGACACGTATTAATCAAGCTATCAAAACTTATATACAAAGAAAAAATATTAAAAGCAGCAAGGGAAAAATAACAAATAACATACAAGGGAATCCCCATAAGGTTAACAGCTGATCTTTCAGAAGAAACTCTGCAAGCCAGAAGGGACTGGCAGGACATATTAAAGTGATGAAAGGGAAAAATCTACAACCAAGTTTACTCTACCCAGCAAGGATCTCATTCAGATTCGACTGAGAAATTAAAACCTATACAGGCAAGCAAAAGCTAGGAGAATTCAGCACCACCACACCAGCTCTACAAAAAATGCTAAAGGAACTTCTCGATGTAGGAAACACAAGAGAAGGAAAAACCCTACAATAACAAACCCAAAACAGTTAAGAAAATGGTAATAGGAACACACATATCGATAACTACCATAAATGTAAATGGAATAAATGCTCCAACCAAAAGACATAGACTGGCTGAATGGATACAAAAACAAGACCCATATATATGCTGTCTAACAGATACCCACTTCAGACCAACGGACACAAAGAGACTGAAAGTGAGGGGATGGACAAAGATATTCCATGCAAATGGAAATCAAAAGAGAGCTGGAGTAGCAATTCTCATATCATACAAAATAGACTTTAAAATAAAGACTTTTACAAGAGATAAAGAAGGACACTACACAATGATCAAGGGATCAATCCAAGAAGAAGATATAACAATTGTAAATATATACGTACCCAACGTAGAGCACCTCAATACATAGAGCAAATGCTAACAGCCATGAAAGGGGAAATTGACAGTAACACAATCATAGTAGGGGACTTTAACACCCCATTTTCACCAATGGAGATCATCCAAAATGAAAATAAATAAGGAAACACAAGCTTTAAATGATACATTAAACAAGATGGACTTAATTGATATTTATAGGACATTCCATCCAAAAACAACAGAATACACTTTCTTCTCAAGTGCTCATGGAACATTCTCCAGGATAGATCATATCTTGGGTCACAAATCAAGCCTTGGTAAATTTAAGAAAATTGAAATCGTATCAAGTAACTTTTCTGACCACAACACTATGAGACTAGACATCAATTACAGGAAAAAATCTGTTAAAAATACAAACACATGGAGGCTAAACGATACACTACTTAATAACCAAGAAATCAAAGACGAAATAAAAAAATACCTAGAAACTAATAATAATGAGAACACAATGACCCAAAACCTATGGGATGCAGCAAAAGCAATTCTAAGAGGGAAGTTTATAGCAATACAATCGTACCTCAAGAAACAGGAAACATCTCAAATAAACAGCCTAACCTTACACATAAAGCAGTTGGAGAAAGAAGAATTAAAAAACCCCAAAGTTAGCAGAGGGAAAGAAATCATAAAGATCAGATCAGAAGTAAATGAAAAAGAAATGAAGGAAATGATAGCAAATATCAATAAAACTAAAAGCTGTTTCTTTGAGAAGTTAAAAAAAAATGGATAAACCACTAGGCAGACTCATCAAGAGGGAGAAGACTCAAATTAATAATAGTATTAGAAATGAAAAAGGAGAAGTAACAACCAACACTGCAGAAATACGAAGGATCATGAGAGATTACTACAAGCAACTCTATGCCAATAAAATGGACAACCTGGAAGAAATGGACAAATTCTTAGAAATGCACAACCTTCCAAGACTGAACCAGGAAGAAATAGACAATGTAAACAGACCAATCACAAGCACTGAAATTGAGACTGTGATTAAAAATCTTCCAACAAACAAAAGCCCAGGAACAGATGGCTTTACAGGCGAATTCTATCAAACATCTAGAGAAGAGCTAACACCCATCTTTCTGAAACTCTTCCAAAATATAGCAGAGGGAGGAACACTCTCAAACTCATTCTATGAGGCCACCATCACCCTGATACCACAACCAGACAAAGATGTCACAAAGAAAGAAAACTACAGGCCAATATCACTGATGAACATAGATGCAAAACTCAACAAAATACTAGCAAACAGAATCCAACAGCACATTGAAAGGATCATACACCATGATCAAGTGGAGTGTATCCCAGGAATGCAAGGATTCTTCAATATACGCAAATCAATCAGTGTGATACACCATATTAACAAATCAAAGGAGAAAAACCATATGATCATCTCAATAGATGCAGAGAAAGCTTTCGACAAAATTCAACACCCAGTTATGATAAAAACCCTCCAGAAAGTAGGCATAGAGGGAACTTTCCTCAACATAATAAAGGCCACATATGACAAACCCACAGCCAACATCGTCCTCAATGGTGAAAAACTGAAAGCATTTCCACTAAGATCAGGAATAAGACAAGGTTGCCCACTTTCACCACTCTTATTCAACATAGTTTTGGAAGTTTTAGCCATAGCAATCAGAAAAGAAAAAGAAATAAAAGGAATACAAATCGGAAAAGAAGAAGCAAAGCTGTCACTGTTTGCAGATGACATGATACTATACATAGAGAATCTTAAAGACACTACCAGAAAACTAGTAGAGCTAATCAACGAATTTGGTGAAGTAGCAGGATACAAAATTAATGCACAGAAATCTCTTGCATTCCTATACACTAATGATGAAAAATCTGAAAGAAAAATTAAGGAAACACTCCCATTTACCATTGCAACAAAAAGAATAAAATACCTAGGAATAAACCTACCTAAGGAGACAAAAGACCTGTATGCAGAAAACTATAAGACACTGATGAAAGAAATTAAAGATGATATACACAGATTGAGAGGTATACTATGTTCTTGGATTGGAAGAATCAACATTGTGAAAATGACTCTGCTACCCAAAGCGATCTACAGATTCAGTGCAATTCCTATCAATATACTTTGATAGGAATATATTTTTCACAGAACTGGAACAAAAAAATTCACAATTTGTATGGAAACACAAAAGACCCCAAATAGCCAAAGCAATCTTCAGAAAGAAAAATGGAGCTGCAGGAATCAGGTTCCCTGACTTCAAACTATTCTATAAAGCTACAGTAATCAAGACAGTATGGTACTGGCACAAAAACAGAAATATAGATCAATAGAACAGAATAGAAATCCCAGAGATAAACCCACACACCTGTGGTCACCTTATTTTTGATAGAGGAGGCAAGAACATACAGTGGAGAAGAGACAGCCTCTTCAGTAATTGGTGCTGGGAAAACTGGACAGGTACATGTAAAAGAATGAAATTAGAACACCCCCTAACACCATACACAAAAATAAACTCAAAATGGATTAAAGACATAAATCACAGCAAGATCCTTTTTGACCCGCCCCTAGAGAAATGGAAATAAAAACAAAAATAAACAAATGGGACCTAATGAAACTTAAGACCTTTTGCACAGCAAAGGAAACCATAAACAAGACCAAAAGACAACCCTCAGAATGGGAGGAAATATTTGCAAATGAAGCAACTGACAAAGGATTAATCTCCAAAATTTACAAGCAGCTCATGCAGCTTACTATCAAAAAAACAAATAACCCAATCCAAAAATGGGCAGAAGACCTAAAATAGATATTTTCTCCAAAGAAAATATACAGATTGCCAACAAACACATGAAAGGATGCTCAGCATCACTAATCATTAGAGAAATGCAAATCAAAACTACAATGAGGTATCACCTCACACCAGTCAGAATGGCCATCATCAAAAAGTCTACAAACAATAAATGCTGGAAAGGGTGTGGAGAAAAGGGAACTCTCTTGCACTGTTAGTGGGAATATAAATTGATACAGCCACTATGGAGAACAGTATGGAGGTTCCTTAAAAATCTAAAAATAGAGCTACCCAATGACTCAGCAATCCCACTACTGGGCATATACCCTGAGAAAACCATAATTCAAAAAGAGTCATGTACCACAATGTTCTTTGCAGCTCTATTTACAAGAGCCAAGACACGGAAGCAACCTAAGCGTCCATCGACAGATTAATGGATCAAGAAGATGTGTCACATATACACAATGGAATATTACTCAGCCAAAAAAAGAAATGAAATTGAGTTATTTGTAGTTAGGTGGATGGACCTAGAGTCTGTGATACAGAGTGAAGTAAGTGAGAAAGAGAAAAACAAATACTGTATGCTAACACATATATATGGAATAAAAAAAAAATGGTTCGAAGAATCTAGGGGCAGGACAGGAATAAAAACGCAGATGTTGAGAATGGACTTGAGCACATGGGGAGGGGGAAGGGTAAACTGGGACGAAGTGAGAGAGTGGCATGGACTTATATATACTACCAAATGTAAAATAGATAGCCTGTGGGAAGCAGCCGCATAGCACAGGGAGATCAGCTTTGTGACCACCTAGAGGGGTCCCACCTCTAATGTGAGACAAGTAACTCATGCAAAAAGAAATACAAATAGCAAATAAACATAGAAAAATAGTTCAATCTTATCAGCATTAAAATTTTCATTATATCACTTTTGTCCTATCAAACGGTAAAAGTGATCTTAAAATGTCTGTATTCCAACTGTGATGAAATAAGTACTTTCACAACTACTGAAAGTAGTTATAATACAGATTATCAGGAAAACAATGTGGCATTATGGATCAAAACGCTAAATCTTAAACCTATGCAATTTGACACATAGAAATGTATTATAAGGAAATAATCAAAGATACAACAAAAGTTTTATGGATAAGGCCATTTAAAATTTTTTCCCCCAATATTTTGATTTTATGCATTATTCAAATATAAATCAATAGCACAATAATTCAATTATTGTACTTTCACTTGCTGGAACAATATGAAGACATTAAAATTCATATTGTTGTAGAGATTTTAGTGACATGAGAATTGCTCATAATGTAATAATAAGTTATAAAAAGAAGAAATAAAATTGATATCAGTATGGTTCCAAATATGTGCATATAAATAATGCCTGTGCATAGATACAAGAACATTTGCTGGTGGTTTTATCTTTCTATTGATATTATGTTTACTTTATATTTTCTTATTAATGCTTGGTATTCTAAAGATATTTTACAGTGAGCATTTTTGCTTTTGCATTCAGAAAATAGAGCAATAGATGTTATTTTAAAAGAAATAGCTCATAAAATAGGAAGATATATGTTTAAACTCAACCTATTAAAAGTGTACATTTTGGATTCAATATTATGCTATATTCTCAAGTTCGTCATTCATTCATTCATTCTTCTTTACATGAATATGTATTAAGGAACTTTTCTATGTTAGGTGCGGTTCATGGCACTTATTAGATAGTCATTTCTTTTGATAGAAACTCCTGGATCCAATCTCTTTTATCCCGTTTATTTTCAGATTTATTAACTTAGTTCATATCCAGTTTCTTCATTTTTTTCCCCAAATACAATATTCTGTAAGTGGATTTTCTCTAGCTTAAATTCATTGTCTTTTTTAAAAAGTTTCTTTCCCTAAATGTCAAACTAACATATATATGTTTTTATATATATTTTAGATACATCATATCTATCATATTTATTCAGATAGACTGACTTTAACAGTCCTAGATAGTCCTTACTTGCTGTAGGGTACAATCAGACTCTCTCTTGGTTTTGTTTTGTAAACTGGTAGAAATTTTTTAAACTATAGCAGAATCCATAGCGAGTGACACAGTAATCTTATTTGATGACAGTGGAGATGATGCTATGATCTTGAATAATTCCAGTAAGTCCTGTGGGCTTTATTGGCAAATTTTTCTGGGAACAGATTGAATCTTTCAGCCTCAGCAGTCATGGGGCAAAGAACTGCCTCTAAGTGGAAACTTGATGCTCAGGGTATGTTTCCTTAACAATTGTCTTATGCTTTTATAAAAAGAGGGCAAAAACAATTCCATAACTATTCAAAAATCCGTTCATCAAAGAGAATTCTTAAATGGTTGAAATACATTGACTCAGATTTTGTTACTATTCAGTAGTACAATAGCTTCGAACTTTCTAAGAATCTGTTAACTAGTCATTATTGTTGAATTGAACTTTTTAAGGGGGTATATTCCATATTAATCAGGATTTCATATTTCCAGACATACTATATTTAATATTCCTTAAGTAGTACTGTTTACAAGCATTGCATACAATTAATGACAATTCAGATCTACTAAAAAGATTATTCTTTATCACAGGTACATTCATCTTACTTTATGGTTCACCCCAAAATATTCTTAACACTTCATTCTTAGAGTCTTCATTTTATGATCTTAATAATTATAAAAAATGTATCAGTTCTTATTTTGTCTGGAAATGTGACTTTTAATGGATTGCCCTCACAGTCCGGCCTCACATATGGTTGTATTTCTTTGCGTAAGTCTCAAAGGTGTGTGGAGCGTGGGGATGCAATAGTGGTTGAAATCCTGCAGTGCTGAGGAAAATGTGCCATTTTTTAATTCATCTAGCCAGATGGGACAGTTTCTTTCTTGGTTTATTCATTTATTTGTTTAATGTAATTTATACAAGTGCCATATATATGTAGCTGGTCGTATATAATACACAGTATTTTAATTGGTAACCAATTGAGGGTCATGGTGTGTATGCCCATGTTCACATGACTAACAGTCTTGCATTTCTAGACAAAGAATCTATTTTTTCATCCCCATTGCTACTTTTATCCATTGTTCATTACCAGAACTATCAATACTTCTAATGAAGTCTTAATAATTGCCTGATCATAATAAATAGTACCAGGCTCTATGTTATGCCTAATGTTGCTTTTTCCTCTTGGAACTTATATTTTAAAAATTGCAACAATATACATAAATGTGAGATAGACCACCTCATTCAAATACAAAAATGTTTCTATTCTCCTTATCCCATTTCTTTGAGTTTGAAATAGGGAATGAATTAAGGAAAGCATAAGAAAAAACACTAAACATGTCTTAGGAGAACTACTAGTTTTGTGTGAGGTAATGCAGAGATGTGGCGATGTGAGTGCACACTGATTTACATTGTTTATTTTCCCAGCAAGTTTTAAGTACGTGGTTCCCCAGTCAGTGATCGCGTTGAACTTATTGTGGTTTTATTCTTTTGTTAGTGGTTAGGGAAAGGGCTTTTTGTTGTTAATTGTAACTCTTGCTTTTTTTTTCCCCTGAAGATTAAGTATAAATTCCATTAGATTTATAACAGTAAAAATGATGCATAGTTGGCTATGTTAAAAAGCCCTTTTGAATCTGATAGCTTACTTTTAGCTATTTCTTTGTATAATCTGAAAGGTTATTTCCTGAAAATTTTCTCTACAAAGCCATTTTGCATGGCTGAGTTAACACAGTTGCATGCTAATTCCTTAAAATCATAAAAAAATATATGACATATGGTTCTTTTAAAAAATAATGAAATCCAAATAAATTTATTTTCTATTGCATCATACAAAGAATCTTTGAGGATTAATTATATGATGGCGAAAATGTGTATATCAAAAGTGGGAATAAGATTATCTTTACTTAAAAAGTTAATTTAACTGGCTAAAATATGATTTAAAAGGAATTTACTAAATTCTGGTTGGAAATGGAATTTTTATATAGTTTCTGGTTATAATAAACTTGTTTTCCTTTACTAATGCCAATGAATAAAATGGCTAAATGTATTGAAGTTTTACTGTGTACCAGATGCTTCACTGTTTTTCACAATAGCACTATGAAATAAGAACTATTATTGTCCCAATTTTATAAATGAAGAAACTGAAGTGCAGGCATCTTAAGTAGTTTGTCAAAGTACAAGAGATAAAGGACTCAAATCTTGAGTCCTGACCACAATGCTATATACTGCTTTTACTGTACTGAGCGATGCTAAGCTCATGCCACACCCAGACTTATAGAATGCCTGCAAAGCAGCCCACTGGTTTTGGAAACAGCCAAGGAGGTTACATTTCTTCCAAAATTATTTTATAACTGTAAGAAGGCACACTTCATGAAATTAGTATTTGCATTTAACATAGAAAGAAAAGATAGGGAAGCTGAAAGTACTGTTCTATTTCCCTATATCATGTGTTCTTGGAAATAGATGCATCACTTGACAGAGCAAGGAAGTAAGAGAGAAGATGGAAGAGAGAGAGATTTAATTTTTTTTTATTGGAGTATAATTGCTTTACAGTGTTGTGCTGGTTTCTGCTGTACAATGAAGTGAATCAGCTATATGTATACATATATCCTCTCCCTCTTGGACCTCCCTCCTCCCCACCCCATCCCACCCATCTAGGTCATCACAGAGCACAGAGCTGAGCTCCCTGAGCTATACAGCAGGTTCCCACTTAGCTATCTGTTTTATACATGGTAGTGGATTTGTTATAATTTTGTTTTGGAAGGACAGCGGTAATCTTTCTCACTACATGAAAGTCACTTAGAGATTTGGAGAGCTGTTTTCCTCTCCTGGGAAATATTTAGTTTGGTTTCATTACACAGAAAAAAGCTTTAAAACACAACCCAGATAAGACTAGTGTATAAATCCAGGGGACTGCCTGCCTCCACCCATGATCCTAGCTGCCTCTCTGGCATGGAACAAAGAACAGATCCTGACCCACAGTTGGCACTCACAAAATGGTAGCCAGAAGAATAGAGGCAAGAAGTTTGAGGAAGGGGACATTTACTTGTATGTCTCAATTCAAGAGGTAGAATGTGGCAATTTTATCATAGAATTCACCCTGTTTTATTAATTTTAATAACCTTTAAATTTTTTTATCATTTGCAAATGTAGTTTTTCTGTTAAATGTATTTCTAAGCACAGGTTTTACATTAGGCGGGGTTTAATTTTGAGATTTGATTTGAAATTGACTGATTTATGAAGGGTAAAGCGTAGCCATCACAGAGCCTCTTTGGGTTTATGGTCCGTACCTCTTCTGCATTCTCCCTTCATCTCTCCCTCCTACTCCTATGTTGCCTTAATAGCTTTCGGGAGGAATCATAAACTTCTATAAGAAAAGTAGACGAAGTACAAGCTCCAGGCTAACTGGTGACTCTGTCCTGTGATGGTCAGCAAAGATGACAGTATCTCTGAAATGAACCAAGAGTCAGCTGACAGACACACTTAATGCATAAGTATGACGGTGAAGGTCTCTAAGAGTCACCTCTAGTCTAACGTGATGCTGCTCCCAGGCTAGGCACACTCCTTGGGAAAAAAGGAATCCTGGCCCCTAATTCATGAAGATCTACAATTACTACCAGCTGATGAACATTTTATTCATTTTCTTGTCTTCTTCCAACCCAGTCTCTTTGTGCCAGTTTTTAAAAATATATAAAGCACGGAAACAATCTACAGGGATTTATGAAAAACACATTGCTTCTACTTATTTTTGCCTCAGTAACTGAGAAATCTAGATTGACTGAAGGTAGAAAAGCATATCTTTCCTTCTTCAGTATAGAATTTTCATACCTCATTTATGTCTAAGGAGAGGGAAGAATCTTTTTACTGATTCCCAAAACAGTGCGACAAAGATTTTCGTATGAAATCGCTGGGGATAAAAATCTATACACTGAATAAAGACACAGACCTACTAGAGAATGGACTTGAGGATATGGGGAGGGGGAAGGGTAAGCTGTGACAAAATGAGAGAGAGGCATGGACATATATACACTACCAGACGTAAAATAGATAGCTAGTGGGAAGCAGCCGCATAGCACAGGGAGATCAGCTTGGTGCTTTGTGACCACCTAAAGGGGTGGGATAGGGAGGGTGAGATAGGGAGGGTGGGAGGGAGGGAGACGCAAGAGGGAAGAGATATGGGAACATATGTAGAACTGATTCACTTTGTTATAAAGCAGAAACTAACACACCATTGTAAAGCAATTATACTCCAATAAAGATGTTAAAAAAAAAATCTATACACTGATACAGCCTCTTGGACAATAAATCCTTGAGAAGGAGGCAACTTTGCCTTCTAGCACAAGTTCCGCACAGCTTCACCTTTCTCCTTTGCCACTTGTCTTCTCCGATGAGACCATCCTCGCCTACTCCTCTGCACGGATAGAGCCTTAGTCTCCTTCTATTTTTAGACCTATTTTCTAGACACCATCTATACCTTACCCTGAAAAGGGACCTAAATATCATTTTTGTGGAAACTGTCAGGGTTAGGGTGAGCCCAATAAGCCTCTCTATCCTAACCAACACCTGAGGTGACTGACAGTTCACGTGACACCAGTCCTTCCCATCCTGTCCTCTTCTGCATCTCTTTGAGGATTTTAAAGTACTATATTATTTACTCTTTTTCCTGGAAAGTAATAAGCCTCTGGAGAGGACTGGAGTGAGGAACATCTTTTTCAAGTGCCAAGGCACTTTGTACATATAATTTCATTTAAGACACAATAGTGACATTTTCCATGTTACAGACAAATAACTGAGGCTTAGAGAGGTCAGTAATTTCCCAACATTACATAGCTCACAAGTGACAGAGGTGGAGTTCAAAGCTATGTTTGTTTGTCTCAAAGCTGTTGTTCTTTCCATGACATCATGCAGCATCCCTTTTGTTAGGGCACCATCCCATACAGTCATCAGTTGCTAGTTAATGCTTATGATATTTCTATAGCAAATACCAAGCACTAGCTTTGTTTCATTTCAAGCATCATGTTTAAAACCATCTTAGATAACTTACAGAGTATAATACAGTTTTGGCAAGTAGAATTATGTGTGTTTCTTACTGCGATGGATAAATGTGCTAGACTTCACAGAAGGTAATATTCCAAAGAACCTCTTCATTCATTCATTTATTCACTATTTAATAAGTGCATGCTTTATGCCAGACACTGGGGATGTATCTGTGAACGTAACAGGCAAAATTCCTTGCTGTTATGGAATGCCTTATTGGGGAAGACATAAACAAATAAATAAGTCAAATATATATTACGTTACATGGTGATAGTTTCTCTGGAGAACAATAAAATAAAGATAAAAATAAAACAATTTTAAGTAGAGGGGATCATGAAGGCCTTACCAAGGGGACATTTGAGTAAAGACTTGGCAGGGATGAGGAGGTAAGCCATGTGGACATCTGGGGGGAGACTGTTGCAGGCAGAGGGAACAAGTACAGAGGCCCTGAGGAAGGCGCCTGTCTGTAATGAGCCAGGGAGAGAGTTGTGGGCGATGAGGTCAGTGAGAAGATATATATATATATATATATATATATATATATATATATATATATATCTCAGATTCTGTAAGGCCTTGAGGCCATTGCAATGCCCTTGCCTTTTACAATGAAGTAAATGGGGAAGCTGTTAGAGGGCTTTGAACAAAAATGTGACATGCTATGACTTATGTTTTGAAAGATCACTCTAGCTGACATTTTCAGATGGGGTGAGAGCGGAAGCCAGTTAGGTGGCTACAGCTAAACCAGGCCAGGAACCATGGCTTGAGCCAGAGTGGTAGTAGTAGTGTTGTAGGAAGATGCCAGATTCTGGTTATATTTAGAACATGGAGTCTTCTAATCACAGGGTTTGGTAATGGGTTGGAAGTGGATTTGAGAGAGATGGAGAAGCATCAAGGATGACTCCGAAGACCTGAGCGTGTCATTAACTGGGCTGAGAACATTAGGGGATGAACGGGTTTAGTGGGGACAGGTGAGGTGGAGATCAGGATGGTGGTTTTATGTATGTTAAGGTTGAGATGTCTGTTACTCCTTTAAGAGGTAACACTGAGTGAGTAGCCAATTGGATATATGAGTCTAGAATTCAGGGGAGAGGTCCAGGCTATGGGTATAAATTTGGAGTCATCTGCATATGTCTGTATTAGCAGTACTGATGAAATGACTAAAGATATAAATTTAGACACAAAAGAGAAGAGATCCAAGGACGAATTTCTGAGGCACTCCAACATTAAGATGTTGGTAAGATAAAAAGGAACCAGCTAAGGAAACTTCACAGGAGAGGCCGGTGAGGTAGGAATAAAGTCAGCAGTGACTTCTGTCCTTGAATTTACTGACAATAGCAAGTCAGGCAGGAGCAAGTGATCAACTGTGTCAAATATTGCTGATAGGTCAAGTAAGATGAGGATTGAGAATTGACATTAGAATTAGCAACATAGAGTTCACTTGAGGGGAGCAGTTTCAGGGGAATTGTGGGGCAGAAAACTTTGGAGTGAGTTAAAGAGAGAGAATGAGATGAGTTGTATATCAGAGATTATAGACACCAGTGGAAATCACCAATATTATCATAACATATTACAGTATTGCAGCTAACTTTAAAGAGGCTTCATGTTCTTCCTTTTTTAAAATGATGGCAGTTACCAGACCTGATGCAAGATCTTGCTATTGAACATTTTATAAAGTCACACATGTATTACTGTATCACCAATTTATGTTTCTAATACTGTGATAACTGTCAATAAAATTGAATTAATTTTAATCCTTTTTTTATGCATTTGAAAGCATTGTTCTGAGGGTCCAGAACAATGCTAGTAGTCACTAGCACAAAAGCTGAAGAACCACCCCTGTTTTAGGGTCACTATCAAGATTTCTATAGATCTTTTCCTTCTCCTTTTACCCTTTACCAACACTGCCCATATTCCTATCCCACCACTCCCCCTTTTCTAATGACACCCACAAAGTGTAATTTTAAAAAGTTTTCTATTTACCACAGATCCTACACTACCCTATTCCATATTTCCCCCTTAAAACTTTGCTTTGGAATATTATACTATGAAGTGATGCTTGCAAAGTGAAATGAATCTTTCAATAATTTTCAGGATGTCACATATAGAATATGTTCATAATATCTTGATTCAGTTAAATGCCTTGTGTTTCTCTCTCTTTTCTCTTATAGGCATTTATGAATGATTAAATTGTATTTTCATGCTACATATTATCTTAGAAAAGATAATTCCAACTAGCAATTAGTGCTATGCCCTAAAACTTTTTGAAGTTCATAACTACTTCTGTTTTCGCTGTAGGCTTTCGAATGAGGCAGATTGAAAAATCCAGTCAGACTTAGCTGGTATTTTCTCTACAACGTCTGGTATTTTCTCTACAACGTCTGGTCTGTGAGCTAAATCTGTAGTGAAGCTTATATATCAAAATGGAGCTGACTGGGAAGTGACGTAGAAATGCAGAAATGCCCCATGATTTTTGAAGACGATTGGAAATAATTTTTTATGTTAATGTAATAGAACTAAAAATGAGCTGCTATATTTTAAATTTTAAACATTTTCATTATGAAAATGACTTTATTGTAATCAGTTTACTAAAAAGTAAAGTTAACTGCAGAGATAAGGCTGAGAGCTTGAGGAGAGCAAGGAATGTATTTAGGGTATCTGCTAGAGGTGAATAAAAAGCTTTTCAAATAGCTACGAGGGTCAACTCATGAAGCCTACATACCTGGCTTGATGAGACTTAGGAAAGGAAATAAGTATAAACTCAGCATAGACTAGCCTTGAGATGATGCCAACCCATGCTGGGAAACTTGGACATAGGGATGTAGGTGTGGAGAGTTTATCCAATATTGAGGACTTGCGAAATGGCTTTCGTAGAAGATAGGGCCAAGAAAGGTAGCAGTTTGGGAGTATCAGCGAAGTGTCTCACTCTTGAGTTTCAGGCTGGATAGAGAGAAAAGTGAAACTAGGAAAAGAAAAATGGGCAAATAAATTAGGAAGGGCTCAAGATGTCAGAGAGAATGAGGGTGAAGTTCAGTTACATTGAGAGTAGAAGACATGGAATGGGGGGAATTAGGACACATAAGATTGTAGAGTGTTAAACCTGTAAGTAGCTTCAGAAATCACCTCCTTTACCACTTCATTTTCCAGATGATTCAGAGAGGTTAAGTCTCTTTCCAATATTGCAAACAACCAGGGGTAGAGTTCTTAGATCTCAGGGGACTGGACTCTCAATCTTTCCATGCTTTTTGTTCTCCTGATTCAGTTGCCCTGAAAGTGGAAAGAATGATAATCCTGACTCCTCTTAATAAAATAAATGAATTTAAGAAAGGTTTCATTATCTCCATTTAGCATGAAGATTGAAACAGGAATAAAAATAGAAATGCTATCTTGGTTTCTAGCTAGAGAGTTCCCTGAGTATCAATCCAGGCAGCTGTTGGTTGCTCTGGAAGTTTTCTCTGAGAATGCCATCATTATCACTGAAGATTTGGAAAAAGGAAATTCTACAGAGAGGAAGAAGTTTTGGAAAGAATAAAAGGTCATCAGAGAGATAGATCTACTGCATTAGGACACTGAGCCAACTTCTGCTGTAAGCCTTTTCCCTGAGTCTGTGGGTGTAATAGCAGCAGGCTGAACACAACAATTATGATTTTTTCAGTGTCTGCCCTGTGGACACCAGTGCTTAGCAGGACCTTTGCAGTAGTGCTGTGTGTGATTAAGACAGGAGGGTCTGTTGAAAGGCTATAGGGAAGAGATCATTCATTTTTACTGTATTTTCTTACCCTGAACAGAAGTATAGCTACTAGGACCAGTTAAATGATATCTGGCCTATAAAGGGTGCTTTCAAGAACCTCTCACTTCTTCACTAATATATCCTGAGCCTCAAATCTTCGTTCTCCGTATCTTAATTTCCTTTGTTTGAGCACCCATGTTTGAAGGATCTCACAAAGGAAGAGTGTAAGAATCACAATTATGGTAATTTACCCCAGGGGTAGTAGGATAGAGAGGGTTTCTTTGTCAAATTTGGCTCTTGTGCTAGAATTTTAACATGTGTTATTGGCTGTGGGGATTATGTTCTGGTTCCGGCCGAGTGAAAGCTTGCTTTGCTTTTGTTTTCTGAAAGTATTTAATAAAATGGCAGGATTTGCTTACTTGCTTATTGAATTCTTTTGCCTGGGAAACGTGCAAATTCTGAACCCAGCTGCGCATTTGTGACAAAGAGATAGCTAATAATCTAAGCTATATGCTACTTTTTTAAAAAGCTTTTCAAATTTTTCTACAAGGGCAGAACTATCGTACACAAAGTTAAGCCTTTTAGAGACTGGGTTTAAATCTGCTTTCTATTAATAGCTTTCAGAAGCTTTTCTAAATAACCTTGAGGCACAGACAGTTTTTCTTGCAAGAAAGCAGGTGGAGGAAAAAAGATCTATGGTTTGTTAAACAATGAAAGCTAAGTTGCTAAATCTACCTGTTTCCAATAGATCAGTTGGGCCAATTAGAACATTTCTTCATTTCTCTTTTATTCAATCTTCTCAAATGATATAGGAGGTAGAATAAACTTCGGAGATTAATTTTCTAGAAGATAGTACTGCAGGCCAACAAGGACAAAGGATCAGAATTGCAGAGCCTGTGTGCCCAGGAACTGCTGTTTGCCCCTCCAGGCTGAAGCTGCCTCCCTCTTCACCGTGCTCCAGGCCCCAGATTCTAAATTTTATGAAACGCTTCAGAGGATCCCTGCCTCTCGCATCTTCTGGTTGTGTTTAGCCACATGTAGGTGTCACAAACACAAGTCCAGACAGCAGAAGGAGAGAAAGGGTGGGATTCCTATTTTTAATACCATAGACTGGGTGGCTTATACATAACAGAAAGTTATTTCTCACCGTTTTGGAAGGTGGGAAGTCCAATATCAGGGGGCCAGTATGATCCTGTTCTGATGAAGGCCCTCTCCCTGGTTCATAGCCCATGCCTTGTGTGTCCTCACACGGTAGAAGGAGCCAGGGATCTCTGTGGGTCTCTTTGACAAAGCACTAATCCCATGGAACCCTGGCCCTTAAATACCTCTTAGAGGCCCCACCCCCAATACCATCATTTTGGGGATTAGGATTTCAGCATATGGATTTGGGGGGGCTGCAAACATTCAGACCTTTGGACTCACTCCTTGTGTAACTTAGTAGTGGCTGCAGTCCTGGTGGCCATCTCCTATAGGCACATTTTTCAGCAGTTCCAGCAACTTTTATTTTTCCTTGTCCTTCTGCCATAGCGTGGTAATGACATCCTGCTGTTGCTGTCCCCAGGTGTCTCAACATCCTTGTTGGTTCCCTGTATTCTGCTAATACCTTTGCAAAAGTTTGCTCCATTAACTCTGTTGAGTCATCGCTTTTGAGTGTGTCATCTATTTCCGGCCAGAATCTAGACTGATAAGCACTCTGATAAGAGGTACCCTTGTACCTCTGATAAGCACTAAGGGCTAGGACCAGGTCTCTTTACCTTGTTCCAATATCCTTTCCACTTTCCCTGGGTGAAAAAACTTGCCATCTCCTTCCTTCAGGGTCAAACCTACATTTGTACAACTTCTGGATCTACTTCTTCCAAAGTGTTTCTTCTTGTGTCTCATTTCTACTCTGGAAGTAATATATTCTCTTGTTTTAATGAATGAGCAAATAGCAAATTTAATATACAATGTTAATGAAAGGTTACATCTCACTTCTTTTTATCCACTTGGTGCAGCCAGATTGGGGTGGTGAGGGGACCCTGGATAAAGTGGGGCATCTGTTGACCATAAAAGGAAACATTAAACCAAAGTCTCCACAAAAGCTGATGGATAAGATCTTCCTGTTTGTTCTCTGTTGCTCCTCAGGAGATGGTGTGTCAGGAAATGTGTGATTGATACATGTCACGAATTTCATCTCCACAGCTAGGTTGCATTATGCCTTTTCCCCACTTTTCCCTTTCTAATGATCCCCCACTTCCCCTTGCTTTTACTACCACTTCTTTTTCTGAGGCAAAGCCATTGGGGTCTCTGATGCCTCTCACTTACTAAACCATTTCCTGAAAAAAAATGCAAACTCCCTTCATCCTGTAAGAGGGTAGGACCCTCCACTTGGTCTCCTAAGGGTTGGGAGTAAACAGGACAGTGGTTACTGTTGAGCCTGTTGCGGGATCGGTTCTCAGGCTTCTCTTGGAGTGTGATTTATAGTGGCTGAATTCAGTCAAAGGCAATTAAGCACCCACTTTGGAAAAATACAGATGCATCTATTTTAAAAACAGCCTGGGTGCTGAGATTTCCTCTGCATGGGTGGAGAGCAACAGATAAAAATGATAAGAAGCGTTACTTTCTCCCTGAAATGATAGCACTATGCCTTGACTTTTTGCAGAGAACATTTTATTGGAGGGAAACTGACAACTCTTATCAGCTGCCTGCAAGGCTTGCCTCCTTCTTGCTAAGGAGTGGAACAATGTAATTGTTGTTTATTGCCTGGATGATTTGCAAAGATTCTCAGCTCAAACTCTGCAAGCCAAGAGTTGCTAAATCTGGAGATTTAGTTAGTTCTGGGTATCTAATGGTTTTCTGGAGTCCATACTGCTAACAAGAAGCAGGCAGTCCCTACTCATTCTTTAAGACTCAATTTAACCATCACTGCCACTGTGAAGACCCCACTCTGCTTCCAGAACACTCTCTGTCAGTGGTTTTCAAACCTTGGCAGGCTTTGGAACTATCTAGTCGGCTTTGCTTATTAAAACAGAGTTCCAGACTCAGCCCCAGCATTTCGTGATGCAGTAAGTCTGAAGTGGGACCGAAGAATGTGTATTGCTAAGAAGTTCCCAGGTGGTGCTGATTGCTGCTGGTCCTCTGTTCCATATAAACCTGTGTCGTGGCACTAACCACATATTGTCATTCTTCATGACTCTGACTACATTGCTGATCATTCAAACTATAGGATGTATCTCTTCCCTAGTCACCTTCCACACACCTACTGCCCCACCCCAATGCACACACATATTATCGAACGAATGAATGAGTGAATATGCTTTCTAGGAGGCTTTCTTGAAATTACAAGAAAATGTAGTGCTAATTCTACTAAGTCCTTTCTACTCCGTGTACCTGGTATTATCATTACTTTAGGACTGACCATCCTACGGTTAGGTGTACAAGACAGCCACTGGCCTATACACTGCTCTTGTATACATTAGAAAAAGGGGGACTCTATGGGCAGACGCAGCTCGCCACATGCGGGAAGTAAAAAAGGCCAGCAAGTAAGAAAGTGTTTCTTCCTCCAGTTGTCAAGCACATTGGTAAAGTATGCAAAATGTAAAACCAAATGCCAGGACTCTGGGCTTATACAGCGTTCTTTCTATTCTTGGCAGCCTCTGCAAAATTCTTTGGAATGCTCTCTAAGTTAGACCTGAGAACCCTTTTCCTGCAGGGTATAAAATGGTTTTCTGGAGTCCATAGGGCAGTCCGTGTGACTGCCCTATGACCAGAATTACCAAACTTCGCCTGAGCAAATAGAAAATGCCCTGTTGTGGTTTTGCTAGAGAGACCCTTCAATCAGACCTCGCTGGTGGAGGTGAGGCACCATTGGTTCCAAGATTTGAAATCCTTCATCATCTGTGGGGGCAGGTGATGCTCATATCAGTAGCTAAGAAAGTCTTGTAACCTGGGATTTTCAAATTGCACAAGGGGAAGAATAATAGAAACTAAACTACAACTGGTGACAGAGCCCAGGTGAGCTGCCTAAGTCTTGCTCTTAGAGACCATAATTCCCATAGGTTAGTCGATTATCTATCCATCCATCCATCCATCCAGTCATTCATCTATACATCTATCCATCCATCCATTTATCCATCAATGTTTACTTGGTGTTGACTCTATGTCAAGTTTTATAAGAGGCAATGAGCAATCCTGGAAGGAACATGGGCTTTGGAGCCAGACCTGTTTCTAAAATCTGGCTCCCCAACTTCTTAGGTGCATGACCTTATGCAAGATGATTAACTTACTGAGATGGCATCTTCATCTGGGAAATAGGGATGATTTTATCACCCATGTTATGGGGTGATTGTGAGGAAATATACTGTGTATCTGTATAGTACCTACTGGGCTTGACAGATATTGAATAATTAATAATCAATAGGTATTATCTAGAGGCATGATACAATGATGCCACAAAGTAATCATTTTTTTCTTATTCTATATTGATGATTTATGTACATAACATTTATTTTTCTGTCTTCTGTAGCACAGGACAGAATAAAATCAATCTTTTCAATGAAACAACACTCGGGAGGATTACAAAAGACCAAAGACATTTAGAAAGAGTTTCTTACTTTTCAGAGGTTAGCAGAAGTGTGTGTATTTATTTTTTGTTTCCCGTGTATTATACAATGAGAAATTTGGAAAGACTTTATAAAACTATGTACGTTATTGTGCTCTAATTTTTTCCAAAGCACATTTACATCTGTTATCTTGATACTTTTCCTAACTGATATCAGAGCTTATTACTCCCATTTTAGATATAAGAAAGTTAGACATAATTACATTGTAAGCCAATGGCAGTGCTTAGGCTAGAATTCATGACTTCTGATTTCTAGTCCAGTAGCTTCTCTACTCTAAAACAAAAACCTTTATTAATCAGTCCCTGTGGAAAGACCTTCAGCAATTTAAAAGTTAAAAAAAACAGAATAGAAACAAAAAGTAGCAGTTGAATTTGCCATGTGAATGTCTACCTGGGCTGTGATAGTTTCTCAGGAAATCAGTTAACATCTTTTAGGTCTGCTAACACATGGTAAATTTATATGGAATGTATAGTAAACTCTTTGTGAAGGAACACTTCTGTTCCCATTCAACAGGTAAAAGGCCTTTGAGGAAACAGATTCAGAGAAGTTAACTTACTAGGCCAAGATAACATAGCGGTAAGTACTGATAGTATGCACATTAGGATAGCAATCCAAATTTGTCCTTCTGTTTACAAGTTGATACAAGTTTAACTGGAGCCAAGTTTATGTATTTATGTTCACCGATTGACCATACATTTTGCACCAAGGGGTGAGCATTAACACTGTAATCTATATGAATGATACCTTGTAGGATTGTGCAGCGCACAACCTGCTCTCCCGTATGTGGTAGCCTTGCCTTTCACTAAATGTTGTCACTTTTTTAGCTGTTTCTATGTTATCTTTTCCCCTCTTCAGTCACTGAGGAGACCTACAAAAAGAACCCATGATGCAGCAACCTTGATTTTAATATTAGTTTAAATAGACATAAGGCAAATTTAGGATAAAATGCAAATCATTGTTTACAAAATAATTCATATTTGTCTAGCTGCCAAAGAATGTGTGGTTATGCCTGATTCATAAAATCCAGTACTGAAATATACTAAAAAAAATCCATATTTTTCAAGTTTAATGCTGGAAATACTTTATTTTATTTATTATTTTTTTGGCCATGCTGTGTGGCTTGTGGGATCTTAGTTCCCCAACCATGGATTGAACCCAGGCCCTCAGCAGTGAGAGTGCAGAGTCCTAACCACTGGACTGTCAGGGAATTCCTTGGAAATTTTTTATTTTAAATAAAAGCTTTATGTCTCGGTGAAGCTTGAATTATTGAATATCAGATGCTTCCATTCTATTGTTGACCACCATTTTAAGTTAGGAATTGTAATGTATATATGCAGAGAGGAAATAAAGCTAATACTTAATGAGCACTTACTGTGTGCCAATTTTGTTATAATCATTTATATCTGTAAACTTCTGTAATATTCTTAACAGCTTTCTGAGGTGAGCTCTAGCATTATTTTGATTCTATAGCAGAGGAAATGGAGGCTCAGAGTTGTTGTTTATCCAAGGTCACACAGCTCTTCTGGCTGAGATTTGGACCCATGGATCTGTCTCTGGACCCTGTGCTCCTAATAACTATATTAATCAGAGGCTACAAACACCTTTGGCTAACTTAAAAAAAAAAAAACTTACACGGACTAATATTATCTTAGGAAGACATGCTACCAGTCATAAAACATGCCAGAAATACAATTTAGGTGATACCTATTTGAAGATTCCAAGATGGAATTAAGTAGGAAACAGATACAACTCTCTGAGTAGTATTTTTAATTTATTATTTTTATGAGGTAATGTGTCTTTGATGCTTAAATCTGTCATTAAAACAATCTGATTCATAACTAACTATGGTGTTTCAGTAAGACTTTTAAGAAAAGAGTCATTCTGGAAAAAACAGGATGTATGACTTACTCTTGGGAAAGTATAGAAAAAAATACAATGCAATCATCACATTTGATCACAATATGTAAAATCTTAAAATAAACCTCCTTGACTCATGTATTTGTTTCAGCTCTCTCATTTCAGAAGATTGGCAGTGAGCCTTTAGTAGGGAAGATTTTGTTTTTAATAATGTGGATTGTTGACAGGAGCACATTCAAAAACAATTAGTGATTTCCCTCTTCAAGACAATTACTCCCCTGTGATATTGGAAATTATATCCTGGATTGATTTGTGTGTTGCTCACAGAAAAGTTAGAACTTGAGAGACCTAGATTATTAGTGTCTCAGAGAAATGTACTGGGTCAAGTCTGTATTTAAGATAACTGAGGACAGACATGAATAAGAATCTCCTTTAGCTTTTGCTGATTGGTTTCTTTCTATACTTGGAGTTGTCTCGCTCTTTTCTTTTTCTTTTTTTTGCATTTAAAATTATTTTAAGTTTTTAATTGAAGTACAGTTGATGTACACTATTATATAAGATACAGGTATACAATATAATGATTCACAATTTTTAAAGGTTATACTTCATTTATAGTTATTATAAAATATTGGCTATATTTCCCATATTGTACAGTATATCCTTATAGCTTATTTTATACATAATAGTTTGTACCTTTTAAATCTCTACCCCTATAGTGCCCTTTCCCCCTTCCCTCTCCCCACTAGAAACTACTAATTTGTTCTCTATATCTGTGAGTCTGCTTCTTTCTTGTTATATTCAGTAGTTTGTTGTATTTTTTAGATTCCACACATGAGTGATATCATACAGTATTTGTCTTTCTCTGTCTAACTGACTTCACTTAGTATAATGCCTTCCAAGTCCATCCATGGTGTGGCAAATGGCAAAATTTCATTCTTTTTTATGGCTGAGTAATATTCCATTGTATGTATGTACCACATCTTCTTTATCTTCTGTTGATGGACACTTAAGTTGCTTCCATATCTTGGCAATTGAAAATAATGCTGCTATGAACATTGGGGTTCATGTATCTTTTTGAATTAGTGTTTTTGTTTCTTTCAGATGTATACCCAGGAGTGGAATTGCTGGGTCATATGATAGTTCTATTTTTAGTTTTTTATAGAAGCCTCCATACTGTTTTCCACAGTGTCTGCACCAATTTACATTCCCATGAACAGAGTAAAGGGGAATCCTTGTATATTGTTGGTGAAGTTGCTTCTTAGTGGGCTCTATTTTCTCCAGTGGACGGTAAGGAAGTTAACTGGGAATTATAATAATGATTCCAGGCTTTTGAAAACTACTTGAAGTTCTTCTGTAGAGGCATTTCAAAGGATACTCTGCATTCTGAATGTCTGTCTTGCTCTTTTGCTGGCTATTGGCTCTAAGTTAGCTAACTGGAAAAGAACTTGTTTTTGTATCAGGCTTCCCAGAAAATTGTTGAAATTATACAATCGGTTATAATCTGGGACAATTTAAAAAATATTTAACAACCAGTAGGACATAAGTATTGACTAAGCAGAAGAGTCCCTGGCTGTAAACAGTGGGTACACCCATAGTGATTGCCACTCCAATTACAAATGAAAATGGACTTATGGGAAGGTCCTGAATTCCTCTGACAGTGGCAATGTCAACTTCGAATTAATTGACTTATCCATTCATTATGGCCTATTATTGCATAAGCCGTCAATCACAAGTACACACATACACAGAGTTACTTTTTTTCCGTTACTTATAAAATCTAAATTAGACCACTTCAATTAATCAAGCTAATCTTGTAAAATTTTTCTGCTTATCTCCACACTTGGACCTGCTTCCCTGCCTTTTTTCCCCATCCATTCTTTTTTTATTCATCCCTTTTTCAAAACACTTCAGGAAAGCCTGCATACTTTTCCTGTGTTTATACTATATAATCTTATATTATCTTAACATACTGGTAAATTCACCTTGTAGTATATCATTACAATTATTAAAATATCATTGTTTTCACATCATTTCATATGAATACATCTTCTCCATTTGATTTTATGCTTATGTTTTGGTATCTTCAGTATCTATCACAAGTCTTTATAAGAAGCCATTTAATAAATGTTTATTAATTGATTGCTAGTGAGTGAATAACTATTGACTGAGATCACTTGTATCACAGAGCAGAATATCTCTTTTCTATGACTTTAAATGGCTGTATTATACATCAGTTGTTTAACTTCGGTATCACCAGCATCTAGCCTGGCTTAGAATGCATTTTTGATTTGATGCATACATAAATGTCTTACGATCTGTGTATAAACTGACCATTTTAAAACAGAGAACAGTCATTAGACAGTTCATATCTCAGTCAAAGGAAACTCAGAGATTTCATAACGGTGTCCTTTCAGAATCAGAGAGCTGAGCTCAACCACAACCAAGAGGAATACCTGTTTCAGTTTATTTCCTTGCCATGAGCTTCCGACGGTTCATAACCGTTTTCTGTTTTAGCTACAGGAGCAGCTGAATGCCTTAGCCAGGAGAGGAATGTTCAATGTACAGAACTCCCCATACTGGAAAAAAACTTCCTTTTGTATTGGTGCTCTGTCATGGTTGTCTTCCATTAAGTAACCCTTACAAAGACAAACAAAACAAGCAAAATAATCTAAAACAAAACACAGCAAAGCAGATTAGAGGCAGCAGGGTAGAGTAGAAGAAAGGAAGAAATCATGGATTTGGTTTCAAGGCCTTTGACTGCCAAAGCTTTACTCGGTCATCCTGGACAAGTACTAACCTCTCTGGACCTTGCTGTCATCAAATGGAAAACAAAAGGGTATACCCTGAATCATCTTCAAGACCCCTTGTAGTCTAAAAAAAGGATTTACTTTGTGGATGCTACAGATGTGTTGCTTATGTCTTTTCTCTCTGAAGACTTGATTGTACCTCCTCATGAGCTGTGGAAATGGGGTATGTCTTAGCTTGAGTACAAAAGTGGCATCTGTCCCTTTTCAGACCTTCAGAACTCTTGTGTGCATCTGGGAAGCTTGGTCCCCTGCATAGTTTCAATTACAATGAGTATTCTTTTCATTTTGAATCTTAGCAAAGACTTCTGCCGCTGTATGACTGTGTGACAGTTGCTGTGCACCCCTCCAGTGGCAGCTGAAATGATTTCTGCACCTGTCTTGTGCTTAAAAATATTGGGGGGAGGAAATAGCCTCAACATGCTGGAAAATATTGACTCATTTCCCACATTACGCTTAGCTGCTGTAAGTCACGGATTTGGGATGAGAAGCAAGCCAGCCAATTCATTAAGGGCACTGACTGCTTCCCTGATGTATGTTCTGTTTATCTAAATGGCCCTGGGATGGGTCCAGGTTCACTGTCATTTGAGACTGGGCTTGGAGATGGGACCTCTGAAAAATGTAAACAGCTTAGTCAGACCAGGTGAGATGAGCCCATCTCTTAATCCCTCTCCCGCCACTCCTCTAGATTGCTTTCAAGTTTAGTGTTACATGTTTCCCATGATAAGCTACATATTCTAAATAAAGCTTCAAGTAATCCAATTTTCTTTTTAAGAAAAAAAAAACATTTAAGGATTAGTAAAAATGAATAAAAGGCAATAAAATAGAATAGTTAAGAACTTGGATTCAGGAATAAGAAAGACTTGAGTTTAAATTCCATTTCCTGTCCTTAGAAGTAGTAGTTTCCAGTAACACTAGAAGCACTAGTAGAAACAAAACAGAAACTGATCTTGAGCTTATGACTTTAAGTTTGTATGTTTCAGTTTCCCTATCTTGGAATATGAGTAAACAGTGCTTATCTCACGGGGTTGCTGTAGGAATTAAATATGTAAGGGAAGCATTTAGCATAGTACCTCATAGTAAGCCTTTCAAAAGAGGTAGTTTTGTGTTTTTGTACTTTTTTTGAAAGCAAATATGGAAAAAGCTGACAGTGTCTTGTGGTGAATACTATGTAGCAGAGCAAAATGACTTGTATAGAAATAAGCATCCCATCTATTCAGAGGGAAGTTAGCATTCAGAGAGTTTATTGTTCAGGGACTATAAGTACCCAGATAGACAAATCAGGATTCAAATTCTAGCTCTTTGTGATTACACTTCGATTTCTTTCCTGTAAGATGGGTTAATAGCCAACTTACTGCACCATGCAAAATCTCTGAAAGCTCCTTCCATGCCCATCATTCAGAGCCCTCCCACGTTGCAGCTCAATATATGTTTTGTATGTGGCAATTAAGGCTGCTTATAATTCAAGAACGATTTTATAATTTATAGGATGACACTTTTATATTTCTGATGCTTCTTTTGCTATGTAGGGTCATTCACATAACTGTAAATGGTAAACATTTGTTGAAAATATATGAAATATATGAAGTGTAATGTTTTATGGTATGAACTGTGTCCCAAACCTCTTATGAATATTTTTGCAAGGGTAAGGGAATAAGAATCTATTGTTTAACATACTAGAGTTTCAGCACGACTCCCACAAGTGTGACATTCATTTATTCACACATTAGTTCACTAAAGACATTTATTAAGCATATACTATATCTTAAATCCTGCCTTAAGCATGTTTGGAATACGAAAACAAACAAACAAACAAAAAACCCATGTAAGACATGTTTCCTCCCTGTTAAATTTCCCTGTAAGGAAGATAATATATCTTAGACATAACTAAATATAACACAAGTTAGAAAATAATAATGGCTATAGAAGTAAATAATTGTAATAGCAATAATAATAATGTACAATTGAAGTTGAGGGAGAAAGAAAAATACTTCCAGCTATAATAATCAGAAAATATTGATAGTTCATGAAAGAGTTGATTTTGGTCATAAAATATAAGATGAATTTGGCAAAAAAGGAATGTTCCAAGGAGAAGAAAAATGTAAAGAAATTAGTGGTGGGCTTTGAGGGAGATGCTCAAAGAATGGTAAGTTGTGGTTTTATTGGAGCGCAGTGGTACAAGGGTAATTGCACGAGAGAAGCTGAAAGAGTAGGTTGAGCCCAGATTGAGACCAGTCCTGGGGAGGTGTTAGAACTTTCTGAGCTGTGATGTGACAAGTTCACTATGCAATGTCTGGTTTGGGGGCCTGGATTCTGAACCACTCAGAAATCTAGTAAAATGCTTTTCCATTTCATAGTTTCAGTATCCATTCCTCTCTGCACACATTGTTAGAATCACACAGTATTTGAGAGAGAGAGATCTTTTTACGTGCATGTTGGGCATGCAGACCTTGTCAAATTGGAGGCTGCCAGGGTCCAGCAAGCCTGCTGGATGTTCATTTTTGTACATTATGAGCATTTGATGTTCATTTTTGTACATTCTGAGCATTTAAAATATACACAGTGGTACTCCAGTCATGTTTAATTCTATAGTCACTGCTGAACAACAGCAACAAAAAATTTAACCTAATAGGTCCTAATTTTTATATTGGATTTAGTAATTTTTAAAGGGAATGTTTACCATGGTATCTTCAGGAATGATAGTTTCTAAACAAATTTATTTTGAATTTGGCAAAATATACTGGAATAAATAAAAATTACTTAAATATGACTATTCTGTTATATTACTGAGTGGCACCATTGAAAACCTTAGAAATATCATCAATATATATTATAATTTTTGCTAATCTCACACAATCTCTGATAATAAATTTGTATTTTTGCAAGGCAATATGCTTTTTTTCTAGAGTGTCATAATCAAATAGCTTTAACAGAAAAGAAAAAAAAGCCACAATTTTAATTTATCTGAACTGGAATTATTTCTTTGATCTAAAAATTAATACAGGAATTAAGAGATCCACATTTGACATCTTCTCCTCCCCATTTCACAGAAAACATTTCACTGGGATATGTCCTAGACCATTTTGTGGTATGATTTATAGATTATCACTTAGTTTCTGGGAATCGCTTTACTTAATTTAAATAGTGGGATCCTAGCAATGCAGGGAGTAAATAACAGATTGTCGTTTAATATTTTCAATGTTGTCAGTTTGGGTGATTGCTTCTGTGGATAACTAGTCAAGGGTAGAACACCCCCCGTCCTTGTGGTATTATTCCTGTAGATATAAATATTAGAAAGAAAATGAGCTGTGCTGTATCTTATGGTTAAGCTCCATAAATCAATGACTCAAATAAATAATGCATTCATCAAATCTTCCCAAGTAGAGCTCGGAGAGCCTTGAAAATAAGAATGGACTGGTAGTTGCAAAATATCACATATAGTAACAGTTCCACTCTTGGAAACTCAGCTCCGTGTTTTCTCACAAGTACATTTATCTTTTATTCTGTTCTTGATCTACATTTTTCCTAGACATTCTCTCATTCTTGCCCACTTCACTTGATGGCAAATACCTTCAGTCAATGCATTCAGTAAAGCTTTATAAAAACCTATGTTGCGTAAGGCACGATGCCATCCAGTGCCTCAGAAATCAGTTCCTGCATTCTTTCTGATCACAGCCACCCAATGGGACGTAACTTAAAAATCGCTGGAAGAGCCCTCTGCCTAAAATATACATCCCTCAGTTGTCCAGCTTGGTCTAATGTCAGGGACTGAAAATTTTTTCTTAAGGGATAGCGTATTTCATCAAATTAATCTCTGTTCTTCCTAAATTCATCAGCGTTTTAAAAAAATTAAAGACATTTAAAAAGAGAACATAAGAAAAAGATGAAACCAAGGGTGAGGAAGGTAAACCAAAAAGACGAGTTATAAATTTCTTAACATTTGTTAGAAGTGTTTGTCCCTTATTTTTTGGTATTTTTAGCAGGAGAGAGGTGGGGGAAGTGCAGGGGATGGCATTGGCAAGATCAGTTGCATGAATAGCAATGTATTTTAAAATAAAGTTAATTAGAAGAAGTAGAAGTAGTCTCCCTTCCCCCATGGACTCTCATAAAGAGAACACTGTGTGATGTAGTGAAATAATAGTTTCAGTAATGTTCTAATAGTAAAAACAGCATCAAATGCCACCAATCTGTTTCTTAGAGTCCTTCAGTGTAAAGGAACCTTATAGCACAAGTCAATAACTGCAGCTCTACCAGAGACCCCGTTAGAGAGTAATCGGAGAGTAACTGAGCCTCTGCATCACAGCACTGTCCTGGGGCCATACCTCAGAGAGCTAAGGATTTAGGCATTAACACCTTGGTGTGAAGTAGTTTACCCAATTGTTTTTTTATACAGCTGCTAGAGTAGGGCAGGGTTTCTGGGAGCTGAAGGACAGGGACAGAGGGTTTTGCTGGTAAGGATAGCTGAGTAGGGGATTCAGGGCTGAAAACAAGGGCTACTGAAAAAAATGGTTATCTCAGTGTGCTCCTTAGACCTGGTTCTCTCCATGACCAGATTTTAAAAGTGCAAAATAATTTGAGATTGCATTATATTTACTGATGCAAAAAGAAAAGAGACAGGAGGACATTATTCACTAGCAATTCTTGAGTCTCCCATGAAGTTCATCAAGGACTTCCCAGTACAGGGATCCTTGGCCATTCTTTGAATAAAAGGGTTAAATCTGTGTGTGTATGGGTGAGGGAGGGGTGGAGCGACCACAATTAGAAATCTGTAGATTTACAACGACACTTCATAATATGGATGAATCTCATAAAAGATAATGTCACCAGAAAGAAGCAAGACTCAAAAGAGAGTACATTCTTTATGATTCCATTTATATAAAGTACCAAGCCCGATAAAGCTATCCTAATGCTGTTAGAGTTAACAGTAGTTGTTACCCTTGGAAATAGGGCTAGTGATTGGAGGAACCAGAGGGGCCTTTTGGAGTTCTGGGAATCTTCTATTTCTTGATCTGGTTGCAGAGAACACAGGAGTGCCCAGTATCCATTTGGCTTGGATAACCTTGATAATACGTGCACTTTTCTCTGTGTATATTGTATGTCAACCATAATCTTTGTTTAAGCTAGAGAAATGTCTCCCACATAGTAGAATATTGCCAAACTAGTTATGCCTCTGCCATCCTTTCTCAAATTCCCAGCATGCAGGAGAGAAATTAGTCACTATTTCCAAAGAGCAAGGTAGTTATCATTGGGTTTTCAACTCCTTCCCTTGTTCACTTTCTTTCAGATTTACCCAACAGTTTTTTTTTTTTCCCCTCCGCTGCTGTATTGAGATACGAAACTGCATTTAAATAGCATGTTTAACAGTTGATGCCATTGTCATCAAATAACACCTTATTACACAAAATACCTTGTCATGGGGATTTTTCAGTTCTATGCTTAGTGCTAACTGGAAGCCAATGCCAATACTGAAAAATAAAGGGGTAGGGGATCAGGGTCTAGAAAGGCTTTTTAGGAGTTGTCTGGAAAAAAAAAAAATCAGACTAGGAAAGAACATCTTGAAGGTATGTCATGGAAAGATCCAATATATTAGAATGGTATAGTCAGTTTTTAATTTCAGACAGTAATTTTTTTCTCATATGTGTTAAAGTATAAGAACAAAAGTCTAATAAGATTTTACACTTAAAAGTCATTAACTAACTGATTAACTAAGGAATCCACATAACAGCTGTATGAGGTTTGTGTAAACTATCTACCACTTCACAGATCTTGTGTCATTTAGAAACTATTACAGCTCTTTTCATCTCTGCTCTTTTCAAAAATCTTTAAAAAGAACTAATTATTATCATGTCTCCAGTGAAGGGTACGTATCAAATTTCTCTCCTGAAAAGAGAAAACTCAATGCTTTATGAAGAAGTGACTTTCCAAAACCAGTCAAATAATTAAATGTCTTTCCTGATGAAATGACTCCAAATTTCAAACATCCTTTGCCATCTGTTATGTTTTGTTTGCCTTGAGTAAAAACAAAAATCCACTTGCATGCCTGCATGTAGTAGGTGCTCAATAAATATCCATTGAAATCTTTTATTGTAACTTTTGGATAAATTGCTTTGAATAATTCAACCATTATTTCACAGACTCAATTGAAATTTTTGAAAACATAAATAATATTGTGTTCCTTTTTTCCAAATGCCTAAATTATTTCCCACTAGAAATGAATTAGGTGCTAAGTTATATAGACTATTTTATTTGCTCCAATAGTAATAGCATGTTCCCTTTAGTACTGAGTGTTGGGGGAGATGTGATATGTCCATGTTTGGGGTACAAAAATGAAAAAAAAGAGAGACATACAGACAGACGTTAGAGCAGATTTTAAAGAGACTTCTGAAAGGTAATGGAGTCAGTTCTTCAAGTAATGGTTATGAAAAGGAAATGATGCTGAATTATTAGAAAAGGACAATACTAAGATCAAAAATTTTTTGTTGTGGTTCTAAGCAAAATTGTTACAGAACAAAACTTAATACAACAATTCTATTAATAGAGGGTTTTCAGATTTTTGGTAAGCCCTGTTTGAGTTTGATTTAATGACTTGTTAATTAAGCTCCAGGAATATATATATATATATATATTTTTTTTTTTTTTTTTTTTTTTTTTTTTGCCATACGCGGGCCTCTCACTATTGTGGCCTCTCCCGTTGCGGAGCACAGGCTCCGGACGCGCAGGCTCAGCGGCCATGGCTCACGGGCCCAGCTGCTCCGCGGCATGTGGGATCTTCCCGGACCGGGGCACGAACCCGTGTCCCCTGCATCGGCAGGTGGACTCTCAACCACTGCGCCACCAGGGAAGCCCAAGCTCCAGGAATATTTACTCATTTTCTATAGATTGCAGACTTCTTAATTTATATGGTTAATATGGGAACTTTCACTTTCCCATTCATATCAACTCATTGCATTGTGAAAACACCTCATGAGAGAGATGAGAATAACTTACTACTTGCTGTGCCCACAAACATGTTATCTCAATTTATTCTGGAAATTGTCCTGAGATGTGAAGCACTGTTCCCAGTTTACAGATGAGGAAACTGACACGATGCCATGCTGCTAGTCTGATTCAAAGGCTGTAATATCTCTTCCATACCAGGAAATAAATGTAGTCTTCCGTGAACAGATTTAATTTGAATACCTGCAGGCCACATCTGTCTTGAACTGGTTCTGCAGGTATTCATCTGTGCACACTGATGTACTGATTTAATAAAAACTTAGATATAAAAACCTCTTCTTTTTTTTTCGTTTTTTTTTTTTTTTTTCATTTGTTGGCCCTCTCTTTCACCCATACCCAGCTCACGCGGCTTGAATTCTGGCTGGCACGGTAGTGCAGTCAAGGCTGCAGCTGTTAGCATCCCCTCCTCCCATGCTCATCATGAGTTCTGCAAATGAGCCCTGCAGACTGGTATTGCGTTCTGCAGTTTATGTGACAAACAGCTTTTGTGGCCTTCGATTTTTCATATCACTCATAAATTCTGGCAGCAGACGGGCTGTTTGTCAGATTCACATTCCATACGTTTGAAAGTAAAGAGTTGATGATTTCCGCATTGAAAGTGCAGAAATTTATTTGTATAAGATTTATTTATAAATTTTATTTAAAACTACTTTGAGAGGAACCTAGGATATTCTCTTGGTCCTGCCTAACTGCAAATTATTTCTATCCTTGTGCCATAAATCTTGGTAATACGTCTTTTAAAATGTGCCTGAGAGATGTATTTCGTGTTTAGAGTGCTGGATTTTAGTGAGTCAAATTGTGCTTGGGCAGTATGTTTGCCTCTTCACGTTCTGTGTGACACTGTAGGAAAATGGAGACTTCAGTCATTCAGCTGCAGGCTCTAAGAAAGCCTGTTGTAACTGTGCATTTTAATTAACCGAATCAGCTGAGGAAATGTTGTCCCTCTACTGTGGTGTAGCTGTCTGCCTTGTAACGTACATCCCTGGATAAACAGAGGACTTCTATTTCTTAAACTGCCTTTCCCCCATAGTCTTTAGGAGTGTTGGGCTTTTTCTTTTTTCTTAAATTACAGGTGGAGAAGGTTTAATTAACTCTAAAATGATTCTCCAGGAAACTCAGTTGCATTTTTTACAACACTTTGCACTACAGTATAGTTACTGCAGGATGCGTGTTGTGATTGGAGCACACAGAAACATTTATAAACTTAAATCTGTTTTGTCATATTACCAGAGATGGCATCTGCACTTGGGTACAGTTGAAATACAGTTGAAGATCACATAGTTTGTGTTTTTTTTTTTTAAACTAATCAGTGGGCTACTGTGAACTGAGCCAACAAAATGGGAATAATTTAACCATTGATTATTTCTGCACAACACACTGCTGGATGTTAAAACTGAGTTGAGTATGAGGAGGTAGTTGTGGTTCAAAGAGTTACATGCAAATTTGACCTCTGGAAGTATAATTTGTGAGCCTGGCATTGAAAACTGCTGAATACATCCTGCTGGAAACTTCTTGCCTATGTGATTGGTTATAGGTTAGTTAAGCACTGAGTTCCTTTCATTCAGCTGTTAACCACACAGAATTTCTTGAATCTATAGTAGATTAGTGCCAGTTTCAGAACAGTGGTATTTCATCTTGTCAAACTATATGCCATGGAGCCCAGGGCCCTCTACCTGAGCTAGACCAAGCAGATTCCAATATTGAAGATTAAAAGTAAAACCAGAACTCGACCACTTCTTATGTTTCTTTCTTTTAAATAAGAATGGAAACAAAAATAATTCTTTTTAAAATTAAAGTAACCACTGGGTATATCTTAAGCAAGAGAGATATAGATTAGAGGTAAAAACTGATGCAGTGTTTATAGTAAAACCCTGAAATGGATAACTAAGAGAGGAACTAAGGAACGCAGTCCTTGGAAGATCATTAAAAATACAATTAAATTAGCTTAGAGGTTGAAATAGAAGGTAAGAAAATGGACTGCAAGGTTCTCAAAAACCCTCATAGCTACAAGTTTTATGACTAAATGAAGGTTTCATTTCAATTCTCGTATTATTACATATGTTCCAAAAATGAATCTGCTCCATTGATGGCAAAGATTACCACAGTCCAGAGTCTGAGTGATACCTCCCATTTAAAGGAATACTTGGATATTCTACACATCTGCCCTGCCTTTACAAATCACGATTAAAATGTGACTTAAAAATATATTCAGGGGGGATGTAACTTCTATTTCTGAAATTAAACTACAGTTTACAAAATTATAGTTCTTCATTTATAGAACTAAAAAAAGCTATTGAATACAAATAGATTTTTGACTCCCTTTTAAATCAAATTATTAGACTGTGTCATCTTAATTATTGCTTTTCTAAGAGAAAAAAAAAAAAAAACATTAGTATTTTCCTCTTAACCCAGCCAGTAGGTGCATAGTCAAGTATAGTATAGATTGACTTATCAATAAAGTTGGATAGAGGGAAAAATTGAAAGATATTTTAAGTGGTGATGAGAGAGAGAAAAAAAATTCAGTGAAAAGGAGTAAGAGGATGGACAGAAGGTAGGAAAGGAGAGACCCAGCAAACGGCAGACGCTTCAATCCTCTGTAATCAATTGCGCCTTCTGCAAAATCAGTGTTCAGGAGGTAAACAAGTAATGAGCATTTCTAACTGTCAGCTTCTTAGTATTTGATGTTTGAAACCTTCAGTAGAATAGTTACGTTGAAAATGTATATAATCAGAAAGCCAAAGACCTCTGACTTGGTCTCTGTGCTAGTGTAGGGTAGCCACTTTGGGAAGGGAGGAGAGGCCTGGGAGTGTGTCTAAAGCAGAAGCCTTGTGGCACTAGGCATGGGATGAGAAGATATGAAGCTAAAGAGAAAAGGACCTTTCCCGAGAGGCAGTGAACAAGGAGCAGTCACAGATATATGGCTTTTACAACAAAAGCTGACTACCCAACCTTCGCTGAAATCAAGATGTATTCATTCTTTGAATGAAATATTCTTTCTTTGTCCCACATTTTTTTTAGCTCTTAGTAACTTTAACATGCCAGCTAAAATGGTCATACCCTTGGTTACTGTCAAAGAAAAATTGTTGTTAGATTATTCACAACATAGAAGCAACTTAAATCTGAACATGATTCTTAAAAACCATATTTTGTAAGAATAATTTTTGAAACCAGTTTACTGATAAATGAGAAAACTTTATATGTGAGAAAGTACATATAAAATAAAAACAAAAAAATATACATGCAGACTATATAAATAAAAGGTTGACAGTAGGGCTTCCCTGGTGGTGCAGTGGTTGAGAGTCCGCCTGCCGATGCAGGGGACGCGGGTTCGTGCCCCGGTCCGGGAAGATCCCACATGCCGCGGAGCGGCTGGGCCCGTGAGCCATGGCCGCTGAGCCTGCGCGTCCGGAGCCTGTGCTCCGCAACGGGAGAGGCCACAGCAGTGAGAGGCCCGCGTACCGAAAAAAAAAAAAAAAAAAAACGTTGACAATAACCTTATAATAATTAACAGAAAATCAGTTCAACAGACATCTACTATGAATAAAAGTCTATAACCAGTCACCACTGGATGGAAGAAGAGATGGTCCCTTTCCTCAAAAAGGGTATGAAAACACATTAATAACTCTCACATAAGGCAGCCTGTGATATTGTCTCCAGTAGACATACAAAATATCATGGAAAACAGGGAAGGGCAAGCAAGATTAAGAAGACTTCTAGAATGAGTACAATTTGAGTTGGATCTGTTATAAGAAGACTCAGAGATTGACAGGAGGACTTGGGAGAGGAAAGCCATTTCTCACAAAGGAAATAGCTTGAGCAAAAGCACAGAGGTAGGAAAGCACTTCAGTAACTGGCCAGTGTTAGAGCATGGGGAATAATGTGGAAATAAAGGTAGGGATGTAGTTGGGCTTTGATGGGAGGTTTAGGATTTTGGTCTTATGTACCACATTACTCTTCAGTATTAATCATGTGCCCAGTTGCCCCTGAGCTTATGGCAGTTAAGATTCTATTTCTTGAAAGTCTGCCAGATATCTGTTTGTTATTCCATGTAAAAATAGATAGTGGAATACAGCTATTAAAGCATTCTGTTATACTGAAATTTTTAGCAATTAGAGCTAATAAAGGGAAGGAGAAGGTTACGATTATGTGCCAAGCTTTATACTAAGTGATGTCATCTAAGTCATCTTATTTAATCATCTAGGAACTTTATGAGTATTAAATTAAATAATTAAATTAAATTAAATAATATATGCAATGTGCCAAAACAAAGTACATAAAAATATTCAAGAAATGCTGATTCTTTGCCCTGTTGTGACAATCCTGTGATGATTATATTATTTTACACATTTTTATTTTTAAGATGAAGAAGCTAACACTCAAGATTTTGCAGTTATTAAGTCCCAGAACCAGAATTCAAACTGTTTCATCCTGGTTCCGTAGCCCATGTTTTTTATTATATACAATATTGTCTCTCCGTGGAGAAAAACTAAGGAGAAAGCCTGTGTATAATGGTAATTCACTGAAGAGATTTCTCAAACTATAGTTTACTGAATGAAACATGGATTATTTGTCCTGCCTTGGTTCCTTTGTGAAGGCCCAACTTCATGTTTGAGAAAAATATAGAGGTTTCTATGTAGGATAATTTCAGAGGTGCTTGCAAAGCACTTTTGCCCTCGAAGCATAACCCCTGCTCTCAGTATATGACTTTCTCACCTTTAGCAAAAGGTTTTTACCCCATTTAGGTGTAAGTGTCCTTGGAATCGATAATGATGCTAGTTGAGATCTGGGGATACATATTGGGTAAGAAGTAAGGAACCAAGAGAGCCCTCGGTAGCACTGGATGGAGGAATTTCAGTATGGATAATCCTAAGTGGAGAAAAGGCATGGGAGTGGAGGCAGGGAAGACAGAAGGCACACATCCCAGACTTGACTAGATTGCACTCTAGAGACAAACCCAGTCCGTTTGTCTGATCAATACAATCACAAAACTGATGAATTACCCTGTGACTTTCTGACAGGATCAAAATTTGAGTGGGGAGTCTAGAAAAGCAGGCAAAGTGATACAACAAAAGCATTGGGAAAAGATCTGCAGGCAGAAAACAAAACAAAACAACTAAAAAACAAACAAAAGAAACCTCCGTGTTAGAAGTGGGAAAATGTAAGAAACGTGAAGCTTAAATTTGAGAATATGATGGGAAACGTGGAGGGTAAAACAGATGTCAGGAAAGTGAAATACAGGATGTTCATTATTTAGCATTATTTTTAAGATTAAGAAATAAATAACATGATCTTTAGACTCTATTTTTTTTTTTGTCTATCTTGACCTTTTCTTTTTAATTTATAGCTAGCTTAATGGTTTTGCATTTCAGTGTAAACTAAGACCCCGCACATCTCTGTGTGTTCAACCATAAAAACAACCAAAGTGAAGCCCATAAAAATATGTAGATTTTTACATTTTACTCCTCAGTCCTCCTTGTAAAAGTCCATAGGGCTAAGTGCATGTTGCCTTTTAATGACATAAAATAGGCTGGAGTGAGTGCCACAGGCTGGGAAGATGACTACACTAGCAGATCAGAATTTAACTAGCAGAGGGATATCCTAATGGTAACTTACTAGAAATCATTTCCTAATGGAGCTGGAGGTGTATAATTTGGCTTGAGAAGCCTTGTGTGGGTAGGGTATGAATTATTTTAGGGCAGTCCTATAAAGAGGGACAAGATTTAAGATTAATGGATGAAATTTATCAGAGAACAGAGTCAATATAGGGACTCTGTTCTTATATTTAAAAAAAAAAACTACACATTCCTGGCACATAATAAGTCAAGTACACAAAAATACACAAACACGTAAACAAATATGTGATAAAATGTGAATAATCCTATAGGAAGGACATGGATTCTTTTTTTCCCCTAAGCATCTAAAACATGTCTAGCTTGGTGGAAAACACAGAATACTTATATATATAATATGTCCTGTGCCATATTAAACAGATCTTTAATTATTCCATTTTAATTGTAATTCAGTGATGTTACCTAACCTTCCTTAGGTAACATTATGGTAAATGGCAGTACTCCAACCAAATATTTATACCTTTTAACTTTAAAATTTCATACAAATTGTGCAGAATCCCTTTCATAAATTGATGAAAAACAAGCCAACACTGATCCTAAAGTGTCAAGTTAGTTTTTAAACCTCTTTCACTGTGGTAAGTTATCACAGGTTTATCAGAGACTTTAAAGTCACTCAACTACTTCAAGATCAACATGGTATGTCCTACAAGTTTCCTTTAAACATTCTTGTGAAATGGTGGTTGACCGCATCAAAAATCATGTTCCTTTTTTCAGAGAGTACAGCAGATCAAACTTAATGACAAGAAGCACTTTTTTGTTTTTTTGTTTTTGTTTTTTGCGGTACGCGGGCCTCTCACTGTTGTGGCCTCTCCCGTTGCGGAGCACAGGCTCCGGACGCGCAGGCTCAGCGGCCATGGCTCACGGGCCCAGCCGCTCCGCGGCATGTGGGATCCTCCCGGACCCGGGCACGAACCCGTGTCCCCTGCATCGGCAGGTGGACTCTCAACCACTGCGCCACCAGGGAAGCCCTACATTTTGTTTTATGGTCTAACTTTTTTTATTGAAGATAGGATTCTCCTTTGAGTAAGATGACCAATTGTGTTGATTTATATGAGGCAAGACCTTTTTTGTGTGACATAGGAAGTAGAGAACAACAATTTAAGAGTGGGATAAAAGCATAACTGAAATTTTTTCCTGGGTCAGGGGGAAATGGGAGTCCCTGAAAATAAGGTATAAAGAATTATCAAAAGAGTTATCAATTTGCATTACAACATTTGCTGGATAGGTTAAGAGAGAAGCTCTTTTTCTTTTTTTCTCTTTTTTTTTCAATAAAATGGATTATTATTGCATATGGAGTTTCTGCTATTAGAAAGTACAGTTGCTAAATAGATTCCCTCTGTTTGGTCTTACATTGTGACCCAGATAGTTTTGTTCTCTCTGTGTTCCTGAAATTCTCCTCACATGTTCAGGAGACCTAACTCAAGAACATATAACAATAATCCTACGAAGGTAAAGCAGAATAAAATTAAAAAATGCTTTTTCCACTGAAAAACCATCATCCTCTCTCTGTTCTCAAGAGATTTCATAGGAACTCAGCTATCAAAGAGGATGGTTTTCTACTTAAATTATAAGAATTTTGGAAATACGTCTGCTACATCATACTTGGTAAGAAAAGCTACGTCCAGTAGAGAGAGATTTTTGATTACACTGGTCATTTTTTTGATGAAAGGCCCAAAAAGAGTACTCTTAAGTATTTAATTTTGCATAAATGAATAGGTTATAACTCATAAAAAAGGCTTTGTATTTTTATGCTACTTTTTTTTAATCCAGTGATTTTCAACAGTAATAACTGGTAAAGTCAATAGTAATTTCTATACTAGGAGGAAATTTTGGATAATCTTTCACTGGGGGAAAAGAAAGAAACAACAGAATAGATGTCATGTAATCGATACCTGGAATATGTGCTAATCCCACTGTAACATGTTAAAGGCAATTACTTTTTGCTCAGTAATGACGTTATCTTGCCATAAATGTTATATTTATAAGGTATAAAGTAGACAAGGGCTCAAAATAGTGATACTGAAGAGGGGTAGGGCAAGTAACCTATGTTAATTGAAAACCTTTTCTATAATGATCTTTTTTGGGTCCCAATTAGAATTTTGATTTAGTTTGATAAGCTCTGGTTGGTGTCTATTTATGTTTATTGTACATTGCGGTCATTATTGATATGGGATGGAAGAAACTTTTTATGGAAAATAAACGTCAAAGACAAATTAAGTTACAGACTCACTGCCAAGTCTCAGAATTCATATTAATGTAAAGTGGATTTAGGCTTCTGTTACATAGAGGTTAGTAATGTCTTTTTCACCCAGGCCAAACATAGAACACTGGCAAACATAACTGATTATCTCACTAAATGCTTTTTGAAAATAATAGATAGTTGCCATTTTAGAGTTTACGAAGTGTTGCTCACATTTTGTCCTCCCAGTAACCATATGAAGTCAATAATTTTGCCCGTTTTACAGATGAGTAACTTCAAGTTCAGAAAAGCTGAGGAATTTCCTCGGGATTATTTGATTTGCAAGTGTCAGAGAAATTTGAATCTAAGGCCCATACTCTATTATTTACATGGCCATGATATGTTCCTTAAATCAAAAGAATCATAATATCTTTTTATATAGATTTTCTCTGTAGTATTTCTACTGTATTCTACCCAACTGTGCAAAAATCAACAATGATTTTGAAGAGTAGGCAAAAGTGGGTCCAATTCTATAGGCTATTATGATGTTAGATTCTAGAAAGTCTTACTTTGACCTGCGTATTATCTTACTAGTTTTCAAGAGTCGTTTAATACAACCTATTTGGCTTTCATCAGTTCTGTTTCTCTTACAACATTTGTAATTAAAATCCACTGATATGACTTTTTGTGTTCATGGCTTATTCCAGCTGCCTCTGATTTTTGATGTAGGTAGCTAAGAGAATACAAGTATAGCAAAATTCCATGGGTTTGCATAAAATCCAGATTCTAATGAGAATCCAGGGAAAAGGGAATAAAAGAGGCAACACAGTTTCTGAATTTTTCATTTCTCAGTTCTCATTTGTCATGTCTGGAACTCATTTTGTCTTAGGCTTCATGGCCTGATGCTGTTTCTGATGCTAGTTTAATCCACACTTTAAATAAGCTAGTTGAGTTCTCTTCTTGGTAAATGTCAAGGGAAGAGAAGGTATTTCATGCACCTACAGCATCCTGAAAATCCTTACCAAATCTACAAATCTGACTCTGCATTATCCTTCCCCAGAAGGAGAGCATAATTTCATTATCTATGAATCATCACCTCTTAGACTGTAACATCATTGTCAGAGAGCCTAATAGAACAGTGTTCAGCTGACTGGAAAGGGGGAGGGAGGGAGAGAGCGCTGGGGCAAAGCACAGGTCACTGGCATGGTAACAAACGGGAGAGTTCCAGAGCTGGATGCGGAGGCCTCACTCACTCCACAGCTCAGACACTCCTGACTGGTAAATAACTGATGCTGGTTCTTTCAGTATTAATATTGAAATTTGTTTTCCCCAACTTATTAAATTATATTTCAGTATCCTGCCTATGGAAAATATTCACACTTAATGAAAATATCAGAATATTTGGCCAATGTTGATGATTATAAATACTTAAAAAATATGTCTTATCGATTTTTGTTGCATTATTACTTGCTCTTCATCTTTGGACACTTATTTCTAGCCCTTAGTTCCAGTTCTGTGGCCTCTGGGCATTACTAAATAAGTCAATATACAAAATATAACTTAAAAAATTGTACTATAACTGTGTTTCCAAGGGAGATGAACTAAATAAAATTAAAATCTGATTCATGGATTGAAAACCATATGTTGTAAACCACATTTACATAAGGGTTCAGGATAAAAAACTAAATAAAATGTTTGAATAGCTGTGGTTAGTCTAACCAGCCACTGGAGGTCGCTGATGCTCCACAGTAATACAGTCTATTGCCTGTCTATTTAGGCAGTTGACTCACTGAATCAAGAAAAAATGGTTTAAATTCTTTGAAAAGATGTAATGTCAACATCCTTGGAAAATATAAACTCATTTAAAAGAAATATATCTTGCATAATTATTGCTTGGAAGACTGGCACTTGGACTATTAACTCTATGCTGCAGTAGCACTGTGTGTACCAGGGCTCATAAAAATTTGGGGATAAAACCCATACAGTTCAGAGACTAAACTGTATTTCCTCTCTCTCTGGTAAAGCATTCAAAGACTGAATCCGTTCTTCTTTGATGCATCTCTGCTGTGTATTTCAACAGGTCAGGCTGTTTATTTAACTGTTGTCACCTTTGAGGAAAGTCAGACACTTAATATAAATTTGGAATAGAAAATGAAATATCAGTTATATTTTTCTAATATGCAATGAGCTTTTAAATACTTATGAGAATAGATTTATGGTATGCAGTCCAAAAAGTGCCATGGGGTGGTGGTGAGGACGATGACTTTTGAGCAGGAGAACATTCATTCACCAGCTGGCTTCGTTAAATTTATAGTGGCGAACTAGTGATTGTCTAACCTACGAGAATTATGTACTGAGAACTAAAGAAGCTTCATTCCCAAAGAGAGGGAAAAGACTTTTTTTTTGGAATTCCATGTACTGAATCAAAATTGCTTTTACAATCTAAGGGATTTTATTTTGGTTCTTCTCTATTATTAAATTTATATGTAGTTAAATTTAGGCATTAAAAAATGACCAGCCTTCACAATTTTGGTCATTCATGTAATCTTAACACACCAAGTGGCTTTGAACTTTAGAAACACTTTTAATACAGTGAACGTATTTTATATATACTAGCAGTACCACAGCATCAAGTATTTGCAAGAGTTTCAAAATATGAATATAACTATGCCTTGCCTAAATTTATTTGGTATCCGTGACAAATGAGGCAGAAGGTCAAGTCAAAGAATAAAAATGGGCTTTTTCACTTTAACACTGCATTTAATTAAAACAATCATGTTTAGTACAGGTAAAAATGAGGCTGACCAAAGAAAGTTTTGTTTTTAGATGGAGTATGTATTTACTGACATTTTATGAAAAATGTGAAATGACAACTTCAGTGAAAAACATCGCAGTAGTTTCAGTCATCCAATTCATTGTACTGTAAGAAAGTATCTGCATTATTAATCACTTGGGAATCCGTGACTATTTGCCATTAATAAGTGTATATCCAACAGTTATGCATGGACAAATATCTTGTAACTATGATGCTTTTCTGAACTGGTGTCTATTTTAAGGTTTCATCAAAATCAAAGTACAGTTCCTTGAGAAATCTACTTTCGAGGTTCCTTTTTCTTTATTGCTTATAAAAGTATGATTTTTATAATCTGGCTTCTTTGCAATTATATCTCATGGTGACTTGCCTAGATTTTTCCTCTCAGAATATGAAAAGCCTCCAAACTCTATAAAAATGCTGGTAAAAATAGCCATTTACTTTTTCTTTTTTGCTGCAGTAATTCTGTTTTGAAAGAACAGGGGCATGGTTAAAGATATAAAGCTTGTTGACAAGCCAAATTAAATGAAACGGGCTCAATGTTGCAATTCCTGATTTTTGTTCCTATAATAGAATTCTTCGTTTTGGAGGATGAAAGAGAATACTGGCTAAAGACATTTTTCTAAAATCTAAATGAACTGTGGTCGAAGTTACTTAAATACAGAAGCTGTGATATTTGTGCTGCAGGCAATAAACTTTCACCACTGACATAAAAACATGCATGCAGCTTGCAGATTGCCAACAGGGTCTGTACAGAATCATACTGATGAATGGACTTCACAATATAGGTGAACAAGGGGACACTGTAACATGAGCAACAGAAAAGCAAAAGACAACTGCCATGGGGTTGGTCTTTTGTCCCGTAAGATTTATTTTATACGTTTATTAAGGTGTTGTCAAAACTGTCCTTTTCAATGAGGCTGTCCGTGGTGGAAAGCGTGTCTTGGAATGTGTTCTCTTTACACCTCTGAATGAAGTGTCAGTCATCAGGGGACTGGTGTGTGTGCAGAGCATAGAGTGGAACACAACAGGACAGCCTGACAAATCCCAAACAGAACAGACAGCTCATGATTCCACTCCCTACATTAGGGTCCTTAAAAGAGCTGGAGAGAGAAATTCTGGTAAGCTTCCAACCACATGCATTTAGCAAGCTGCATTCCCATTTGCAAGGCTCATCTCTGAAAACTCCTTAAGGTGAGGAACAGTGGAGAAATCTGCCTCCTGCCTGTTTTATCTATTTATTTATTCATTTATATACTTATTTTAGAAATGTGGAGGCTAGAAGAAATTGACGGTGAAACCTCTAGTCTGATTTTTACAGAGAAGAGTTTCAGAGACAAGGCTTCAGGTCTAAAACTTTGTATTTTTACTGTCTCCTTGCATTTTGCAGTTGTCTACGTGCAGCATTTTAACCCTTCAACAGTTTTCCCTAGGCTTGCTTTACTGTAATACAAACACCTCTGGAAACTGCTCGTGGTGCTGCTTTAACAGAGCACCATCTTTCAGTAGTTTTCTGCAGTTTTCTTTTTAAGCTAGGCATTGTTTTAAGGCTGTCCCTAAGTGTTCTGTAACCAAGTCCTCACCTAAAATCAGTTCAGGCTCCAAGTACCTGGGATCATTCACTTTTTCCTTGATTTGCCAATGAACTGCAAACCTTCTAGGACTATAGATTCGGTCTTGCCAGAAGGAGAATAACAGCCGATGTGAAGGATTACTTATGAAAGAAGTTTTGTCTTAAAACAAGTGTGACATTAATGGAATCAATAAAGGGTCTTATACAATAGGCATTAAATTAAAGCAGAGTTCAAGCTTCACATTGATTGTGGTATTTAAATTTCAACGGGTTAATTATGTATGAAAGTAAAATGACCAGTATTATGAATGTACTAAAACGGACAGGGAAGGACCTTGCCAGCAAAGGGAGAGGGAGAGGGGTAGGGAGAGGGGCACCACATTCCCTTTATAGTCACCAGAGTTCAATAAAGCACCACTTATTTCCCAGCTTTTAAGAGCGCTTTTATCACAATGGTTCATACCTCACACTCCCTGGAGCCCGATTTGTTATAGGTGCAGGGTCCCGTCCCATTCAGCAGCATCTCGCTGGTCTCCGTGTTGGTGGGTTTATAATCTACATAAAATTCCTGCGTGCTGGGAGTCATTTGCTTTAGGGACTGTCTTTTCTTTTTCCTGTGCCTTCGCATGAGGGAGCGCTGCTGCAGCTGCTTCATGCTGGCAGGGTACCGCTTCCACGACACATAGATAACAAGAAGGATGACGAGCACAGACAGGAAAAGGGCCACGCTCCCTGCGATGATTTTATGGAAAGAGATGTGCTCAGTGTCAGCATCGGTCTCTGGGCCAGGCTCCGTGGCTCCCACTGTGGGGGGCAAAGGGGGTTTGCTCTCATGCTTCGGCCTGGGGAGCTTGGGCTTAAATGTCGGCTTTGGGAGAGCCCTGGCCAGATCAAACCTCTCCGTGGTACTTTTGCCACAGATGCTGTAGTTCTTCACTGCATCGATAACATTTACTCCTTGCAGCTCTTTGGGACTGGCACAGATAATTGTATTCTCCCTCAGTCCTTTAAAATTTTTCAGCCAGTTTACCAGGGAACAGATATTTCTGCTGCATTCCCATATATTCCCGGCAAGACTGATGTCATTGAGGGATATCCAAGAATCCAAAATCTCTTGACCAATAAATGTGAGCTTGTTGGAATCCAGGTTGAGGCGCTGCAGATTTGGGACACACTGGAAAACACTAGGTCCACTAAAAGCTTCGATCTCATTGCCTGATAAATCAAGTCTTTGTAATGAACTCCAGGTCCAGGACATGGTCTGTCCTATGACACTGATTTTATTCCACTGCAAGTAAAGGTTCTGAAGGCTCACCAACCTTGGAAAAAGGGCCAGATTGAGCTTAGAAAATTGATTGTGCTCCAGGTGAAGTTCTTTGAGTCTGATCATGCCTGCAAAGACATTCCTGGCTAAACTTCGGATCCGGTTATATCCCAGGTCCAAAAGTTCCAGGTTGCGGCAGTCTTGGAATATTCGCACGGGGATGTTTCTCAGGGAATTAGATCGTAAATGTAAACTCAGCAGCTTTCGCAGACCCCGAAACTGTTCAGATCCCAGAGAATGCAGCTGATTATAGGACAGATCCAAGTTCCGTAAATTTGTCACAGGTCTGAAGGTATTGTTGAGAAAATAGGAGATTCTGTTGGAGCTCAGAATCAACTCTTTGAGTCTGCGTATTCCATTAAAAGCATTCTCATCAATATTGCTGATGTGGTTATGGTCAAGGTACAGCCAGGTGAGCTGGTTGAGCCCTTTAAATTGATTATACTTAAGTTTTTGAAGGCTGTTATAGCGAAGGGACAAACCTAAGCAACCAGCAGATATACTTGAGGGTATCTCCTGTAATTTCTGAGATTCACAATATACCATTTTGCCTTCACACCTACAGCCCTTAGGGCATCCTCGTTCGGCAGAAGAAAGCATTGTCAGTAAGACAGTGGGGGCTATAACCAGTGCTACAGCTGATCCGCTCAGTAGCCTAATTACATTGAAACCTGGAAATAAAAACAACTTAGAAAAGTTATCCCCCCAAAAAAGGAATTCATTTATTTTTTAATCAAGCAAAAATAAGCATGTATTTTCTTTTTTAGAAATTTAAATCTAGATAAAAACATTTAACATCAAATAGCATCTCCTTATAATTTAAAGAGAATTGTCTTTAGGCTTTTTTTTTTTTAATAGTTAAGCAAGGAAACATGGCAACTAAGCAATCAAATTTATAGTCTTAGAGCAGAGCAAGGTAATCTCTACAATAATTAAGGCAGAATTAATTTACGGATTAGTGGATTTTTTGTTTTTGTTTTTTTAAGAAGAAAAGAAGAAAAATGACAAAACATACCCATCCTTTGTATTGTTCAAAGGTCGTCCTTAGGTCTTTGCTTTGGCTTAGGGGGCCACTTGCATGACAGCCCCTGTCAGCTGCACTGTAGTGAGTCAGGGCTCGCTGACACCCAGGAAGAAAAATTGGACCCCTTGGGAGATGGACCGATTTTGGAACATTATTCTTTGCCAGCCACGCAGAACACTCCAAGAACAAATAAATCCCAACACCGCATTTGCAGCAAAACATCAAAATCTTCCTAGGTAATAGGATCTTCATGAATATTACGTTTTTGCATCTTTACAGTTTTTTTGTGGGGGGGGCGGTGTAAAAAAAAAAAAACTGGCTTCTACAATTTCTTCTTATCGGAAAGCAAGATGTATTCCTCCAGGCAACGTGAGGCTACCTGAGCTGCCACATCTGTATCCCATAGCCCAGCATTTCTGGTGGCGAGCACCCACTTCAGCCACAGCGCTGCATTGGAGCCCGGAAGGCAGGAGAGCCCCGTACCGTGCACACGCTCAGCTCACTTCTGCAGACTGTCATTCCGAAAGCTGCTCGGACTGTTGCTTTGGTTTTAGTGAATGCAGTCTTATGTAAAGCTGCCCCCAGTGGTGAAGAACATTATGGGCATGTGCAGAAATGTCTCTCTTTTATCTTGCAAATGAGCAGGCTTTCTGTTGGAAAATGAATGATTCTTTTGGGTCACTCAATAGGAACTGAATGGTCGCCGTAATCAATAACTAGCAACATTTTCTGTAATTTCCAAGTCTTGTTTTACAATTTGGCAACGTCTTTATTGTCTGCATCCACTTAATCGCTAAACATGCGCTGCCCAGAGTTTTTCTTGAGCTTGACATTAAGTTCACAGACCGAATGTCAATTTTTCTTAACCTCAACATAGCTTTGAACTGAAATTTATAAAATGAATTATTGAGCTGCCTGCCCATTTGACCTCTTGGAGTCACAGCGATTATATTATACAAGGTGTCTCAGGATGCTAGAACACATACATTTTGGAGTAGAGAGGATAACTAGTGACATATAAACTAATGTATCCAATAACCTCTCTGGTTTTCCCACAAAAGACATAATTGGTTTCATGGCTTATGACATGGTTTGTTGTTTTGGTTGCTGTCATTTTATTTTTTTAATTACAAGAGAAATAAGCCATATTTAGTGTGAGTACAAGAATCAAGAGATCATCTGGTTCAGTTTATTGATGCTGTTACTATTATACTAGCAATATTTATTGAGCACTTTCTAAGTGCTTTAAATGGGCTATCTTATTCTATCTGTAAACAATATTATGATGTAGGTCCCATTATAACCTTCATTTTGAAGATGAGGAAACCGAGACTTGGAAAGGTAACTTGCTCAAGGTCATATAGCAAGCAAGTGTCAGAACTGATATTTCGAACCATAGCTCTCTTAGCTTACACCTCTAACTGCTAGATGATCCTGCTTCAACAACATTGTTATCTTTACTTTAAAATGAGCCAAATGAAAATTATCCTAAGTCATTGTGTCAGGGAAGCTGTAATAAAATAAAATTCTTGATTTCTATAATAGGTTTTCATAAACTTCTTTGGTATGAGTCTTCTAACAAGAATCATAAAAACTAAAGAGGAGAAGCTTAGCCTAATGATTAAGAGGATGAATTTTTGCACCTAGGTTCAAATCCTGGCTGTACTTTACCGGCTCTGTAACCTTCACTAGGTTACTTATCTTCTCTATGCATTAGTTTTCTCTTCTGCAAAATGGGCATAATAACAAAATTCCGTTTCATAGAGGGTTTGAGAATTAAGTCATCTAAATGTCTGTGAAGTACTTAGAATAGTAAGTGGCACATGATAAGCCTGTGTTAGCTGTTATTTGAATAATATCAACTTTACTGTATTTGCTGGTATTGCATGTTATTTAGTATTGAATATTGAGTATACTCACTTTCATTTACTCACAAAGAACTACTTCAATGAATATTTTTTATACTGTTTACAGTGGATTTCTGAGATCCTTTCAGTCTTGCCTTCTTTGATGAGAAGAGTTCCTAAATTGCCGTCATCTGAACTTTATCTTTAAAATGAGTATCTAGTGGACCATAACTAGTAATTAATGTTTGATTATTTTCTTCCCAGAGCGGAATATGGTTAACATCTGCCCCACAGAGAAAACCATTTTGTTTAAAAATAAATGGTAATTTTATAAAAAATAAAAGTGTTAGTCTTAGTTAGATGAATTGGCTGTGGAAAACCCTGGAGAGCTTTCATATCTTCTAAGGATGAGAAGCTTGGTAACAGTCATGATAATCAAAAGGGATCCCATAGACATCATGCAATTCCTCAGATAGTATGCCATTAATAGGGCAGTTTCCTCCCAATTATTCTTGCTATCAATGCGCATAGAGCCCCCAGAGAGCTTGTTAAAAAGATAAATTTCCCAATCCCTCCCCCAAGATTTTGATTCAAGGGGACGGAAGAGGCTACACTTATCAACAGACTCTGATGGACAACTTGGTTTAAAAAATGCACTGTAAGGTAATGAATAAAAATAATAAATTTTCTCCTAGTAGGAAGAGAGGACATATAAATCTATGACATTGTGATATAGATTCTATGAGGACAAAGACAATGTTTTGTCTACTTCAGTTTCCCTGAAACCTGCAATAGAGCTTGGCATATCATAGATGCTCAATAAAGATTTATTGAATAAATACATTTTTATGGGGGTCACAGGTACATTTGATGTAGGATAAACTGGTTATGTAATGCTAGTCTTGTGTACATGGGATTGATCCCTGAAAAGTTCCTTGGCCAGTGAGATTGGATACAGTCTTGGAGAAAGTGTTCTTAAAAAATGTGTGTTATAAGGCAAGAAACTGGGAAGCGGAAATACTCACATGGTCAGCAAGTGATCTTCACTTTTCATGTAGATATCTCTTGTCTTCATAGTTAAACCATAAATTTTATGAGAATAGTAAGTATAGGTTTGAATATTCCCTTTGGCATATTACAACTTTTATCATCTAACATCCCAAATAGGGCTTGGCAACTTGTATCTATTAAAGAAAAGACTAAAGGGAATCATATTTATAACTCCTCTATCATATCTCTGTTGCTTGAAAGGCTCTGATTTTTCTCTTCACCATCCTTGCTTCTCCAAGGGAAGCAGCTATCCGATGTCTGTTTTGCCTAACAGCTGCAGAGGTCTGCTCTAGGATGGCCGGAGGCCCCATCAACTTTGTGTTTCTTATTCTTCTCTCACTCCCTGACAGAAGCACAGATGAGCCCACTGAGAAGGTAATTCTCTCACTTTGCTTTTCCTGGGAGAAATCTTCTTGGATCAATTCTGGTGAATAACATTTGCTGCTGCGTCACACACCTTGCCCTTAGTTTTTAGACATTTTCCTGGTACCTTGGCTTCTGATCTTATTTTGCTCTATAGTTCTGACTTCACATTCACCTTTTGGATTTCAAAATTGATATTTTCTCTTAATGCTGATTATTGATCTCTTCCTCAGTAGTGATCAGTAGCCATTCTTGGATTGGGTCTGACTCCAGGCCCTCTGTGTGGCTCCTACTTTGGCACTAGCTCTTAAGCCAGTACCACCACCAGGTCTCTCCTGGTTCAAGGTAGTGAAGTGCCTGAAGAGGGAAGACCAGTCAAGAGGCTAGTAGAGAAATCCAAAAATAAAATAGTGCAACGCTAAACCAGACTGAATACTTGAGGCTACAGAAATCACTCCCAAGACATCGAGTAATCTCTCAAAAGAAAAACAAAACCTTGCATTCTAAAAGATTTTAGTAATTTGCTGGTTACTTTTTAAAGTTTATTCTCCTTTTACTTGTTGACTACAGCAAGATGATTATTTCTTACTTGCCTTTCAAAAGAAGCAAAATTATACTACATGATGTATTTAGCAAATTCTTTTGCACTTAACACCACATACAGAAAAAAACCTAAACTACCGGACAACTTAAATTTCCCCAATGAACCTAGGGCCGTAATGATTTACATACTTATGGAATATAGTGTCATGTATCTAAAGACTTTTTTTTAATTGCACTGTTAGTACTTCAAATAGCTTGACATATTTTGTTTAAATTGGGTAAATAAATCCAATCTTACTTATATGATGGCAAATTTCAGTGTAATATGAAACTGAATTGCCATATATAAACTTAGAAAATCAGGGCTTAAAGTGGATATACTGATATCTTAACAATGGGTTGTTCTCAGAGATTTCATTTATTTAACAGTTTGGGTACCGACTAAGTCCTAGACACGGTTCCAGACACTTAGAGTATATCAGTGCACAAAACAAAGATCTAAGCTTACATTCTGAAGGGGTAAGATGGACAATAAAAAACAAACATAAGTAGTATATTATTAGGTAGTGTGTACTATAGAAAAGTAAGAAAGATAGTGAAGATTAAGAGTGGAAGGGGTGAGATGGATCGTAGTTTTAAATAGGATGGTTAGGGCCACTAAGAAAGTGGCTTGAACAACCCTTGAAGGAGGTGAGGTTGTTAACCTTAAATATGTATGGGGAGCGACCAGTGCAAAGGCCTTCTGTGGGAGTATATAGTGTGTTCATTGACTAGAAAAAAGGCCAGTCAGTCTTGGAGTGGAGAGAGCAAGTGGGAGAGTAATTGGAGGTGAAGTCAGAGAGGGAATATACTCTAAAGGGACAAGAGTAGTAAGGAGTAGTAAGGGAAGCCAGTAAGGAGGTTATAATACCAGTCAAGAGAGATGATTGTGGCTTGGGCCAGTATGGTAGCAGTGGGAGTGGTGAGAATCGGTTAGATTCTAGATTTATGTTTAGGTAAAACCAACAGGAGTTTTTTAATGGATTAGAAGTGAAGGTATGAGATAAAGAGAGAAATTAAAGATGACTGCTGGGGCTTCCCTGGTGGCGCAGTGGTTGAGAGTCCGCCTGCCGATGCAGGGGACGCGGGTTCGTGCCCCGGTCCGGGAGGATCCCACATGCCGCGGAGCAGCTGGGCCCATGAGCCATGGCCGCTGAGCCTGCGCGTCCGGAACCTGTGCTCCGCAACGGGAGAGGCCACAACAGTGAGAGGCCTGAGCACCGCAAAAAAAAAAAAAAAAAAAAAAAAAGATGACTGCTAGTTTTATGGGCTGAGCAACTGGAGGGATGGTACAGCCATCAGCTGCTTCTGTAGGTCAAGTTCGGGGAATAACATCAAGAGTTCAACACATTTGAATTTTGTTTGAATTTGGTTCTCAGCTTTCTTCAGTTTTGTGAGACTTTAATTTTTGCAAACATCTTCTTGTTATTAGGCCTCAAAGAACCATGATGTATTTTAAAATCGTTTGTAAAATGACAGAGCAAAATTAGGCACTAACAATAGCAACATGGATTTCTATTCAGATGGTCTGGACAGTGGCAACATCTTTGCAAATTGTCTTAGAAGGCAATGGAATCAAAAGCTTTGATGAAAACTGAAAATTACATAAAGACCAGATATGGGAACATGTGGACTAAGAGTTTTAGGAAATAAATTCGGTAAAAATCCAAAATGTTTTTCTAGAATAATATAGAGAATGACACATACTTTTTATTGCATATGCCAGTTGACATTTGGAATTTGGAACTGATTCTGGCCAGTCTTCTTAAGGTCTCAGTTTGCTTATCTGCAAAATAGTACTCATAAAACCTGTGCTATGAGTCTCTAAAGTTTTTATTTAGGATCAAGTTCCATAATTTATATGTAAATACATTGTAGACTATAAAGTGCTACAAAATATTTCTGAAATCAGTGTACCTGTGAGAAAATTAATTTTTCTTTGAATTCTGTCTAGGTGCTCTGGTCATGAGCATATACTGGAACAAACATATATCAAGGGTCACTAACATGACCAAGGGCAGAGTCAGAATTTACTAATATTATAAAAAAAAAATTCTCAGTATTCCCTTTCTACTACAGTTTTAATACCACAACCATTTATTATACAGCATACATCATTGACATTCTAACTCAAAAAGTGCTTTCACCAATAAGTGCATGTTATCTAGGTGTTGTAAAGAGCTTAATGTTTTTGACTCAGCTACCCTATCATGTAATAAGATAGTCAGAATGCTGCTATAGAGTCCCTACAGCTATGAAAATTTTATTTTCTTCATTTCTAGTTGGTTAGAATACTCAAATGCATTTGTACACTTATAACTATATTCTGATCTTCCATCGTTGGTTAGAATACTCAAATGCATTTGTACACTTATAACTATATTCTGATCTTCCATCGAACATTAACATGTCTCTGAAATATCCTTGGTTTCCATCTGCTTGCTTCAAGGGCTCCATTAAAAACCCTGTCTGGTCACATATGGTTATAAGTGAATATGTCTGACTTAGATAAATGGATGAAGAAATTTCCAGGTCTGACCATTAAAATGGTTTCTCAGTGTCTTTTTGGAATGAGGCAAATTCAGATGAATGAGACCTACAAGATTATCCAACACATCTCCCTCTCCCTCACCTAAAGATACATTTATGCTGCAGCATCAATCCATACTCTCAGGTTTTATTGCATTCCTCACTTTTTCTTCCTACAGAGGTAGCCCTAAGCTAAAGTTGAGGATAGGGAAAAATAACAAACTCTTAAAATGTAACACTTATTGGTAGACTTCCGAAGATTGAAAAAGACTACATAACTTTGAGGAAACAATTCTTCTTATTTTATTTTTTTAGTGGAAATTTCAAAACATACACAAAAGTAGAGAGTATAGTATAGTAAACATTAACAATTATCAATATTTTACTAATTCTGTTCCACCTACCCCCACCTTCCTTCACACACACCCACACTTTTTTTTTTCTTTCTGGAGTATTTTAAAAGCAAATCTCAGAAATCATGTCATTTTACATATATGTGTGTGTGTGTGTGTGTGTGTGTGTGTGTGTGTGTGTGTGTATGTGTTTCAGTATGTAATTCTAACCAGTAAAGACTTTTAATTTAACCATCTAGCATTAGAACACCTAACATATTTAACGATAAGTTCTTAAAGCTGGTTTATGGTCAAGACCTAAGTAAAGCCCAAATATTGCATTTGGTTTTCATGTTTCTGAAGTCTCTCTAATTTTTTAATGCCATCAGTTTATTGGGAGGTACCAGGTCATTTGAACTGTAGCTTGTTCCATGTTTGACGTTCAGTTGATTCCTTCTCCTGTATCATTTAAGTTGTAAGGAGTAAGTTTTAATGGCATACATGTTGAGCAAGAGTCCATTCATTAATTTAAGCAGGATATCCAGCCCCAAATTGATACTTGGGGCATCTATTCACGTTTGGTAGCAAAGTTAAGACTTGCATTAACTTTTGAGTAATGTGAGACTTAGAACTTGAAGGAAAATATGTGTTTCTGTTTTGTTCTTTTTGTATTACCAGGGAATACAGTAATGGGTCAAATGGCAAGTTTTCAGAGCAATAATTAAAATTAAGGTGTCACAAGTCTCGGTTGGTTTACCATTCATATTTACTAGTATTTCTGTTCTTCCCTTTCCACTGCACTTGCTTTTTTGCACATAGTCGTCAAAAGCAATTATTTGCTTTGTTCCTTGCTAAACAAACCTGCTAATTTTTATATTAATATTGGAATAGTCTTCTAACAGAGGCTCAAAAAATTACTTTCAAGAGAACAGCCATCAAAATTCATTTGTAGTCATTTTATTGAGAGAAATAAGTTTTCTAACTTTTCATCTGGAACAAAGTCCATGAAGGAACATGTGGCACCAGAGCCACATTGTAAAATTTATAGTCCTATATATATTCCCAAAATTCTTACGATTTCTCACAATAGAACAAGGGAGTTTTAGAGTAACTGTAAAGGTCTCTTACAAATTTGTACCTTAATATTTGATGTTTTACTTTAAATGGTTGTATGGCTGTGCTTTGAATATAAAGTCAATATTATTTAAACGGTATAATAATAAACATTTTGCTATATTTGCTTTACATATGTTCTGATGTACAAGTTTTTTTTAAAGAAAATTTTCTTAGTCCATTTGGGCTATTGTAACAAAATGTGATAGATTGGGTGGCTTATAAACGACAGAAATGTATTTCTCACAGTTCTGGAGGCTGGGAAGTCCAAGATCAAGATGTGGTCAGATTCCGTGTTTGGTGAGATTGCATTCCTGCCTCCTGCTTCACAGACTGCCACCTTCTCTCTGGAACTTCACATAGCTTAAGTGGCAAGGGAGCTCTCAAGGGCCTCTTTACTAAGGACACTTATCCCATTCACCTAATCACCTCCCAAAGGTTCCACCTCCAAATACCATCACTTTGGGGATTAGGTTTCAACATATGATTTGGTGGACGTGGAACACAAACATTCAGTCTATAGGTTTTCTATTGTACTTTTAAAGCATTCTGTATAATAGTTTCAATGGGTACACTAGTATATTTTAAAATTTGCCTTCCTGACAAATATGTTAGCATTAAGAATTAAATCCGGGCCCTGAACAAAGATGGTGGAGTAGAAGGACGTGCTCTCACACCCTCTTGTGAGAACACCAGAATCACAACTAGCTTCTGGACAGTCATCAACAGGAAGACACTGGAACTCACCAAAAAAGATACCTGACATCCAAAGACAGAGGAGAAGCCACAATGAGACAGTAGGAGGGGATCAATCACAGTAAAATCAAATCCCATGAATGCTGGGTGGATGACTCACAGACCAGAGAACCCTTATACCACAGAAGGCCACTCACTGGAGTGAAGGTTCTGAGCCCCACATCAGGCTTCCCAACCTGGGGATCCAGCAACAGGAGGAGGAATTCCTAGAGAATCAGACTTTGAAGGCTAGTGGGACTTGATTGCAGAACTTCGACAGGACTGGGGGAAACAGAGGCTCCACTCTTGGAGGCACACACAAAGTAGTGTGCGCATTGGGACCCAGGGGAAGGAGCAGTGACCCCAGAGGAGACTGAACCAGACCTACCTGCTAGTGTTGGAGGGTCTCCTGCAGAGGCGGGGGTGGCTGTGGCTCGCCATGGGGACAAGGACACTGGCAGCAGAAGTTCTGGGAAGTACCCCTTGGCGTGAGCCCTCCCAGAGTCTGCCATTAGCCCCACCAAAGAGCCATGTAGGCTCCAGTGTTGGGTTGCCTCTGGCCAAATAACCAACAGGGAGGGTACCCAGCCCCACCAATCAGCAGTCAAACAGATTAAAGTTTTACTGAGCTCTGCCCACCAGAGCAATCCCCAGCTCTACCCACCACCAGTCCCACCCATCAGGAAACTTGCACAAGCCTCCTAGATAGCCTCATCCACCAGAGGGCAGACAGCAGAAGAAGAACTACAGTCCTGCAGCCTGCGGAACAAAAACCACATTCAGAGAAAGATAGACAAGATGAAAAAGCAGAGGTCTATGTACCAGATGAAGGAACAAGATAAAACCCCAGAAAAACAACTGTATGAAGTGGAGATAGGCAACCTTTCAGAAAAAAAATTCAGAATAATGATAGTGAAGGTGATCCAGGACCTCGGAAAAAGAATGGAGGCAAGGATAGAGAAGATGCAAGAAATGTTTAACAAAGACTTAGAAGAATTAAAGAACAAACAAACAGAGATGAACAATACAGTAACTGAAATGAAAACTACACTAGAAGGAATCAATAGCAGAACAACTGAGGCAGAACAGATAAGTGACCTGGAAGACAGAATGGTGGAATTCACTGCTGCAGAACAGAATAAAGAAAAAAGAATGAAAAGAAATGAAGGTAGCCTAAGAGACCTCTGGGACAACATTAAACGCAACAACATTCGCACTATAGGGGGTCCCAGAGGAAGAAGAGAGAGAGAAAGGACCTGAGAAAATACTTGAAGAGATTATAGTCGAAAACTTCCCTAACATGGGAAAGGAAATAGCCATGCAAGTCCAGGAAGCACAGAGAGTCCGATACAGGATACACCGAGACACATAGTAATCAAATTGGAAAAAATCAAAGACAAAGAAAAATTATTGAAAGCAGCAAGGGAAAAATGACAAATAATATACAAGGGAACTCCCATAAGGTTAACAGCTGATTTCTCAGCAGAAACTCTACAAACCAGAAGGGAGTGGCATGATATACTTAAAGCGATGAAAGGGAAGAACCTACAACCAAGATTACTCTACCGGGCAAGGATCTCATTCAGATTTGATGGAGAAATCAAGAGCTTTACAGACAAGGAAAAGGTAAGAGGATTCAGCACCACCAAACCAGCTCTACAACAAATGCTAAAGGAACTTCTGTAAGTGGGAAACACAAGAGAAGAAAATGACCTACAAAAACAAACCCAAAACAATTAATAAAATTGTCATAGGAACATACATATTGATAATTACCTTAAACGTGAATGGATTACATGCTCCAACCAAAAGACACAGGCTTGCTGAATGGATACAAAAACAAGACACATATATATGCAATCTACAGGAGACCCACTTCAGACCTAGGGACACATACAGACTGAAAGTGAGCGGATGGAAAAAGATATTCCATGCAAATGGAAATCAAAAGCTGGAGTAGCAATACTCATATCAGATAAAATAGACTTTAACATAAAGAATGTTACAAGAGACAAGGAAGGACACTACATAATGATCAAGGGATCAATCCAAGAGGAAGATATAACAATTATAGATATATATACACCCAACATAGGAGCACGTCAATACATAAGGAAACTGCTAACAGCTATAAAAGAGGAAATTGACAGTAACACAATAATAGTGGGGAACTTTAACACCTCACTTACACCAATGGACAGATCAGCCAACATGAAAATAAATAAGACACAGAAGCTTTAAATGACACAATAGACCAGATAGATTTAATTGATATTTATAGGACATTCCATCCAAAAACAGCAGATTACACTTTCTTCTCAAGTGCACACAAAACATTCTCCAGGATAGATCACATCTTGGGTCACAAATCAAGCCTTGGTAAAGTTAAGAAAATTGAAATCGTATCAAGCATCTTTTCTGACCACAACGCTGTGAGATTAGAAATGAGTTACAGGGAAAAAAACGTAAAAAACACAAACACATGGAGGTTAAACAGTACGTTACTAAATAACCAAGATATCACTGAAGAAATCAAAAAGGAAATCAAAAAATACCTAGGACAAATGACAATGAGAACACAATGATCTAAAACCTATGGGATGCAGCAAAAGCAATTCTAAGAGGGAAGGTTATAGCTATACAAGCCTACCTCAAGAAACAAGAAAAATCTCAAATAAACAAACTAATTCTACACCTAAAGGAACTAGAGAAAGAAGAACAAACAAAACCGAAAGTTAGCAGAAGGTAAGAAAACATAAAGATTAGAGCAGAAATAAATGAAATAGAAACAAAGAAAACTATAGCAAAAACCAATAAAACTAAAAGCTGGTTCTTTGAGAAGATAAACAGAATTGATAAACCATTAGCCACACTCATCAAGAAAAAGAGGGAGAAGACTCAAATAAAATTAGAAATGAAACAGGAGAAGTTACAACAGACACTGCAGAAATACAAAGCATCCTAAGAGACTACTACAAGCAACTCTATGCCAATAAAATGGACAACCTGGAAGAAATGGACAAATTCTTAGAGAGGTATAACCTTCCAAGACTGAACTGGGAAGAAATAGAAAATATGAACAGACCAACCACAAGTAATTAAATTGAAACTGTGATTAAAAATCTTCCAACAAACAAAAGTCCAGGACCAGATGTCTTCACAGGTGAATTCTATAAAACATTTAGGGAAGAGCTAACACACCCATCCTTCTCAAACTCTTCCAAAAAATTGCAGAGAAAGGAACACTCCCAAACTCATTCTACGAGGCCACCATCACCCTGATACCAAAACCAGACAAAGATACTACAAAAAAAGAAAATTACAGACCAATATCACAGATGAATATAGATGCAAAAATCCTCAACAAAATAGTAGCAGATAGAATCCAAAAACACATTAAAAGGATCATACCCTATGATCTAGTGGGATTTATCCCAGGGATGCAAGGATTCATCAATATGTGCAAATCAATCAATGTGATACACCATGTTAACAAAGTGTAGAATAAAAACCATACGATCATCTCAATAGATGCCGAAAAAGCTTTTGACAAAATTCAACACCGGTTTATGATTAAAAACTCTCCAGAAAGTGGGCACAGAGGGAACCTACCTAAACATAGTAACGGCCATATACAACAAACCCATAGCAAACATCATTCTCAATGGTGAAAAACTGAAAGAATTTCCTCTAAGATCAGGAACAAGGCAAGGATGTCCACTCTCACCACTATTATTCAGCATAGTTCTGGAAGTCCTAGCCACAGCAATCAGAGAAGCAAAAGAAATAAAATAATACAAATTGGAAAAGAAGAAGTAGAACTGTCACTGTTTGCAGATGACATGATACTATACATAGAGAATCCTAAATGTGCCACCAGAAAACTACTAGAGCTAATCAATGAATTTGGTAAAGTTGCAGAATAGAAAATTAATGCACAGAAATCTCTTGCATTCCTATACACTAATGATGAAAAATATGAAAGAGAAATTAAGAAAACACTCCCATTTACCGCTGCAACATAAAGAATAAAATACCTAGGTAAAAACCTACCTAGTGAGACAAAAGTCCTATATGCAGAAAACTATAAGACACTGATGAAAGAAATTAAAGATGATACCAACAGATGGAGAGATATACCGTGTTCTTGGATTGGAAGAATCAATATTTTGAAAATGACTCTACTACCCAAAGCAATCTACAGATTCAATGCAATCCCTATCAAATTACCAATGGCATATTTTATAGAGCTAGAACAAAAAATCTTAAAATTTGTGTGGAGACACAAAAGACCCTGAATAGCCAAAGCAGTCTTGAGGGAAAAAAATGGAGCTGGAGGAATCAGACTCCCTGACTTCAGACTATACTACAAAGCTACAGTAATTGAGACAATATGGTACTGGCACAAAAACAGAAACATAGATCACTGGAACAAGATAGAAAGCCCAGAGGTAAACCATGCACCTACAGTCAACTGATGTATGACAAAGGAGGCAAGGATATATAATGGAGAAAAGTCAGTCCCTTCAATAAGTGGTGCTGGGAAAACTGGATAGCTACAGGTAAAAGAATGAAATTAGAACACTCCCTAACACCAAACACAAAAATAAACTCAAAATGGATTCAAGACCTAAATGTAACACTGGACACTTTAAAACTCTTAGAGGAAAACATAGGAAGAACACTCTTTGACATAAATTGCAGCAAGATCTTTTTTGATCCACCTCCTAGAGTAATGGAAATCAAAACAAAAATAAACAAATGGGACCTAATGAAACTTCAGAGCTTTTGCACCACAAAGGAAACCATAAGATGAAAAGACAACCCTCAGAATGGGAGAAAATATTTGCAAATGAATCAACAGGCAAAGGATTAATCTCCAAAATATATAAACAGCACATGCAGCTCAATATTAAAAAAACAAACAACCCAATACAAAAATGGTCAGGACACCTAAATAGGCATTTCTCCCAAGAAGACATACAGATGGCCCAGAAGCACATGAAAAGCTGCTCAACATCACTAATTATTAGAGAAATGCAAATCAAAACTACAATGAGGTATCACCTCACTCCAGTTAGAATGGGCATCATGAGAAGATCTACAAACAGCAAATGCTGGAGAGGGTGTGGAGAAAAGGGAACCCTCTTGCACTGTTGGTGGGAATGTAAATTGATACAGCCACTCTGGAGAACAGTATGGAGGTTCCTTAAAAAACTAAGAATAGAATTACCATATGATTCAGCAATCCCACTACTGGGTATATATCCGGAGAAAACCATAATTCAAAAAGACACATGCACCTCAATGTTCACTGCAGCACTATTTACAATAACCAGGTCATGGAAGCACCATAATGCCCGTCAACAGACGAATGGATAAAGAAGATGTGGCACATATATACAATGGAATATTACTCAGCCATAAAAAGGAACGAAATTGGGTCATTTGTAGAGACTTGGATGGATCTAGAGACTGTCATACAGAGTGAAGTAAGTCAGAAAGAGAAAAACAAATATCATATATTAACACATATATGTGGAACCTAGAAAAATGTTACAGGTGAACCAGTTTGCAGGGCAGAAACTGAGACACAGATGTAGAGAGCAAACGTATGGACACCAAGAGGAGAAAGTGGCGGGGGGGTGTGGGTGGTGATGTGATGAACTGGGCCACTGAGATTGACATGTATACACTGATGTGTATAAAATTGATTACTAATAAGAACCTGCTGTATAAAAAAATAAAATTCAAAACAAAAAAAAAAGAATTAAATTTCCTAACCCCCAGGTGGGGAAAGACGATAGAAATCTTGATTTGGAGAAAAAAGGTTAATATTCCATTGGTTAGTTCTATTTTTGTTTCTGAAACAATGTTTGTTGGTTTTTGGTTTTATGCTGGAGACCTAAGAGATTTTAAACTTCTGATAGAAAAGAAATTCTGAAAAAAACAAAAAAAAAAGAAAAGAAATTTTACATAGGTTGGCAGTGTAGTAGCAACGAATAGGAGCTGTGGGTCCTTATGTTACATGAAAATATTTCAGTCTATTTGGGGACTTTCTTAAGCTGGGCTGGAGAACCCTTCTCTGTAACATAAATACTTTTAATCCTGATTGAAAATTACTTCCCTTAAGAGTGTGGGGAATGCTTAGGAATCTCCTGTGGCTCACAGCAGAGCCCCCATGTGGCAAAATTGTGATTCAGGCAGAAACTGACTGAGTCCTTGAAAGTAAAGCCATGCATCTCTCATAAAAATAAAATTTCTTTATCTGGTACTGAGTTGGGAATTCATTTATTCAGTGAATATTTATCAAGCTCTTATACCATTCTTGGTGCTGGGGATGCAACAGTGAGTAAGACCAAGCACTTACCATCAGAGGACTTGCATTCTAGTTGCATGCATCACTAGATGAGATAGTAAAAAATAAACATTATAGGCACACATTACAATGTCAACTAGAGATATAAGTGCTATGAAGAAAAATAACAGAGTTTATGGGCTAGCGACAGTTTGATGGAGTGGTCAGAAAATCCCTTTCTGAGGACTTCACGTTTGAGAGCAAGTAGAAGACAACTCATGTGACTCTGTGTTCCCTCAGATGTAATCTCCCTTTGGGATTTTCATTGATCACCACCGACACCTTTACAGTGTTGCTGCTCCTCCTTTGACACTTCAGCCCAAGAGTGGACATAATTTCCGTTTGGGACAAGTGGCACAGCTGAAAGTTTAGATAACATTTTAAGAAATTCTTTTAAAAACTAAAAAATTTAGGAGATAACACAATGAGAAAAAACAAAGCAATATGACTCATACAGTGATTCTTATACAGAGTTAGCTTTCTGAGATCCAGTTTTCTGATTGGGGGTTGTCATCAGGAATATTTGCTCCAACAGATGTGACCCCACCCACTCAAAGACTGTTGCAGGCCTCATCAGTCATATCTCATCCTCGCACAATAAGCCCACTGTTTAAACAAGAGTTTCACACATGCAAGAAAAAGAGAAGCCTTTCCCCCAGGAATCTCCTTGCCTCTCCCTCAGTGATTTTCTTTCATCTCCAAATCTTGGTCTTCAGGTACCTATGGTGACCCAGTTCTTCTGGATCTTTTTTTTTTCCCACTTATCAACAAATGAATTATATGGTATTAGCTGATCATGGCTTATAGTGTTACCCTTCTCAGTGTACTTGAAATTTAGTAGGTAACTCTGAGAAATGGGAAATATTAAGGTATCGGAGAACTGAATTTTTTGTACATAGTTTGAAAAGCAAATATGAGAAAAGATTTGTATTAAAAATACCCATACTTCAGAACCATTTTTTTTCTTCCATATATATGTGTTAGCATACGGTATTTGTTTTTCTCTTTCTGACTTACTTCACTCTGTATGACAGACTCTAGATCCATCCACCTCACTACAAATAACTCAGTTTCGTTTCTTTTTATGGCTGAGTAATATTCCATTGTATATATGTGCCACATCTTCTTAGCAATTCATCTGTCGATGGACACTTAGGTTGCTTCCATGTCCTGGCTGTTGTAAATAGAGCTGCAATGAACATTGTGGTACATGACTCTTTTTGAATGATGGTTTTCTCAGGGTATATGCCCAGTAGTGGGAATGCTGGGTCGTATGGTAGTTCTATTTTTAGCTTTTTAAGGAACCTCCATACTGTTCTCCATAGTAGCTGTATCAATTTACATGGGTAAGCTGGGATGAAGTGAGAGAGTGGCATGGACTTATATATACTACCAAATGCAAAATAGGTAGCTAGTGGGAAGCAGCCGCCTGGCACAGGGAGATCAGCTCGGTGCTTTGTGACCACCTAGAGGGGTGGGATAAGGAGGGTGGGAGGGAGACGCAAGAGGGATATATGTATATGTATAGCTGATTCGCTTTGTTATAAAGCAGAAACTAACCCACCATTGTAAAGCAATTATACTCCAATAAAGATGTTAAAAAAATAAAAATTAAAAATATAAAAATACCCATACTTGCTTTTCCTTCTCAGCTTCTTCACCAATTACTCTTTTAGATTCAGTCACTTTATTTTTCTTTTTTCAGTAACTTTATTTTAACTATCATTTCCTTCTCATAATATTTCTGAATTTTGTTGAGATTTTCATTTCTTGCTATTGTAACTGAAGATTTAGTATCATCCTTTCTCTCACTGTCCCACTTTTCATGTTAATATAGTATTAAATAAATAAACAATATTTAACTTAGGATGACTATGTAAGCAATGATGCTGCTGGATTAAGTGGTATACTAGATTGTGCTTCCATTCTCATTCAACTTTTTGTTTTTCTTGCAGTTAAGAATTGTCCCTTTCCCCTCCCACAAATTTGCTTAGTTTTGTCTGTACCTAGGGTTAGTTGTTTTTCCCAATATTTGAAAAGATTTGTTCCAAATACTCAGTCAGTTCAGATAATCCCTTTCTTCTGCAGCACTCCATTTCTCTGCCCCAATATCTAATCACAGCTGTTAACCTAGTACCCCCTTCACCATTCTCCAATGGTGATAGCCCGTTTCCTGGATCCCATATATTCATTTTCTTAGTTTACCACCTGTTTTGTTGAAGCATATTCACTAGCAGATTCCTGAGAGGGTGCCTGTGAAATAAAAATTTCATGTCTGAATTTTTAAAATTTATCTTTACTGATTAAAAGCTTGGCTGTATAATTCACAGTTGACAATCATTTTCCTTCAGAATCTTTAAACCATTGCACCACTGTCTTCTCACACCCACTCTTGCTGCTGAGAATCAGAGGCTATTCTGGTTCCCACTCCTTTGTGTATAATTTATTCTTTACTCTCTGGAAGCTTTTATGGAACTTTATTTCCCCTGGTATTTGGAAATTAAGCAAGGATATACTTTGGTTTGGGCCTTTTTTCATTCACTGTGCTGGGTATTCAGTGGTCCTTTAAATCTGGAGACTTGTGTCCTTCAGTTCTGTAAAATTATGTCTTCTTTTTAAATTACCTCTCCCCATTTTCTCTGTTCTCTCTCTCTGGAACTTTTATTGCACAGATTTTGGACTTCTTGGATTGATACTTTGGTTTTTCTCTCCTATTTTCCGTCTCTTTATCTTTTTTGTCTTACTTTCAGGTGATTTCCTCAGCTTTGTGTTACAATATTTATTTATTTATTAAAAATCTAGATCAGGTATCAACAAACTATGACACAATTAAATCCAGCAGTGATGCTGCTGGGTCAGGTGGTGTAAATAAAGTTAAGTTTCTGTAAATAAAGGAACACATTCATGCTCATTCGCTTATAGATTGTCTATGGATGCTTTCACCTTGCAATGACAGAGTTTAGAGACTGTAAGGCCTGAAAATATGTGTCTATAAAGGGACACATAGGGCTACCCTGGTGGCGCAGTGCTTGGGAGTCCGCCTGCCGATGCAGGGGACGCGGGTTCGTGCCCCGGTCCGGGAGGATCCCACATGCCGCGGAGCAGCTGGGCCCATGAGCCATGGCCGCTGAGCCTGCGCGTCCGGAGCCTGTGCTCCGCAACGGGAGAGGCCATAGCAGTGAGAGGCCGGTGTACCACAGAAAAAAAAAAAAAAAGACACATATTTACTGTGTCCCTTTATAGGAAAAGTTTGCGGATCCTCCCTCTTCTCCCAGTTTAGGTGATCATATTTGTTATCTCCAGGAGCTCTTTTCTGGTTCTCTTATTTTCTTCTTAATATCATCATGCTGTATGTCTATCGATGTGACCTCTTCTTACTCTGAGGACATTGCATGGAGTGTTTTTATAGTATACTGCTTGCTTCAATGCCACTGTTTCCACTGAGGTAATTAGTTCATTTTGGCTTATTTCATGTTGGAAGCTTTACTCAAATGTTAAGTTTCTTGTGTGTTCATTCAGGTTAATGAGTGAGGCACTAAAAACTGAGAGAAGGTCCCCTGTGTGTAGGCAAGCTTTTGGCTGTGGATTTTGTGGTAGCAGGATTAAACAGTGAGCTTGCCTTTTTACTGAGGAATGTCCAGATGCATGAATATAGATTTTTTTTCCTTCAGAGAAGACCTCCAAGCCCCCTGCACTAGGACTGCTGGCTACCAGTGTCCTGGGACAAAGCAGGGGAAGGGTGGCGAGGTCCCCAACTCATTATGTACATTCTCATTTAATTCTTCTGTTTTCAGGTCCAAGCCTTACTCCTTTGCTTCATGTACTTGGGTTTAGCTTCTTGTGTTTGAATTTGCCAGAAATAAGCATTTTCTCTTCTCTGCTTGAAGAAAGGAGTCGTATCTTAGCTCAGGCTGACTATATAATAAATACCACAGAGTGGGCGACTCACAACAGAAATTTACTTCTCCCAGTTTTTGAGGCAGAAAGTCTGAGATCAGCGTGTTTGAGTGTTTGGTGAGGTCCCTCTTCCTGGTTTGCAGATAGATGCATTCTTGCTGTATCCTCACATGGCAGAGAGAGAGAGAGATCATCTCTCTTTTGATAACAGTACAAACCTATTTGTGAAGCCTCCACCTTCATGACCAAATTATCTCCCAAAGGCTCTACCTCCAGATATCATCATTTTGGGGATTAGGGCTTCAATGTAGAATTTGCTGGGGGGACACAAACATTCAGTCCATACTGGATAGTCTCTAGATTTCTTTGGGTGAAGTTGGGGATCTGGCAGTCAGTCACTCACCATGAAGACTAAACCAGTCCTTGTATTTTAAGTGAGCCCCCTCTTCTGGAGGCTTTAAAGATTTTGCTGCACAGTGTAGGGTCCCCCTTCAGTAAGCGTTTAGATTGTAGCTTTCTTGACTCTACTCATTTATTACATATTCTTTGTTTTCCAAAAATTTGTAGAAATTGTTCATCCATTCTTACCTCCTCTTTATCCTCGATTGTATTCGTCATTACATGAGTTTTGAGGAAGAAGAGGTAATAAAAATGTGCAATAAATCAGTCATATTTAAGATATCAGTTTCTCATGACAGATTTCAGGCATGGCAGGTGATCACAGAGGTTGGGAAAGAGACTAGCAAAGCTGCCGTATAAGCCAGGACTGTAGCCCAAGGATAGACATGGAGGTAAAAGTCTTCAATCATAAAAGTGAGCTGCTCTCCTCTTTGAAATTCATATCTTCCAGGCCATCTTACCCAGAATCATTGTAAGGTCTCTTACTATGTACATATTTCTCTATACAGTGTTTTAAATCAGAAGAAACTTGACTATATTGTACTTACCTGTGGCTTCGTTGGCTGTATAATTCAGTGTGTGCCTACTATCGTTTCATTCATTCTTCTGTGGGTCGCAGTTAAGTTACCCCCATTTGTTCATTTATTTCTGAATCATCACTTTTGTGAGGTTTCTCCCACATCCCTTTTAGCCCAGAGCAACCTATTCTTTTTTGCAAGCCAACAGCCTTCAAAAGTGCTAGGAAAATATATATTTTGAAATACCATTTTTGTGTTTATAGTTTGCTGTGGCTGAGTGAATATATTGGGTGGAAATAGAATGACTTTTCAGGCCATCATGTTCATTTAAGCTAAATTTTCTCTAGCATTTTATATTTTGTATTTATTACAACTACTTGCAAATTTACACATTTTCAGTATTTGTAAGCCTGAGCCCAGTATTTTCTCAAAAGAATGAGTTTATAATTTTATAATGAAATATAGATAATAGAATTTTATGTATGTTTTCTCAAGAAACCAACTATACTCTGAACTGAAATATGGATTTGTTTTCCCACTTTTTGTATCAAAATTTTGGTTTCAGTTATTATTATCACTTATACTTTAGAACGACTTTTCCTTCTCAGATTTATTTTTGTGACTTAGTAGTAAAAAATTAGAAAAACTTGAACTTAATATGGTCTATGGTGTGTGTGTGTGTGTGTGTGTGTGTGTGTGTGTGTGTGTATGTATGTATGTGTGTTTTTACATCGCTAAGAAGTAGAGCTTTACAAGTAAATATAATATTTCAACTAGGCAAACTTTTATTTATGATCCAAGTATCCAAGTGAATAACACAATGTGGGACTCTATTCAAAAACTAGTAATAGGTATCACATAGTCATTTAAATGTTCTCCTTAATTCATTGGCTCAGTTTGAGGCCAGACTTTCTCTTAAAGGCAACAGTCTGCATTAATTCTGTATTTTTTCTCTCTATAGTATTTACTTAAAAATCCTGAAAATATTTTTGACTTGGTATACATTACTTTCAGTCTTGGTGTTTTCCTGCTGAGGTACTCTGTGTAAAGAGTGTACTGTGTACTCTGCCTAAAGAAACCAAAGCAATTAAACATGTCATCCCATGTTGAGGCTATTAGTCCTAATTGTTAAGCTTTGAAGGTTTCCTGTGGGTACTTCTAAAAGGCTTGAGAAGTTTTACATAATTTTAAGTGGCTTATAAGCTTTGTAAGTTTAACTTGGAGAGTATTGTAGTAATACCAAGTAATAATGATGTAAAGGCTTAGAGAATCATAGAATTGGAAAGGATTTTGAGGTTATTTTATCCAGTCCACATTTTACATATCAGAAAACTGAAACCCAGAGAGATAAAGTAACTGGCTCAATTGACATATGATATGGGTACAGGAACTTTGTGTGGAACTTAGATCCTCTGACTCTTAGTGTATTTTTTATGACCATTGTGTCTTCTTTGAATCCAACCCAAAGTTTTTGTACTATGTGAAAAACAACAGCAGGCATTAATAGATAACTTGTTACCTATCCTCATATAGATTTATCTATACAACTAAGACAAAATCTGTTTTGTTAGAAGTAAAACATATGTCTTAAACTATTCTTTGTTTCCTTTCTATTATAAAAGCAATAAATATTCATTATAAAACATAGGGACCATGGTTTCACCATCCAAAGTTTAGCAGTTATACAAATTATACAAATTTTGGCAATTATACAAATTTTTCACTAACTTGAATTTAATGCATCACATTCCTTGAAATGCATGGAACAGTTATTTTAAATTTCTTCTACTGTTGGAAATTTAGTTTATAGAACAACCTTTATTGATGTTGAATTATTCAGGCTTACCTTCCCTTAAGTGACTGAAACATAAATTATTGGCTCTGAAAAGGAAAGAAATCACTTATATTCTAATATACTGTCTCTCTCCCATATGGCTAACATAATCTCTTAAACAGCAAGTTATCCCACGCCAAAGGACAAGGTACACAGAGAAGAATTTGGTGAGTTTTCAGTGGAACAACCCAAAGGTCAACTCCAGAATGGTGTTACTACTTCCCTAAAACACTACCACCAATTTGGTTACGTTATTGTCTTGCTTAAATCCCTTGAATAGCTCACTGTCGCCTCTAGTTAAATAGCAGACTCATCCTCATGACACACAAGGTTCTTCTGATTTGATTCATTTTGTTGTTAGATAAAGCCAAACAATCAGCTGTGAAGAAAAGCAGGAACCTTACTGGGGAAGGAATTGTAGCTTCGTTTTAGTGTCCTGCACTTTGCTGTTCTCCATTTGTCTTACCTGTCCTGTGTTCACCTCTGTTCACCTCAAAGCTCCAGCTTATTCATGGTTTTTGCTTCTTATGGGGTTGGCTTGCCACAAGATCTTCATTGCCTACACGCTACCTCATGACTCAGCTTTATTTCAAATCAGCTCATTCTTTCAATACTTTTCAGTGTAAAATTCTAGAGAAGGCAAGTCTGAAATGCCACCTCATAGGTTGCTATCTGGCTTATGAGTTGGTTTTTCTTGAATACAGTGACCACCCTGAGTCTAATCAGATGTGATGGAGGGTTGAGGGTCATGGTGAGGTTGGCAGAGTCCTGTTGTATAAAACCTGGCAGGTGCTTCAGAGGGAGCCAATTGCAGTTATGAAGGACAGTGGATGAAACCTGATTCAAAGATCCTTTACTATCTTGTCCAAAGCTATCCTTTTGTCTTCATTTCCACTCAATGTACAATATGCTATGCCACCTACAATCCAGTCACATCAAAGTATTTACAATTCTCTGAACAAACCATGTTCTATCATGCCTTACATCACTGTTTACACTGTTCTCCCTTATAGGAATAGCTCCCCACCCCCCATTATCTATCAGGTGCAATTGTCTATGAGATCAAATGTTATATCCTCCATAAAACCTTCTCTAGGGATTTTGGTGACTTCCTCATAAGCACTTTTGGGTTATATACCGCATACATATGACATATAAATGCATTGTATTATAATCATTTATATGTAAATTTTTCCAACAGAATATCCTTTAAATTCAAGGATGGTGGAATATAATTCATCTTCAAATATCTACTGGTAATACATAATACATATTCAATATGTGTTTGTCGAAAGGAAAAAATCAAGATGATTCAAGGGGAGATACTCCTATCATAGTGAGGAGTGCTGTAGCTGACTCGCAAGTCTATGTTACCCAAGACATGCTCAGATATAAGGGAAATGTGTGTACCAAGTATGACAGACACTCAAAATTTGGGTCAATGAGCCAGAATACTGGTTTATTTTTTCCCGTTTGCAGTCCCTATTCAACTAAAAAGTGTTGCAGATGGATTTTTATTGCTCCCGCATTCTCTTCCGACCTGAGAAATCCTACTCTGAGGGCACTTCCATTTGTGTCTAAAGGCAGTGACCTTGTGTTCACAGAAAAACAACTCCTTATTTGGGTCTGTTTACTCCTCTGTTCCTTACCCATGGTATTATCTCAGGGGGCTTTTTGCCTTAAGTGGGCTTTCATTAAGGAGCTTACTGGAATATCTGTAGCTTCAAATAAAAGCTTGTCCACAGTTTCAATAAGGTTGACTTCAGAAGTCAGCTTGAAGAAGCCTGACCTAAAGGACTTGTTGTAATCTGGCCCTTGTATGTCTGTTTTGTGCCAGTTCCCATTCTGGGTGTTGGAGGTAGAATTAAGAGAAGAGAAAAGACACATTTCTATACTCATAGTGTTGACAATCCAGAATGGCGTACAGATGAAACACTTGTTACGATGTGGGTAGTTGGTGCTATCAGGAAGAAAGCACAGGATGCCGTGTGACTTCATAGGAATGGCAGCTACGTAGACCCAAATTGCAGAGGCAAGAACTGAATTAGGTCCCAGCAAAGAAAAACTACAGTGATAAAAGTGCATGATTTAAAAATAATGAATGGTTAATACATCTAGCCAGAGCAATATCAAGAACAATTCTTTTGTTTTATAAGTTCTCAGTTATACTCAGTAGAGATGGTTTGGACAAGTTATGAAATTTAACCTAACTAGTATTCAGCATAACCAGCACCTCTTCATGAACACCTGTAAGATATCAGTCATGAAAAACCAGGCAAGAATTATTGGTCAGTATCTTTAAAGTCCACTTCAAGGCGTCTTTGATAGTCTGCACCGCCCTTTCATCCTAAACATCCTTTAAAACAGATGAGGTGCCGTGCCGACTGCTTAGATAATATCCTTGTCCACAAATACTATAACTTGACTGAGACAAATGTGGACCTGTTGTCAGGAATAATTGTGCCTGGCAGCTTGTATGCTGCCAAAAACTGGCATGGAGTCGCATTGTCACCGCAGAGGCTTGAGGTCGAAGCAAAATCAGAGTCATTGTGAGAAGCAGTATACTGAAGGGAAAAGTTTTTATCTCATAATGCAAAATCAATGTGGAATTCTGATTCAATTTTTTTTAGTCTCTTCCCATGGGAAAATTAGGTGTCTTAGGCAGTTTATGCCAAGCAGCCTGCCTTGTGGTATGCACTAACTTCCTTTAGACTTTTCAATATCAGAATCAATTTGAGGCCATCAGATAGAGCTTCTAGCCAAGGCTTTCAAGTAGATAATTCCCACATGTGCTATGTGTAGTGAAGCCAAGATAATGCCTTCTGGAATAAAAATGTAACTTTTCTACAAAATATATCCCTTATGGTAAAACACACAGACACACAGACACACACACACACCCTCATGTTTATGTTTTAAGATTGGCTTCAAAATTTTTAGTCAATTTCTGAGTCTTCTACACATCCACTTTGTAACAAAAGGCAATCTGGGTTCATATTAATTTAATCATCTTATTTCATAAGCCTGCAAATAAGAATCAAGGAAGCCTTCTCTTAACTAATCTTCTTGTGGTAGTGGCACCCATATTTTGATATGTGTTAGGGATAGATATTCTCAACTATTAGATATTGATGGTGTTCTTTGAACTACATTTGATGGTAGGATGAGTTGAGAACTTCAATCACTGTGAAAATTCATCAGCTATATTAATCTCAGAGTTCCCTATATGAGTTATATATGAGAGCTCCAAGTTTGGCAGGAACATGATACAAGTTTCTGTTTGCTTTATGATAGAAAACCTCTCAAAATATGGATCTCAGGAAACAACTGCAACTTTCAGTACAGTCTGTGGACATTATTCTTGATTTGTACATTATGGATTGTCCACCTGAAATATCTAAGAAATTAGATTAGATTAGATTGGAAATTGGATATTAGATTGAAAATTTATTAGGACCAGAAAGACAGTATAGTAACCAGAAAAATTAAAAAGTAAATATACAAAAACAATTGTTTCCTTTTTGTTTTCAAACAGCTTATTGTTAGTAAAACAGAAAAAGACTTAAAAATTAGTAAAACAGGGGTTCCCTGGTGGTGCAGTGGTTGAGAGTCTGCCTGCCGATGTAGGGGACACGGGTTCGTGCCCTGGTCCGGGAAGATCCCACATGCCGCGGAGTGGCTGGGCCCGTGAGCCATGGCCGCTGAGCCTGCGCTCCACAACGGGAGAGGCCACAACAGTGAGAGGCCCGCGTACTGCAAAAAAAAAAAAAAAAAAAAAGTAAAACAAAAAATCTTGCAAATTATGAATTGCCTCTTACTTACCTCAGGCAATGTGCGCAATCTACCAAGAGAATAGAAACAAAAGTGGAATGATCAACAAAAATGCTACTGAGGAACAGAAGGGAGAGAGAGAATAGGTTTCTTGATTAGAAGGCTCAACAGCCTTTAATCCATGTATAAATTCAATGCTACATGATCAAAACTTCAACAGGAATTTTTGTGTTTCATTCTGTGCCATCATAATTTTTTTAAGCATTCCATTATGTATATTTCCAAGCATAGACAAAAGTAGAGAGAACAATTAATGAACTTTACCCCTCAACCCACATTCAGTGTCAACAGTTATTATTAGCACACAGCCAAGCTTCATTTATATATACCCCCACTAATCACTCCACCCTAATGAACTGTTTTTGAAGCAAATCCCAGAAATCATGTAATTCACCTGTATGTAACTCTAAAAGATAAGGACTCTTAAAAAAACAAAACAAAACAAAAAAAACAGTATTGCTAGGATGCTGTTATCTCATTTTTAAAAGTTAGCAAAAATGTGATAACTTCAATCAAATTCCAGTCAACATTAAATTCGATATGCATGCACACACACATACCCATACATACATACATATACGGTTGGATTTTTAGAATCAGGATCCAAACTAGACCCTCACTTTGCAGTTTATTCATATAAATCTAAAATTCCTTTAAACTATATACTTTCCCCTCCATTTTACCTTGCACTTTATTTGTTAAAGAAATTAGATTACTTTCCTGTAGTATTTCCCACATCCTGTATTTTGCTGAACGCTCCTCCATGATATTGCTTAAAACTTTCCTCTGACCCCTATTTCCTATAAGCTGTATCTAGACATAGACGTTTGGTCGGATCCAGATATTTTGGCACAAATACTTCATTCAGAATGTTGGGTTCCTCCCACTGCACCACATTAGGAAACCCATAATGTCTAGTATCTCTTTATTATGGTGTTAAGATTGACTTGACTCATCCATTAAAAAGTTCCCTGTCAGTTTTTCACCTGATGGTTTAGTGTCACTGATAATGATTACACTGATCTATTTGTCAACAGGTATTGCAAAATAGTAAGATTCTAATTCTGTCATTTTTTGTTCATTTAATAGCTGGAATTCTTCTCTAGAAAATAACCTTACTGCGTCTAGTGTTTATGTTGAGGCACATTTTGTATAGGAAAGCAGAAAAAAATGCTTGATTCTCTCTCTTTATAAGTTTTCAGAATAATAGTTTGGTTCTCTAAAATTCTCTAGAGACGACTATTGAGTGGTTTTTATATGTCATTGTGACCTCATGGAACTTATCATATTTGACATTTTTCAATTCATTGCTGTTATTGTTCTTTATGTTGTTTAACTTATTTTTTACCAGTAGGAATCTCTTCAATTTTGCTCCTGAGTCCTTTTGAAATGATCCCAGTAGTCACTGATACATTCTCACTTTCTGGTAGGACAGGCAGTCCCAGGTTCTTCTCTTATATTTTCAGCAAGACCAGGAAAGAGCCGTATCTCTAAGGCATCTTGTTTCCTTTTGTGGGAAATGATGTTCCTAGGCCACAATCTGGATAATAATCATGACTAATCAACTGGTCACTGATTCTAGGCCTTTTCTGAAGAAAGATTTTAAGAGAAATACTTTGTATGTTTATATTGATACCTCCATAGTTTCCATATTTCCAATTCAACTTTTGGTTTATAGGTTTTTGTTTGTAAGTCTTTGATTTCATATGTTTATCTCTTTTTTTCTTAAACTGAGAAACTTAGTTCCATATGGTTGTATATATATAATAATTGAATAATAATTTTAGAATAACAACAGTAATATTAACAATGAGATTAGTAAAAACAATTTAAAATTTCTTTGCAGTTGTTACTGTCCTTAGGATATACCCACTAGGAGTATATAATCAAGTTATTGGATTATGCCATTTAAAATAATTTGCATGTGGTTAAGCTACCAATTCATAAACTTATATTCCCTTGTTTCATTTTGCTTTTGGTTTCTATGGATTACTTTTTTAGTTTGAATTAATTTTGTCTAAAGATTATTTAAAACATTATTACATTCCCAAAGTTAAAATTTCAAAGTAAAGTAAATACAGAGAACTCTAGCATCTCTACCTTGTCCCTTTTTCCTGGATGTCACTATTTTTATTAGCTTTTGGTCTGTCTTTCCTTTCTAAAAAAAAATTACAGATATATCTATATATGTATTCCTATCCCTCTTTTCTTTGATAAAAGTTAGCATACTGTATATGCTTAAACATCTTGCTCCTTTTCACTAAAAATATATGCTAAGAGTACTCAGTAGTATTCCTCATTCTTTTTACAAAAAGCAGACATTTTAAACATGGGACCTATCCAGGAACCACGGTAGGTAATCTCATTTATTCATTCATTCAACAAACTTTTACTGAGAGATCAACAAAAGTAGATATAATGTTCTTGTGATAAGATTAATAAACCACAGCTTCTGTTATGATGTAGCTTAAGATCTAATAACAGAGAGAGACACTTAAACCAACAATTACTCCACAGTGGTAAGTGCTGATGATGCAAGTGAGCACAGAGTGCTGTCAGAGGAGCCCACAGGAGGGACATCAGCAATGGGGAGGCCTTAAACTGAGTCCCAAAGAATGGGTAGGAGTTGGCCAGCTTAAAGGTGGAGACCAGAGGGTTCAGGTAGCGGGGGAAGCAGACATGAATTCCCATGGACCAGGAAATGAGAACACGGACCCTAGAGAGATGAGGCTAGAGAATCAGATTGGGGGGGCGGTCCTAAGCAGTGGAGTTCTTGTACTCTGAGGCTTGGAGTCTGGATGTGGCCTTGAAGATTCTCAGTAGCCTAAAAAGAATAGGACTTTAAAATGGAACTGTTGAGGCAGGAGTTTTATTTTAGAAAGACCACCCTTCATTTGGTTGTTTACCAACATTATTTAAGAAATGATTTATGGTTCATGTTACTGTCAAACTTGTTCTTAAATATCAGAACATAACCTATTGGATGTGCTGTAAAATTAGTATGAGGAGAACAAAACCTTAATAAAATATCATTATTTAAAGTCAACCAACCAGTCAACTAACCAACCAGCTAACCAACCAACCTGTGGCCCAAGTACCTACCATCTGGCCACTCCCCGCCTCCCAAACTTGTTATATGATCTAAGTATAGAAATTTCAAAGAAACAAAAATATGACTTGTGTTATTTCATACGGCCCTTTACTTATATACTATAGTCATAGTCATCTAGAGGTTGAAGGCGGGATATATTCAGTGGTAAAGCACCTGAAACTCATGGCACTCTTTGTGGAGCAACATGCAGTATTTACATTTAAATTTAAAAATAAGTATCTGATCTTGTGCTAAACTTGTTCCTACTGAGTGTTACTGTTTATGACTGTGTTTAGGCAGGCACTGTCCTAGGGCTTTATATGTAATGCCTCCATTAATCCTCATGACTTCATTATAAGGAAGTACTTGTGCTATCCCCACTTTATAAGTGAGGAAACTGAAGCACGAAGAGATTAAGTGACTTTACCAAGGTTTATAAGTAGTGAATGGGCAGGGCAGTATTCACACTAGGCAGTCTGACTCCAGGATCAATGGTATTAATGACTATATTATACTGCCTCCGTTTCTTGGAATATAGAAAAAAGTAAGAAGCCAAAGGAGGTAACACAGTTGAAGAAAATATGTGAAAGAACATCTTATATTAAGAAATTTGTAGAAATTACTTTTCCCAACTTAATTAACAAATCTTATTTGACTTTAGTGACAATACATTTTGATCTACCTCACAAAAAAAATGTGAATATTCTTTAAGGATATGGCTAAAGGTCTGTTGATACCCAACGCTTGACAGATGAAGTCTTACAAAAGGTAGCTGGTTGGTGACAAGTAAAGGCTACAATTCATGCCTCTTGTCTCACACAATAAGGTGTGAGATTTGGAACAGAGCTTTAAGGCTTTTAAGACTCAGAGTAGCCATTGGTCGCTCTGCAAAGATCATATTTATTTCTAGACCCTTGTAAGTCCCAAAGAAGTGAAAGATGGAATTGAGGCTGAATCTGCTTCTGATAGTGCACTACCATACATACTTCTAAACAGGTCATCCTCACTTATTTTTATCTTTCACTTTTCCCTCTTCAGCTCTCACAGATGGCACAATTATACAGAAATGTGGCCGCTCCATGGACTGCTTCCAAATTTATTGTGAATTTCTTCATTTTTCAATATTTAGCAAAGCCCTGATCATTTTTCTAATCTTAATGCAAGTGAAAAATCTACCATATGTATATACATAAAGTACAGTATTTGCAAAGACCTGCTTCAAGGGAAACAGCCTTTTTTATTTGATGCCACAGTTAATTGACTTCAATCATATATGAAAACCAGAAACTGCTGAATCCTATGTCTTTCCTTTCTTTGTTGAGATTATTGTGCTTTAAAAAGATCTCCTTAAAAATCTAAATTGGAATCAAAGTGATAAATATCAGGAAAATAATTATGAATGTCTTCATTAAAATATGAATCCAAAAAAATATGGAGACCAAAATAACTAGTTTTTCAGTTACTATATAAATAGGACCCTAGATTTAAATGTTTTATATATATATATATATTTTTTTTAATTTTCTGGTTACAAAAATTCTTTGTTTATATTAAGTTTTCCTTGTTTTATATGTTTCCATGTTTTTTCTTCTTTTTGTTTTTTTTTTTGTTTGTTTTGTTTTGTTTTTGTTTTTTTTGCGGTACGCGGGCCTCTCACTGTTGTGGTCTCTCCCGCTGCGGAGCGCAGGCTCAGCGGCCATGGCTCACGGGCCCAGCCGCTCCGCGGCATGTGGGATCTTCCTGGACCGGGGCACGAACCCGTGTCCCCTGCATTGGCAGGCGGACTCTCAACCACTGTGCCACCAGGGAAGCCCTCTTCTGTCTTTTGATGACTTTAAAAATATCTAGTCTATGAAGAAAGAAGCTTGACTTAAGTTAGACATTGTATAATATTTATCCATACTTGAGAGGAAGAGGGAAGGGAAGGAAACTGGTAAAATAGAATAAATACTCATAAAAGAAGACAGAAGAAAGAACAACGTGAAAAAAACCAAAAAATCAGAGTTATGGATAATCTTGATAATTTAGAGTGATAAAGTAGAGAGAATATGGTTTCTGGTAACCATCAGTCATGAGTTCTTTTCAAATTCCTTCATTTATAATACTCTGCTCAAATTGTTAATGATCTGTGGAATCCAGATTCCTTGTTTCTAAAAATTAGCACATATAACTTGCCTCTCAGATTGTCTTGAGAACGTGAGAGCAGCTAGTAAGTCATGAATAAAGTTAGTACCTAATTTAATATTTTTGTTTTATTTGTATGTATTTTGTCTGGAAATGATTTAGGTAACGTTAAATAACTTTTTTTCCTTTCTGTTATAATTTATTCTGCAAACATACTCTGTAGATGATGCCACTTAAACATAAAATTTTAAAATGTATACATGTATCAAACACCTATTGCTTTTTCAACAGGTTACATGCAAAGAATATAAGGAGGAGTAAGATAACATCCCTATTGCAAGGATCTTGCCAAATTTTTCTGTCTGCCTCTGCCAAAGGGCCTGCTTGGATTTAGAATGGATTGACTATGATCCTTTAGGCATACCTGTGTCAAATCGGAAGAGCTAAGTATGCAGTCTTACAGCAGAATAATTGGAGGTTTTCATTCAGTACTGAAATGATCCACCTTTAATTAAATTGTAATATATTAGGTTTCCCCTATTTTTCTCTCCATTGTTTTCTTGGACAGAGTAAACTTAATTCTCTAATCTTATCCCAGAAGTCTTGCTTTTCTTAACATTTATCATCACACTGATTAGTAAGCCAGTAAGGTAAATACAAGTCACTGTAGCTATCTTAAGGTTACAAGTATAAATTCCTGCAGATTGATTATGATTTTTATTTCTCCACAGTGCTTGTTTATAGTTCTGTTCAATCTGTTTTCTATTTTGAAATATTTTTGCCTGCAATATTCTCTTGGCCATCTCCTCTAGAAAGTTCGCACATTAATCCATCTTTACACTGATTTCATTAAATTATTTTTGTTCTTGATATCCTGATTGTTAGTGTGGTTATACGTAATTATTTGGAATATTATAAAAGAATCAAGAGGGCTCAAATTAGCCATTCCTTTTAAAATACACCTCTCCTTGGAATCACTTGTTAATTTATTTAGTTACCCTTCTATATAATCACACAGTCAGTGCAAGCCATGAAAAGGTACAGGACATCCTGGTTACTCCTGAATTTCAAATTATTTTCTGATGTCTTTTCAAATTTTCCTGTAGAGCTTTGTGAAGATTTTCTGCAATAGAAAACTGCATGCAAGCACCCAAGGGTCAAGCCTTTCCTCACCTAAGCTTAATGCCTTTGCTGTGTGAGCTAAGATCATTTATAAAACTCACAGAAAAGCCGTCTCATCTGTTACCATGTACAGTAACATCTCAGAGAGACAACTAAACATGACAGTTGAGAGGATTTGCAATTGAAAGAGAAAAAAAGAAAAAAAAACGAGCAGAGTTGAGAGCCATTTAATTATCCTCATTCACACTGTGACTCCCTTTAAAGCAATTTTTTTCAAAATGGTTACCCATGTACTCTTAGTCACCTCCTTTCTTGACTATGTGCTAATTCTGATTTTGTCATTTGTCTATAGAATATGTTTGTTCTTCCTTTTGAAAGGGAATTGTGCTGCATTTTCAGTAGTGTCTAACTCAGTTAATCATATTTCCCAATTATCCCATAACGTTAGTTATTTGAATTTCAAGTTGCAATGTTCTTAGAGAAAGCTTAATATCTTCATTATATATACAGTCATGGTTAGCTAATTAGCATCCTGAATTCTGCAGTTTAACCCTGGATGCCACTATTTCTGGTTTCAAGTATATATTGAGTAGTTTCTCATTTTTAAAAGTTTAGAAGGAACAATACCATTGTTGAATTCTACTTAGTCTTTTTCAAATAAGAAGCCCCCTTTGGAAGTAGCCAGACATGATCTAAATGTATTATTCTTCTCATCTATTGGTTTATAAATAAAAGGACTCTTGAATGTTTTCCAAAAGAGCAATGAACTTTACAATATAGTTAATGAAAATTAAGCTATATTGGTTTTCCTGGAGGAAGATTGTGCTACCTAATTTATTTTAAAAATCACTGTTTATTTCTTCAGTTTATTGGGAAACAAGAAACAGATTCAAAGCAATGAAGCTAAGAGAACACATTGCGTTCTGACAGTCTCTCTAATTAAAACATCAGTGCTTCGGAAGCAATTTCATCTTGTTTGAGTTGCCATTTTAGTTGCCGTTGTACTTAAAGCTTTTCTTCTCCTTTCCTTAAATAAGGGTTCTCATCTTTTAAATAAAAGATGTAAAGGAACTGCAATTATTTCCATTATAAACATGTGTCTTATAATTTTATTAATTTTAACACGTTGCTTTTGATATTTTTATATGTACAAAACCATAAATCAATATAGATCAGAGAGGTGTAGTGACATGCACAAGGTTACATAACTGGCAATGGCAGAACTGAGACTAAACCTTAGGCCTCTGGATGTCCAATCTAGTGCTTTTTCCCTTATCTGAATTTTCCGTGCCTTGAGATGTCTTGATTTGTGGAATCCCAGTAAATAGAAACATAAAATTTCTAGCCCAGGGGCTGTAATGAAATGGAAACTTCTTTGTATAATTCACTGGTGACGTAGCATGAGCTTTATTTATATACAGCCATTCCATACATTTGTGTAGCATTCTGTGGTTTTAAAAATCCTCTCTCATTACTGTCTCCCTATCTCCTGTTCAACCTCCTTTCCCCCCTTGCTTGCCCATCTCATTTGAGCCTCATATAATATTACAAACCCTTACATGAGCCTCACAATAATCTTAATAGACTAGGTAGGAAAATTCTTAGAATCTCATTGAATAGATGAGTGAAATAGAGTTCAGGAAAGGATAAATAATTTTCTAAAATTGTGTGATTAGTTAATGGCAAAACCAGGACTTAAATCTGGATCTTTGACTCCTAGTGGCTGATGCCACATCACATGTTATAACACAGTTATTAAAATATGCAGAAACCAGTGCAAAAAAAATCAAAGAAGGAGATTATGGAAAATATACAAAAGTGATTGTATGACATCTACAAAAAGAAGATAGTTACATTCTTTTAGGGGATTTCATGTTCACTGTTCTCTTACACTGAAGACAGAGTTTGAAGTTTTTCAGAATATGATTAGAAATGATGAATGTGTGATCAAAATACCTTTCAAATTCTTTTCTAAATATTTGTGTAAAAGTTTGACTTCCTTGGCACTAGACATTCCATAGTGAGAGTTGCTATTATTAGAACCATCAGACCCATTTTTCATGAACTTAGACTGACTTCTGAAGAAATACCTAACCTAGCATTTATTTCAAGTTCTCTCGATCCTTTCAGTGCTTCCTAATATGTATGTTTAACCTTAATATGTAACAACAAAGTAAAGTATATTTGTACCTTTGATGATAAATTAGATGGCTAACATCTCGGAATGCACGACCAATGAAATAAAAGCTGGAAGAGAAATACTGATTCCACTGGGATAAATAGCTTATTATAACTTTTCCTGTCATATCTTAAAATATAGACTGAAGACATGGTGATCCTTCTACCCACAAGTCCATGGAGGAAATATGGCAGGGGAAAGGGGTGGGTTTTAATGCAAACCTTAGGTTTGAGAAGGGCTTGGGGTGTGGTCAGAGATTTCTTCCAGAATTGAAGTGGGTGGACCATGAAAATGGCTCTTTTCCTTCCCCTGCTTCTTCCCCTTGTGCTTTGAATTTCACACCTTTAGTCCCTCACGAAGACTTTACTCCTTCAATTGTGGCATATTTGCTACATCACTGTTCTTTCTCTTCCTATTGAACCATTTCCATAAATATACCAATATTCTTCAAAATCTCACATCTTAAAAATGAAAATAGCCCAAAGCCTTCCCTTGGATTTTCCTTTAACTACAACCCCTGTTCTTCTCTATATAATAAACTTTTTAATGTATCTGCATCAACTCCAATTCTGTATACACCATTCATTCTTTGAACTACTTTCAATCTGTCTCTTCCCCACTGCACCACTGAAATGGTTCTTTTTCTTAAAGATCTCCATGTTACCAAATCTAATAGCCACTGCTTTGCTTTCATTTTACCCCATCTTTTAGCAGCGTTTAATACAGTTGCCTACTTTCTCCACTTTGAATCACCCTCCTCTCTTGCCCATCTAGACATCATGCATATTTTTTTAAAAACTTATTCACAGTCTTCTCCTCTTTGTTATTCTTTTCCACTAACCTTTAAATCTTTGAATGCCTCAGATCCTCCCCTCCCCTCCCTTCTTCCCCCTCCCCTCCCCTCTTCCCCCTCCCCTCCCCTCTTCCCCCTCCCCTCCCCTCTTCCCCCTCCCCTCCCCTCTTCCCCCTCCCCTCTTCCCCCTCCCCTCCCCTCCCCTCTTCCCCTTCCCCTCCCCTCCCCTCTTCTCCCTCCCCTCCCCTCTTCCCCCTCCCCTCCCCTCTTCCCCCTCCCCTCCCCTCTTCCCCCTCCCCTCTTCCCCCTCCCCTCCCCTCCCCTCCCCTCTTCCCCCTCCCCTCTTCCCCCTCCCCTCTCCTCCCCTCTTCCCCCTCCCCTCCCCTCCCCTCTTTCCCCTCCCCTCCTCACCCTTCCCCTCCCTCTCCTCTCCTCTCCTCTCCTCTCCTCTCCTTTCCTTTTGTCCCTACACATTCTCTTACACTTCTCTAAATAGGTGATATCATTCAGTTCCACTGGCTTAAAGCCACCTACAGGTTAATGACTCTCCTGCCTAACCTTCGGCCCTAAGCTCCAGATTCATTCATCTCTACCTAGATGTCTCAAGGCTATTTCAAACCTAATAAGTCCAAGATGGAAATTTTGGTCTCCAAATCACCAGTCAGAACTGTGGTATCCCCAGTCTTTCTCATCTATGTAAATGGTACCATCATGTGCTCAACTTGCACAAGCCCCAAACACAAGAGCCATCCTAGATTTCTTCCCCTCATTCACCCATCCCCATATCTTATTCACCATAAAGTCTGATAGTTCTACCTCTAAAATTCATCTTAAATTTCCCTATTTCTTATGCTTACTTGTACCTGCTACCCCCTCCCCCATACATACATTCCATTTAGGAACTACAGTAACCCTTTTTTAGCACAAGGAGTTAGTGGGCTACTGATTTTGAAACAGAATCATGTAAAGAAAGAGGGTATTACTACTGAGAGAGGATGAGAGCAACAATCATTTTTCAGACAGAAGTTTGTTTTAAATTATATTTTTCTGAGTCCTAAAGATTTCTTTCCCAACTGATGTTAAGCTATTAAGTGTCAATCTTGATCTGTTTGCATGGAGAGTGAGCAAATATATATTACATAACTGTTAGCTAGCAAACCAGCAGAGCATATAGAACAGAGCCAGTGCTGTGACAGCTCTCCTGTTCTCATGAAACTCCACAGATATCCATCACCTGGTGTTTGAAGATGCAGTACAGCCCTTAGAAATGTCATTGCTGAAGCAACTGACAAAGGATTAATCTCCAATATATACAAGCAGCTCATGCAGCTCAATATCAAAAAATCAAATAACCCAATCGAAAAATAGGCAGAAGACCTAAATAGACATTTCTCCAAAGAATATATACAGATGGCCAAAAAACACATGAAAGGATGCTCAACATCACTAATCATTAGAGAAATACAGATCAAAACTACAATGAGGTATCACCTCACACCGTTCAGAATGGCCATCATCAAAAAATCTACAGACAGTAAATGCTTGAGAGGGTGTGGAGAAAAGGGAACCCTCCTACACTGTTGGTGGGAATGTAAATTGATACAGCCACTATGGAGAACAGTATGGAGGTTCCTTAAAAAACTAAAAATAGAACTACCATATGACCCAGCATTCTGACTACTGGGCATATACCCTGAGAAAACCATAATTCAAAAAGAGTCATGTACCGCAATGTTCATTGCAGCTCTATTTGCAATAGCCAGGACATGGAAGCAACCTAAGTGTCCATCGACAGATGAATGGATAAAGAAGATGTGGCACATATATACAATGGAATATTACTCAGCCATAAAAAGAAACAAAATTGAGTTATTTGTAGTGAGGTGGATGGACCTAGAACCTGTCATACAGAGTGAAGTAAGTCAGAAAGAGAAAAACAAATACCCTATGCTAACACATATATATGGAATCTAAAAAAAAAAAAAAAAGTTCTGAAGAACCTAGGGGCAGGACAGGAATAAAGACGTAGACACAGATAATGGGCTTGAGGACACAGGGAGGGAGAAGGGTAAGCTGGGACAAAGTGAGAGAGTGGCATTGACATACATACACTACCAAATGTAAAATAGATAGCTAGTGGGAAGCAGCCACATAGCACAGGGAGAACAGCTCTGTGCTTTGTGACTACCTAGAGGGGTGGGATAGGGAAGGTGGGAGGGAGACGCAAGATACGGGGATATAAGTATACGTATAGCTGATTCACTTTGTTATACAGAAGAAACTAACACAACAATGTAAAGCAGTTATACTCCAATAAAGATGTTAAAAAAAATAAAAGGAGTGGGAAAAAAAAGAAATGTCATTGCTATTTACAACTCAACATTAGTTTGAGACTGGTGAATCAATCAATCAAAGTCTCTCTTTTGAAACAGTACAATTTTTTTTAAGACAAATTTGTCTCAGGATTTCAAGTTTGATGGACTGAAGAAGAAAAGCTTTTCCTAGTTTATATTCTGAGAAAAAGAAGCTTTGCATTTCATTCCATTGCTTCTCATTGGCTAAGGAAAATGTTGTATCTCAGGATATGGCCTGACATAATAACAATGGAATGGGCAGTCTAAAATGGGATAAGACCAGAAATTAAGGAAATGGGGTGCAGGTGTGGAAAGGGACGAGGTATTAGGAGAATCCTAGCCTTTCTGGAAAAATCTAGCTACTGACAGCTTGTGCTTGTTAAGGCTGTTGATTAGGTGAGGATGTTGGCAGGAGAAAAATGAATTGGCTGGTCCTAAGAGCAGAATTCAATGTATTGCTAGAGAATCCATGAGCAGACAATGATGAGGAACCGAAATCTGTAGTCAACTGGAAGTGGGGATGAAGGCAAAGTGAGGCAATACCTTGCTTCTGAGATTCTAAAATACAGAATTCAAGTATCATGAGCGTGATCAAGGTGGAAACTGGGCCTGGGAACAGGGTGAAGATACCTGACTGTGAAACCAAACAACCATTAGATGATTTGATGCTCAGTCCCAGGTCATTGGGCTGGAGCTTCTTCAGTCCATCCTTTCTGAGGCCACACAAGGGTTAATCATAGTGAGATTATTAAGCTTATAAGTGGAGGCCAAGGACCCCAGCCGCAGGAAAATGAAAAAAATATTCCAGAACATTCTCCAAAGCTCTTTTTTTAAAAACTGATTTATATTCCCTTCTCTTCTCCAACCCTATTTTTAAATGCATTTCTGCTTCTTTTCTTTCTCTTCTTTCATTCATGGCAAAAACATTTAGAGGGTATGAGGGTATGGGGGCAGTAAGCAACATAAAAAAGGAAGCCTCCTCTTTGTTTTCAACCTTCGGAAAGTACCGCTATAGACATTTCTGTACATTTTTGGAAGAGGATATGTTACAGATGATCATCAAGTGAAGAAAGTCCTGTTATCCAGTCGGGCAAACAGAGATAGGGTTATCAGTCACTGGTGTGATCAATTCATTTTCTTAAGGAAGCACAAGTTATCTGCCCTTTATAGCATCAACTGCGATGCCAGAGGTGCATTACAAAGAATCTCTCCAAATTTTTTTTCTCCCTTTCTATTATCCTTTATTCAGCAAGAGTTTTATTTTTTTCATCTTCCTTGTGATTTTAAAATTTGTACTGAACGAACAAGAGGACTAAAATACAACCTTTTCTTGGCGTAGAGACTTGCCACCCAGCTGGCATTATTATTATAAGGACAGTTACCTGGGGAGGTGATTTGCTGACAAGAACAAAATCAGTATATCCTGTTATCTCCCCAGTGTTTCCCAAACAGACTTGTTAGAACACAGTATATGGAATTCAGAGGGGGCTTTTGTCTAGAATCTGGACATTCCGCAGCTGAAAGCCTGAACAAGGAAAATTGAAAAGCCAAAACTCAAACATCTGTATCTCTTTGTCATAGATACAGTTGTTTATTAAGACATAAATAACATTTTGCCTTAAGTTAAAAAGGTAAAGGGCTCTTACATGTAATTCTTCACTCAGGTCGACGCAGTCACATTGACAACATCATAGTCTCGTGACCTGCCTTACTGAACTATGTAAAATAGCAAGAGGACTTTAGAAGTCCTGCTGTTTCCAACTCTGTTCACAATTGCCAAGACTTAGAAGCAACCAAGATGACCTTCAGTAGGTGAATGGATAAATAAACTGTAGTACATTCAGACAACAGAATATTATTCAGAAATGAGGTATCAGGCCATGAAAACACATGAAGGAAACTTCAATGCATATTACTAGTAAAAGAAGACATTCTGTCAGAAAGAGAAAAACAAATATCATATATTAACACATATATGTGGAATCCAGAAAAACGGTACAGATGAATTGGTTTACTAGGCAGAAATAGAAACACAGATGTAGAGAACAAATGTATGGACACCAATGGGGGAAAGGGGGGTGGGGGGGTGGGATGAACTGGGAGATTGGGATTGACCTATATACACTACTATGTATAAAACAGATAACTAACGACAACCTGCTGTATAGCACAGGGAACTCCACTTTGCTGTACAGTAGAAACTAACACAACATTGTAAAACAGCTATACCCCAATTAAAAAAAAAAAAAGAAAAAATGAAAAGAAGTCCTGCTGTTTCAACCTTTAAATACCATAATCCAAAGAGGACTATTTCTAAATCCACACCTATTTCATAAACACAAACTTTGCTGCAAATGATTTTGACTTTCCTGCCTATATTTCCGCACATCGAGGGACATACTTTGATTCTCTGTGATACAGGAGTCATATCTTGCCAGTAAGTAAGTTACTTGACTTTGGATGGCACATTATTGCTTCAGGTGCTTGGGTGCCTTTTACTAGGTCATATGGAGTGCTGTCAAAATCTGAAATAGGGCTTCCCTGGTGGCGCAGTGGTTGAGGGTCCGCCTGCCGATGCAGGGTATACGGGTTCGTGCCCCGGTCCGGGAGGATCCTACGTGCCGCGGAGCAGCTGGGCCCGTGGGCCATGGCCGCTGAGCCTGCGCGTCCGGGGCCTGTGCTCCGCAGTGGGAGAGGCCACAACAGTGAGAGGCCTGTGTACCGCAGGAAAAAAAAAAAAAAAAAAAAGTCTGAAATAACCTGGGAAAAGGAATTCACTCTTCAACCAGCATTTCTTTCTTTCCTTCAAAAAGGAGTTATTGTAAATAGTTGATGACCCTCCTTGCCCTTTCTTGACTCCAACCCCTTCCCATGTCCTCATGCAGTTACCCAGTGCTCTGCCCACCCCCTCCCGGTGTCTCTTGGTGCTCAGGATTGTTCACTTTTCTGCCTCTTTGAGCCCCATAATCTGGGTATTTATTATCTGCGTCCCTCAGTTTTTCTTCCATTTTTGGAAGGTAGGTAACAGATTTTTTTTTTTGCTAGGTAACAGATAACTGTAAAACTTAGTGTCTTAAAATAATACACATTTTTTTATTTCACAGTTTCTATGGGTCAGAAATTTGGGAGTTGTTTAGCAGGGTGTTTCTGGCTCAGGATCTCTCATGAGGTTGCAGTCAAGCTCTTGAGAGGGGCTGTATTCATGTGTAGGCTTGACTGGGGCTGAAAACTCTGCTTGCAAGATGGTTCACTCGCACGGCTATTGGCAGGATGCCTTTTGGTAGGACTGCTGCCTTTTCCCGGAGCGATTGATGCCTTTTGTCACTGAGTCTTAGAAGTCATGCACTGTTACTTCCTCCATATTCTAGTCATTGGAACCAAGTCACTAAGTCACACTCAAGGGAAGGAAAATTAAACTTCATCTTCTGAAGGGAGGAATATCAAAATTTTGGTGGACATATTTTAAAACCATCACATCCCCCACACACCCTTGCTTTCAGTTCACCTGTCTCATGTCTTATGACTTTAGTTGATGATGAAAACTCCCAGCTAAACTGGTAATTGAGAGTGTGTTAAAATATTTAGCTTCTTTGGGCAACATAACAGAAAAAATTAAAAAGAGCATACAGCCAGTTCATATCATGTCTCTGCCATTTACTAATTATATGATTTGGGAAAGTTACTTAACCTTTATAAACCTCACTTTCATCAACTCTTAGATGGGTGTTTTGATATCTACCTTGCAGAATGTAATTCAGAGTCGGACTCATGTATGTAAAACAACTAGGACAGAGTTTTACATGTAACAGGTTCACAATCATTGGTAGCTATAATAACAACACTGATTATTATTTGGGAAGTTTTGGTGACCTTGGAATAACTCAGATTTCTAAATAGTGGGAATCATTATGGCAACATTTATTATCAGAGCTCTCCTCAGTCCAAAGTTTCACCTCCATCCCCCATTCAGCCAGTCCCTCAGTGATCCTGTCCAGAGACTTGAGTGTATGTTAGTGAAAATGTCAGTTAGTCTAGGGTCCTTGCTCTGAGCCTCTGCTCTACTGCCTATGAGCTATGTGACCTTAGGCAAACTTTTCAATCTTTTAAAATTGTCTTTCCACAGATATAAATTTAGGGATACTTATTTCCTTCTTGCAGCACAGTGAATGAGCTGTAGTAGAAACAACAGTGTCTCACAAACTGATACCTCATTCTTTTGTGCCTCACAAACTGATACCTCATTCTTTTGTTTAAGTCAGTGGTTCGCAAACATGGCTGTACATTGGAATCCCCAGAAGCACTTAAAAAAATCCTGATGCCTAGTTCCATCCCAGAGATTCTAATTTAATTGGTCTGAACGCCAAGTGTTACCTACACGTCTGAGTTTTTTTTTTTTTAAGTTCCCCAGGGAGTTCTAATATGTTAAGAACTACTGGTTTAGATTGATAATTTTATCTCTTACAACAGTCATTAGACCAAAGGATCTAAATCAATTAGAGCAAAGGTAAAATAGTCTAAAAACACTTACTTAAATCTTACCATCCATGCTTTCAATCTTTCATTTTTTTCCCCTTTGATAAACTCCTTTATTTTTCTCAATTACACATTTAACCCATTTGTTCTGTAGTTCCTAATTTTATTATTTTTGCTCTGCCTGAACCCCAAGCCCTTTGTACTAAGGTCATATAGCATACATTTTTAAAATAATAAGAAAGGAATAAGCAAATATAAATTCACAGTATTGCATTTAGATAGATCATTCTTCTAGCAGGAGAGATGACATGATGTTGCTCGGGCGGAAGCACGTAGGCATCCTGCATGCTCCGTGAGAACCATCGATGCGCAGAGCCATTGGCACACCAGCCTGTGTATTGGCAATGGTGCACATAACAGACGGCACTGAGTGTAGGCAGTCAAGTGTTCAAGCTCTGTCTCTGAATGGACTAATGGTTTTGATGGCAGAATTTCAAGGCCAAAGCACTGGGATGCCAGTCTCTGTGCTGTATTGAATGTCTGCAATGAAAGCTATGGGACCACTCCCTTTCTGCTCTAACTCAAACTTAATTAATTTTGAATTAAAACGAATAGTTTCCATGACCACATGAGGTACATTTTGGGTTTGGCTGATCAGGATTAGTGTAATGATGTCTCCACCCCTTGACTATTCCCCACAAAAGACCCCTAAGAAGCCAATTTAAAATGCCATCCAAAGCGGCATGTTGCTGCTAAATATTTTGATATGTATAGGGTATTTTCATATCTGTGTCCTATGTAGAGAATCTGTAGGTGTCCTCTTGGAAAATGCCAGTGACCTAATGTAGCATAGAATCAGCATGGGCATCTGGCACTCGACAGCAACTCTGAGAAGGTCATTTGTCAGGGCTTTCAGAACGATTTCAGCCCAGGTCTTGGTCTAACTTAAAGGTATAGTCCAGGATGTAGTTTTCAGATGGAAGTTTTAAATCATACCTTGTCTGGTTATTGTTATCATAATTAGCTCTGTTGGTTACAGCTCAGTCCTAATATGTCCAAGATCATGGATTTAGTTTCCATGTGGGTTATTTAGCTTTACTCTATCGCATTATTGCAGATTGTTCTTTTAAACCTGCTCGGGGCCTTGCAGGTGCCTTCTGTCTGGCAAAAAAGTGTACCGTTGACTCTTGAACAACACAGGTTTGAACTGCAAGGGTCCACTCATATGCAGATTGTTTTCAGCAATAAATACTAGCTTACTACACTAACTGTGGTAGATTAAATCTGCGGATGCAGAACATCAGATATGGAGGAACTGTGTATAGTGAGGGCTGACTATAAACTGTACGAGGATTTTTGATTCTAATGGAGAGTCAGTGCCCCTAGCCCCCCACATTGTTCAAAGGTCAACTGCGTATCGACTTTGTATGCCATACACTCTGTATTCCCTGCATTGGAAGACCATGTAACTCAGATTACTTGGCTGACGTGTGGACACCAGCACATGATCTTGAGTAATGATGGAAATGAGTTAGTATAAACTCCCTTTTATGTTGTTTTCATTGCGTATACTTCCATCTAGAGACTCCAAGAGTAAAAATATCCATGGGTATAAGAATTTGGTAATTATAATGATTGAGAAAACCTGCCAGTAAGTCAACCGGAATGCTGCCTGAGAACGTATGACATGGTTGGCATAGAGCTGTGAGCTGAGTGGCGGGATGAAACTCTACTTGCTTAATTCAACGCCCTCCCTCTCCCCCAACACCCCACCCCCGTACTGAAATGCGCCGAAGAGTGTCTTGCAGCCTTCTCTTTCTATTCTACTGCCATTCTACTATTATAAAGTCAGAAGACAGAAAGAAATTTCCTAAGAATGGTAAGCCCATGGTTTCAGGGCTGTATGTGGTTCTTCAGAGTTTCTAGTTTAGCTTTTTAGGAACACTGCTATTATGCTGCTATTGCTGTTATTAAAAGGAATTCTATGTTTCGTCAATTAATTAATATAATATTATGATATTTTAAAAGGACATAGTTAATCTAATTAAATGGAGAATTGTCATTGCTTTCATTGAACAGCAAGTATTTGTTATAAATTTTTAAAATTAAAAAAAAATTCATTGAAGTGTAGTTGATTTACAATCTTGTGTTAGTTTCTGGTGTACAGCAAAGTGGTTCAGTTATATATATATTCTTTTTCATATACTTTTCCATTATGGTTTATTACTGGATATTGGGTATAGTTCACTGTACTATATAGTGGGACCTTGTTGTTTTTCTATTATATATATAGCAGTTTGTATCTGCTAATCCCAAGCTCCTAATTTATCCCTGGAAAAGCACATATTCTTTAAATGTAATGTGTTAGTTCCGTTACGCAAGTCACTGGAAAATTCTGGTTTCTATCTATTTCTAGGTTTGAGTCCAAGGCCAGAATCCTCAAAGTGCCTGAGCACAACTATCGTTTCAGGCACAGTCGTCTTTGTACTAGTAAGAAGAGATTAGGCTCTGTTTGAGTAACAAATTCTAAAACATCAATAGCTTAATATATATGTCTAGTTTTCACTCGTACAATGTCTGCTGTCTGGCTATATTTCCAAAGTTCTCACTGTGCATCTCCAACATGAACACTTGAATTTTCAACTCCAGCCATACTCACAGTCTCCTAAACACACATTGCCCAGGTCTACCTACCTCTGCATGATGATTTTCACTGTGCCCTCCATTTCTACTCCTAGAGTTCCCTGTCCAGGAACCCAAGAGCATTGTCCTTTCTCTGCTGTACTCCAATTCCATCTTTGATGTGTGTCACTCAGCTGGTATGTGCATTGCTGATTGGTATCATGACTTAATTCTTCCTGGGCATTTGTCTTACCTCTTGTATTAGGTCATTAGTAAGACAGGAGCCATATCTATTACTGCATATCCCAAAGATCTCAGGAAGATACTAAAAACATAATAATGTATGGTAAGATTTGTTGAGAAAATGGATGCCTGGGTGATGGACTAGGGAGCTCTGATTTGCTTTATGTGACCCATATGCTCTGGTTTCATGGAGCAGTGTATTACCATTATGATGGGATTTATATTCTTGTTTCTAGTGCATGCTGACAGTGTGAAGTCCATGGCTTAAGAGTCTTAAGATGAGTATTGCGATTCCTAATGATAATATCTTTGCTTGGTTTTACACAAAGTTTTAAAGTCTCTTCATTAATGACACAGCGAAGTTCATGATTCATGGTAGTGAATGTTTGGAACTGGATTCTGCTTCAAATCAATATACTATTACCATGATTTGGAAGTGACTACAGTTCAGTGTGCAAGGCTTTGGAGCCAGACAGCTTTGGGTTCAAATTATAGAACCTGCAACATATGGCTGTGCACTTTTGGGACTCAGCTTCTCTGAGCCGCTTTACAATTTCTGTGAAATGGTTATAATATCTATTATTATAATATCTATAATATGTTTCATAGAACTGTTGAGATGATGATATAAAGTCTCCTAGACACTTAGCACAGTGCCTTACAGATAGTTATTGCTCAAAAATAGCTAATTCTACCATTAATATTTACCCTGTATAAGAAAATATATCACTTCGAGGCTAAAAAGCAACACTGTTTCTGATATTTATCTTCGTGGAGTTTTTTTTTTTTTTTTTTTGCGGTACGCGGGCCTCTCACTGTTGTGGCCTCTCCCGTTGTGGAGCACAGGCTCCGGACGTGCAGGCTCAGTGACCATGGCTCACGGGCCCAGCCGCTCCGCGGCATGTGGGATCTTCCCGGACCAGGGCACGAACCCGTGTCCCCTGCATCGGCAGGCGGACTCTCAACCACTGCGCCACCAGGGAAGTCCCTTCCTGGAGTTTCTTTGCAAAACAGAGGCAGATGGAGGAGTAGATTTATAGCGAGGGAACCATCCAGAAGAATTTTGGCAGCAGGTGCCCCACCAAAGCTCACATGGTGGGGTCACTCCACGGATAAGAAAGAGCCTCCTCTTTATGGCTCACTAGGCTGCTGGTACCGTTCCCTGCAGTGACTCCAGGGCTGGCTGGGTATGAGAGATTTGGTTAGTTGTGGGAGGAGGCTGTGATGTAACAATGTTGACCACAGTTGCTCCGAGAATCAGGTAAAACCATAATGGCAATTGACAGACAGAAGACCACTCCATTTAGGACATTGAAATAAATAGTAAGAAAAAGAAATAAAAAGAAGCCACTTTGGTTCATGCGCAGTCTTGTGTTGCGATGCTTCTTAGCAGAGCAGCTGAATGAGAATTTAATTTGTTGTGGATACTGGCAGTGTGCGGGAAAAATGGAATTTATGAATGTTTTGAATTATTGGGAAGCTTGTGCAATTGCCTGCACCATTCTGTTTCATGCATTGTTATGTGTGTGATACCTTGTTTCAGTAGTGGGGCTTTGAGGCTCCATTGTGTTCTTTAGGGTTTCACAGATTTATCTGAGTTTTAAGGGACAAAAGACTTCAGCAAGTACACAAAGCAAAATATGGCAGATTGGATTGTTATCAAATCTGAAATGCATGTTCACAGTCAGGGGAGCATGAAAGGAGGGGACAGTGAGAGTGGTGAGTGGCAGTGCTTTCTCCGTCTAGTTTATCCAAGCTCTGTTTTCCTTTCCTGTCCTTTAAAAACCTAGTGCCCAGTGAGAACTGCCAGGGATTTCTTAAGCTACATTTTCTTTACCCACTATAAAAACTAGTAATTTCTGTAGTGGGGAAATTATTCAAAACCCTAGTACCTTAGCAGCTTTAACTATTGAGGGTTTTGAGTGTAACATTTCTAAGCTTTAAATGTTATACATCCATACAGATCTGAATTATAAGCAAACTTTAATCTCTCGGTTAGATTTGGATGCAAAAATAGCGTAAATTTTCTTGGATTTTTGGTAGCATCCAAAATTACCTACCTAAGATTGGAACTTTCTATTTTTCCAGATCAAGGCAAGAATATAATATATAGAATAAAAAGAAGTGATTGTAAACTGAGTTCAAAGAGTCAGTAATTGAGAATGATCACGAGGCTTGAAATAGGAAAGCCGGATTAATTTTCTTAAAAAGATTTCCTCATTGCTTTTCTAGGAGCAATGTAAGTGACCCTCTCACAGATCAACGGTGAGAGAATCTTACTAGATTTCTATCTTCCTACCATCTACTATTGTCCCTACTCTCTTCTAACTAGTGCTGACTCTAGTACAAGCACAAATAGGTGATAGTTCATGAGATGGTAATAAAAGGCAGCAGGCATTGGGGAGAGAGGTGCTGTGGCTAGGTTCAGAGCTGGAGCTAACCCCTAGCCCTGTCCACTTCAAGTCCACTTTCAGAAAGCATAATTCAAGTGTAAAAGTGTTGCTGTGCAAAAGAACAGTTTCAAGAGAGGCTCTGTAGCTCCCCCTTCCGTGTCCCTCTCCATCCTGTTCTAACTCTTTAGAAATTCTGGAGTCCACATTACCTTTGGGTCTTGGTCAGTCTACTGGTTAAGACCTGCTGAAAATAAGCCAGAAGACAGTGCCTAGAGTCCTAATGTGAAAAGGTCTAGGCAGGGGTCAAGATGGGATCAGAGGCAAGGTGTCTTATCAAAACAAGCCAGCTAGCTGGGAATTAGGGTCAAAAGGAGAGAGAGGTAAGTAATCTGGTGATTCAGAGGCAAAAGAAAAAAAAAAAAAATCAGGCTGCTTAGTCCGGTACTCAGTCCTGAGAATCTTCAGAGGAAAGGCAGAGAGCAACCATGCCCTTTGGATTATGTGTCTCACGGCTTCCCAGAACCTCACGCTAGTCTTTAAAAGAACAAAACAAAAAAAACCTGTTCCTGGAGAAAGCACAGGCTTATGCAGGGAACCTAATAAGTACAGATCTCCAGAGTTCAGTTGTCATAGAACAACTGCTTGTAGATTACTCTTTTCCTCCTTATCTGTGCCTGGGGATTTTTCTTCCTTCACTCTTCCTTTTCTCCTTTCTCTTCCAGCTCTCCTGCTTCTGCTTTCTTGCCTTTATTTGTATTTTTTTTTCTCACCTAACAGCAACCATGACTCTGCTAAAGTTAATCATTGCTAGGACTGAATGTAGGATTGTTCTATTTTTTAAAAAAATTCATAACAGGTCCCAGATTTCAATCATGGCTGCAGGTGAGTTGAAAACTAATACTTTTCTAAAATTTGCCTTGCATGAGTATAAATGTGTATGAGAATATATGCAACATTATATTCTTGATCAAGGTCATGGTAATGCATTATTGGAAGAACTAGCTTAAATAAGGATTGCATATCATGTGGGCAGGAGCATTTTATTAGAAAAAAAATTTTTTTAGCATCTTTATTGGAGCATAATTGCTTTACATTGTTGTGTTAGTTTCTGCTGTATAACAAAGTGAATCAGCTATACGTATACATCTATCCCCATATCCCCTCCCTCTTGCATCCACCTCCCACCCTCCCTATCCCACCCCTCTAGGTGGTCACAAAGCACCGAGCTAATCTCCCTGTGCTATGCGGCTGCTTCCCACTAGCTATCTGTTTTACATCTGGTAGTGTATATATGTCCATGCCACTCTCTCACTTCTTCCCAACTTACCCTTCCCTCTCGGCAGGAGCATTTTAAAATGAAATAGTGACGCTTAGAAATAACTAGTGACTCTTGGGACTGCCGGGGCGGTCCAGTGGTTAAGATGCCGTGCTTCCAATGCAGGGCTCCCGGGTTCAATCCCTGGTCAGGGAACTAAGATCCCACATGCCACGCAGCACAGCTGAAAAATTTTTAAAAATAAAAAGATAAATTAAAAAAAGAAAGAACTAGTAGTGACTCTTAGAAAACACCTGGTTTTCCAATGGCTTTGAAAACTAAACTAAAAACAAAGGTAATATCCACATGTTCCTTATCTCAATTTATTTTCTTAGAAGATGTAGTGATTGGACTAGCATCAGTTGTTTTTCTGTTTAATCTAATACATGCTTAGGTTTCTACTTTACTAGTTTAAGGTCGTTGTGTTTTGTTTTTGTTTTTGTTTTCCAACAAGTTTTCAGAGTGGATTTCTTAGGAGTACACACTGCAGCCACTCTGTGGTCCATCTTGTTGTGATCCAGATCTTTCCCTGAAGACATAACAGTCATGAAATTAGGAAAACTGTATATATTCCTTCTTCAAGAAGATGGATATTATTACATATTCTGTTTAGTAACACCACTCCCTTAAGAGACTGAGGGCGTGATCTCAATTTATCTTACACAAGACTCAGGCCTGCCTGATATAACCTTTGGGAATTTAACGCATCAGCCACGGATCCACACACCACAGATCCACAGCCATGTGGATGGCATTGAAAAATAGCTAAGAGTTTATACTGTACATAAAGCTCTGAATGTGCTTTATTCTTTTTTTTTTAGCGATGCGCGGGCCTCTCACTGCTGTGGCCTCTCCCGTTGCGGAGCACAGGCTCCGGACGCGCAGGCTCAGCGGCCATGGCTCATGGGCCCAGCTGCTCCGTGGCATGTGGGATCTTCCCGGACCGGGGAACGAACCCGTGTCCCCTGCATCGGCAGGCGGACTCCCAACCACTGCGCCACCAGGGAAGCCCTGAATGTGCTTTATTCTTTAAGGACTCTTTTGATCCATAGGGTGTCTTAGCAATGATGGTCTCTAAGCCAGTGGTTGATTGCTTGTTTATATTACGCTTTCTCCCCAATAATTTTATTAGTCCTATGGTTGTGCCTCAGGCACTGAAATAGGGTACTAATGAGAATATCTCAACATTCTTGGGTCAGATGACATTTTTATTCTTCTCTGTGGGATGAGATTAACAGATTGTCTAGTTTTATTATTGTAAAGCTTTCTATTATGTTGTCATATTATTGAATAACTACCTTCCATATAGTCCAACAATTAAATTGGATATTGGATCTATAGAGAGATACAATCAACAAGAGGCTTAAAATAATGCATTTTGGTAGTCTCGAACACATTTGTAATGCGATGTAAATGCTATTAGGTGATTTGCAGCTGGCTGTTTGACATTTTCCCTTACTGTGTTTCCTGCTATTTACTTTCCTTTAAAGAAATCAGTGATTAAAAGTGAACATGCCAAAATGGACGGCGATTATGCACTGAGTGTGCTGAAAAGCCGGAAATGGGATCTGGGTATATTCTTCAGGTACAGTCCTTTGGGACAGTTATGTAATCATTACATTCACACATGGACCCTCCTAATTTTCCAGTTTCTCAACCTTCTCCTCTCCTACTTTTCTCCACATGAAACTTCTCCCATTTCATTCTTCCCAACACTGGACTTTGCATAATTTGTTTCTTCTGCTTGGACTATCTTTTCCTATCTTCATTGCCTTATAAACTCCTGTTCTTTTGTAGCTTAGTATCACAACGTCCAGAAAGCCATTGGTGAGTGCTCTGATTCCATCCAGTCTGCCTGTGTTGGGCTCTCATTGCACACTGCACTTGCTCTTCATTGCACTGTGGTGATTGCTGTTTCATATTTATTTATGTGATCCTTTGGCTAATGACTTTCTCCTTACTGGACTATAAGCTGATTAAAGATATGAGCAGTTTCTGTTTCCCTAGCACAGTGCCTGGCACAGAGTATTGCATGTTTGTTGAATGAATATATAATTGAAAGAATGAATGAACAAATGAACACAGAAGGTAAAGAAGTTTATAATATTGTTATTTTTTATTTGTTTTTAAGAGAGAGGACCTTGTCAGTCTAATACCTACACTCGTTCAAGTGTCTCTTTTGGTAACGAAGCAAATAATATAGATTGGTATATACCAGGAAAAATGTGGTTCAAAGATGAAACATGAAATTTAGTAGAAAGATTCTTTAAATTCTAAACAGAAATAGAAGCAAAGTTACATTTATATGTGCATGTGGGTGCAAATTCATGTTTGTTTGTACTTGTACACATAGAATAAGAAGCAGTAGTAAATACCTACTCTGTGTTATTTCTCAGGCTCAGGTAATCTACCGAATGTTAAAGATAAAAACACATGGTTTTTAAAACATAGTTCCTGCAATAGATACTTTCACACAGTTTATCATATTTCTTCCCTATGACAGTTCTACTTTTACAAAATGTCGCAGAGAGATCAATAACTTTCCCAATGTGGCAGATCTTGTAAGTGGCCCAGTTGGAAATTGTTCCTTTTGACAGTCTTAGGAATATACCTTGCAGCCCTCCAATTATGAGAAGTATAATTGACCAGGGTGCTTAGTTAACCAGGGTTTCCAGCTTCTCTGCTCTGAAATCTATTGCTGTGTTTATATCCAGGCCACATTCTCCAAGGGCTGCTCCTAGCCAATGACTGAGCCCAGCAGAGTCTAAGGTAGACCTGTTCTGGGACACATGGATCTCTTCATTGGCTGACTTTGGCTCCAGGATTTCCCAACGGCCTTATTAAACCTTCTTTAGACTGTACAGTCTGGGAAGCTTCCACCCAACCTTCCCTCCCTGCCTCCGCTTCAGATGTGATGTCTGGAGACTCTCCCAGCCTTCCTCCCCGATCAAAATTCTTACATGTTTAACTGTGTCTTGACATCTGCTTCTTGAAGGGTCTAGACTAACTCATCCTTCCATTAAGAAGCCCTTGAAAGGAAAGAGAGAACATATGCACCGACTATTGGAAGAGCCCAGTGAGGGTACAGCCAAGGCAAAGACTGTATTTTCCAGCAGGGGGAGGGCTTCAAGACGAAGTTAGAATTTTGAATTTTCCTTTAAGAATTGACACCTGCCTAGCTGGGTGGGAAAGACAAAAGGAAACAGTTTGGGACAAGAGAGAGACATGCAAAACCTGTATTTGGGAAATGGGGAGTCAGACCCTTTGACTAGAGCATAAGTGAGTGTGGAGGGGAAAAGATGGATAGAAAAAGAGGAAAAGTGAAGCTCTATTGTATAAACTCAGGAGATGATGTATAGTAGGGATTAAGAACATGAGCTCCAGAATCAGAAAGATCTTAATTTGAGTTCTGGTATTTATAACGATAGGTGTATGAAATTAGGAAAGTTTTAACCTCTGTTATCTTGTTTGCTCATACATAAATGTGGTTAATAACATCTACATCATGGATTAAATGAAATAATGTATGCTAGAGCAAAAACGACAAAGAAACTGCTTCCTCAAATAAGGAAAAATTCATGAAGATTAGGATTCGGTAGTTTAAGTGGGCATTTATTTCTCGGATAGATATACATTTTAAAGGTATATATGAGATTTTTTTTAAATCACTTTATATTGTCCTTCAAAACTAATTTGACTGGTTGTGTTTCAGTGGAAAATATAGTGTCAGAATTTGTACCTTGCACAGCACTAGAACAGAGAGTATAACAGTTGTGTGTAAAATTTATTGATTTGAATATTTTTGTGAAATACTTGCATGAATTTATCATGTAAAATGGTGTCATGAAATAAAAGAAAATTAATTTTCCTAAACTCTCATATTTATCATCATTTCAGAATCCCTAATAAATGCCAGTTATGGGTGACTTATTCTTTCTGACATTTATCATTCCATAATTTGTCACTATGAAGTTTCCAAAATAGTACATGCACTTCAGTGGCAAGCTATTCATTTAATTTTTGGGGTTTGTCCTTTTTATTTCCAAATTTTGACAGAAAGTTTTGTCATTTTATTTTTTATTTTATTGATATTGCTTATTTTATAAGTATAATTATTCATTAGAGTGATTCATGATTGTGTATCTTGCATTCATAAAGAACAGAATTCCCAGTTGAATTGAGTACCGTGACTACTGATGCTAATCAACAAGATTGATAACAGGGAAGATTGTCAAAAAGAAAGCAAGTTGGATTTTTTTTTCCTGATTGTAGAATCTTGACTTCTTGTGCTTGATGTAATGGACTTTAGCTCATTAATACTCTACTCAGGGGTTAAGGGTATGGCATTGTCTTATATTTGTGAACCACCACATACAATTAAATTAATATTGGGAGCATATTACCCTTAGATTTCCAGAGCATTTCTGTCTATTTATCACAACAGAGCACCTTGTTTACTTTTTCTTTTATTAGGCCACAGTGGCCTGAAAGTGTTAATGCAGCCACTATTTAGGTAACTTATTTCTAAAAGTAGTGTTGATATATATTTTAAATAAATACGTATATTTATTTATATTCTTATAAAATCATATTTTAAGTTTATATATTTTTTGTTTTTAGAAGTTTAAATCTCTCTTATAGCAATTTCTAAAGTTTCAACAGTTTTATTTTTGAAATAAAAAAAACTAAAAGGCCGGGCAATGGTGTCAGTATAAGAATCCTTAGCTAGTCATCAAATACTTCATTAGTTATTATCAAATTTTTTTCTTGCTCTCATATGCAAATAAATATAATCAAACTATTAAGCATAGATTATTGATGGTAATGTAGAAAAACATGATCATGATTCTCCCTAGAAAGACCCAGATTTTGAAACAAAAGCTCCTTAAGAGCAAGTGTGTTCTTACATTGGTGAGCATTCATGTTCCCCAAACCTCAGGAGACCCTGCATGTCCTACAAGTATCTTAAGCTAACTGAAGCAACAGGAAGAAAACCCTCATCACCTTTTTCTTCATACGTTTGTGAATCACGTGCCTCAAGCCAGGAATGGGAATTCTGTTTGAATCTCCTTGCTTATCCTAAATTTGGAAAAAAAGTTGTTCTTTGTACTTTTTTCTTCTTACCTTGGTAGATTTGTGATATATACTATGTACTGATCAATTTAATAAATGCTATAGATAAAGTTATTACATTAGAAATAAATATCTCAGACTTTTAAAGTCTCTTTTTCTTTTATAATATTTTGTCTAATTATGTAATTCTATGTTGGTTTATTTTAGGATATAAAATTAAGAAGTAATTATATAATATATTCTGGAATAATTAAGAGTAATGAAAAGAATTCATGACAAAACTTCAAATTACTGCATTTGAAAAAATACTATACTTTCATTGTTTAAGCCGATACGATAATGATTTATCTTAAGTTTACATCTTATAAATGGCTATGCTAAAAGACCATTCCAAAGCCAAATGTCCAAATAGCTTTCTAGAGAATCACATGGAAGGTTTGTCTTCATACGCCTTCATTTGCCTCTTGAGAAACACAGAGCCCTGTCCAATATATTAAATAGCAAGGTGGAAGACAGAGTCCTAGTTTTCTATTTCTATTGTATAATATATTTAACTAGAGGAATACAGATATTATAGGCTTGCCAGAGTGTTGTTTGGAAATTTCTCTAGTGAACATTTGTATATCTTTCTTCTACTAAGGGAGATGAGTTTGTTTTCCCCTGAAGTCGGAGGAAGATGCAATGATTTGAGTTTTCTATATATTTTAGACTTTTTAAAACACATAACATCCAAGTTTGGTAGTTGTTTCAAACTCCATATGAACTTTTGTCAGAAAAACTTAATGTTGAATAAATTATTTTTGTAAAGCAGAATGATAGTTTAAATCAGTTAGAGAATACAAATTATCTAATGATGGTTTCTTAATGTTTGTAAGACTTTCTTCAGTAAAGGAGGATCAGCTTTGCTGGACACTTCCTGCTTTGGCTCTGTGTTTTCTACCAATGAGTTTTACAAACATACTTTGGCTGCCTAAACAAAGAAACAAACAAAACCAAATAAATAAAACCAGCAAAGGAAAGCAAAACAAAGAAAAAAGCCCTGTTTGTAAAGCATATTTTGAAATAATCTTATTAATATGTGAGGAGTCAGTTAACAGCCTCTGTCTTCAGTTCATGATGCCTCAAGTGTGTGATCTGGTTTTCCTTACACTTTTTACGAATTGGGTTTTTAGTCCAGTACAGACACATTAGGGCATTGGTGAGAGTGTTCCAAACAGAAACACTTATGACCTAGTTGTTGAATATAGGTAGAGACACTGATGGACAAAGGGACTTACAAAGAAAAGCATAAACAAGTGTGCAGCAAAGGAAAATAAAAAATGAACTACAGTACACAGTCACAGTAATGGCTTCTGCTATACTTGCTGCCTCTGGAGTGGGAGTTTGGCATCAATGTGTGGCGTAACAGTAGGAACAATCAATGAACAGAGGAGAGATGCTAAAATTAGATTGAGCAGAAAAGCGTGGCTAAAGCTTAGAATGTTCACCAATATTATAAAGACTGAAATCTCTTCAATTTTCCATTGAAGAATATGAAATTGGTTCACAGCTCTTGGGGTGCTACTGAATTTGGCTGAATATTTAATGAACAGGAAAAGCTTGAGCTCAAGTGAATATGTTGACAATATACTTTGCCTTTGTTTTTCTCATAGGACAAAGGAAATTGAATTATATTAGATTGTGTAGGATAATGTATGCCATTGTAAATTCCCAGGTTTTGCAGTAAATTTAACATTACAATAAAACATTGTCCATTAATAGCAGTAACAAAACATCCGTTGGTAGATTTTACAGCATTATTGCATTTTTGCAAGTCTGAAGTGAACAAGATAGTAACGACTAGCATCAGACGTAGTTTGTGGCTAATTTCCTAATTTACATAATGCTTTTCTAACAAACTGGATTGTCAGTTTATAGGAGGCATCAAATATTCATATAATGGTGTTTTTAAAAAATTCTCAGCTGAAACGTGGCCTAGTTGCCTGTCCAAACTGGGTGGCACTCTGGGATACTGCTGTGGGAAATCCTAGTCAAAGTTTTAAATACCTTTAACTGGAATTACTGGTAATATAAGTTAAAAAAAAAAAACTAACATAACAACCTTTCTTTGAGGCCTCTGGGTGGTATTTGGCTCCTACCACTTCTAAAGTTTCTAAAATGCCATGGATTATACTCAGCAATTAAACTTGGCAAAAGGATTAATGTCAATACTGAGAGAAGTTTGACTTTATTCAAGATGATGTATTTTAAACTATTGTCGACTTAAAAAAATGCACAACTTGAGAGTTGCGAGTTAAGTTTTATTTGAGGCAAAATGAGGACTGCAGCCCGGAAGACAGCATCTCAGATAGCTCTGAGAAACTGCTCCAAAGAGGCAGGGGGGAATGTCAGTATATATGTGATTTTGGTGAAGGAAGGGAACATACAATCAAGCACATATTTTTTGCAGAAGGTTTCGGCTAGTCGTGAGGAGCAGGCGTCACCATGAAGGATTTTAGTGCTTCTCTAGATATGAGGAGATACAAGAATTGGGCTCATACAATGGGCTCCTGAAAATATCTAACAATCTGAAGACCTGTTCTGCCAGTTTTTCCCAGAGCACAGAGGGCCTCATTTCTGCTCTCCACCCTGAACTCCTTCCAGGGGGTGTTGAAAATCAGCAGCTGCAGCAGCACATGATTTAATCCTTGTAGAGGTAGTCGGCAAGTGCCAATTTGTTGTTGCCACTACCATACCTCTGTCCCTATAGCACTGATTCTCTAATCTGCCTTCAGAATCAATGTAAGTGCTTTTATTCACACCCAGAAATCATCCCCAGTCTAACCCCAATTTATCCCCTCTACTGCTTACCTCCTTTGCTGGTCTTCTGATGGTTCTTTTAAATTAAACTATATCTGGTGTCATCACAGCTCGTTAGCTCATGCAGTGCCTCTTGCCTTCTCATCTCTGCTCCAATATTTGAGGATACCACAAGAAAATAAAGACAGGCAGTCCGTAAGAATATAGTGTTTCATTGGCCTACACAGCATTTAATTTTTTCAATTGAGTTCATGGACACCATTTAAAAAGTCAGGATTTGTTACATGTCAAATTGGAATTCCAGATTCTCTTGAAAAACGTAGGCAACGCTGCATCTACCTTCCTACTCAGCCATATTCAGCTGATCTTTGTAGTCATTTGAGCTTGCAACTTCTGAATCTATATTTTGTCCCTTATTCAAGGTCCAAAAATTTCATCTCCTCCAGGCAGTTTTTTTTTTCCCAAGCATTTTAAAACTCCTATGTGCTGATCATACCCATCTTTTATTTAGCTTTTTAATGCCTCAAAGCATTATATGTATTTTATGTATATTTTGTTTCTCTGATGCTCAGAGTAAGCTCTTTAAGGGTAGGGACTGTGTCTGACTATTTGCGTGAGTGCATAGAACCTAGAGTAGTGCAGTCTGCTTGGTGGTTGCCTCTGAATGAAATCATTTTTTATACTTATATCATTATCATAAATAGTATCTTCAATGTGTTGAGCAGACCCTATCCTTAAGGAGTGTATTTGTTAAGTATTTAAAAACCTTCAAATTTAAAACAGCAAAATATTTGACATCATGCAATTCTTCCTGCTGAGTTAAAAGACATTTTTGGTAGCACCTTGGCTCGGTCTCTAGCAGTGAGAGGTTGGTATGTGGCAGAAATGTGGAGAGAATGAGAATTGGAGCTATTCTTTTGAAATGTAAACACACATTTCCACATCAAAAGATATTGACTTCATAAGATGTAGCAGATGCATATTGCATGTTCAGAGTATTTTATTTATTTTGTTCATTGATACTTGCAATGTGTTCCCACTAATGACATGAGGCTTGAACTTAATCATGGGATCTATTTTATATTTTGATCTTGACCAAAATATTAGCTACCTACCTTATGGAAGGTAGAGGAGTCAAAGTGCTCTGAGTTTCCCCTGCCAAAGCTATATCCCTTACAAGGGACCTATGTAATGTGAGAGTCAATGGAATCTTAGTTTATTCCTCCTCTGTTTACTCTCTGTAATGCCCTGAGTAATGCCTTATTTATCATTTGCAAATTCTAGGGCAAAATGTTGTTAAGTGCTTCAAACTTGTCATTGATTTGACATCAATTATTAACTTTTTGTAAATTTCTAAATAGAAGCAAAATAAAAGCAGATCTACCCGGTGGAGCCTCCAGAAGAGAAACCCAGAAGCGTTTGCTTAATATCCAAGTGCTAATACACATGTGGTTTTAAATAGGGTTCTTTCAAAAAGAAAACGTTGAGGCTGCCACTAATAAAAATATATATTGTGGTGTTAATATTCCACCTATAAGCGATTCTTTTGTTTCTATTTCACTAGGGTTTGAGTTAGGGTAAATTTGATATAATGAAAGTTCATCATTTAAACAGTTCTGCCATGGAAGTGCCGGAGAATTTGTAATACTCTGTTGCTTCTTGGTGACAACCTGTAATTGCCATTCAGTGTGAGGTTTTGGTACATACGCACATAACAGATTTTTATATTTTATAAAGCCAAATAAAATACATGTTTCAAATATTTGTTTCTTTTACAATAAGGTATTCAACCAGTTGTCATTAAGCCAACATTTATTGTGTACCCACTATGATAGGTGAGGAGACTTTTTTGTTTGTTTTTAAAGGTCAAAAGTTGAAAAAAAAATGCTTTCAGAGAACTCTATCTTGAGCAATTGTGATTATGTTCCAGGTACTCTTTTAGGCTTCGAAGGAACGCAATGGTGAGGACCTAATCTCTGTCTTCACACATTTCACATTCAAGTTAAGGATGTAAAAAGAAAAACAGATCATTTAAATACAGTAATTTAGGTGCTAAATAAAATATCCTCTTGGTGTAGAAGGAAAAAGCCCTGAACTGGCAGGCAAGGGTTCTTAGGTCAGGCTAAGCCCTGCTGCTAACTACCTTTGTGACCATGTGAAGTTATTCAGGCTCCCAGGACCTCATTTTCTCAGTGTGTAAAATCAGGTGGTTGTGTCCTAGACAACCTTTACATTTATTTTTATTTCTTTGATCTGGTTCTATGGCTCTGTATTCAAATACAGGCAATTAAAGGTACAGATAAAACAAGAACATGTATGACTAAAAGTGAGATTAACATATTAAAAATCAAGAGTATTAAGGGTAAAAGCAAAGAAGAAATTGTATTTTCTCTGAACACACCTGAAAAAATTTGTATATAACATGTAATTTTTCTTAGAATGTTCAACTTATGTTGTATTTTAATAATATACCATACCTATGGGAAATTACTGTTAACTTTCCCCTTAAGAATAAAATCTCCTCTTTGATATCTGGTTATTTAAATTAAAAATGAAAATCATTAAAGTCAGTACTAAATATATGGATGACTGGAAGCAAAAAGAACATGTCTTGATGTTAACATATCATCTGTGAGTTTTTTCCAATGTTTATAGCTTTTATATAATTGCATATGGCAAGTCTTTGATTACATAACTTTTGCTAGGTACATAATTAGGTATAATTATGAAAATATGAAAATTATATGCATAAAGTGACTAATTAACTAAAATTTGTTTAAAGGAATCAAGACTATTCAACAAGAAAAAAAAACACATTAATGGAACACTATGGTTGCGATAAAAGCACACATGCCAAAAATTATTCTGGACTGTCTGATTAGTTATTGACACAGTGCTGGAAACTATATATTTATGTTTCTTTTACATGATAATATTAGAGCCTACTCCTGACCGTGTTTCTGCTATATAGTTTGCATAAAATATGGTCAATGAAAATGTTCCTGGAATAAAATGATAGTTCCTTACAGATCTGCACTGAAACCACACGCACAAATAAGTACTCATGCTGAATCATAGCATTCTTAAATGTTAGGGTCAGAAGGAACATTAGCAACCATTTATTCTTATATTTGTATTTTATAAATAAGGAAAAGTTATATCTTAAGAGGTTAAGTGATTTTTTGATATACCAACGGTGGCATAGTTGGGGCTCTCAGTCCTATTCTCTTTCTACTATTTTATAGTTTCTCCCCAAAATATGCTATTCTAACTTCTGGAAAGATAAAGTAGAAAAATTCTATTACAATATCACAATAAAATATGTAAATTTGAAAGATCCCATATTTTAATATGGCAGTCGTTTTTATATTAGCATTATATTTTATTGCACTTTCAGGTATATATGTATGTATTTTAGGTTTTCTATGTATACTAAGAAGTTGTTTAATTTATCTGTATCTATATAAACTATTTAAAAATCACCTCCATGTTAAGCAGGACTTTTAAACAAGAGTTTGGGTGTAGTAGCAGCTATTGCAGTGTTTATAACTTTGCTAAATAGAAACATTTTTCATAGAAACTAAAACCAAAATAAATTACTTTAGATCAAGACACAAATAGGAGTGACTTGCCTAGAGTCATATCACAAGTGAATGTTAGCCTAGAAAGTGTAATTATCAGAATAATTTATTCAGTATATATTAGTATGAAGAACATGCCTATTAGACCTTTATAATCTGAAAACAATAATACAAAAGAAAAACTATAGTATGCATATTAATCACATACTTGAATAACTTTAATATGTCTCATAAAATGAGTGAAGTGACTGATGAAGTAATAGCATTTTGGTAGGAATTACCACAAAATAAAGAGAAAGGCCAACATTTCAACCTATTACATCAATGTAATTCCTATATTTTACTGACTTCTATAAGGCTATATTGTGTTGGGTGTTCTGTGAATTATGAAATGTTCCCTTCCAGCCATGTGAGATTACCTCCATTTCTGAAGAAATCCTTGATGTCCACATCAGCTCACTAGGAGATCTCCACTAGCTCTCTAGTTTTAAATGTTGTCTGTATACTGATTACAGGCAAATTAGATACCCCATCCCTGACTTTCTCTCTGAACTTCTGACGAGTGTATCTAATTGCCTACTCAACCTTTCCACTTGCTTGTCCAGTAGATTTCTCAAAATAAATGTCTTTAAAGCAGAACTCTGAATTTCTCTCACAAACCTGCTCTTCTCAAGCCTTTCCCATGAAATGGAAACTCTATCAGTTTTGGCTTATAGACAAAAATTCCGGAAATCATTCTCAACTTCTCTCTTCTTCTCCTGTCACCGTCTCCCTTCAATGTGCGTTCTTTTTCTTCATAGCATATATCTGACTTCCTTTCTATTTATTTATTGTTCTCTAGAACACAATTTCCTGCAGTGCAGTGACTTCACTTTTGTTCATCACAGTATTCTTAAAATAGTCCCTACATCAAAAATTTGTTGCACGAATGAAACATTTGCATATGATAGTTTAAGAAGATATGACTGCAGTGAATTCCCTGAGACCCCATTTACAGAATATCCTTGACCTCCTCCATGAGAAGGCTATTAAGTGAACCAAACCAGAGAGAATTAGAATTTGATCATAGCATTCTCTTGGCTGTGAGATGGGCCTGTTAGCCGGCCTGTATTGTTCATGTGAAAGCAGCAGACAGGGCTTACAATGTGGTTACATTGAGGTATACATGAGTTTGAATATTTGCAGAAGATTTATTTCAGAGGAAAGCTGGATAGATGCAATCCTAGATTGTGCCTATGAAAATTTCATGTACTCTCAGGGTAAACAAATAATTTATGTAACCACAAGGGGAAAGGATTAGAGACAGTTTAATGGTTGTGATTGTCTTATGTATAGTAAATACTGCGATGGCATAGATACTCATAAAAAGGTGAGGGCCGCTTGTATACAGGAATAGAGAAAACATTGCTTAGAAAACAGTAAGCACCTGAGTAGACGCCTGTCAAAATAAGAGCCATTAGGGAGCCTGCTGGTAACATTTTAATACCCACATTACTTCTGCTGACTGTAGAATTTGCCATCTGTTTGTTTTATTTTTGAATCAGTTTGGTCCTTAGAAGTGCTATCAACCCACTAAGGTATCAGGAGAGAGCCCCAAGATCTGGTCCTCCATGTTGAAGGTGAGCTTTGATGTTTCAATAAGTGTTTCAGTAATTTGACAAGAAGCAAGTAGATTTTTCCTTCACAATACATTTCAGGAGGAGAGGAATTTCCTGATTTTGGTGAAATAGTCTCCCAGACCACCTCTAAATTCCCTTCAATTACTAAGAAACCACAGGTATTCCCTTAGTACTCATTCCTCAGCATAGCTCAATATTTCTTTATTCATACTTAATATGAACAAAAGTATTTCTTAGGATTATTAGCAAATTTAACAGCATAACTCTATCAGTTGCTTTACAAAATAATATGGTAGGACTATTGTAATGAACATGATAAAAATTTTTTTAAAAATATTTCTGTGTATAGGATCTAGGTAAAATACAATCTGGAATGCAGTTTTGTTTTGTTTTGTTTTTTTCGGTACGCGGGCCTCTCACTGTTGTGGCCTCTCCCGCTGCGGAGCACAGGCTCCGGACGCGCAGGCTCAGCGGCCATGGCTCACGGGCCTAGCTGCTCTGCGGCATGTGGGATCTTCCCGGACCGGGGCACGAACCCGTGTCCCCTGCGTCGGTAGGCAGGCGGACTCTCAACCACTGTGCCACCAGGGAAGCCCCTGGAATGCAGATTTTTAAAAAGAAGTTGTTGACAACATCACTGTGATATTGTTGGTAATAAATCTAAAGATTATGTTGCCAATTTTGAATTTGCCCTTGCATATTTTGGCTATGATCTTAGTTTTTAGATGTAGCTGTTTTACTCATTATTATGAACATGATGTAAATATTAACTTTTAATAAATGACAGCTTTTGCAAAAGAAAACAAGGATTAAAGGGTAAATATCTTAAATATTGCCACATAGTACCCATCTTATATTGTTCTTCAGGTTGCCACTTTGATCTGTGGGGAATGGGAATAATATCAGTCAAACCTGCCTTCATTCAGCAAATATCTACTTGGTCTTTATCGTGTCAGGTCCTGTGTTAGGTACTGGATAGGTACAAGCAAAAGAGTATGGCACAGAAACAGAGAAAGACAATCTGAAAACTGATATGTAGTAAAGTAAAAATGACTCAGATTATAATAATAAAATGTATTTTGCTGTATTTCTCATATTAATTGTAACAACTTCCATCTAAAGCAACAGTAGTTTTCAGCTCTGTCTTTGCTTTAGAGACCCTGGGGCACTTTAAAAAAATACCATGCCCTAGACCCTAGGCATAGAGATTCTGATTTCATCGGTCTGGGGTGAGGCCCAGTCATGCCACTGTTTACAAAGGTCACAAGATGATTGTAATGGTCAGTCCCAGTTAAAAAGCACTAGTTAGCTCTCTGACTGTCTTATTTTCAAAATAGTTCCTCATTCTGGATACTGACGACCTTGTGGTATTTTCCCATAGCTGGTACAATAAATCTTACCCAACTGTCTGAAATTCTTAGCCTATTATTCAATATAATATGGACACAGTAATAGCTACCACTTATTCAGCATCTATAATGTGCCGGACGTTGTGTTAGAAAATATGCATATATATTTCTCGTCTTTACAGTGACCCTGCAAGTCAGGTAAGCATTTTTTAGACTTTCTGTCAAGACTAAAATTGTCCTAGTTTACCCAGATAGTCAGTGTCTTGGGCCAGGATTCTAACCTAGAGCTGTCTGTATCCAAGGCTTCCTTCCAGACTGCACTGCCTTCATGTTCTGACCTCAAGCTGCATCTCTTGACTTAGCTATAACTGGGCAAGCAAATACCAATTTCCTCTTCACCCACATATTCACCACATTCTCACCTGTCATTTACGCACCCTGTTAGCTTGTGGAATGCCCTTGCCAGTCAAGTTGATTTACCCTTCTTAACCATCCTTTAAGGTACAGCTCAAATGCAGTCATCAATAAATCCCTCCTGGATCTTCCCAGCTGGAAGTAATAGCTTCTCCCTCTGACCTTCCAAAGTGTCTTATCTGTACCTCTCTCAGGTATACTCATCATTTTTTACCTTACAGTTATTTGGGCATATGATTAATACTCTTACATGTTTATGATTTCCTTGAGAGCAGAATTCTTTCTGATTCATCTCTCTCTTTTTTCTTTTCTGTATAACACCCCACATAGTACCTACTCCACTGTAGATGCTAAAAAAATATTTGCTTAAGGAATACACAACAAATGAAGAAAGAATAAGCAATTTGATTAAGGCCACCTACAAATCTATACTTCAGACAGGAAAAGAACCCAATTGCACATATAGTATGAGATACAGTGCAAAACATCCCTATTTTTGGATATATCTCTATTTTGTATAAAATTATTTGATTCCCAAATGTGTCAACTTTTTAAAGGGATTTTATGATTGCTTTGGTTTGACATGCAAACCAATAAAGTAAGTGACCTATAAATAAATACGGGCATTTCTCTATTTCTGGTCATTTGCTTAAGCAACTGGAAAGAGAATAGAAAAGTGTATATATGTTTGATAGTGCGGGATGATAGTATAATCATAAATGGTTTAACAGTCACAGTCTTTATTTAGAACATCTCCTTTTCACATTCATGCAGAAGAATTTCATATTCAGTGCATTTAAGATGCACTTAGCACATCTACATCTTGTACTCATTAAAAGAACACTAATGCTAGTAGCATACTTATCAGAAATTATGTACTTTTCTCAATATCTAGAAGAAACAATGCTTAGATAGCCTCTAATAGCAAAGTAGAAAAAAATGAAAACAAAAATATTGCTTAGGATATCCTTAGTAGCTCTGAATAATTTTTTTCCTTAACATTTATTTAGAAAATCATTCTGATTCCCACAATGGGTTATTTCATTTTGCTTGCTTTAGATAGCATAACTTTGTACCTATTAGAGATTTTATACAGACCAGTAAGTTTCTCGTGACCAGTGGGGTTGTTACTTGCGTTGCAGGTCACAACTAGTATATTGTATCTTTTGTATTGGTTTGTATTAAAATAAAAACATTAAATGTTGTGAAAAAATTGCTCTTAAAATAATGTTATTGAAGTTATGAATTATAAGCTGAGTATGTGCTTAGTTGTTCTGGGGATATATATAACTGGACCATAGAATGTTCTCATCTAATTGCACATAGAAGAAGTAATTTGAAACTCACAACCTATTTTATAAAGCTGAATTATTTTGTTTTTCCTTTTTAGAAATCAGAGATAGGCAAACTTTTTCTATGAAGGACCAGATGCTAAATAGTTTAGGCTTGTGAGCCATACACCCTCTGCTGCAAGTACCCCATAGCACAAAAGTAGCTATAGACAATACATAAACGAATGAGCTGTGTTCCAATAAAACTTTTTTATGGACACTGAAATTTGAATTACATATAATGTTAATATATCATGAAATATTATTTTTCTTTGATTTTTTTTTCGATTCCTTAAAAATGCAAAAACCGTTCCTAGCTTGTGGCCCATACAGAAACAGGCAATGGGCCAGATTTGGCTCCTGGACCATAGTTGGCCCACCTCTATCTTAAATTCTAACTGTAAGTCCGAAAGCCGCTTTTTCTTGTCTTAAGGCAATTTTGATTAGTGGTGGATTTTTAAAATATTACAGGGATTATGTGATGAATTAACAAAAATATTGCTGCTAATGCAAAGCCTTGAAAACTCAGAGTAAAATTTTTAAAAATTATAAAACAGACTTTACAAACAGCAGGAATATCTTTTATAGGAAAAAATGAGATTTACATTTAACTGCCAAGTACACTTACAGTTTACAAATTAGGACAAGTGTTGGTAAATTTAAATTATTGATTTTGCTAGGAACTATCCACATTAGAAAATATACTGCAGTCTGTTCTGCAAAGTTAATACTTTTTTTTTTTATTCTTCGTGTTTCTCCATAATGTTTCACTTATGTCACTTCACTGTAAAAGTTGGTGACAGCACCAAAGTATTGCTATCACTTTATGGAGAATTATATTTATCTTCCTTCTGAGAATGTTCAGCTCTTTGTTCCTGTACCTGTTGCCTTTTTAAAAATTCTATTCAGCTTCATTGAGGTATAATTAACAAAATTGTAAGACGTTCAATTTGTACGTTGCAATGATTTGATATACATATATATTGTGAAAGGATTCCTTCCATCTAGTTAATTAACACATTCAGCACCTCACACACCTCACATGTTTATCTTTTTCTTCTTTTTCTTTTGTAAGAACATTTCAGTTCTACTCACTTAGAAAATTTCAATTATATAATACAACATTATCAACTGTAGTCATGTTATACATTAGATACTCAGACCTTATTCATCTTATAGCTGAAAGTTTGCACCCTTTGACCTGTTTCTCCCTATTTTCCCCACTCCTGGCCCCTGATAACCACTTTTCTACCCTTTGTTTTTATGAGTTTGTCTTTTTTTCTAGGTTCCACATGTAAGTGCTACCATGCAGTATTCGTTGTTCTCTCTCTGGCTTATTTCATAATGCCCTCAGGGTCCATCCAAGTTGTAGCAAACAGCAGGAATTCCTTCTCATGGCTGAATATTTCATCGTGTGTGTGTGTGTGTGTGTGTGTGTGTGTGTGTGTGTGTGTGTGTGTATCGATAGATAGATAACATTTTTTCTTTATTCATTATCCATTGACTAATACTTAGGTTGTTTCCATATCTTGGCTATTGTAAATAATGCTGCAACACACATAGGACTGCAGATATACCTCTAAGAGATTCTGATTATAGTTCCTTTGGATGTATACCCCAAAGTGGGATTGCTGAATCATGTGGGACATCTGTTTTTAATTTTTTGAGGAACCTCCATACTGTTTCCAATAATGGTTGTAACAGTTTACATTCCCACCACCAGTGCACAAGGGTTCCCTTTTCTCCACACGCTGGCGTACACTCGTAATCCCTTGTTTCTCTGATAATAGTCATTTTAACAGGTGTGAGATGATATATCATTAGCGTTGTGATTTGCACCCTCTTGATGATTAATGATGTCTGGCACCTTTTCATGAACCTGTTGGCCATTTGTATGTCTTCTTTGGAAAACTCGCTATTCAGTTTCACTGCCCAGTCTTTAACTGGATTGCTTTTGTTTTTCATTTTTTTTTGCTATTGAGTTGTATACTTCATACATTTATAAATTTTGGATATTGAACTCTTATCAGATATAAGATTTGCAAATATTTTCTCTCATTCCTTAGATTGCCTTTCCCTTTTGTTGATGGTTTCCTTTGTTATACAGAAGCTTTTTAGTTTGATGTAATCCCACTTGTTTATTTTTGCTTTTGTTGCCTTTGCTTTTGGTGTCAAATGGAAAAAATAATGGCCAAGACCGATGTTAAGGAACGTGTGCTTAACATTGGAGCAATGTTTTCTTCTAGGAGTTTTATGGTTTCATATCTCAAATTTAAGTCTTCAATCCCTTTGAATTGCCTGTTGCCTTCTAAAGGATTCATCTTTGACATTTAAGTTTCATTCTTGTATATTAACAGTTGCAAGCACACTGTTTTCTTTTGGATTTGCACCCACTTTCCTAAACTCTAAATATCTAATAATAGCATTTTAATAAGAAATAGCAAATGTTTTTATGATCACAGGTGGTACTATACTGAAAAGTATGAGAAGAGTCAGAGAAAGAGGCCTTTCATCAAGTGATTTATGTTCAAGTTGATATCCATGTTAACCATTGGATTTCAGTAATAATATATGACACAATTTAAGAAATAACAGAAGATACATAAAATAATATGTAGTCAAAACAATATAGTATTCACATGGCCATTAGCTTGTTTGTCATGGATGGTGTTTGACCTAGTCAGTTCAAAATGTAAGTAAGGATGTTTGCAAGAAAATACCTGGCATTCATTTTGACAATCTATTTCTGAGCTCCACCTTGACTTAGACCCTCATCCTCATCCTTCACCCAATCTTTGAGCCATACCTCATCTCGCTGTCTTTGATTCAGATTTCAGTTGCCCAGTTGCTCAAGCATGGAGTGATGGTCAAACATAGAGTGAGTGTCAAGCAGGCAGTGAAAATTTCTATTGTGAAAATTAATTAGTAATAAAAAACTGTGTTTTCAAATTTTTGTGAGCCCTATGTGATTAAATGACAAATTATCAGGCCAAGTATTAAGAGCTGTTAGTTCAAAGGAAGTGTAAGGATTAAAGGTAGGGGAATTGGATGTATGAAAAGAGTGACACACATTTCTGTTGAGTTGGAGGTGAAACAGGGATACACATAGTGTATTTCAGAAACAGTGAATGGATGGGCCCAACATCATGGAGAATAGGGGTTGAATGTGCAATCCTAGAAGAGGAAATTGGAAAAGCATTTTCTGAGCCAGGTTGTAAAGGCTGTCTTTGCCAGGGTGAATGGGAGTTTAGACTTTCTTTCATGAGGCATTAGAAGACATGCAAAGTTTTTGGTAGCAAGGCACATGATGAAAGCAGGATATAATAGTTTAGAAATATTAATTTTAAATCTCTGAAATGACCCTAGAAAATGTTATTTGGCTGATTGATTGTTGCCATGTTGGCAATGAATTTCATTTTGGTAATCTGAAGGAAGTTTGAAAGTACCTTTGGAAGTAGAGGAGAAAACTGTAGAATTCAGAGAAAAGTTGGTTGCCTGAAACTAATCCAAAAGGCAAGATTTACTTTTTCAGTGGCCTGAGCTCCTTAAAATGAACAGGCTTGATAGGTTTTCAGTTTTCAGCCTTGATCTTACTCTACTCACATACTCTACTCAGCTAGAAAAAAAGAGTGAAAATTGTTGCTTTGTTATCTAAGAACAGTAATCAAAATGCAATGGTATTAGGGAGTGATCAAAGAAAAAAAATCATATATTATATGCTATTGCATGTAAGCATACACCTAAATCCAGTGCTACATGGTATTGCAAATTGATTAACAAAACACACCCAAAGAATGAATGAAGCATATAGAATAGCAAAGTTTTTTGACCTAATAAAAGATTAAATAAAATTTAGATTTTGAAAAAAGAAAACAAGTTTTCTGACTCTTAAATTTGCAGGGTAAAATTAAACATAATGATTCTGTATTCTTCCCTCTCCACCTTCACAGTCTTCTGGCTTCTCATAGGCACATGACAGTTTTTAAAGCAGGGATAAAGATCAGGTATTGATTGTTAGATATTGATTATCTTAATTAATTTTCAAACTTGAAACTAATACCCTGTGAAATAAGATGAAATATTTAGATCAACAAGGAAGCAGTAAAGATGTTACTTTCAGATTATAAATTTCCATTTATTCTTTCTGAAATACCTTTGGACAACATTTCTTCCTCATAACTTTTTTTTGTAACTTTTGAATGAATGCTTTAGTCAGTATAGTACATAGGGCTTCCCTGGTGGCGCAGTGGTTGAGCGTCCGCCTGCCGATGCAGGGGACGCGGGTTCGTGCCCCGGTCTGGGAAGATCCCACATGCCGCGGAGTGGCTGGGCCCGTGAGCCATGGTCACTGAGCCTGCGCATCCGGAGCCTGTGCTCCGCAACGGGAGAGGCCACGGCAGAGGCCCGCGTACGGCAAAAAAAAAAAAAAAAAAAAAGTACATAAACACATTTTGAGTAGTTTAGGAATGAGAACCATGTGTACATTTGTTAATGGACTTTTCTTAAGGGTCCAATTTGATTTATATTTTCTCAGTGCAGAAAAAGGTTTCATATCTTCCATCTTCCATGTGCTTCTTTTTCTCATGGATATGTAAAGATTTCCAAAGTCAAAAGTTTAAGCGTTCAAAAGATTTCAGAATTTACATTGAGTAAATTTTACCAGCTGCATTAGTTTCCTAGGGCCATCTTAATAAATTGCCACAAATTATGTGGATTAAAAGAATAGAATTTTTTTTTTTTCTCTCAGTTTAGAAGCTAGAAGTCTGAAATCAAGGTGGCAACCTGGTCATCTTCTGATGCCTCTAGGGAATAATTTTTCCTAGCTTCTGGTGGTTCCCCTGGTACTTCTTAGCATGGCAATTCTTAGCATTTCTTGACTTGAAGCTGCATCACTCCAATTTCTGCCGCTAACTTCACGTAGCCATCTTCTCTGTGTCTCTGTATGTCTCTCTGTGTCCTCTCCTCTTCTTATGAGGATACCAGTTATTGGATTTAGGGTACACCTTAATCCACTATTATCTCATCTAAATCCTTACCTTGATTTATTACATCTGCGAAGACCTTATTTCAAAATAAAGTCACATCCTGAAGTTCTAGGTGGATATGAATTTGGGGGGACACTATTCAACCCACTATACCAGCTTAAAAAGTTTCAACATCTTAATTCAAACTTACCAAATAAGGAAAAAATATAATAAAACTAGAACTTACTTAAAAAAAAAACATACCAATTATATGGCCACTATATTATAGGATTTACTACAATCTTACTACTTTTTCTCTTTTCCCATTGCCTGATTATTTCTGTTATTTGGAATTTTTGATGCCTTGAATATTTAACCAGATTCCACTAAACCATTACAAAATAAGTTATGCTTTTTGTACTTTTCCCATCATGAATGAAGTATTCCATTATAAACACATCTGCTTTTTGGTTTTTTGATTTGAAGGTATGTAAATGTGTAATGCTTAAAAATAAATAAAAAGAACAGATTGCAGGACTCTGAAGATCAAATTAGCTTTGTATCCATCTGGAATTTGGGGATGGCTTCATTATTGCCTTCTAATTTGTTCATTCTTTACTGAATTGTCTAGTGGAGGATTTTATGCACAATTATGCAATATAAATATCTTCTAATTTGTTCATTCTTTACTGAATTGTCTAGTGGAGGATTTTATGCACAATTATGCAATATAAATATCTTAGAGTAATAATAAAATATGATTCAGTTATGAAATAAAATCTGAAAATAATTTTGTGACACTCTAATAGTATCATTGTCATTATAGTTTCATTTGGTGGTTTTCCATAATTAATATAGCAGCATAGATACTCCTCAAAGACACACCAAAAAATCTATTTGGTGTCCAAGGTGTTTCAACATATCTACTGTTCTGATAAGTTTGGTTTCAAATATGTCTTCTGTAAGTACTAAATTACTGTACATTAACTTTAAATATATCAACATGTTCTATTTTATTAGTCTGATGAAGTCTATTTTATCTTCAAGAATTTGGTGTTTGTTTAACAGCAACATTCTTTAAACAATGCTTAAGGGCCATAGGGAGAATATGGAATATTTTCATTGGGAATAATGCAAAATGTACTTTAAATGAAGTTATCTCTGATCCTGTACTTCTCATTTTTGATGGGTGAAAACAAGAACTGATGGGAACATGCCCTTCACTATCTCATGAGAGGGAGGATCCAGTATACTCTTCTCTCATTTTACTAACACCTTTTTCAGGGCTGACTAGATCATTCCTATTTTAAATCAAAAGATGCTTACACACAAGCTTGCAGTTGCCTGGGTGTAAAATTAGGTCTGTGGCCATGAAATTGTCAGATGATTTCTCAACAACACTGGATACCAGAAAAAAGGGACAACATAATACAGTGCTAAGTGAAAACACTGTCAAACTAGAATTTGTATTTGAATAAACCAAAACTAATTAATATTTAGAAGGCCAAAATAAGAATATTTTTACACATAACATGAGAACATTTGTCCCATAGAAACCTCTACTAAAAGCACCACTAAAGATGTGCTTAAGCAAGAAGAAAAGTAAATCCAGATTGAAATCATGGGATGTAGAAAATAACAGGGAGATTAAAAATTGACCTTAAGCTCTACTATCTGTGAAAAATAAGAATAACTAGGGTTTTTTTGGTTACAGGAGGGTAAAATTAATATTCTAGATAAAAATTGAAAAGATCCAACAATAAGTGAGTAATTTAAGCTTGGGTCCTGTGTTTGAATGAATAGAGAAATACTGAATAACTTTAGACACTTTACTAGAGAAAATATATCTGCATATGTTAAAAATTAAAGGCAACACAAAAGGGAAGAGGTAGTCTATAGATCCCAAACACGTTAAGAAAAAAAAAATATAACAACTTTATTAACCAAACAGAAATCAGGAAAGGAGAATTAAGGAAGCAAACATGAAGTAACAAATCAGATAACAGAATTAAGTCCAAATATATCAATAATCATAATAGATGAATATGAATTAAAAGGTAATATGATTTGATATAAAATGATCCAACTATATTCTGCTTCTAAGGATCTCACTTGCAACAAATCTACCCAGAAAGTTTGAAGATAAATAGAAAACTATATATCATGCAAATATTAATCATAAGAAATATTTTATTTATGTCTATTATTAAAAATATTAATATAAAGATTAATTATAGCATTATTTGTATGAGAAAACATTGAATTTATGGAAAAAACTCACTATAAATAAAAAGTAACTCAATCTAATAAAAAAAGGAAAAATCCATCAGAAAGATATGACACTGACAGACTTGTAAGCACCTAATGGGATAGCTTCAAAATATGTAAAGCAAAAACTGACAGAGTTACAAGGACAAATTGACAATAAACTATCAGAATGGGAGAATTTTAGCATCCTCTATCAGAAAATGATACGTCAAGCAGACAAAAAACAAACAAAAAAACTGAAGACAATTTAAGCAACAAAAGTAATAATTTTGATCTCGTAGATGTTGAGAGGATATATTAGTAATGATAGTTAGTCATCATTTCATATCTAGATCATGCCCACTCCACACTTTTGTTAGTTTTTCTCTTCTCCTTGCCTAGCATGACATCCCTTACTTCTCCATGTCAATGCAAAAGCTACTCATTTTTTTTTTAAAGCCCACCTCAAGTCTTATTTCTTTTTTTTTTTTGCATTACGTGGGCCTCTTACTGTTGTGGCCTCTCCCGTTGCGGAGCACAGGCTCCGGACGTGCAGGCTCAGCAGCCATGGCTCACACGGGCCTAGCCGCTCCGCAGCATGTGGGATCTTCCCGGCCCGGGGCACAAACCCGTGTCCCCTGCATCGGCAGGCAGACTCTCAACCACTGCGCCACCAGGGAAGCCCAAGTCTTATTTCTTAAAGGAAGTGTACCTTATTGTTTGTATGGATCTCTTTCTTTTAAAAAATTACACAGGGCACTATAATCTGTACATTAGTTTGTCTCCTTAACTGCAATTTTTTTCTGCTAAGACTTGAATACTTCTTGGTTCCACAAAATGCCTATAAATGCTATCTTTAAAACATTTTATAGTTCTCACTGCACTCTTTTCCAGAACCCAACATATCCTTACTATTTGAAACCAGATTTATTATGAACCAAATGTAGGAATTAGGGGGAAGGAAGCTTGACTCTTCAAGATGTTAGAACCATAGTAGAGAGTTATCTTTAAACAAATGTTGCAAACAACCGTTTGTCAGAGAATACCAACTTAGTCTGTTCTACTTCCAGAGAAAGGGGGGAATTACATTGTAAATCATTGGCTCTATAATATAATGAAAAGGAACAGCATGAAGATGTTCCCACTGACACACATGGTTTGATTCATGAAACAATTTCTTCATACCTCTTAGGCTACTGACTGATTCCTCAATATAAATCTTTCTGAAGATTTCACGAAGGACTAGCCAATCACAGAGATGAGGAAAAACCTTTATATAAAACAAATTTCCAAGGTTTAAATGAGAAACTGTTGCATGTATGTAAAAGCAAGTGACATAAGGACAATAATTTGCAGACAGGGTTCAAAGAACTCTGGGGATTTCATTGAACACCATGAGGCTAAGTGGCTTTCTCGGTCATTAATTTTACAAGCCTTCACCAATCAATAGGCTAGTCTGTTACCAAATAAATGACTAGTGTTATACAGCAGCAAGAAAACGATACACCACTTTCACTCAGGTATCGACTAAGAATAACCAAGGAACTGAACCATTCCCTATAATTGAGTTGCCTAATGAATATTATTTGGAAAAAAAACATAAACTACGCAAAAGAACAAGAGTAGTGATTGGGACTAAGCTCAGGAAAGAGCCTTAATTCCTTTAAGCAGTGAAAATCGAGAGTACACAGTAAATTCTCATTTAGAAGAAATCCAATCTAATTAGAAGAAATTATGCCTAAATTCAAACCAATGGCAGTTGGAAATATTTCTAGCCAGGTATACAGACTTGGTGTTTTCTGACAAGCGGCAAAGCAGGGGTCTTTCCTGAGTCTTTATGCCTGTTTCTTATTCCTGCCTCCTATTGTTAGCAAGCTATTACTGTTTCTCCTTTTAATCAAACACTAATATATTATTTGAAGGGTCAATGTTCGTATTAAGAAAAAAGTGCATGGTAAACTGTAAAACAGCTTGGCATGTGGCAATAAAAACTGGCTTCTCTTCCTATTTTCTGGCAGAGAGGTATAATCTTTCCTAACTTTGAAGCTCATAGAGCTTTCTTCCATATATCTCTTATGGCAGTTCAATTATTGTACTTTATATTATGTTTGCTTCTGTAACTGCCTAATTGTAAGTTCCAAACAATTAATTATCTGTGTATTTCTCATGTGTTATACAATCACAGGACCTAGCATGTTAGCCCTCAGTACATGATTATTGAGTTGAAATGCTTTTTTTCACTCATTTCATAAATAATGCTTCAATTCAACAAAATACTACTATGAATGGATTTTTGTAGACAGACTTAAATCATGACAAGTGCCAATTTTGTTGAGCTATCCTTATACTCTGGGAAATAAGGATTGCTGATATAATGCTCTTCTTATTGCAATCCTGAAATTTGGATCTAATGGACATTCTATCAAAATTCTTGTAATTTATTTTAATATAGCTGCTTTTTTCCAAAATAATTTCATTTAACATAAACATAGTCAAACATCCCTAATTTGAATGAATTGAAAGGAAAACTAATTAAATTGGCAAATACTTGCTTTAGATTGAAACCCTTTTAAGGACATACAATAACTGCAACTATTATAACAACTCAGATACTGCCTAGTGTTTTTTTAATTAATAGATAAAGATGATCTCTAATTAGCTCATCAAAATACTAGTCTGAACAGTGTCAGCCCTGCACATATTGCAATTACATTGTTTGTAAGTAAATAGATACTTCTAAAGCACTTAAAGACCAGCTTGCATTCTTAGCAGAGTAGAGGTGCCCTCAACCTTTTTCATTATGTGGTTAATTTGTTTAGCTAGTCTTTTCTTCTTAAGAGAGTAAACGAACAAATGAAAAAAAAAAACAATACCACAGGTTTATCTCAGTCGATATTCTGACCAATTTCAAATGACTGCAGTTCAAATTAATGTAGTCTCTTGAATAAATATCATATGCCAGGTAACTGTAGAGGATTGCAGAAATACAGAGCCAGAAGGAAACCTTCCACTTGGATCACTTATTCCAGTTCTCTCATTTTACAGATGAGGAGGAAATTCATTTATTATATGGCTTCTATGGTTAGTCATGGGGCAAGCCAGGCTTCACTTTGAGTGTCTCTGAGTCCTAATTCTGTGCTTATTGAAAAGCTAGTGAGTAATGTGAGTGAAAAAATAAAACATACAAGGGGAGAGAGAGAGAGAGAATTAACTCTTAATTTGATATCGTGACCTTATGCAATTCTACACTGAAAGCAAATAAATTCTAATTTCTAATTCATGCATTCAACGAAAAGAGCACTGCTGTTCTGCAAAATATTTTGACATACTACACTCAAAGACTTCATTCATTCAGTCAACATGGATTAGGATTTTTGTTCTTTCTATGTTTTTACCAAGTTTGAGGTACTTTCCAGGTGCTGGGGATAGAAAGCAAATAAAATACAGGTGGCAATGATAGAGGTTTGCAAAGCATGTCAAGGTGGTACTGAAGAAAAGCTCCCAACCCAGAATGGTGTGTGTGTGCGTGAAAGGTGGCTGCTTGGAAGAGGCAGTGGAGGGACTAAGTCCTTAAAGGTAAGCCAGAGTTGGCCTGACATTGTCTGTAACAGCAAAGGGAATGAAGGAAATGTTACCAAACACAAGTTCATGTGCCTGGCTCACAGTGAGGCCAAACAAATGGAAATGTTGGAGTTTGGAGCCGAGAAAGGTTTATTGCAGGGCCAAGCAGGGAGAACAAGTGGGTCGTGCTAAAAAAAAAACTCCTGAACTCTCTGATATTTTTTGGGGAAAAGTTTTTATAGGCAAAATTTGGAGTGGGGGCTCCAAGGTATGTGACTTTCTTCTGACTGGTTGGTGGTGAGGTAACAGGGCGGTGCTCCAAGAATCTTGTGCTTAGCCAGAAGTTTCCATCCTCCACCTGGGTGGGAGCCTTAGTTCTGCAGAAGAACTCAAAGATATTGCTATTTATATTCCTTAAGGAGGAACCAGGACCCTGCCCCAAGGCTGCACTATTATTTCTTGACTGTTCCTTCCATATTTCTCTACTCCCTCCTTTCCCTGATTACCAACTGTTTGAAGCTGCCCTTTGGAACTTAGGGAAGGTCAAGGAGGCTGAATGAAGCCTACTTCCTACAAACAAGAAATGGGGGACACAGAAAGGCTTTGGTGCCGAGGAGGGCCCCACAGGGTCCTGCTCAGGTTCAGAAATGCCAGTTGAAAAATATTACATCTGATTTGGTTGGTCTACTCTGGTCTGGGGTTATTCACCTCTTGAGCAATGAAGGCTTCTTACGTTTCGGGATGAACATGGTAGCTGGAACACCGTTGAAGGAATCTCAGCATTAGCTTCCCAAGTGGTCAATACTTGGCCTATTTCGGATAGTTTTTAAAACAATCTGTAAGCTTTCTAATCAAATAACTTGAGGGATATTCATCGTAGAATTGCTTAATTAATAAGTAGACACCTACCACCCCAAACTGGACACTTCAAACATCTAAATTTCACAATTATGAAATGGGACAACTGTATTTTCATGGTGAGGGCTGATGTCAAAATTTCAGGAGATCCTCACTGAGGAATAGAGTATTCAGAATTTTAAGACAGGAGAACATTATATTGTGTTTATATGTGGAAAATCATATCTACTATAAAATTAAATCTATTATAATTTGTTCTCTTTCTCTATCTCTTCATTCTGTTTTTCAGTTAGTGCTTTCCTGAATGTTCTTTTTTGAGAAATTAGGAGATTGACATATGAAGAGTCACCATAAATGCTTTCACTTTTCACACTTCTTGCTGTATGACTATCATGGAACAGTTGTCTGTGTACACTTTTTTTATGGGCCATTAAGTATTATTTTGGATTCGAGCCTAGGTATTCAGAATGGATGAAAAATTTTATTATTATGAGGTTTTGTGTCTTTTTGCTTTGATAAGACATTTATTAGATTGCATTTCACTGGATTGTATGCTTAGTAATTCTGTACATGTTTATGACTTCTCTGTAAAATACTCATATCTGTGTCATATATCATCTGAGAACTAGAATGTTTACCTTTTTTTTCATCTTCTATGTTATGCTTTCCTTTCTGTAGTCACATTTCTGACAGCGGCCCCTTCCCTCCGTCTCTGATCACCAGCATAAACCTCTAGCTCAGACATCATCAAGCAGGTGGTCAGTAGTGGTCATTGACAAATGTCACAGAATGAGGAGAATCAGATTTTAGAGGCTCAGCTCTAAAAAAGCAAACCAACGTTCAGACTCTGATTTAAAAAAATTCTGTAAAAATTTTTTAAAAAAAATTTAAAAAAATTATCACAGTCCATTTTATCTGATGCTTTCATAACTTTCAACTATTTTAAACCTCAAACGTTTTCAGAGCTTACTCTTGATCCCATTTTTTTTTGAAGTATGGGTGTATTGACATATATTGATAACATAGGTCACAACTGTCTTCTCCAAATAAAAAAGAGGGGACAACAAAATGATACATTTTGGAGCTGCAAAAGGACTTAGAAATTATCCTGCCTAACTTTTTATAAAAACTGCCCTGGGATAGTTCAGTGATTTGTCTGAGGTTATATACTTGCTTTCACCAGCTGGTTTGCAGAAGATAGACCTCCTGCATTTTGTCCAGTGTCTATTCAGCTACATTTTAGTGCTTCTACATCAGTGCATTCCATTTAACTAATATTTACAAAGTAGATTCTATGCACCAAGGATTGATAATACAGAAGTGTAAAACACACCAGCACACAGTTGCATGTACATATGTATATGCACAGTTCCTCTACTAGAGAACCTTAAAGTCTGTCTAGTACCAAGAGTGGACAGGAGGGGTGCAAATGCATAACCGACCTGCTACCCAAACCTATGGTATTTATCTCTAATTGATGAAGGCATTGTTTTTTCCTGCTGAATTTAGACATGGCTTCAACATTTGCCCCTTTATGGCTCTCTGGGCATCCACTATTTGAGTATTGACATGTAATTGAAACTTTTTGGCATCAAAGCATTAGTTTTCTTAAAGAATTACCTTTTAGAAGACAAAGGAACATAGTCATAATGGTACTAATAATAGATACCATTTATTACTAAGCTGTAGGTTCTAAACAGAAAATAATTAAAGCAAAATTGCTTATATGTGAATCACCTAACATCAACTCAGTGTGTTCTGAACTTTAGGAAATAAGATCTCTGTGCTGAGTGCTCTATAAGTGATTGTAGCTTCACTGTCCCTCTTTGGTCTGTGGTTCTTGACCTGCTTCATATTCTTTTAGGTCATGCATCATAAAAGACTTTGTAACTTTTGAGGTTTATCCTAGGATTTCTGTGTAAAAATAAACCAGTCAGGTCTTATTTGCTCTTTGGCTTTTTTTGAGAAAAAACATATTATTTACCTTATTGATGGAAGAGGAGAATAATGAAGAAGACCCTTCAGACTTAGACCTGTACTGTCACTGGGTTTTGGATTAAGGAAAGGAATGACTCTGTGGGTTTAGGAGCTATGAGTTAAATAAGGAAACACAAGCTTTAAATGATACATTAAACAAGATGGACGTAACTGGTATTTATAGGACATTCCATCCAAAAACAAGAGAATACACTTTCTTCTCAAGGGCTCATGGAACATCCTCCAGGTTAGATCATATCTTGGGTCAAAAATCAAGCCTTGGTAAATTTAAGAAACTTGAAACTGTATCAAGTATCTTTTCCTACCACAATGCTGTGAGACTAGATATCAATTACAAGAAAAAATCTGTAAAAAATACAAACACATGGAGACTAAACAATACACTACTAAATAACCAAGAGATCACTGAAGAAATCAAAGAGGAAATCAAAAAATGCCTAGAAACAAATGACAATGAAAACATGACGACCCAAAACCTATGGGGTGCAGCAAAAGCAGTTCTAAGAGGGAAGTTTATAGCAATACAGTCCTACCTCAAGAAACAAGAGACATCTCAAATAAACAACCTAACTGTACACCTAAAGCAATTGGAGAAAGAAGAACAAAAAATCCCCAAAGTTAGCAGAAGGAAAGAAGTCATAAAAATTAGATCAGAAATAAACGATAAAGAAATGAAGGAAATCATAGCAAAGATCAATAAAACTAAAAGCTGGTTCTTTGAGAAGATAATCAAAATTGATAAACCATTAGCCAGGCTCATCAAGGAAAAAAGGGAGAAGACTCAAATCAATAGAATTAGAAATGAAAAGGGGGAAGTAACAACTGATACTGTAGAAATACAAAGGATCATGAGAGATTACTACAAGCAACTATATGCCAATACAATGGACAACCTGGAAGAAATGGACAGATTCTTAGAAAAGCATAACCTTCCGAGACTGAATGAGGAAGAAAGAGAAAATATAAACAGACCAATCACAAGCACTGAAAATGAGGCTGTGATTAAAAATCTCCCAAGAAACAAAGGCCTGGGACCAGATTGCTTCACAGGCGAATTCTATCAAACATTTAGAGAAGAGCTAACACCTATCCTTCTTAAACTCTTCCAAAATATAGCAGAGGGAGGAACACTCCCAAACTCATTCTACGAGGCCATCACCCTGATACCAAAACCAGACAAGGATGTCACAAAGAAAGAAAACACAGGCCAATATCACTGATGAATATAGATGCAAAAATCCTCAAGAAAATACAAGCAAACGGAATCAAACGGCACATTAAAAGGATCATACACCATGATCAAGTGGGGTTTATCCCAGGAGTGCAAGGATTCTTTAATATACACAAATCAATCAACGTGATACACCATATTAACAAATTGAAGGAGAAAAACCATATGATCATCTCAGTAGATGCAGAAAAATCTTTCGACAAAATTCAACACCCATTTATGATAAAAAACCTCCAGAAAGTAGGCATAGAGGGAACTTACCTCAACATAATAAAGGCCATATATGACAAACCCACTGCCAACATCATTCTCACTGGTGAAAAACTGAAAGCATTTCCTCTAAAATCAGGAAAAAGACAAAGGTGTCCACTCTCACCATTGTTATTCAACATAGTTTTGGAAGTTTTAGCCGCAGCAGTCAGATAAGAAAAAGAAATAAGAGGAATCAAAATTGGAAAAGAAGAAGTAAAGCTGTCACTGTTTGCTGATGACATGATACTATACACAGAGAATCCTAAAGATGCTACCAGAAAACTACTAGAGCTAATCAATGAATTTGGTAAAGGATACAAAATTAATGCACAGAAATCTCTTGCATTCCTATACACTAATGATGAAAAATCTGAAAGAGAAATTAAGGAAACACTCCCATTTACCATTGCAGCAAAGAGAATAAAATACCTAAAATATACCTACCTAATGAGACAAAAGACCTGTATGTAGAAAACTGTAAGACACTGATGAAAGAAATGAAAGATGACACAAACAGATGGAGAGATAGACCTTGTTCTTGGATTGGAAGAATCAACTTTGTGAAAATGACTATGCTACCCAAAGCAATCTACAGATTCAATGCAATGCCTATCAAACTACTAAGGGCATTTTTCACAAAACTAGAACAAAAAATTTCACAATTTGTATTGAAACACAAAAGACCCCGAATAGCCAAAGGAATCTTGAGAAAGAAAAACGGAGCTGGAAGAATCAGGCTCCTGGGCTTCAGACTATACTACAAAGCTATAGTAATCAACACAGTATGGTACTGGCACAAAAACAGATATATAGATCAATGGAACAGGATAGAAAGTCCAGAGGTAAAGCCATGCACATATGGTCACCTTATTTTTGATAAAGGAGGCAAGAATATACAATGGAGATAAGACAGCCTCTTCAATAAGTGGTGCTGGGGAAACCGGACAGCTACATGTAAAAGAATGAAATTAGAGCACTCCCTAACACCATACACAAAAATAAACTCAAAATGAATTAAAGACCTAAATTTAAGCCCAGACACTATAAAACTCTTACAGGAAAACATATGTGGAACACTCCATGACATAAATCATAGCAAGATCCTTTTTGACCCACCTTCTAGAGAAATGGAAATAAAAACAAAAATAAACAAATGGGAACTAATGAAACTTAAAAGCTTTTGCACAGCAAAGGAAACCATAAACAGGACCAAAAGACAACCCTCAGAATGGGAGAAAATATTTGCAAGTGAATCAACTGACAAAGGATTAATCTCCAAAATTTACAAGCAGCTCATGCTGTTCAATATGAAAAAAACAAACAACCCAATCCAAAAATGGGCAGAAGACCTAAATAGACATTTCTCCAAAGAAGATATACAGATTGTCAACAAACACATGGAAGGATGCTGAACATCACTAATCATTAGAGAAATACAGATCAAAACTACAATGAGGTATCACCTCACACCGGTTAGAATGGACATGATCAAAAAATCTACAAACAATAAATGCTTTAGAGGGTGTGGAGAAAAGGGAACCCTCTTGCACTGTTGGTGCAAATGTAAATTGATATAGCCACTATGGAGAACAATATGGAGGGTTCCTTAAAAAACTAAAAGTAGAACTACCCTACGACCCAGCAATCCCACTCCTGGGCATATACCCTGAAAAAACCATAGTTCAAAAAGACACATGCACCCCAATGTTCATTGCACGTCTGTTTACAATAGCCAGGATATGGAAGCAACCTAAGTGTCCATTGACAAATGAATGGATAAAGAAGATGTGGCACATATATACAATGGAATATTACTAAGCCATAAAAGAAATGAAATTGAGTTATTTGTAGTGAGGTGGATGGACCTAGAGACTGTCATACCGAGGGAAGTAAGTCCGAAAGAGAAAAATAAGTACCGTATGGTAACACATATATATGGAATCTAGAAAACAAAAAAAAAGGTCTTGAAGAACCTAGGGGCAGGAGAAGAATAAAGACGCAGACATAGAGAATGGAATTGAGGACATGGGGAGGGGGAAGGATAAGCTGAGATGAAGTGAGAGAGTGGCATGGACTTATATATACTACCAAATGTAAAATAGCCTGTGGGAAGCAGCCGCATAGCACAGGGAGATCAGTTTGGTGCTTTGTGACCACCTAGAAGGGTGGGATAGGGAGGGTGGGACAGAGACGCAAGAGGGAGGAGATATGGGGATATATTTATATGTATAGATGATTCACTTTGTTATAAAGCAGAAACTAACACACCATTGTAAAGCAATTGTACTCCAATAAAGATGTTAAAAAAAAAGCTATGAGTAAAGAGGCATCTGTAAGCATAGCTGTGGCCAAGAAGATGCAGAAAGTAAGCACACTTATAGATATTATTGATTGTGTCTGTCCTCAGGAACACAGTGATAAGTACATGGCATGTAATGGTATATGTATTGAATCCAGTGACTCTTGTTCCTCAGTGGGACCACCAAAAAAGCTACATTCTCAGGATTATAGCTTTTTCTGAATCTTTGGGAGAAAGAGAAGCAGAGAGAATGGAAGCTTAGTGTGAGCTGTTGACTGGAAACACGTTTTACAAAACTGCTTCTTCTTGAAAGGCAGTTGAATCAACTTATTGTCGTCAGGCTTTAAGTAAATGAGTTCTTGCAGTTGGCAAAAATGAATAGAAAATGCTTTAATTTTGTTCTGGCTGTGGTCCAGCAACAAGAGAGACTTTTCAAGCGTGGAGTTACAGAGCAGTGCTGAACGACTCCAAGCGAATTCTGTGTAGGTTAAGCTCTTCAGGCAGGGCTCACTGTTTGCTCATGGCAACTAGGTGACAGGGGTGGCTGAAAGCTTGGGAAGACTGGGGTTGGCTAGTGAAACCTGGACCAGCTGTCTTTGTCCCTTAGTACTTGGTAAAAATGTGGGTCAAAAGTAACTATTTTCATTAGTACATGGAGAAAATTGTTATTCAAATTGGGTGTCGCTTTGTCCTCAGCCAAAAGGCTTTTGATGGTTATTCGTAACGGTAAAACTTCCAGATGCTCCATATTCAACAATAATTTTGACTGGAACTCATGGTCAGGAGAATCTGTTGGTAAGTAGATTTGAAGAAAGGGACTCTTTTAAAGACCCCTGGTTTGTGGATCCATGTTTTCTCAGCATCTTGTTCAAAGAAACCTGTACCTTCACAAATCAAGAGAAACCTGAGACATCCTTCACTTTTACAGTCAGATTTTGATTATTCAGTGTGAGTCAGGATTCTCACCAGGATTATGACCAAACTGGAGGATTGGTCGGTTGGGGGAGCACAAATGGCATTTAAAACAGGCTGTGTGGGGGTGAGAGAGGATACCATGATTTCACAGAGTCAAAGAATTTTTTCCAAAATGTATGTTTGAGAGGTTCAAAAGGAAAGGAAAGCAGAATATGGTTCTTTTTCTTTAATCTTTTCTTACCAGGTGCTATTTAAAGTTTCTGAGTGTTTCACTCTAGGAGCATTTATTCCATATTTAAAAAGGAATTGGGTTATTAGCTATGTGCCACATAGCAGTTTGACCACGTTTAATATTTGAATTCTTCCTTAGATTTAATCACCTCCATTTTACTTTAGAAATCCCACTACAGGACTTGCCTGGCAATACATTTTTTATCTTTTCCCATTTACTTTTATACTGTTCCCATTTTCTAGTGAACAGTCTGCTGCCAAGGCCATTCCCAAATCAATTTCAGAGTGTCGGATACTCAGGATGATGCATCTCTATTTGGGGAAATTTACTGTAAGTTTTGTTGTGAGAAATGGATCTGTACATCAGTCTCCTGCTAGAGTAAGGGACTCACCGAAGAATGAAGCAGAATTAACATGGAATACCTATATGACTCAGCATATTTCTTCCCTGGAGAACTGTGGAATTTAAGCAGCATGGTGTTGTAGTTTTTACACATTATCGAGCGCAGAGAAATGTGAGGGGGTCAGAGTGGTGCACTGGAGCTGGCTGTTAGAAGTGGGCTATGCCCATCTCTTCCTGACTCTGAGCTGAGTGACATCATGTTGGTAGCTTGATATGGGCCATGGTTGGAGTATTTCTACTAGGATGTTGGCAGATGCTGCAAATAGTTATTGTTGTTGTTTTAAGTTCCTCCCTGGAGAGCAAGTTGTGAAGCATTTGCTAGCGCAACCCTGGGTCAGTGTACCTAAAACACTGATTTTCTTTTTTTTTTTCATTGTTGTTATTTTCTAGTACGGGTGTTCTCAAAATGTGGTCCTTGGACCAGCAGTCAGCATCACCTGGGAACTTGTTAGAAGTGACAATTAGCTGGCCCCACCCCTAACCTACCGAATTAGAAACTCCAGGGTTGGGACTCAGGAATATTTTAACAAGCCCTCCTTCCAGGTGAATCTGAGGTATGCTAAAGTGCAATAACCACTGCTCCAGGGACGAAATAATTGAGGAATAAATTCCTTTTACTTAACTGTATGCTGACCACAATTGAAGGATTAATTATCTCATACCTGTCCCATTGTGCTTATCAAGCTTTCAGAGGATAATGCTAAATGCGACTGCTATTTATAGCACCCGTAGCAGGTGGTGGCAAAGCTGTATCATTTCCGGGGCTCAGAGCACGTGGAAACGCACGCCTCATCTAACTCACATTCTTCAGCTGAAAGCACGGCCAAAAAGCAGGTGATGTGGGTTAAGTATGGTAACTGGCCTACCATGTTCTTCACTGGCTTAAATCAGGATCCCCTGGAGGGCTTGTTAAAACAGATTGCTAGATCCCACCCCCAACGTTTCTGATTGGTAGGCCTGGAGTGGGGGGAGCCTGCTGATTTGCTTTTCTAGACGTCTTCTCAGCTGACGCTGAAGCTGCTGTTGCCGGGAACACTCTTGGAGAGCCACCATTCTAGAACAAATTCTTTCTTTTTTTTTTTCTTTTTGCGGTGCGCGGGCCTCTCACTGTCGTGGCCTCTCCGGTTGCGGAGCACAGGCTCTGGACGCGCAGGCTCAGCGGCCATGGCTTACGGGCCCAGCCGCTCCGCGGCATGTGGGATCCTTCCGGACCGGGCCCTGCATCGGCAGGCGGACTCTCAACCACTGCGCCACCAGGGAAGCCCTAGAACATCTTCTGAATGATCTGTTTCTGGGTGAGTTCCTGCCTCCTGGCTTTTTGTCCTCCTTTGTTCTACATTTAGCTTGTCTGTGATTTCTCCTGGAGAAGGTAGAGCCCACATCATATGGGGCATGATTTTTAATGTGCAAGAGCCTGTGAGCCCTCCATTTTCGGTCAACATATTATTGAGAGTTATAATTCACTTTGTAATTTTTCTTCCTTCTCCTACTAAGTTTCTACAGGCTTGCGACTTTGCTATTGTGTCAGGATTAAACTCAGCTGCTTCCTCATTGCAGTGTTTGTGGCCTCATGATTCACACCTTTTACTGCCATCCAGATCACTCGCTCGGTTGAACAGGATATTTTTCCTCTTCTTTATTTCCTTTGAATAAAAAACTAATCCACCACGGGCTTCCCTGGTGGCACAGTGGTTGAGAGTCCGCCTGCCGATGCAGGGGACGCGGGTTCATGTCCCGGTCAGGGAGGATCCCGCGTGCCGCGGAGCAGCTGGGCCCGTGGGCCGTGGCCGCTGAGCCTGCGCGTCCGGAGCCTGTGCTCCGCAACGGGAGAGGCCACAACAGTTAAGAGGCCCGCGTACCGCAAAAAAAAAAAAAAACAAAAAAAAACCTAATCCACCTTAGTTTCATCCTCTTACTCATGCTCTTCAACAGAATAGAAGCTCTTTCCAGTGCATGAAGAGCACAGTTTAAAGTGTTTACTGGTCATGACAGCTCTAGAAGGCCTTGCACATCTCATTGTTGAGATCAGGTGGGATGTCTACAACTTTTTTCCTGAACTCTTAAAATGCAGCATTCGAATAGGGGTGGCTAATGTTGTTATCTGACTGTTGCATTTTTTTTTAAGTTGCATTTTAAAATTACTTGTTAGGTTTCTGCTAAACTTGATTGAGAAGACTTTAGTTTAAGACATATCTTGGCCACTCAAGTAGCTCTGTGACCTTAGGCACGTCATTTAATTTGTTGGGTCTCACTTTCTTCGTCCATAAATTGGAAATGGTGGCGTCTGTACTGTTTATTTAAGTTGTGTGAGGGTCACAGTGATGTCTAGGAAAGTGTTTCGTAAACTCTAAAATGCTATGTAACTCTGAAGCATTATATGAGCTCCTTATAATACTCAGCATGGTCAGGACACAGGATAGACCCTTAAGATGTGATATCTGGCTTGTGTGTGTTCCTGGGCCCTTAGAGATCTGTGGCAGCTGATTCTCAGAACAGTATCTGATACTTAAGAGCTATCCTGAGCATGGGGAGCAAATAGACAAAAGTGAGTACAAAAGCTGGTTATTAGCTAGACTTTAGGAGGCAGGAAAAACTGGGGACTGACTGCAAGCTTTTGGAATTTTGCTTGATGGTATCATTTTGGAAACTAGGGCAATGTCAAGAAGCTGAGTGTGTCATTTAAATAACAGGAGTAACGGGAAACAGTATATTCTGTTGTTGGTGTTTGGGTGTCTCCCAATAATGTTTTGGCCTGAAAACTGGGACTTTTTTTCTTGACTATAAAGACATAACTTACTGGGACAAAGGGTAGGATGGGTGGGCTATCTTAGGTATTCAAAATAGGAAATACCAAACTGTGTGCATGTGTGTGTGTGTGCGCGCATTTATGGTAAATATTTGAAACAGGGTTTGCGAAATCCTGTAGAGCCCATCTAGAGAAAACATGTGGAAGTCTTCTAAAAGATATTTCTCTCCCTCTTGGGCTTTCATAGTGTTCAGAAAATTGGATATATCATGCACTTGGGAGTTTGTACTATGGTGCACTGAAATTTGTGTCAGTCATATATTTGACAATTACCTATGCTCTCTATAAACAAAAGAGCGTAAAAAGTGCTGGCGCAAGACTGGGGATCCTCTGCCTCGACACTGACTAGCTTGCTGATGGTGGATAAATCAGTTAACCTGTGTGAAACTTAGTTTCCTGATCTACAAAACAGAAGTAATAATTATTGACTCATTTGCCTTCACTAAGTTGCAGGTGAAATAATGTATATAAAAGTACTTTGTCAACTGTAAAATGGGCTAGAAATGCAAGATATTATTTTCAAAAAGCCTCTAGTATAAGGCTTTATAGGTAGTCAGTGCAACTGTGTTTATTATAGAACTTAAAAAAAACAGGCTAGAAAAATGTTGACTGAGGGAAAGAATCTTTAAATTACTTAAATTAATGAAGTTCAGAGCCTGCTGAACAACCACATGCAGTATGTCTTGGTTCGTGCATCGAGTCTCCTGGCAGGCTGGCTAGCTGCAGTTCTGCCCTCTCCATTCAGTGTCTTTTCTGTGACCTGAATGAAGATATAGGAGGTGTGCTCTTCAGACTCATAGGTGATTCAGACCTGGGAGGAGTAGCTAATACCATGAATGCAGATCCAAAATTCAAATTGATCTCAAAAGGCAGGAACAATGATCTGAAAGCACCAAGATAAAATATAACATGGATATAAATAAAGTACTTCTTTTAGAGTAAAAATAATCTATTGCACAAATTCAGGATGCGGGTGATTTGCCTTGGAGGAAGTTGATATGAAACCATCTGGGGGTTTTAGATGATGTCTACGAGCTCAAATAGAATGTGATGCATTTGCTTTGAAAAAAAAGAAGTACTGAGTAGAAAAACATGGGTGCTCACCAGAGTGATCTGGTGTTCAGAAATCTAACTTCTGAATTAGGTGATTAAGGTTCTGGTCTTCACTGTGTTAATATCTCACTATGTGACCTTGCTCAGGTCATTTAATGTTCTTGGGTCCATTTTATTTAATTGATAAAATGAGAACTTGGACTAAATTATTTCTGAGATTGCTCCCAGCTACAGGAATCTGATTCTGAGTTGAGTCATATGAAGCCTTTTTTTTTTTTGCGGGGGGGGGGGGCGGTGGTGGTGGTTTGAGAATTAATGTATCTATAGTCGAAAAAAATTTTTTCAATTACAGAGAAACAACTGAGACTTAAAATTAGAATATATATGTATATATATTTTTATTTTTCAGTGATTGTGACTTTTAATTTAATTTTGTTAGCTCAGCCAATGGCCTTCTCAAAGATAACATATTTCTCAATTTTTTTTGCTTAACTGGTATACCTTAAGAACTGTTCCGTATCTTCAAATTTTTCTGTGACTTTCAGGTACAAATCCCAGTAGGGTCCAGCTGGCTCATTTTCCTTCCAAGACGGATAAATTGAGCTGTATGTTCTTTTACAATATGTGGTCTTAGTTGTCTAGCATGAGACTTTCAAAATTAAGGTCCTGTCTACTGCTTATAGACTTATACAGGGTCTCAGACCTCTATTGGTAGAAATAACAGTTTATCATCAAAACTACAGAGTAATTTTTGCTGCCAAAAAATGAGTGTTGCTTCTCTCTAACTTACAGAAGTGTTACTTCTTTAATGTAAGCTTTAATTGAGCTGTGAATGACTTAATAGTTTGCTGTACCTCTGAGTTTCGGAATATGCTGTGTTTTTCAGAAGGAATGGCTACATGCTAGGCATGTTGTTCATTTTAATGCACCTGGTTAACTTTCACTCATTTCATTATGCTATTTGTTTGATATAGACTTTGTACTCTATTTCATATAATAGAGGGTTTTTTTTTGTGTTGTTCTGAAACCTTGAATGTGACTTAATTAAGTGAATGGGAATTAATCAGAATATCCCTTTTCTAATCTTACCAGGTAAAAAAAATTCATCATATTAAGGGTGTTGTGTTAGGGAAGATAGCAACTTATACTTCCTTCTCTTCATTCCTCTGCTTTTCTTCCCCTTCCTTTCTCCTTTGCCTTCCTCTGTCCCACCCACACTTTCCCCCCTCCTTCTTTCTTCCTTTTTGTTGCTTCTGTCCATAAGTATTTATTGAATCACCACTGTGTGTTAGGTAGGCTTAGGATTTATTCACTAGTATGGTATCTGCCTTCATGGTGCTTACAGTCTAGGAGAAGAATCATTTAAGTAAACAATTACAATGCAGAGTAAAATGAAGTTCATTAATGAAGGCCAGAGAGGACATCCCAGAATAGATTTTAAACCTGAGAGTTGAAGGTTGATTTTTAGTTAGCTGAACAAAGAAGTTGAGCTTCGATTGGATGCAGGAAATGTTCTAGGCAGAGGGAAAGCATTTAGTAAAATCTTAAGACGTCAAAAAGTACAGCACAGTTAAGATACAAAAAGACAGTATGGCTGAAGCCTGGTGCACAAGGGGAGATTGGCCAGAAATAGAATTGGAGGGACAAAACCTTAAAAGCCCTTATGGATTGTGAACCCAAAAAGTAATAGGAGGTCACTGGAGGGTTGAAGCAAGAAAATAACATGGTCAGTTTTTCATTTTGAAAAGATGTCTTTTTCCTGTAGGCTGGAAACTGAAACTGAGTTGGAAGGACACGAGTTTGATGATAAAATTATTATTATAGTCCAGGTAAGAGATGATGATGATGATGATGCAGCCTTGGACTTGGGTGGTGGTAGATACTGGAGTATCTGCTTCATCTGAACAAAGCTATGGAGTCTTTATTTCATTTTCAGATAATTGTCTTTAAAGTTATTGTTGAATAACAGATAAAAACAAAAATCTTTTTTCCCCTTTATTGCTATCCCTAATTTGAGGACTTAAAGACTGCCCCCAGAATGATTAATAGCTGTGAGGTTTAGGTATTCAGAATAAATTTCTAGATGCTGTGTTGATTTGAGTAGAAGAAGGTGCACCATAATAAGAGTCAGAGCTCTGAATTTAAGCCCTAGTTTTGCCACTAATGAGCTACTTGACTCTGGGTAAATAACCTCCCTAGGCACTCCCTTCAGTTCTAATCATCCATGATTCTGTGGATGCCTATGTAAAAGAACTCTAGGGAGGAAAAGTCTCCAAGTGTTTATTTACATTTTGAACATCTTAATGCTTTTTGAATCCCTGTTGGTATGCATATCGAAATTCTAGATTCAACGAGTGAGAAGCCTTGCTAACAGTATCAGAAATCGGAACCTATAATATGGTAAATCTGGAACTAAAAATAAAACTGTCTTTCTATTTTACACCCTTGCTTATAGACATGAGAGGAGATTTGGAGGTCTGTGAAAGATGAGCCACAAAAATTTAACTTCTGAGGATAGAAATCAGTAATAATGAGAAATTAGGCTAAAGTGTGTAGCTGTTCCCAAACGTGAGTCCACTGACTGGTGCCCGTTTGGCCACATAAACATCCCCTGTGGGAGCTTGTTAAAATTATAGAGAGTAAATCTTAGTAGTTCTCATAACAAGAAAAAAATTGTAACTTTGTATAGTGACGGATGGTAACTAGACCCATTGTGATGATCATTGCCCAGCATATACAAATATCAAATCATTACGTTGTATACTGGAAACTAATATAATGCTATATGTCAATTATACCTTAATAAAATAAATGAATAGTAAAAAAAAGAATTACACATCCCTGGTATCCACCTCATAGCTTCTGATCAGTAGGTGGAGATTTAAAACAAGTTGAGATGGTCACTATGGGGCAATTTTTTGAGTGTCATGCATGAGATCACATTAATCTTGCAAAATGTTTCTTGAAAAAGTGTCTGGGGTGAAATAAATTTGAGAAACACTGTGTAATATAATGTCTTTTATAGATTAATGTTAGCATATTAGAGGTTCTGGGATATCGTAAATGAAAGAATGAGTTTAACTTTGTTTATTCCTGTGTTTCTCTGATTCAATTAGTCCGTCAGCCACTTTTGCTAGGATCTCTATAAACAGCCCGCAGAAGTGGCATTTCATGATGGAAATTCAGGGTTATTTTTTATAGTCACTGAAATGTACTTATCCATGAAGTGGTCCAAGAACATTAACCCTTTATTGTTTAAACAAAGGCACACATTTGTGAAATTGCTGGGGGAATAAGGATAAATATTTTGCCTGCAAAATAGGCTGATTTCATCATCAAGTGCCGATGTCAGGGAGCTATCATGTGGTTTGTACATATTGCGTTACTTGACTCTTAGCAGTTACTCCAGGTGAATAGCACCTCCACAGACCTGTGCCGTATGCAACCTGCCAAACCTTCCGTGGCTGTTCTGTCTGACAAGCATGGCAGCTAACCCTGTCAGTTTGCTTTCACTGGTGTCAGAAATCATCCATGGGAATGCTCTTACCCAGTATGACTCTCTGAATAGCAGGCCCCTAAAATTCTAGACAGATCTAGAACCCAACTGTACAAAATAGTTGGGTTTCAATAAAATAATGAGGCTGTTTCCATAAGCCATGCACCAACATGTAAATGTTTATAAATGAATGTGTCTTTATTTGCTGTCCTGAGAAGAAGCTGAGATTCATCATCAGACATGTTACTGGTCAAAGTGTAATAGTGCCTTCATCATTTCATAACAATTTATTGATCACCATGGGACAGGCAACATGCTTGGTACTAGGGACACAAAGGAAAAAAAGACATGGTTTCTGCTTTCCAGAAAGGGCGGCTTAAGTGAAACTGGCACATACGCAGATGGTTACAGCACAGTATGGTAATAGTTCCAATGGAAGTAGGTGCAAGGGGCAATTGCAACATAAAACGTAAAGTACCTGAGGTTGGCCTAGGGGAATCAGGAAGAATTTCACAGATGAAACTTCTTTGGTTCAGCTTGGTTTCAGATTTTCTTCTGAAACCCTGTGCTGATTCTGCTATTCAATTACCAAGAGAAAGTTTAGATTTTGCTGCCTTGCATGTGCTCATATGCTTTTCCAAAATAAATTGTGTTTATGTAATATTTTTTACCTTTTCTCCTCACTCATCATTTCCATCCCGATATTACTTTGAATTATACCCCCCACAATAGTCTTAGTTTCAGCTGAGTATTCACATTTCTGGTACAAGCTAATAGAATTTTTCATTTGCTTTTGGTTTGCAGATGTTGAACACATGGCTCTTAAGCATAGCATTATTCTTAGAAGGATGACAGTCTTCAAACATTTTGATTAGTACCTCAATTTTATCCACTTCTCCATATTGAAGTGAACTTGTGTTTTATATCTTCTCTGCTTCATCTTCTACATAAAGCTCTAGTATTCAGAAAGGCAATTTTTGTCTCTAGTTTTATATCTACCAAACTACTGTGAGGCTTTCAAAAAGGGTTGATAGTTTTTAGTGCCAGAGATGGAATATTTTACTTAACTTTTCACAGAGCTCAAAGAAATATACCTGTATCAAGAATAGATACACATTGTCTATTTGCAATATTTTGCACTTGTGTAGCATTTTACAGTTTGTAAGGTATTTTACCTGCATTATTTCATTTAACTCTCACAGTGCTATTTGAAATATGAGGAAACTGGAGTTGAGTGAGATTTAGTGAGTTATTCCAGATAGTACAGCTGGTCAGGGACAGAACCAGGACTGAGAGAGTCTTCAGCTTCCAATTAAGAAGCTCTTTCCACTATATTGCCTAGCCGGATAATCTTGCTATATGTAAGATACAAAAAAAGAAAGACCAAAATGAAGGAGTGGAATTTTTGTTTAGCAATAGAAATGCAAAAATTGTATCATTTTTAATTGTATGGATGGATGAGACTGTGTAGGGCATGAAAGAAAATTAATAACCATACTAGGTAGAACATGGTAGGAGAGTTTGATGAAGCGGGATGACAAGAAGGTGGAGCTGATTTAGTGTTTAATGAAGCACTACAGCCAGCAGGACAGGTTGGAGAAAAAAAAAAAAAAGGAAAAATTTAGCAAAGACCACACAAGTCATAAGTAGGGCAGGCAGGGGTAACGGAATGGACATAGACAAGAAACTCATCAAAGAGACTGAGCCCCAGTACAAAGACTGTAGCTGCCACCTTCGTTCTGAAGTTGGAACCTCTTACATACCAATTATCCAGATCAAAATTGATGCCACAGGTGCTGGTCAGTGAGGAAACTATAGTCAGAATGTAGCCAGGTCTTGACAACTCATAAGTGATTTGGTACAGTTCAGTCACACAGGTCGTGTTATTGTTTCCAGATAAAAGAGCATGAGGGGTAGGAGTAGTAATTGGAACGTGGTTGAAAGATTAGGGTAAGTTTCTTGAGGATGCTGTGAAGGATGAAGAGCCACATGAAGATGCGACTCCGTGGCACGTAATTGGCATAATTATGCTATAAACCGATAGCAATGATCTGATTTGCTAATTTTTTAAAAAGTTCCATCAATTTTAAGGTTACCAGGATATCATAGAAGTAAGAGACTTTAACTTTCTCAGTCCTTAACACATCAATGAGATAAAATATATGTCTCAAATTATGTAATATTAGAGAACACACAGGCCTTTTTTCAAGTGTCATGTAATATTTTCAAAAATTAGAATTTGTTGAGGTTTATTTTTGGCCTAAAACTCAGAAAATAATGCAAATGATATTATCTTACAATAGTTGTATAAAACCATAAAAAAATTTAGAAACCAAAACATTTAATCACATAGACATTTTAAACAGCTTTATCACACTATAACTGACTTAACAATAAACTGCACATATATAAGGTATACAGTTTGGTAAGACTGATACATGTCTACATTCATGAAAGCATCACCATAATCAAAATAAGGAACATATTGATCATTCTTCCTATTTTCCTTGTGTCCTTTTTTAATCTCTCCTTTCCGCCCCTCCCTGTCTCTAAAAATCTCTCCTAAATGACTTTTGCATCAAAAGGGAAACTAAATGCGTACAACCTTAGACTGATCATTCTAAAGCAGTTTTATATACAAATGTCATATATACATGTTGAACTGACAAGGTAGACACTAGGAGTGTAGAGAAGGAAGATTTCAGGAGAAGAATGTGTGTTTAGAAATAATTCTTAAAGCCAGGTGAGCTTGAATTCAGCCTGGAACAGGTAGAATCAGTTGGGAGAACATTTCAGCTTTGGGGCAAGAGGACTACAAAGCCAAGTGAGGAATGAAGGCTGAGCAATTCTGGGCAAGTGAGAAGACTTTTTCTGACTCAAACAGAAGTAGTATGCTGATGATCTGTAGAAAGTGGGAGTCTGGCTAGTTAGTAGAGGGCTCTTGAAAATGAAGCTGAGTGCAGATTTAAGAAAATGAGGAAAAATCAAAGGATTTTTTTTTTTAAACTAGAGAAAGAGATCTGCTTTATTCATTTATCATTCATTCAAAAATTTATTTGTTGAATGTTCACTATATGTCAGGCACTATTTAAGTGCTAATGAATATGCTTTTAACATGTGGCCATTTGGAAGGGCACTGTCTGCTGTGTGCGTGTGTCTTTGTATGAGATTTGTTTTTATAAATAAGCTTTATTTTAGAAAATTTTGGATTTATAGAAAAATTGTAAGAATATTATAGATTCCCACATACCTTTATCCATTTCTCGCCTTGTTAACGTCATATATAGCTATGTTGCATTTGTCAAAGCTCAGAAACTGACATTAGTACGTTACTATTAACCAAACTCCAGACTTAATTTGTATTTGCTTAGTTTTTGTCTAGTGCCCTTTTTTTTTTTTTAATCCCAGGATCCCATTTAAGAGACCATGTTACATTTAGTTACCATGTGTTCTTGGGTCCTTAGACTGTGATGATTTCTCAGATTTTCCTTCTTTTTGATGACCTTGACAATTTTGAGGATTACTGGTCAGATATTTTGCATAATTTCCTTCAATTTGGGTTTGTCTGGTGTTTCCCTCTTACTATCTGCTTTTGAAGTAACAGATGGAAGTTCCATCCACAAATCAAAAGTGTAATTAACTTTATGTTTGGATTTTGCTACTTTAATCTTTTTTGAACGGTAAACCCCGTATTATCCTCAAATCATTTTCAAAGTATTTTCTGCCTTATCTATTCATCTTAGGTGTCACATTTATTTCCGTCTACCAGGGTTTCCTGGAAAGAGGAATTTCTCATCAAATCAGTAAGGATTTGAATGAAAGATTCCAAGAAATCCTTCCAAGATTTTAAGGCCTTTGAAATTTATATTTCAGTCACCGTGGTGGTTCAGTAACAGAGGCTAAATGCTTAGCTGTGCTCTGATCCATGACTTGTATCATCGTATGATTTAGCTTGAACTTTGTGCAAGTTTCTAGCTGCCATATCACAGATTGGTGAGACTGGGGTAAAAGTGTTCAGATGTGCCTATACGGGCTGCTGAGCCATTCGTTTTCTTATATGCTCTCAAACCTTCCCAGGAATTGAAACACCCAAAGTTGAGTAAGGATCCTGTACTGCTTCTTTAATACAGCATTCCTTAACTATTAAGAAATGGACTTGGGCCCACTCCCTGGAAAAAATAGGTGCCTGACATATCCACAGGCTTCTTTCTTCTGGGACTAAAGAGAGAATAGGCACATTTTCTTCCTACCTGTCCACTAAATACATTTGAATTCATTGGGGCTTTTGAGACCCTTGAAGACAATATTGTGACTTTTCAACCTTTTATTCCTGGATGAGTGTATGCCCTGAATTTACAATTCTTGGGTTTGATTCTGGCCCCTCTGATTATTAGCAATGTGGCATTATGTGTGTCACTTAGCCTCTCTAAGCCTTAGTGTTTTGCTCCATAGTGTTTAGATAATAATGTCTACTTCCTAAATCGGATTTAGACTCCAATGGGATGAAGCATGTAAATTGCCCAGCACAAGGTCTGGCACAAAAAACAGCCCCAGTAAACATGAGCTGTTCTTCTTATTACTATTATTCCTGGTATCTAGTGTGATAAAGTAATTTTAAAAAACTGGGTGCATCAGCCATGATTTCATTAATAGCAGACAGTGTTTTGACTGCACTCCCGGCCTGGTATCCTGCTCAGACATTCTGATGGCCAGGGTCCCACTGCGGCAGCTTCCAGCTTCCTCCACCACAACTCTGCATTCACCCTTCTTGCAGAAGGAGAATGGATGCTTCCACAATTTTAAAGAAGAAATAATGTTTTAAAAAATGTTTTTAAAAATTCACCTAAAACATCCATTTGAATTAAGAAATTAATCATAAAATGCTTTTGCGTACAGGATTTTGCCTTGGTGGTCTCATGGAGTTTATCAGGAAGTAGAAATTTTTAAAGGTTATCAAGTTCTATTTTTTTTTTTTTTTAAACCAGATGGAGCTAACTTCTACCAGTAGCATTCTCTCAGAATCACTGTTCAGTTCTTACACCAGTAAGGAATATGGAAAAGTTGTTGATAAATGGATTTTTCTGACCCTTAGGTATGAGTCTGCATTTGTTGGAGGCCCTGAGGGACTGGTCTGGGACTGTGGCACTACCAGAGCTGTTGCAGGCCCCCTGCTAGGACTCACAAATCCATGCTTTGCAGGGAGTAGTAATTTTAGTTGTCTTCTCAGTATGCCCCGCCATGGAGCCTTTCTTGTTCTGTCTGTTACTGCCTCAGTTAAAGAATGCAGCTTTCTTTGTGCTGGCCTGAGGATCAGATGCTTCCGAGCAGCAGGAAGAGGATAATCCCACACCTAAAGGAATGCAAAGCTTTCTTACTTGCTAAATCAATCAGCAGGGCCTGCTCTGCACAGCCAAGGCAGCAGCTTCTTTCCTGGCAGGGCTCGCTGGCAGAGGGATAGTTCAAGAGTCCTCATCCACAAGCATTTATATTTTTTTTCTTCCCCTTTATCTTCATAAGAGGTAAAAGTAGTAACTTTAATGGGACCTGTGCCTTATGGTTAAAAATGGTGATGTTAATAGTCTAATATTGAAAACATTTAATTACAGGCTACAGGAAGCGTCACTTGAGCCTCATTTCATGTGGCATTGCACGAGAAGAATTCTAGGGCACGTGAGGAGTATAATGGTGTGTTTTAGAGAACTCTTGATATGTACAGGTGAAGAATTATGTTTCATTGACTGCATTTATAAATCTTGAAAAGGAATGGGTTTCCAAAGACGATTCCTCTGAGTGTTCAGAAGATCAGGAAAAGCAAATGGTTAGAACTCTTGTGCCAGTTTCAGCTATCAGTGGTGGCTCCCTAGAGCACTGTGATGCAGATTTTGAAGACCCATTCTAACTCTAGAAAGAATGCCATGATTGATTAAAAATGTCTGCCATGGGTGTGGGACAAGGTAATAACAATTTGTATATCCCTGGATTCACCATTTGTGCTGGACCAAAGCATGGCAGCTATAATTGTTTATACTCCAGAGTGTGAAAAATTTAAACATGGTGCTTCATAAAATACACAGGACAAAGGTGAGTTACAGAGACAATCCTCCAGTCATTTCTTCTTTCAGCCAAAACTTGTTTAGCAATTACTGTGTGCTAGATGCTATGGATCTAGAGCTAAATAAGTTCTTGTGTCTGTCCTGAGGAGCTTTTGTTGACTAGAGGAGATGGTGGTGTGAAAACTATTGCAGAAACAATAAATACATTGTATTAAATGCAGTAGTAATAAGTGCATGAACTAGGTTGAGTGTTCGCCAAACAGAGGAAGGAATTAACTCTGCTTAAGTTCACAAGAAACGCCTTCAAAGGGGGACAAACCTGGTGTCCTTTCGGCCTCTAGAAGTAACAGTGAACACTTAGGAACCATTTTCTCTTACAATTCAGAGCAACCTTATTGAAAATGGGTAGTGCCCTTTAGAATGTAGTAAAGCTCTATAATTAAGGATTCTGTTGCTTTTGTATTATTACAAATTTATACCCTTTTGAATTTTCAATTGTGTTGAACTCCTGATTACTTGGCTTCCTCAACTTATTTCTTTCCCTTACCACTTTTCCCAAACCAGTTCCTATTAAACTACAGTGCTTTGTTTTGTATTGATCTTTGTTGTCCAAATTCTTGTAGTCATTCAGATATTTATACTTGGAATATGCCAATAAGGATACAGGACCTGATGGCAAAGCATTATACATTTGGAAATAATTTGACATGTCATACCTTGTATGGGCTTCTCAGTTTTCAAAATGATTAGCCTGTCATGTTTATATTTCCCTTTGATTTAAAATGCCAAGCACACCTAATCACATTTTTTTTTTCAAGTATGTCATAACAAAATCTACAGATTTGCTGCTTCTAAGTCCAGGAACCTATACAGATAGACCCAGCTGTGTGTTTGATATGTACGGCACACGTGTACACAGATTTAAATTAGCTTCAGGTGTATCTCTAATTAAGTAATTCTCTCCAAGTAATCTTATATGCTGTTAATGTTCAGAAACACTTTGTAGTCAATGAATATAGACTAATAAGTTAATCGTGGTGGAACTGAGACTGTAAATTAATACTTTGTAAGAAAGACATATATCACTTTTGTATATGCCAAAGGGAATGTTGGTCTAATATTTGGACTTTCATTTCTAGGAATTGTTCCTTGCAGAAGATCTTTTTGTATACAAATTAACATTATTTGGGTCATAGCCAGAGATTAGGAACCAGTTTTATAATTTTAAACCTTACTTACTAGATTTCTTTTTCTGATTATGAAAGAAATAAAAAAAATTGTAATAGAAAACCATACCACAGACAGTAGAAACTACTCACCAATCTATAAGAAACATGGACATTTTTTTCTTCCTGTTTCCTTTTTTGATATGCATGTTTGCTCCTTTAGTCATTTCAGCCACTTGACGAGTATTTATTAAGCATCTAATAATGCCCAGGTTATATGTGTGTGTACGTGTGCATGCTTATCATTTATTTTTACTTGAAATATAATTAACAAACCATAAAATTCACCCTATTAAAATGTATACTTTGATACTTTTTAGTTAACAGAGTTGTGCAACTGTCATCACTATCTAATTCTAGAATATTTTCATCACCTCAAAAAGAAATTCCATACCCATTAGCAGTCACTTTTGTTCCTCCTTCCTCCAACCCCTAGTATCTGCTAACCTACTTTCTGCCTGTATGGAGTTGTCTGTTCTAGGCATTTCTATAAATGGAAAATGTGGCCTTTGTTACTGGCTTTTTTCATTTAGCATCATGTTTTCAAGCATGAATCAATATTTCATTCCTTTTTAGGCCTGAATACTATTTCATTCTATGGATGTGCTACATTTTGTTTATTCATTCATCGTGTGATGACATTTGGGTTGTTTCTACTCTTCTGCTATGAATAATGCTGTTATGAATATTCATGTGCAATTTTTTGTATGGACATATATTTTTAGTTTTCTTGGGTACATAAATAGGAGTGGAAATGCTGGGTGAGGTGGTACCTCTATGTTTAACAATTTGTAAACAGTTTTTCATAGCAGCTGCACCATTTTATATTCTTATCAGCAATGTGCATGAGTTCTAATTTCTCTTAGCCAACACTTGTTATTTCTGTCTATTTTACTGTAACTGTACTAGTGGTTGTGAAATGGCATCTTGCTGTTGTTTTGATTTGCACTTTCCTAATGAACAAAGGTGTTGAGTATATGTTCATGAGCTTATTGGCCTTTTGTCTTTTTTGGAGAAATGTCTATTCAAATCCTTCGTCCATATTTTAAATGGGTTATTTTTCTATCATTGAATTGTAATAGTGCTTTATAGATTTTGTATAGTAGATCCTTAGCTGATAATGACTTTCTCTATTCTGTGCATTCGTTCAATTTCTTGATAGTGTTCTTTGAAGAAAAATAAATTTTAATTTTTATGAAATTCAATATCTATTGTTGCTTATGCTTTTGATGTAATATCTAAGAAACTATTAACTAACCCGTCACAAGATTTACACTTTTCTTATAGGTGTTTTATAGTTTCAGCTCTTAACGTTTAAGTCTTTGATCCCTTTTGAGTTGGCTTTTGTATATGGTGTGAAGTAAAGGTCCAATTTCATTATTTTGCATGTAGATATCCAGTCCCAGCCCGATTTATTGAAAATAACATTCTTTCCCCTTTGAAATGTTGGCGCCCACCCTTGTCAAAAATCAGTTGACTGTAGATGGGGGGTTTATTTCTGTACTCTTAATTCTGTTCTCTTGATCTATATTATACAGTTGACCTTTGAACAACAGGGTTTGAACTGCCAGAGTTCACTTATGTGGATTTTTTTCCAACAGTAAGTACTATACAGCACCGCACAATCTGCAGCTGGTTGAATCTGTGGGTGTGGAACTGTGGATATGGCGCATCCACGTATATGGAGAGTTGACTCTAAGTTATATCGGGATTTTTGACTTCACAGAGGGTCGTTGATCCAACCCTTTAGTTGTTAAAAAAAAAGGGGTATATTTTTATGCCAGTACCACAGGATCTTGATTATTATTGCTTTTTAGTAAGTTTTGAAGCTAGAAAGTTTAATACACCAACTTCGTTATTTTTCAAGATTGTTTGGGTTTTGGTTCCCTTGCATTTTCTTATGAACTTTATGATCAACTTGTCAATTTCTGCAAAGAACACAGCTGGAATTTTGATCTGGATTGCCTTGAAATTATAGATCAATTCATGGATTATTGCCATCATAACAGTAGTAAGTTTTCCAATCCATGGCACAGAACATCTTTCCATTTATTTAAATCTTCTTTAATTTCTTTCAGTGATGTTTTGTTTCAGTGTACAAGTATTGTGCATTTGTTAAATTTGTTTCTAAATGTTATTTCCTGATGCTATTGTAAGGGGAATTTTTTTCTTAATTCCATTTTTAGATTTTTCATTGCAAGAGTACATATATACAAATGACTTTCGCATATTGATCTTGCAAACTGCAGCCTTGCAGAACTTTTTAGCTCAAATAGTTTTTTGTGGATTCCTTAGGATTTTCTATATACAAAATCCTGTCATCTGCAAATAAAGATAATTGAGTTCTTTTCCAATCTGGATGTCTTTTATTTATTTTCCTTGCCTAATTGCCCTGGTTAGAATCTTAACACAATGTTGAATAGAGGTGGCAAGAGTGGACATTCTTGTCAGGTTCCTGATCTTAGGGAGAAACTTTCAGTCTTTCACTATTAAGTATATTCTTACCTGTGAGCAGATTTTGCAGATACCGTTCTTCAGGTTGAGGAAGGCTCTTTATTCCTAGTATGTCACTTTTTTTTTGTTGTTGTTGTTAATCATGAAAGAATGTTGGATTTTGTTAAATTACTTTCTGGGTCTATTGAAATGCTCATGTGGTTTGGGTCCTATATTCTATAAATACAATGTATTGCACTGATTTATTTTTAAAGTTTTTCTTTTTATGTGGACCATTTTAAAAGTCTTTATTGAATTTGTTACAGTATTGCTTCTGTTTTACGTTTTGGTTTTTTGGCCGGGAGGCATGTGGGATCCTAGCTCCCTGACCAGGGATCGAACCCGCACCCCCTGCATTGGAAGGTGAAGTCCTTAACCACTGGACCACCAGAGAAGTCCCCAGCATTGATTTTTTTATATGTTAAACAAACCTTGCATTCCTGGGATAAATCTCACTTGGTCATGGTATATAATCCTTTTTTTATGTTGCTGGATACAATTTGCTAGTACTTTGTTGAGAATTTTTGCACTTATATTTTAAGGGATATTTGTCTGTAGGTCTCTTATGATTTTTTTTGTCTGGTTTTGGTATCAGGATAATGCTGGCTTCATAAAATGAGTTGGAAGTGTTTCCTCCTTTCTTTTTATTTTTGAATAGTTTGTGAAGAATTGGTATTAATTCCTTAAATGTTTGGAAGAATTCAGCAATGAATCTATCTGATCCTGAGCTTTTCTTTGTGGGTAATTTTTTGGGATTACTAATTCAATCTCTTCATTTGTTATAGGTCTATTCAGTTTGTCCATTCTTGAGTTTATGTATAGTTTGTGTCTTTCCAGGAATTTTCCATTTCATCTAGCTTATGTAATTTATTGGCATAGTGTTGTTCATACTATTCCCTTAAAATCTTTTTTCATTTCTCTGTGTCTTTGCTTTCATTCCTGATTTTAATAATTTGAAAATATTCTTCTTGGTTAGTCTAGCTAACTTTGTAAATCTTGTTTATCTTTTCAAAGACCAACTTTTGATTCTGTGATTTTCTCTGTGGTTTTTCTATCCCCTATGTAATTTTTTACATTCTAATCTTTATTATTTTCTTCTCAATTTGGGTTTAGTTTGTTTTTTCTTTTTCTAGCTTCTTAAGATGGAAGGCTCTGCTATTTATTTGAGATTTTCTTTCTTTTTTAACAGATATTTACAGCTCTAATTGTCCTTTTAAGAACTACTTTAGGTGCATTCCAAAAGTCTTGATATGTTATGTTTTTATTTTAATTCATCTCAAAGTATTCTAATTTTCTTTGTTATTTATTCTTTGTCCTATTGTTATTTCATAGTGTGTTTTTTTGTTTGCTTTTTTGGTTTTTTTAAATCAATAGTTGTGGCTCACAGGCTCTAAAGCACAGGCTCAATATTTGTGGCGCACAGGCTTAGTTGCTCCACAGCATGTGGGATCTTCCCGGACCAGGGCTCGAACCTGCGTCCCCTGCCTTGGCAGGTGGATTCTTAACCACTTCGCCACCAGGGAAGTCCCCACAGTGTGTTTTTAATTTTCTCATATTTGTAATTTCCCAAAGCTCCTTCTGTTATTGATTTCTAATTTCTGTCATGGACAGAGAACATATTTTGTATGATTTCAATCCTTTTAAGTTAATTGACACTTTTTTATTTGCCAACACATGGTCTATCCTGGAGAAAGTTTCAGATATACTAGAGAAGAATGTGCATTCTGCTGTTTTTTGGAAGGAGGGTTCTTTGAGTAGCTGTTAGGTCCATTTGGTTTATCATGTTGTTCAAGTCTTCTGTTTCCTTGTTGGTCTTCTGTTTAGTTCCATCTATTATGGAAAGTGAGGTATTGAACCCTCCTGTTGTTGTTGAATTCTCTGTTTCTTCCTTCAATTCTATGGCTTTTATTAATGTATATTTATATTGCTTCATGTATTTGGTGCTTTCTTTGTCTGTTGTTTGCAAGGTACAGTCAGTCCTCCATATCTGCATGTTCTGCAACAGCAGATTCAACCAAATGAAAATTGCAGATATTCAGGAAAAAAAAAATTCCAGAAAGTTCCCAAAAGCAAAACTTGTATTTTCTCTGTGACAGCAACTGTTTACATAGCATTTACATTGTATTAGGTATTATAAGTCATCTAGAGATGATTTAAACTATACAGGAGGAGGTTGGTGGCCAAACTGGCAGAGTGGGAAGACCCTGAGCTCCCTTCTTCCCACAGGCATACCAAAATTACAGCTATTTACAGAGCAGCTATTGATGAGTAAGACTGGAAGACTAGCAGAAAAGATCTTCTACAACTAAAGATATAAAGAAGGAACCACAACAAGACGGGTAGGAGGAGATGAGATAGCGTTAAGACCCACACCCCTGGGTGGGTGACCCACAAACGAGAGAATAATTACAATTTCAGAGGTTCTCTGCAAGGAAAGAGGGGTGCAAGCCCCATATCCGGCCCCCCAGCTCGGGTGTCCTATACCAGGAGAACAAGCCTCCAGAACATTTGGCTTTGAAGACCAGACAGGCTTACTTTCAGAGAGCCAGATGGCTGTGGGGAATAAAGACTCCACTCTTAAAGAGCACACACAAAATCTCACATACTCCAGGACCCAGAAGCAATAATTTGAAAGGAGCCTGGGTCAGGCCCACCTGCTGATCTTGGAGAGTTTCTCAGAGCGGTAGGAGGCAACTGGAGCTCACCCTAGAGACATAGACACTGGCGACATCCATTTTTTGGGAGCTTATTCTACACTGGTGCTAGCAAGTGCCATTATGAAGTTTTCCCTCTAGCTTAAGAGAACTGGGACCCGGCCCTGCTCACCAGGCTGTGGGCCCCAGTGCTAGGATGCCTCAGGCCAGGCAACTAACCAGGCAGGACACAGCCCCATTCACCAACAGACCAGCTGCCCTAAGACCCCCTGAGCCAACAGCACTGGCCTTGGGATCCCCAGGGACCTGTAGCCAGAGACCCCAGGACCCAGCTTCACTCACTGGTTCTGGCACTAACCCCAAGAGCAGCCTTACACACCAGCAGGCCAGCACATCCGCTCCAGGACCCCAGGCCCTGCAGTCAGAGGCCCTAGGAACCAGCTCCACCCACCATGGGCTGCCACTAGCCCTAGGACCTGGCCTTATCCACCAGTGCGTGGGCACCAGCCCTGCCCACCAGCCAGTGGGCACCAGCCCCAGGACCACCACAGTCCTGCAGCATGCCATGTCAGGAAATAGCCCACCCACCAGCAGGCCAATACTGGCTTTGGGACAATTTGGGCCCTGGTGCCAGCCACCACAGGATCTGGCCCCATCTACCAAATGGCAGACCGAAGTTTCAGGACACCTGGCCCCTGAAGCCAGGTGGGCTGACAGCAGCACTGGGACCCCCAGGGCCCTGCAGCCAGAGAACAAAGGACCTGGCTCTACCCAGTAGCAGGCCAACACCAGTCTCTGGTCCCCTGCAGTCCTCAGCCCCCTCCACAAGCAGGTCAACACCAGCTCCCACACTTTGGATCCCAGGACGGCTCGCTGTGGAATCCAGCCATGCCCACCAGAATGCCCACAATAGTTAGCATACCACAACAAAAGAACCTACACAGCCCATATAGGGGGTACCTCTAGAACACAGAGCTCTGGTGACCAGAGGGTGATACCCTGCTGGGACACATTTGGGAGTCTCCTACAAAAGGCCACTTGTCTAATGTCAGGAAACATAACAGACCTACCAAATACATAGAAATAAAAACAACAAATTCGGCAAAATGAAGTGACAAAGGAATATCTTCCAAACAAAGGAACAAGATAAAATCCCCAAAGAAGAACTAACTGAAGTGGAGATAAGTAATTTACCTGATAAATAGTTCAATATAATGATCATATAGATGCTCAAAGAAGTCCAGAGAAGACTGGATGAACAGAGTGAGAAGTAAGAAGTTTTTAAGAAGAGTTAGAAAATATAAAGAAGAACAAAACAGAGGTGAAGAATATAAAAACTGAAATAAAAAATAAAGTAGAAGGACTCAACAGTAGATTAAGTGATGCAGAGGAACAGATCCTTGAGCTAGAAGATAGTAGTGGGAATTACTGAAGCTGAGCAGAAAAAAAAGAATGAAAAGAAATGAGGACAGTTTAAGAGACCTCTGCGACAACATCAAGCGCACTAACATTTGCATTGTAGAGGTCCTAGAAGGAGAAGGGAGAAAAGGGGAAGAGAACATATTTGAAGACATACTAGTGAAAAACTTCCCTAACCTGGGAAAGAAAACATTCAGGTCCAGGAATCAGAGAGTCCCAAACAGGATCAACCCAAAGAGGACCACACCAAGACACATTATAGTTAAAATCGTAAAAAAGATAAAGAGAGAACAAAAGCAGCAAGGGAAAAACAGTAAGTTACAGTAGTTCATAAGGCCATCAGCTGACTTTTCAGCAGAAACTCTGCAGACCAGAAGAGAATGGCATGATATATTTAAAGTGATGAAAGAGAAAAACCTACAACCAACAATACTCTACCCATGAGAATGGCTGTTATCAAAAAGACAACAAATAACAAGCGTTGGTGAGGGAGTGGAGAAAAGGGAACTCTCGTCCACCTTTGGCAGGAATGCAAATTGGTGCAGCCACTATGGAAAATAGTATATATATTCCTCAAAAAAATTAAAAATTGAACAACCATATGATCTAGCAGTTTCACTTTTGGTTGTATATCTGGCGAAAACAAAACTACCAATTAGAAAAAGTTTATGCACCCTTATGTTCATTGCAGCATTATTTGCAGTAGTCACAATATGGAAGCAACCTAAGTGTCCATTGACAGATGAATGGATAAAGAAGTTGTGGTATATTTACATTATGGACTATTACTCAGCCATAAAAAAGAATGGAATCTTGCCATTTGGGGCAACATGGCTGTACCTAGGAGGTATTATGCTAAGTGAAATAAGTCAGACAGAAAAAAGACATATACTGTATGATTTCATTTATATGTAGAATCCAGGAAAACAAAACAAATGAACAAACATAACAAAACAAACAGAATTATAGATATAGAGAACTCACAGGAGTATGGGGGTAGGAAATAAATAGGTGAGGGAGGTTAAGAGATACAAACTTCTAGTTGCAAAATAAATGTTACGAGTATGAAATGTACAGTGTGGGGAATGTAGTCAATAGCTAATATCTATATATGATGAAATATCATAAACAGACTTATCATGGTAATAATTTTGAAATATATAGAAATATCCAATCACCATGTTGTTGAACAGGAGCTAACATAGTATTGCAGGTCAATTATACATCAAATACAAACAGAGTCATAGAAAAAGAGATCAGATTTGTGGTCACTAGAGGTGTGGGTTAGGCATAGGGAGGAGACTTGGAGGAAGGCAGTCAAAAGGTACAAACTTGCAGTTATAAGATAAATAAGTACTAGGGGTGTAATGTACAACATGATAAACTCGGTTAACACTGCTCTATGTTATATCTGGAAGTTGTTAAGAGAGTAAATCTGAAGAGTTCGCATCACAAGGAAACCAGTTTTTTTCTATTTATTTAATTTTGTATCTGTATGAGATGATGCATGTTCACAGAACTTACTGTGGTCATCATTTATTGATGTATGTAAGTCAAATCATTATGCTATATACCTTAAAATTGTACAGTGCTATATGTCAGTTATATCTCAAAACTGGAAGGCAAAAATAAATAAAATAAAGTTTGTCTTGAAAACAAAACAAAACAAAGTACATGAGAGGATGTGCTTAGGTTATATGCTAATATTTTCTATGCCATTTTATATAAGAGACGAGTATTCTCAGATTTCGGTTTTGGAGGGTTTCCTGGAAACAATCCCCTGTGGATATTGAAGGACAACTGTATATCTCTTTCCATCCTTTTACTTTCTTTCTGTGCCTTTGAAACTAAATGTTCTTCTTGTATACAGCATGTTATTGGATTATTTAATTTTAATTTTGTTTGCTTGTGTTTATTGACCATCTGCATGAGTTTATGCTAATTTTTCATTTCTTCTATTGGATTATTTTATTTTTTCTTATTATTTTTTGTGTATCAAGGATGCTAAACTTTATCTGTCACATATGTTCAAATATTTTTCCAGATTTTTATTTGTCTTTGCGCTTTAATTTTTTAAATGAAGGGATGTTTATATAAATCATTCATCATAAGCCTGACCCTAAATGAATTGCTGAAGATAATTTCTAATTCTTTCCATCTTATTCTCATACTATTTTTAGGATCCTTTTCTTGTACATTTCTCAACAATTGATGTCTTTGTTACTTTTTCCCTCTTCTCTCCTAGGAATGATGTCACCCACTCCACTGGCTTCCACTCTTCCCTGAATTGCTGCTGCCTTCTACATCTCTATACCCAGCCTAGATACCTTTATGAGCTCTTGTTCTATATGTCCACTTTCCTCAGTGGCACCATCATCCTCCCAGTCTCTTGGGCTAGCAACCTGTAAAGTCATCCTTGATATTTCTCCCCATCTAATTTGTCTTCAGTCTTATTGAATGTATTTCCCAGTATCTTTACAATCTGTACTGCCCATTTTCATTTCAATTGTCACTGCCTTAATTCAGGCTTTCTTGATCTCAAAAAGCTTCTTGCCTGAAATTTTGTCTCTCTGCTTTCTCTCAATATCTCCCTCTCTCTGTCTCTCTTTCATTCTCACTGTCTCTCTCTCTTTTGTGCATGCGCGTGCATGCGTGCACGCACACACACACACCCCTTCCCCCAGAAAAATCAGTCTCTAAGGCAAATTTGATCCTGCCCCTCCCAGCTTCATGCTTAGAATCTTTCAAAAGGTTATTTTATTTTAGAATTATTTTACTCTCTCAGACCCTGATCCTTTTGTTAAGGACAGAGTGATGTTATCTTAGTTTAAAAAATTTTTCATGCCCAGTACAGCGCCTGGAATATAATAGAAACTAATTAATTTTTAATAAAAGAATGACCGGTAACCTTTAGAAGAATTTATTGAATTTATTAACTAGTTTCATAGAAATTTCTTCTTTTTATTGAAGTTACTATTTCATGCTGAATGGAATAATTCATGGAGCTGATTTAGTAATAAAGCAGCATTTGTAAGTTAAAGTTTCCTAACTCTAGTGGACGCTCAGGTGGTTGACAAGCGTGACTTAAAACATAGATTTCCTATCATTTCACAAATTGAGTAGACACTTGTTATCACCAAATAAGATACTGAAATGCTTTTAGTGATAATGAATAGGAGGGGAAGAAGACACTTGTATATTTTATTAGACAAGATCCCAAAGAGGCAGCTGACAGGATAAAATGCAGCAGTTGGATTGTAGATTTTGCAGAGAAAGCTGTCTTAGATTAAGACATAAAACAGATATTTCATAAGCAAATCTCTTCGAAGGTCGACAAATTGAATATTCCAAAGCTCTGAACATGTTGCATTTGCAAGTATTATATCCTTTCCCCTTCTCATTAAGCAAACAGAGCGATGATAGCCAGTCTGCACTTCGTGTTCCCAGTCTGCACTTTGTGTTCCTTCGGTGGGCAGCTACAAAGACTGAACCATGAACAATTGTCATAAGGTATTAACAGAACCAATTAATTCAGGGAACAACCAAAAATAACTACTGCTTAGGTGTCAGCAAAATAGTGATGTAAGACAGAGGTTATGTAATATTCAAAAGGAAATGTGCAACTGGTGATTGATACCTTTATTTCGATGCATCAGTGAGATATACACAGTGAAAAAATAAAAGAATTGTGATGAATTTGTATTTATAAAACTAGAATTTCTCTTTTAAACTATGCTTTAGTGACAAGGAAGTAAACCTAGAGAAATAAAGGGACTTTCTCAAGATATCAAACGTTAGAGTTGGAATTATACAGCTGTTTAATAATAATATTTAGTTAAAATTTATAGAGAACTTTTAATGTTCCAGAAAATATTCTAAGTACTTTTTAGGATATTAGTTTATTCACATATTATGAAGTAGATACCACAGGTATCTACTGAGGTATAGGAGGTTGAATAACTTACCCAAAGTCATAAAATTAATAAATTGTCAAGCTAAGATTCTAACTTAGATAATCTATCTGCAGGTCATGAATTTTTAACCATTATATTTTATCTCCCTTTGTTTGGCTCGATAAATTAAGATTTAGCATTCTTTTTTCAGAGCAGAATATCATATATTTTGTGGTAACAAAATTCCAGACTTCTATGGGCTCTCTGTATTTAGCAATCAAAATTAAGATATTTTCCTAGAATATGTTAGCAATCAAAATTAAGATATTTTCCTAGACTATGTTTACATATAACCTATAAATATTTTCCTTGCACAAAACTAAAATATGACTCCCTTTATCCTCAATTTATTGATTTCAGTACTGACATGGATTTGACTCCAGCTTTATTTATGATCTTTGGCAATATGCCTCATTTCTCTCTACTTAAACTACTTGATTTATTTTAATAAGGAGAGACTTTTCACATACTGTAAGGCTGATCTACAGGAAGATAAGCCAAACTTGAAGTAAATGGGACATCAAGCTAGTTCATCATCTAAATGTGGTAGAGCTACCACAGGAAGTAGATTCAGCTCAGGAGGCAACAGCAGGGATGTGAATGTTATGACCACTGAAAGGACTTGGAAGTGAAACCAATAGTTAGCATCTCAGCAACTTAACACATTCTCAGCTGAATAGACCATGTAATCTAAGAGAAATCTTAAAGTGTACTATTAGAGATACAAACAGGCAATCTGATTCAGAAAGTCTGTTTACGCGTAGCAGACTTAATTTCTTCCTCTTGACATGGAAATGGCAGTACCTATCTTGTTGGTTATTGAGAGGATTTTTAAAAATATTAAAAATATCTTGCATACTTCCAAAAAATAGTGGACTATTTGAGGACTTCAGGGGGCCTCAAATGAAAGCATTTGTAGTGATTGAGGAAATTTTTTTGATGTAAAATTGGTCTATAACATTATATAAATATCAGGTGGACAACATTATAATTTGAAATCTGTATAAACTATAAAGTAATCACCACCAAGGTCCAGTTAGCATCCATCATCATACAGTTGACCCTCTTGACCCGTTTTGCCCACCCCCAAACCCCCTTCCTCTCTGGCAACCACCAATTTGCCTCCGTATTTATGAGTTTTGTTTTATTTATTTTTTAGATTTTGTACATAAGTGAAATCATACAGTATTTGTCTTTCTCCATCTGACCATTTTTGCTTAATATAATACCTACATCAATGTCCTTGCAAATGGCAAGATTTCATTCTTTTTTATAGCTGAGTAGTATTTCATTGTGCATATGTTATATACCACATCTTCTTTATCCATCAGTGCACACTTAGGTTGTTTCCTTACCTTGGCTATTTTAAATGATACTGCAATGAATATAGGAGTGCATATATTTTTTTCTAATTACTGTTTTTGCATTCTTCAGATAAATGCTCAGAAGTGCAATAGCTGGGTCATATGGTAGTTCTTTTCTTAACTTTTTTAGGAACCTCTGTACTGTTCACATAGTAGCTGTACCAATTTACATTCCCACCAGCAGTATGCAAGTGTTCCCTTTTATCCACATCCTCTCCAGCACTTGTTGTTTCTTGTCTTTTTGATAATAGCCATTCTAACAGGCATGAGGTGATATCTCATTGTGCTTTTGATTTGCATTTTCCTAATAATTAATGAGGTTGAACATCTTCTCATGTGCCTGTTGCCCATCTGAGTCTCTTCTTCAGAAAAAATGTCTCTTAAGATCTGCTTATTTTTATTTTATTTTTTTAATTTATTATTTTTTATCTTTTATTGAAATTTTTAATTTTATTATTTTTTTATACAGTAGGTTCTTATTAGTCATCAGTTTTATACACATAAGTGTATACATGTCAATCCCAATCGCCCAATTCATCACACCACCACCCACACCCCACTGCCGCTTTCCCCCCTTGGTGTCCATACATTTGTTCTCTACACCTGTGTCTCAATGTATGCCCTGCAAACCAGTTCATCTGTACCGTTTTCTAGGTTCCACATTTATGTGTTAATATATGATATTTGTTTTTCTCTTTCTGACTTACTTCACTCTGTATGACACTCTCTAGATCCATCCACATCTCAACAAATGACCCAATTTCGTTCCTTTTTATGGCTGAGTAATATTCCATTGTATATATGTACCACAACTTCTTTATCCATTTGTCTGTCGATGGGCATTTAGGTTGCTTCCATGACCTGGCTGTTGTAAACAGTGCTGCAGTGAACACTGAGGTGCATGTGTCTTCTTGAAATATGGTTTTCTCTGGGTATATGCCTAGTAGTGGGATTGGTGGATCATAAGGTAATTCTATTTTTAGATTTTTAAGAAACCTCCATGCTGTTCTCCATAGTGGCTGTATCAATTTACATTGCCACCAAGAGTGCAAGAGGGTTCCCTTTTCTCCACACCCTTTCCAGCATTTGTTGTTTGTAGATTTTCTGATGACACCCATTCTAACTGGTGTGAGGTGATACCTCATTGTAGTTTTGATTTGCATTTCTCTAATGATTAGTGATGTTGAGCAGCTTTTCATGTGCTTCCTGGCCATCTGTACATCCTCTTTGGAGAAATGTCTATTTAGGTCTTCTGCCCATTTTTGGATTGGGTTATTTGTTTTTTTTTAATATTGAGCTGCATGAGCTGTATATATATTTTGGAGATTAATCGTTTGTCCGTTGATTCGTTTACAAATATTTTCTCCCATTCTGAGGGTTGTCTTTTGGTCTTCTTTATGGTTTCCGTTGCTGTGCAAAAGCTGCTAAGTTTCATTAGGTCCCATTTGTTTATTTTTGTTTTTATTTCCATTACTCTAGGATGTGGATCAAAAAAAGATCTTGCTGTGATTTATGTCAAAGAGTATTTTTCCTATGTTTTCCTTTAAGAGCTTTATAGTGTCCAGTCTTACCTTTAGGTCTCTAATCCATTTTGAGTTTGTTTTTCTATATGGTGTTAGTGAGCGTTCTAATTTTATTCTTTGACATATAGCTGTTCAGTTTTCCCAGCACCACTTATTGAAGATACCATCTTTTCTCCACTGTATATCCTTGCCTCCTTTGTCATACATTAGTTGACTGTAGGTGCCTGACTTTATCTCTGAGCTTTCTATCTTGTTGCATTGATCTGTGCTTCTGTTTTCGTGCCAGTACCATATTGTCTTGATTAATGTAGCTTTGTAGTATAGTCTGAAGTCAGGGAGTCTGATTCCTCCAACTCCGTTTTTTTTCCCTCAAGACTGCTTTGGCTATTCAGGGTCTTTTGTGTCTCCATACAAATTTTAAGATTTTTTGTTCTAATTCTGTAAAAAAAAATGCCATTGGTAATTTGATAGGGATTGCATTGAATCTGTAGATTGCTTTGGGTAGTATAGTCATTTTCACAATATTGATTCTTCCAATCCAAGAGCATGGTTTATCTCTTCATCTATTGGTATCATCTTTAATTTCTTTCATCGGTGTCTTACAGTTTTCTGCATACAGGGCTTTTGTCTCCTTAGGTAGGTTTATTCCCAGGTATTTTATTCTTTTTGTTGCAGTGGTAAATGGGAGTGTTTCCTTAATTTCTCTTTCAGATTTTTCATCATTAGTGTATAGGATTACAAGAGAGTTCTGTGCATTAATTTTGTATCCTGAAACTTTACCAAATTCATTGATTAGCTAATCAGTGGTGGCATCTTCAGGATTCTCTATGTGTAGTATCATGTCATCTGCAAACAGTGACAGTTTTACTTCTTCTTTTCCAATTTGTATTCCTTTTACTTCTTTTTCTTCTCTGATTGCCATGGCTGGGACTTCCAAAACTATGTTCAGTAATAGTAGTGAGAGTGGACATCCTTGTCTTTTTCCTGATATTAAAGGAAATGCTTTCAGTTCATCACCATTGAGAATGATGTTTGCTGCAGGTTTATCGTATAGGGCCTTTATTATGTTGAGGAAAGTTCCCTCTATGCCCACTTTCTGGAGAGTTTTTATCATAAATGGGTGTTGAATTTTGTCAAAAGCTTTTTCTGTATCTATTGAGATGATCATATGGTTTTTATTTTTCAATTTGTTAATGTGGTGTATCACATTGGTTGATTTGCATATATTGAAGAATCCTTGCATCCCTGGGATAAATCCCACTGGATCATGGTATATGATCCTTTTAATGTGTTGTTGGATTCTGTTTGCTAGTATTTTGTTGAGGATTTTTGCATCTATATTCATCAGTGATATTGGTCTGTAATTTTCTTTTTTTGTACTATCTTTGTCTTGTTTTGGTATCAGGGTGATGGTAGCCTCATAGAATGAGTTTGAGAGTGTTCCTTCCTTTGCAATTTCTTGGAAGAGTTTGAGAAGGATGGGTGTTAGCTCTTCTCTAAATGTTTGATAGAATTCGCCATTGAAGCCATCTGTTCCCAGGCTTTTGTTTGTTGGAAGATTTTTAATCACAGTTTCAATTTAATTACTTGTAATTGGTCTGTCCATATTTTCTATTTCTTCCTTATTCGGTCTTGGAAGGTTATACCTTTCTAAGAATTTGTCCATTTCTTCCAGGTTGTCAATTTTATTGGCATACAGTTGTTTATAGTAGTCTCTTAGGATGGCTTGTATTTCTGCAGTGTCTGTTGTAACTTCTCCTTTTTCGTTTTCTAATTTTATTGACTTGAGTCCTCTCCCTCGTTTTCTTGATGAGTCTGGCTAATGGTTTATCAATTTTGTTTATCTCTCAAAGAACCAGCTTTTAGTTTTATTGATCTTTGCTATTGTTTTCTTTGTTTCTATTTCATCTCTGATTTTTATGATTTCTTTCCTTCTGCTAACTGTAGGTTTTGTTTCTTCTTCTTTCTCTAGTTCCTTTAGGTGTAAGGTTAGCTTGTTTATTTGAGATTTTTCTTGTTTCTTGAGGTAGGCTTGTATAGCTATAAACTTCCCTCTTAGAACCACTTTTGCTGCATCCCATAGGTTTTGGATCATCATGTTTTCATTGTCATTTGTCTCTAGGTATTTGTTGATTTCCTCTTTGATTTCTTCATTGATCTCTTGGTTATTAAGTAGTGTATTGTTTAGCCTCCATGTGTTTGTGTTTTTTACTTTATTTTCCCTGTAATTGATTTCTAATCTCATAGCGTTGTGGTAAGCAAAGATGCTTGATATGATTTCAGTTTTTTAAAATTTACTGAGTCTTCATTTGTGATCCAAGATGTGATCTAACCTGGAAAATGTTCCATGCACACTTGAAAAGAAAGTGTATTGTGCTGTTTTTGGATGGAATATCCCATAAATATCAATTAAATCTCTCTGGTTTGTTGTGTCATTTAAAGCTTGTGTTTCCTTATTTATTTTCATTTTGGATGATCTGTCCATTGGTGTAAGTGAGGTGTTAACGTCCCCCACTATTATTGTGTTACTGTCAATTTCCTGTTTTATAGCTGTTAACAGTTGCCTTATGTATTGAGGTGCTCCTGTGTTGGGTGCATATATTTATAATTGTTATATCTTCTTCTTGGATTGGTCCCTTGATCGTTATGTAGTGTCCGTCCTTGTGTCTTATAACATTCTTTATTTTAAACTCTATTTTATGTGATATGAGTATTGCTACTCCAGCTTTCTTCTGATTTTCATTTGCATGGAATATCTTTTTCCGTCCCCTCACTTTCAGTCTGTATGTGTCCCTAGGTCTGAAGTGGGTCTCTTGTAGACAGCATATATATGAGTCTTGTTTTTGTATCCGTTCAGCAAGCCTGTTTCTTTTGGTTGGAGCATTTAATCCGTTTACATTTAAGGTAAATATCGATATGTATGTTCATATGACCATTATTTTAATTGTTTTGGGTTTGTTTTTGTAGGTCCTTTTCTTCTCTTGTGTTTACCACTTAGAGAAGTTCCTTTAGCATTTGTTGTAGAGCTGATTTGGTGGTGCTGAATTCTCCTAGCTTTTGCTTGTCTGTAAAGCTTTTCATTTCTCCATCGAATCTGAATGAGATCCTTGCCGGGTAGAGTAATCTTGGTTGTAGGTTCTTCCCTTCCATCACTTTAAGTATATCATGCCACTCCTTTCTGGCTTGTAGAATGTCTGCTGAGAAATCAGCTGTTAACCCTATGGGAGTTCCCTTGTGTGTTATTTGTCATTTTTTCCCTGGCTGCTTTCAGTAAGTTTTCTTTGTCTTTGATTTTTTCCAATTTGATTACTATGTGTCTCGGTGTGTTTCTACTTGGGTTTCTCCTGTATGGGACTCTCTGTGCTTCCTGCACTTGGGTGGCTATTTCCTTTCCCATGTTAGGGAAGTTTTCGACTATAATCTTTTCAGATATTTTCTCAGGTCCTTTCTCTCTCTCTTCTCCCTCTGGGACCCCCTATAGTGCGAATGTTGTTGTGTTTAATGTTGTCCCAGAGGTCTCTTAGGCTGTCTTCATTTCTTTTCATTCTTTTTTCTTTATTCTGTTCCGCACCGGTGACTTCCACCATTCTGTCTTCCAGGTCAGTTATCCATTTTTCTGCCTCAGTTATTCTGCTATTGATTCCTTCTAGTGTAGGTTTCATTTCAGTTATTTTATTGTTCATTTCTGTTTGTTCTTTAATTCTTCTAGGTCTTTGTTAAACATTTCTTGCATCATCTTGATCTTTGCTTCCATTCTTTTCTCGAGGTCCTGGATCATCTTCACTATCATTATTTTGAATTCTTTTTCTGGAAAGTTGCCTATCCCCACTTCATTTACTTGTTTTTCAGGGGTTTTAGCTTGTTCCTTCATCTGGCACAGAGACCTCTGCCTTTCATCTTGTCTGTCTTTCTGTGAATGTGGTTTTTGTTCCACAGGCTGCAGGACTGTAGTTCTTCTTCTGCTGTCTGCCCTCTGGTGGATGAGGCTATCTAAGAAGCTTGTGCAAGTTCCCTGATGGGAGGGACTGGTGGTGGGTAGAGCTGACTGTTGCTCTGGTGGGCAGAGCTCAGTAAAACTTTAATCCGCTTGATTGCTGATATGTGGGGCTGGGTTCCCTCCCTGTTGGCTGTTTGGCCAGAGGCACCCAACACTGGAGCCTATCTGGGCTCTTTGGTGGGGCTAATGGCAGACTCGGATGGCTCACTCCATGGAGTACTTCCCAGGACTTCTGCTGCCAGTGTCCTTGTCCCCATGCTGAGCCCCTGCCACCCCCCGCCTCTGCAGGAGACTCTCCAACACTTACAGGTAGGTCCGGTTCAGTCTACCCTCGGGTCACTGCTCGTTCCCCTGCATCCCGATGCACACACTACTTTGTAGGTGCCCTCCAAGGGTGGGGTCTCTGTTTCCACCAGTCCTGTCAAAGTCCTGCAGTCAAATCCCACTAGCCTTCAAAGCCTGATTCTCTAGAACTTCCTCCTCCATTTGCCGGACCCCCAGGTTGGGATGCCTGATGTAGGGCTCAGAACCTTCCCTCCAGGAGGTGGACTTCTGTGGGTGTTCTCCAGTCTGTGAGTTACCCAGCCAGCAGTTATGGGATTTGAATTTACTGTGATTGCGCCCCTCGTACCATCTCACTGTGGCCTCTCCTTTGTCTTTGGATGTCGGGTATCTTTTTTGGTGAGTTCCAGTGTCTTCCTATCGATGATTGTCCAGCAGCTAGTTGTGATTCTGGTGTTCTCGTAAGAGGGAGTGAGAGCATGTTCTTCTACTTTGCCCTCTTGGTTCAGGCTCAGATCTGCTTCTTTTTAAATCAGATTATTTGTTTTGTTGTTGAGTTGTATGAGCTCTTCATTTTGGATATTTGCTGTTGATTTCCTTCACTATGCTGAAGCTATTTATTTTGATTTAGTCCTATTTATTTGTTTTCTTTTTTGCTTTCCTTGACTTTGAAGTCAGGTCCACAAAAACATTGTTAAGACCAGTGTCAAAGAGTCTATTGCCTACGTTTTCTTCTAGGAATATTATGGTTTCAGGTGTTACATTCATGTTTTTAATTCATTTGGAGTTAATTTTTGTGTATAATGTAAGATAGTGGTCTGTATTTATTTTTTAATTTTTGCATGTGGCTGTCCAGTTTTCCCAACACCATTTTTTGAGGAAATTGTCCTTTCTCCATTGTATGTTCATGGCTCCTTTGTTGTAAATTAATTGTCAATGTATGTGTGGGTTTATTTCTGTGCTCTCATTTCTGCTCCAGTGATATTTGTGTCTCTTTTTATGCTGATACTGTACTCTTTCTTTGATACCATACTGTTTTGATCACTATAGCTTCATAGTATAGTTTTAAATCACAGAGCTTGGTACCTTCTAGCTTTGTTTTTCTTTTTCAAGATTGTTTTGATTATTCAGTCTTTTGTGTTTCTAGACAAATTTTTGAGGTATTTGTTCTAGTCCTGTGAAAAATGCCATTGAAATTTTGATAGGGATTGTATTGAATCTTTAGTTTGCTTTGGGCATTATGGACATTTTAGCAGTATTCTTCCAATTCATGAGCCCACAATTGATTCTCATTTATTGTGTCTTTTGCAATTACTTTCATCAGTGTTTTCTAGTTTTTAGTTTACAGTTCTTTTACCTCCTTAGTTAAATTTATTCTTAGGTATCTTATTCTTTTTAATGCAGTTGTAAATAAGATTGTTTTCTTAACTTGTCTTTCTGATAGTTTGCTATTGTATAGAAATGCCACAGATTTCTGCGTATTAATTTTGTATTCTGCAACTTTACTGAAATCATACATTTGTTCTAATACTTTTTTCTTTGAGTCTTTAGGGCTTTCTGTATATAGTATCATGTAATCTGCAAACTGACAGTTTTACTTCTTCCTTTTCAAATTTTATAACTTTGATTTATTTTCTTCCTATGTCTAGGACTTCCAATACTATGCTGAATGAAAGTGGTGTGAGTGGGCATACTTGTCTTGTTCCTGATCTTAGATGAACAGCTTTCAACTTTTCACCATTGAGTATGATATTAACTTTTGTTTGTCAGATATGGCCTTTATTATATTGAGGTATGTTCCCCCTTTACCCACTTTGTTGAGAGTTTTTATTGTAAATGGATGTTGAACTTTGTCAAATGCCTTTTTCTGCATCTATTGAAATGATCGTATGAGTTTTTCTTTTCTTTTTGTCAATGTCGTGTATGAGATTGATTGATTTGCGGGTATGTTGAACCATTCTTGCATCCCTGGAATAAACCTCTCTTGATCAGGGTGCATGATCCTTTTAATGTATTCTTGCATTCTGTTTGTCACTATTTTGTACAGGATTTTTGCATCTATGTTCATCAAGGATATTGGCATATAATTTATATTTTTTGTGGTGTTCTTTGTCTGGTTTTAGTATGTGGGTAATGCTGGCTTCGTAAAATGAGTTTAGAAGTGTTTTCTCCTCTTCAACTTTTTGGAAGAGTTTGAGAAGGATAGGCATTAAATCTTTGGATGTTTGGTAGAATTAACCAGTGAAGCTGTCTTGTCCTGAACTTTTGTTTATTGGGAGGTTTTTGATTACTGGTTCAATCTCCTTACTAATAAGCAGTCTCTTCAGATTTTCTATTTCTTCATGGTTCATCCTTGGAAAATTGCTTTCTAGGAACTTATCTATTTCTTCATGTTTCATCCTTGGAAAATTGGTTTCTAGGAACTTATCTATTTCTTCTAGGTGTCCAATTTGTTGATGTATAATTGTTCATAGTAGCTCTTAGGATTCTTTGTATTTCTGTGGTATCAGTTTTAATTTCTCCTCTTTCATTTCAGCTTTTATTTACTTGAGCCCTCTCTCTTTTTCTTGGTTATCTTGGTTAGTTTTTCTAAAGGTTTATCAATTTTGTTTATCTTTTTAAAAACCAGTTCTTAGTTTCATTGTTCTCTTCTACTCTTGGGTTTTTGGGGGGTTTTCTTTGCTCTTTTTTTTCCATTTATTTCTGCTCTGATTGTTCTTATTTCCTTCCTTCTACCTACTTTGGGTTTTGTTCTTCTTTTCCTAATTCCTTTAGATGTAAGATTAGATTGTTTATTGGAGATTTTTCTTGTTACTTGAGGTAAGTCTGTATTGCTATGAATTTTCCTCTTAGAACTGGTTTGCTGCATCCCATAGGTTTTGGTCTGTTTTCATTTGTCTCTAAGTATTTTTTTAAAATTTCTTATTTTATTTCTTCATTGACTCATTGGTTGTTGAGTACCATGTTGTTTAATCTCCCACATATTTGTTGCTTTTCCTGTTTTCTTCTTTCAGTTGATTTCTAGTTTCATACAATCGTGGTTAGAAAGATTCTTGACGTGATTCCCGTTAAATTTATTGAGACTTATATTGTGGCCTAACATGTGATCTATTCTGGAGAATGTTCACATTCACTTGGGAAGAATGTGTACTCTGCTGCTTTTGGATGGAATGTTCTGTATATATCTAATATACTTTTACTTTCAGTCTGTGTGTGTCCGTACTTTTGAAGTGAGTCTCTTGTAGGCAGCATATAGATGGAAGATGGGTCTTTTTTTTATATATAATTTATTTAGCTTCCCTATGTGTCTTATTTGAGGCATTTAGTCCATTTACATTTAAAGTGATTATTGATAGGTAGGTACTTACTGCATTTTGTTAATTGTTTTCTGGCTGGTTTTGTAGTTCCCCTCTGTTTCTTCTCTTTCTCTCTTCCCTTGTGTGTGGCTTTCTATAGCATTATGTGTAGGTTTCTTTCTCTCTCTTTTTTTTTTGTATTTACTATAAGTTCTTGCTTTGTGGGTACCATGAAGTTCACAAATAACATCCTATTTATAAAACAAGTGGGTACCATGAAGTTCACATATAACATCCTATTTATAAAACAATCTGTTTTAAGTCGATGACAACTTAAATTTATACATATTCCAGAAATTTACATTTTTACTCCCCCAATTTTATATTTTTATGTTACCTTCTACATCTTTTTATTTTATGCATTCCTTAATTAATTATGTAATTTTAATTTTATTACTTTTGTCTTTTAACCTTCATACTTGCTTTATAAGTGATTGATCCATTACCTTTACTGTATATTTGCCTTTTCAGTGAGATTTTTACTTTGCTATGTTCTCCTTTTTTAACTAGTGCCATTTATTTTCAGCTTAAAAGTCCTTTTAACATTTCTTTTAAAGCAAGTCTAGGGGTGATAAACTCCTTTAGATTTTGTTTGTCTGGAAAACTTCTCCTTCAATTCTGTATGATAACCTTGCTAGATAGGGAATTCTTGGTGGGAAGTTTTTTTCCTTTTCACAGTTTGAATATGTCATGGCACTCCCTTCTGGCCTGCAGTGTTTCCACTGAGAACTCTTCTGATAGACTTACAGAGTTTCCCTTATATGTAACAAGTTGTTGTTTTTCTTGCTGCTTTTAAGATTCTCTTTCTTTAACTTCTACTATTTTAATTATAATGTACCTTGGTGTGGACCCCTTTGGCTTCACTTTATTTGGTGCTCTCTGGGTGTCCTAGATCTGGATGTTTGTTTTCTTCCCTACATTAGTGAAGTTTTCAGCCACTATTTCTTAAAATAAGTTTTCTGGTCCTTTCTCTCTCTCTCTCTCTTCCTTCTGGGACCCTTAAAATGGAAATGCTATTGCACTTGATGTCCCCAAATCTGTAAGTTAGCTTCACTTAAAAAAATTTTTTTCTGCTTTTTGGGTGAGTTCCATTGCATTGTCTTCAGCTCACTAATCCATTCTTCTGCTTCATCCAGTCTGCTGTTCAGCTCCTCTACTGTATTTTTCACTTCAGGTCTATAACTTCTGTTTGGTGCTTTCTTATGTTTTCTAACTCTATTGAAGTTCTCACTGTGTTTATCCATTCTTCTCCTGAGTTCTGTGAGCATTTTATAACCATTACTTTAAACTCTTTATCAAGTAAATTGCTTATCTCCATTTCATTAAGGTCTTTTTTGAGAGTTTTGTCTTTGTTCTTTCATTTGGAACATATTACTCTGTCTCCTCATTTTGCCTGAATCTCTGTGTTTGTTTCTATGTATTAAGCAAATCAGCTACCTCTTCTAGTCTTAAAGGAGTGTCCTTGTGTAGGAGGTGTCCCGTGGGGCCCAGGAGTGCAGTTTCATCTGGCCTCTAGAGTTTGGTGCCCAAGGGGAGTCCCCTATGTAGGCTGTGTGCACTTGCCTGCTGCAATGCAGGGGTGGGTGGGGCTCTTGCCCAGAAGTGAAGGCATTTTTGATTGTCCCACTGACCTAGGACCAGTCCTGGATTTTCGTGGGTGGGAACCTGAGATGCTAAGTGTTCTGAAATGCCCAGAATAATTTTATACAACTAGGAGCTTCTCCATTCACTGCTGTTCACTTCTTTTTGAGAAACACTGGAGAAAGCTAAAGAATTATAGCTATTTTATTACTATGAATTCTGGCATATGGATGAAAGTTCCTTGAATTTCTTTTGTCTGAGGTGGGAATTGGCTCTTCATTCTGTGATCTGTGGTTCTATTCCTCTTTTTCTCTTCATTTATAAGTTGAAGACTCTAAGTAATGGAGACAATTATTCTGTCTCTTTTATTATTTCTCTTTCTAGTCTCAACAATTGAAGTTCCTGCAGCTGTGTTGCTAGTCCTCTGTTGATCCGAAACATCTTGAAAAGCTTGTTATGTGCCCTTGCTGTCATAGTCTTCAGCATACTGCCTTCTCTGGACATATTCTTATTTTTCACTGTTTTGTTTAAAATATATGTCCTTATTTTAGTACAGTATACCATATGGAGTAGCACCTGCACAATATACCGTGACCTTACTGTTTACTTTGACCTTTAGTATTAACTTGCAGATTATTTCAGCTATTGCTGAATGTAATTTGTTCATCTAAAGTTTCACAATATACATTCAAACCCAACTGAGTCTCCACATAGTACAAATGCTCTTCCAAATTCTGAGGATTCAGAGATGAAATGAACAGGAGGAGGAAAATAAACTAATAGTCTAAGAGTAGCTCATTCTATGAGAGAGATAATCAGGCAAGATTTCTCTCAGGGAAGCATACAAGTTAGTGGAGGCGCTTTTGGGGAGAAGCACATAGGAAGAACGCAGATTAGCTAGGAGGATGAAAGGACATGTGTAACTGCAAGGGGGCATTTGAGATCATGATGAGTATGGAGAGAATGCTAACATACGTGCTGTTCCTACAGCATTCATGGTTTTATATGCATGAAGAATGGGAACAGAGACTGGCAGTGTTGAGGGGCAGATCAGGCAATGCATTATGTGCCATTTTAATGAGTTTGGAAACCATCTTCTTATTTATGAGGAAATATTGAATCATTCTAAGCAACAGTATGTCATACTCAGTTTCTAGCTGAAGTGTAGGAAGTATTTTGGGGGTGTGGAAGCAATATGGGAGACCACAAATCCTGTTAGAAATCTCTAGCCAAAATGGTAGAGATATTGAGGGCCTAAATAAATCATGAATGGGAGAACCTGGAATTGAGAGATGTTTAGGAAGTAGAATAAGCAGAATGTGAGGACAGATTGGATGTGGGAGTCAGAGAAAGAGAGTGATCAAAGATAACTTCAACGTTCTGCCTGGCTGGAGGTTGTTATATTCCAGAAAGGTAGAAAATGCAGGGAGGTGTGGTTTTAGGGATGTAGGGGAACTGTTGAGTTTGTATGAGCTGCTGCTATGCCCAAATACCTCCACAATGCATGTGTACATTTAGGTGTTAGAACTATAATTTTGACTGCTTTGTTTAAAATGGCATATACTCCATAGGTGAGTGGGTATTTTACAATTAACAATATACCAGTATTATTTATTATATTAAAAGAATTACAGAGCAAAATCATATGAAACACGAACATGAAAAGCGTTTGATAAAAATCAGTAGCCATTCTAGGTAAAAACATATGTATAGTAGGAATAGAAGAAAACTTCCTAAGTATACCAAAGATCTTCTAACACCAAACTAAAAGCATCACATAATAAGAAGGAATGTTAAAGACTGATCCTCTAATATGACACAAATCAAGGATGCTTTCTGTCATCATGATTATTCTACATTGTTTGGTATATCTGGTTAATAACAGGTAAATGAAATAAGCCTTATAAATAATGGAATAAAAGAAATTAATAATTATTTATAAGTGATTTGATGGTAAATCTAAACAACTCAAATTAAACCTATTAGGAGAACAAAAATGAGAATTTAGTGAGGAGCCCAGATACAAGAAAACATTAGCAAAGTAAAATGTTAATAATTGAACAATAAAGTCTCTTCACACTAGCAACAAAAACAAAATAACTAGGAGTACTTGTAATAATTACATACATAAACCTATATTTTAAAAATTATTCATGGAGATAAGAATTGAATAACTAGAAATAAATACTGTTTCTACATAGGAAGACTTAATATCATAAAGATATAATTCCTGGTCAAATAAATTTATAAATTTAATGCAATTTTAGTCAAAATACCTGATCTCAAACACACAGACACACACATGCATGACACACACACAGACACACACACACAACAATTCTAAAGTTTATGTAGAAGAATAAGTGTTTGAGAATTTCCAAATGAAGTCAAAGTGAGTTTGAGGAATGAAGGTTTTATTCAAGTTCAAACAAGAAGAAAATGACATGAGGTGAGTGTCTTTACATAACGCATAGTGGTTCAGGTGACTAAATGCTAATGACCTGCTGCTGTAACAGCCAGAAGTACCATATTCATGCTGCAAGAAATAATTTGATTTCAATAAAGTGACATTGCCTATCAACTTAAATATAAAATTTTTCAAAATAATATTTGTTTTAAAATTTTGACTTTATTAGTGAATTTGTTTTCTTTTTATAGTTTTAAATGAGCTGTGAGCAAATAACTCATTCTAGATTTTTGGTTATAAATAATTGTGTAACATTTTTTATACTCAAAAGTAATTAAGTAACCCTGGGAGTGCTGAGAAAATATTTTTTTATAAAGTAGTCTAAATGTAGTTTGAATAACTGTTTATTAGAAAGTAACCCTTGGTCTTGAACAGACATATGTCTTTCGAATATTGACTGCCTACCATAAATCTGTCATAGAACTGGGCATACTTGAGTGTCTGTAATAGACCTAACCCTTCTTCTTCTAGAGTTTACATTCTGTAGAGGATAATCCAATAAACAAATAGACACATAAATAAATTATGTATCAGCATTAATTTCTATGAGGAAAATAAAACAGGCTCACAAGATAGAGGACAGCTGTGGAGGCAGAGCAGCTAGATCCACGGATAGGGAAGGCTTGTCTGAAAAGGCGATGTTTAAACTTAAGTGATAAGATGGAACCAGACAGGCAACAATTTGGAGAAACAGTTTCCCGGCAGAGACCACAGTTGGGACCAAGGCCCCAAGGGAAAAATTGTGTTATATTTCAAGAACAGTAAGATGAGTGTCAGGGTGGAGCCCAGTGTACCCAGTAGTGATGATGGTATAGTATGAGATAAGGACAGAAAGTGCTGGACCATGTAAGACGTGGTAGAGGGTTTCGATTTTATTCCAGGTATAATAGAAAACCACTGGAATGTTTTATCAGGGGAATTATATAATCTGATTTACATTTTTTAAAGATCACCCTGGTTGCTCTACAAAGTCTCTGGGTTTTATAGGAAGACGGTAAATGTGGGAGTAGGGAGACCATTTGGAGGCACTGACATATGCATATATCCCTGAAACCATCATTAAAACAGAACAACAATTTCTAAACCCCTCAAGTTTCCTCATGACCCTTTGTAATTCACGTATCTTTCCAACCCTTTTCCCAGGCAACCACTGACCTGCTTTCTATCACTACTGATTAGTTGGCATTTTCTAGAGTTTTATACAAATGGAATCGTACAGTATGCAATTTTATTTTGATCAGGCTTTCATCACTTAGCATAATGCCTTATAAATTCATCAGTGTTTTTACATGCATCAATATTTGTTCCTTTTTATCGTGGAATAGTATCCATATGGATAGATGGATATGGGTATTTCATAATTTATTTATCCATTCACCTTTTGACGGATGTTTGGCTTGTTTCCAATGTTTGATTATCACAAATAAAGCTGTTATGAACATTCATGTACAAGTCCTTTCGTAGACGTGTTTCATTTGTCTTGGATAAATACCTAGGAATGATATGGGTGAGTTATATGAGAGATATATGTTTAACTTTTTTTTTAACATCTTTATTGCAGTATAATTGCTTTACAATGGTGTGTTAGTTTCTGCTTTATAACAAAGTGAATCAGCTATACTTATACATATATCCCCATATCTCCTCCCTCTTGCATCTCCCTCCTACCCTCCCTATCCCACCCCTCTAGGTGGTCACTAGCACCGAGCTGATCTCCTAGTGCTATGTGGCTGTCGATTTTACATTTGGTAGTGTATATATGTCCATGCCGCTCTTTCACTTTGTCCCAGCTTACCCTTCCCCCTCCCTGTGTCCTCAAGTCCGTTATCTAGTAGGTCTGCATCTCTATTCCCGTCCAGTGTCTTCTCTTGTTGTGGAGCACGGGCTCTAGGTGCACGGGCTTCAGTAGTTGTGGCACATGGGCTCAGTAGTTGTGGCTTGCAGGCTCTAGAGCACAGGTTCAGTAGTTGTGGTGCACAGGCTTAATTGCTCTGCAGCATGTGGGATCTTCCTGGACCAGGGCTCAAACCAGTGTCCCCTGCATTGGCAGGCAGATTCCCAACCACTGTGCCACCAGGGAAGTCCCAGACATAATATTTTTAAAAGTGTGATTTTACTCATTGAACACAGTATTCCGTGTGTGATTTAAGGAACAGGAATATCCAATTAAATTTATGAAACACATTGACTGGCTGGTCTGCAATGTGCTGAGTACTTCACCAGGGACACATCACTTGTTATGGTAGGTATTATATACCTTTGAATGTAGCATAAGTAAACTGGACTTGTTAGCATTCACAGCACACTATTTAACCACATTGAACTTACTGTTTAACAAACCTCTGGATCTCTTCTTTTACATTTTTGCTGATGAGACATAGCTGTTTTATTCTCAGTTTAGGCAGTATATTTCATAAACCTGTTATATTTAATACACTTCAAAAGAGAATTTGTGATGGCTTATCATGAGAGCAACAAATACAATAAAATAACTAAATTAAGCATACCAAAGCTAGAACCAAGCAAGCAAGAGTGATGAGATAATACTCATAGAAAGCCTAGACTAAAGAAAGCTTCTAAAAATGAGTTTCTTGATAGCTTAAGTCAAAATGGATATGAGAGGTAATATAGCTCTTACTAACAAATGCGAGAAAGCATATCAGAGCACATGAAAAGTCAAGCTTCTTTCTAACTCAACTCTCAAAGGAAAAAACTTAGGCCCAGAAAGAAAGTAACTGCCTGCTGTCTGTCTGGCTCTTTACATACTTTTCTTTTTTTCTTTCCTTCCCTTCCCTCCCCTTCCCTTCCCTCCCCTTCCCTTCCCTCCCCTTCCCTCCCCTTCCCTTCCCTCCCCTTCCCTCCCCTCCCTTCCCCTCCCCTCCCCTCCCCTCCCCTCCCCTCCCCTCCCCTCCCCTCCCCTTCCCTTCCCTTTCCTTTCCTTTCTAAAACAGATCCAGAGACTTCACTCATACTGAGAGAGAGGCGTTTTGGGCTAAGGGACACTGGCCTAATTATTCCACTGAGTTGGACATGAGTCCTCCAAGTACAGGAACAAACTTTTGGCTCCTATCACTGATGGGGATGGGCACCAACCTGAGATTTCTGAGGCTAAAATATAGTTTTTAAGTATTTATGAAAATTATCATTGTTGTCCTTTCTTTTTACCTTTTATGCCTGCACTGTTTAGGGTTTGCTGTTTTTATTACCTTTAATTTTAGCCCATACTTTTTCCAGTCACCTCTCTTCTGTATGCCTGTGTTTTGGTCTCTGTTAATATAGACTCATGACATATTTATCCGTAAACCCTCGGTAGTTATGACCATTCAAAATACTTCCCAATCATTTGAAAGATCCATGGTGAATGTGGTCTCAGGAAAGTCTTAGGCTTTCCTTGGACTTATCTGTGGATGGAAGGAACAGTGTTTGTCCTGTGAGAAAAGTTAGAATAATTGAGTTTTGGTCCCTCGACCCAGGTTTAGTTCCTTATAAAATTACAAATTTGGTAAGCAAGCCATAATTTTTAACACTGTTTTGAGAAATCTTTGTATATATGTCTTGTGTTTAAGTTTATACCATAGTATAATGGTTAGGAGCTTGGATTCTAGAGTCGGATGACCTGGCTTTGGATTCCAGTTCTCGTACTCAATGTGTGATGTTCAGTGACTCATTTATCTTTCTGAACCTCTACTGAAATGGGGTTGATAATAACGTCAACTATGTCTTAGGGTTGTTGCAAAGAGTATATGACTTAATATGTAAAACAATGCCTGGCACATCATAAACACTATGTCATTAGGAATTGTTATTTATGTCATATTCTAACTTTAGCATTTAATGCTTTAAGATTTTTCCTTCTCTGTTTTACTCCTCTGTTTCCCCAAAGCACTCATATAACCAAATACCTATTTATTGGATAGCTCATCATTGAACATTTTTTGTTACTGTATCAGAATGACCTTTTTTCTTAACTAATTCTCCATTTCATTGCTTTGAAAATAGTCCAGAGTACCCTTGTGAATGGTATAAGATGAGGAGTGTCAAATAATCCATTCAAATTAGAAAATGAAAAGTAGGATAGCTGAAAAAAACTTTTTTGGCACTCTGCACCACTCAGTTAATACATACTTTTCTAGTTGTTCCCACTATACCGATAATATTTCATTCCTTCTCACTGCTCGTGGTACCAACACACAAATGTACATTTCTTTTCTTGGGAAATAGATTTTATAACTCCTTCAAAACATTACCTCCTGCTGAGAATGATGGTCATTTTCAAGGAACCAACTGTTTAGAACTTCAGCTAGTATTTTCTGACTTTTCTGGACCTGTCGATTCCTCTTAGCAATTTGAGTTACAGATGAATAAGTGAAAGCAGTGGTTTGAATTTTCTGATGAAAATAAACATCTCAGAACATCTTACATTCTACTCTTCCTAAATTACCATTATTGCTTGTTTGAATTACCAAGGATACAGTTGAAGAGTATACTATAAAAAAAGGAGTCTCAAGACAAAGAGTGAAAAAAATCCATTAAAGGCATTAAATTTAGTCTTGAAAAAAAGATATTTTAAACTAAATGATCTGTTCTTTTTCTTTATTAAAAATAAAAAATAAAACGGAAGACTAGCTGTGTCGGGGATCCCCAAGACCACCGGGTGTTACGATTTGCTAGGAGGACTCACAAGACTCAGGATATAGTTGTACTCATGGGCTGTTTATTACACTGAAAAGATACAAAGCAAAGTCAACAAAGGAAGAAAATGAAAGGGATAGAGTTTGAAACCAGGCTTAAACTTCCAGGAGTCCTCTCGCAGTGGAGTCACACAGAACACATTTAATTTTTCCAGCGACAAATTGCGAAGGCATGTACGAAATGTCTACCAGGGAAGCTTGGCTGAATCTAAAAGTCCACAGTTTTTATTGGGAACTGGCCATGTAATCAAGCTTCTGCTTAATATATGCCAAAATTCTAGACTCCCAGAAAAAAAGCAGGTCTTCAGTATAAACCATATTGTTTGTATATCACTTAGGCACAGTGAACTACACTTATTAATTAGGGAAAACTTAATATTAGTCTGTGGGGCGGGGGGGACTGCTTACCATTCAGGTTCTTAGATTCCAGCCAAAGGTCAGTCTTGCAAATAGGACTTTCTAGGGATAGCAGTCTCAGGTCTGCTATGTTAACTCTTTTTTGCACACAAACTGAATCTAGCATATTTCTGAATCTATATAATCTTTGAAAATTTTGTTTTCATGACAACTACTATAGAGCAGGTTTAGGTGTGAAAATAACTGAGGAGAGCAATATAGATCTTATATTATAGAAGTTTAATAAAAATTGATATATTCAGTGCCCCTTTGGAAAAAATTAGCCATGATTATCTCCCTCTAATTATTTCTGAAAGGAGTGGTCCTCTGATAAAACGTCTCAGAGATTGTACAATAAAAAAAAATAAAGTTTATGAATGGGCATAAACGGGCAACTATGAAGTATGCTGGCTGCAGAACAAAGGATTTGATGTTCATTCTCATTACTAGGAGAGCAGGGGACAGACAGAGTGCTGCCAGAAGTGACAGTGAGTGAGGACACAGATGAGCGTTTGTAGAAATGATGCTGGCCGTCACTAATGAGGAGTTAGGGCAGCTGGCGATACCAGGGCCAAAGTAACTAAGCCCAATGATTTAATAAACTAAACAAAACAAAAAATTCAAAAGGAATCTGGTTGAAAGATGAAACCAGGGAGTTTTGGGGTTATCAATCAGGGTTTCAATATTCTGGAAGCCAGTTTAAAAGCTTGTAGTGTATTCTTTCTTTTTCTTTGGGTGAACTATGGAAATATATCTAAGATAAAGAACATTTTTCACATACACAGCTAATTACAGCAGGCAATATTAAAGAAAAAATTAAGTCAGATGACATGGAAGGGTCAAAGAGCACACTTTTGCCTGAAAATATCCACAAATGTCAGTATCAACAGATGAGAAAGAAAAACAATACTTACAGAGTCTTGCTTAAAAAAAAATTCTGGCATCTTTGATTGCAAATGTCTTTTATCAGTGTCATAAGGAAGATACGATTTTTTGGCCAATTCAATGCAATCATTGTTTAATGTCTATTATTTTTTCATAGGAGATCTGGGAGTGGGAGGTAGTTAATCCTACTTAGTGATTAAGAGCATGGATTTTGGAATCAGAGAGACCTTAGTTGAAAGCTTATCATTCAATATGTTAGTGTTGTGACTATTGATGGGTAACACATCTTCTCTATGCCTCAATTTGATCATCTTAAAGTGAGAATTATGCTGAAAATTAAATAAGGTATTTATGAAAGGTGCTTATCTGTGTCAGGTACAAACTATCTATTCAATAAATGGTTCCTGTTGTTGCTGTTGCTACTCTACAGTAGATGCTATAGGTGTAGTCCCTACCTTTGATGCTGAAAACTCAGCCTCTGTGCACCAGTGCCTAATTGAATCTCAGAGACAGTTTTGGGTGAAGTAGAAAAAAAAATAGTTTTATTGCTTTCCCAGGCAAAGGGACACAGCAGGCTCATGCCCCTCGAAACTGTGTGTCCCAACCCGGGAGGATTTGGTGAGGAATTTTATAGCAATGGTTCAAGGGTGGGGTTGCTGATAAGATCAGGGTGTGTGCAGAGCCTGCACTTCTTTAATCTGATCTCAGGTGGTCTCTTCCTAATGAGCTTCTCTGGTTCCTTTAATCTGGCCTCAGGTAGTCTTCTCTGGAATGAAGAATGCTAACATCTTCCATTTGTTGGGGGTTTTAGTTCCGTATAGCAGTGGTCCCCAACCTTTTTGACTTCCATTTTCGTGGAAGACAATTTTTCCATGGACTGGGGTGGTGGGGGATGATTTCAGGATGATTCAAGCGCATTGCGTTTATTGTGCACGTTATTTCTATTATTACGTTATAATGTATAATGAAATAATTAAACAACTCACCCTAATGCAGAATCAGTGGGAGCCCTGAGCTTGTTTTCCTGCAACTAGATGGTCCCATCTGGGGGTGATGGGAGACGGGGACACCCGAAGTGTGTTGCTTATGTCTAGCCTACTCTGTGAACTCGTTTTGATTGCTGTCAGTGCAGAAAACCCTGCTTCACAAAGATAGGATGTTGGAAATGGAAGCAGGCTTTTCAGTGCTTTTGTGGCCATCTCAGGATATTCCTCCTTGACTTTAATTCAGAACGTATGGAGATTTGAAGTTGTGTCAAACATACTTTTAAGGCCACCGTCATTTGCGATCTCAAGCAGTTGATCCTTGTCTAGCACAGACAAAGTCGATTCACCTGGCTTATTTACAAATGGGTCATGGATCCATTCCTTCCTAGTTCGGGGGTCTTTTGTGGTTGGGAAGTAATGCTCAAACTCTTTTGAAAGCTGAGGTAGGTGATCATGCATCAGCTGGGAGAGAGAAGGCCCTGGCTCAGTCTCTTTCAAAATCTCTGCTAATGTTTCAAACGTGTCAAAAATCCCAGTGTTCATTCATTGCCCTCATAATTCCAGTTTGGCTTTGAATGCACCCTCTTTATCTGCCGACTTGAACACAGTTGTCATTCTCCCCTGGAGTGACAGATTGAGTGCGTTGAGCAGGCTGAATATGTCACACAAGTAAGCAAGTTTTGTGACCCATTCTGTGGCACTGAAATGTACTGCCAGTGGTGACTGTTCTTCTAAAAGAAATCTCTGGAGAGGCTCTCATAACTCAGACTCTGGTCAGTGATCTACCTTTAGAAGCCACCTCCCTTCTGTGTATAAGAGAAGACGTGTGTGCTCTGCGTCCATCTCTGCACAGAGCTACACGAACAGACGTGAGTTAAGGCCATGCACTTTAACGTGGCTGATAATTTTAATCACATCCTGCAATACGTTGTTAAGTTCAGGTTGCATTTTTCAGCTAGCCAGCATTTCGCTATGGATGACACAAGGCACTGACTCACATTCAGAAGCGACCTCTTTGACCCGAGGAGTGAAATTAAAAAGCCGTCCAGTCATGGCAGCCGCTCTGTCCGTGCATATACCTGCTACCTGCACAAAATGACCAATTCGGTTTTCGTGATATGTAAGCATTCAAAGACTTGAATAGTTCTGCAGCTGTGGTGTTGGTTGGCAATAAAAGTGCACATAACATATCCTCAGGCACATCCTCCTGAAAAATATATCACACAAAATCAAACATTGTTGTCTTGTTGTCAACATCGGTAGACTCGTCAACCTGGATTGTGTACCACGGTGACTCATTAATCCTCTCTACCAATTGTGCCTCGATATCCTCTGCTATTTCATCAGTTTGTCTAGTTGTGGTGCTAGCCAAAAGAGGAACACGTACCGCCTTTTGAACTGCAGCCTCTCCTAAAAGTTCACGACACACGTCCTTAGCACAGGCAGGATCAACTCTTCACTAACAGTAAAGGGCTTCTTAGCTTTAGCAGTGCGGTTAGCCAATAAGAATGATGAACTCAGTGCAGACGCATTTGATGAAGTGGTGGCCTTCAGTAATTGCTTCTGTTCTTCGTGTTCATGTTTTTTTCTTTTGAAAAACTCCAAAGCCTTGTCTTTTAATGCAGGGTGCTTGGTCTCCATGTGGCGAAGCAGTTTTGAAGGTTTCATGGCTTTGTTGGATAGCCGGTCGTCACATCTTATACAGAGCGGGCTTGGAGAATGTGAATCACCTGTTGCAATGAACCCGTAGGACTCTGGGTAATTTAAGTAGGACTCTAGATATTTTCTTTTAAATGCAGCTTTCTTTTGGTTGGCAGTCTTAGAGTCTTCTCCTGTCTCGTCATTGGGTTCTCCCCCTTTTCAAAGAAGCTCTCCAGTGACATTTGTTTTTTACTCATTTTGGCTAGGGTTAGCTTGTGGGCTTACCAAAACTGTGACTGAGACAAGTGTGCAGTGTGGGAAAGAGGCGTTGACGGAAGTGGCAAATAAAATATGGGCGGGCCACACGTGGACTAAAATAAGTGTCAGATTCTGACTTAAAGCCTGCCACCAGCTGCAGCTGTACAATTCAAGTACATCACCTCACTTGCCACTAGAAAGCCTGCCACCAGATGCAGCTTAATTGTCACTTACCATTCAATGATAGGGGTTTGACATGAGTCTGCAAGCAATTGATTTATTATGGTCTCTGTGCAGTCAAACCTCTCTGCTAATGATAATCTGTATTTGCAGCCGCTCCCCAGCACTAGTAGCATCACTGTCTCAGCTCCTTCTCAGATCATCAGGCATTAGATTCTCATAAGGAGTGAGCAACCTAGATCCCTTGCGTGCACAGCTCACAGTAGGGTTTGCGCTCCTATGAGAATCTAATGCCGCCACTGATCTGACAGGAGGCAGAGCACAGGTGGTAAGGTGAGCAATGGGGAGTGGCTGTAGATACAGATGAAGCTTCGCTCACTCACCCACTGCTCACCTCCTTCCAGTACCAGTCCGTGGCCTGGAGGTTTGGGACCCTTGCTGTAAAGAGCTCAAAGATATTGTTATGTGTATCCCTTGAGGTGGAACCAGGGCCCTGCCCCAAGGCTGCACTGTTGTTTCTTGGCTGCCCCTCCCTTGTCTCTGAATCCCCTCCTTTCCCTGATTAGCAACTGTTTGAATCTCCCCTTTGGAACTCAAGGAAGTTCATGGAGGCTGGCGTCTATTCCCTACAAATAAGAAATAAGGGACACAAAGGAGCCCCACAGGGTCCTGCTCGGTTTCACCTTTAAGGACCATATGTGGTGAAAGAGACATGCAAATAAATTATTGAAATATTCAGTGTACAGTGATAAAAGTTGATGTGAGGTGCAGAATGGAACAGAAGTGAAAGATACTATTTTGCCTTTCCAAAGATACTAACTTCCTCTGCAAAGCCTATCCTACTTGAAAGAGGAAAGGAACACTCTTCTTTGGAGAGGAAGTGAACTCACTGCTGTCCTGAAATTTATGAGTGAAAGTTCTGTAGGTGAAGGAGGGAAAGGACATTCCAAACAGAACAGAATTTGTTTTTGGGTAATGATAAGTAGTTGATATTGGTGGATTGTAAGATATGAATGTGAGAGGTAGTAAAAGAGCCAAGTAGAAAACCAAAACCTAATCAAAATGAAGTAAAAATCACCGCTTGAAAAAAGTGAATTATGGATTGTAAGAATACACAATGATTGCAACACATTTATGTTTTTAAAATGTGGCATATTTAAATTAAGTATAGAAATTTTACATGTTGAAGTTTGATGTGTTTTGAGAAATACAAGCACTGGTGTAACTCACACTCCTAACAGGGTATAGAATAGAGATAGAGATACAGAGTATTTTCAATGAAAAATTAAGTTCATTTGGGCCCCCCTAGCAGTCACCCCTCTGTGCTGCGCACCCTCAGGCTGAATTCTTTTACCATACCTTATAGCCCAGTTTAGAGTTTCATATAAATGAAATGTGGAAACTTTCTTTCACGTAGCAAAATATTTTTGCAATTCCTCCAAGTTGATGCCTATACCAGTAGTTTGAACATTTTAATAATTGAGTAGTGCTCCTTTGAATGAATACACTACAGATGTGTCCTTTCTCATGCTGATGGACTGTGGAGTAGTTTCTGGTTTGGGTTTGTTCAGTTCCTTTTGTTGACATATATTTTAATTTCTCTTAAACACATACTAAGTGGAATTGTCTGGTCGTAGATATATATTTAATCTTATAAGATGTTGCCAAAGCTTTTTGCAAAAAGGTGGTAGCATTTTACACTTTCACTGGCATTGAAGAGAGTTCCAGTTTGTTTCACAACCTTGCCAACATTTGATGTGGTCAGTTGTTTTAATTATAGTCATTTTAGTGGAGGTTGAAATGGCATTCAGTCTATATAATATTATTCGGTATGGGTAAAAAACAAAAATGATCATTTTTCATTTGTTTATTGGCCATTATCTTTTGTGAAGTATTTGTTCAAAAAATGTTTTGCCCATTATCATTGTTTTTATTTGTCTTCTTATTATGTTGGAGTTATATATTCTTCATACAAGTCTGTTGTTAGATGTATGTACTGTGAATATTCCAATTTGTGTCTTGTCTACTCATATTCTTTTTATAAGCACTTTAATTTGTCAGTACTTTATCATGTCCAATAAATTTTTGCCTTCTCTAAGATTGAAAATATTCTATGTTTTCTTCAAGAACCTTTCTGCTCCTGGATTTTATATTATGAATCATTTCAAATTAATTTTTGCATGTGGGGTGAGAAAGGATTTGAGGTTCGTTTTTAAAAATATGGTTTTCCAGTTGTTCCAGCACCATTTACTGAAGATTTTTTTTGCCATTAATTGCTCTGGAACCTTTAAAATATATATATATATTTATATAGTGTATATATATATATATATATACACACCACATAAATATGGGTCTATTTCTGAACTCTTTTTTCTGTTTCATTGATTTATATATCCTTTTGTGCATTTTCTTGGTAACTGTAGCTTTATAGGAAGTTTTAAAATCAAGTGCTCTTATTCTTCCTATATTACTCTGCTTTTGAGATGGTTTTGTTTATTCTAGATTCTTTGCATTTCCATAAATTTTAGAATCAGTTTTCACCAATTTCTACAATGAAATCCTGCTAAGGTTTCGAATGAAATTGCATTGAATCTATTGACTGGTTTTGGGAGATTTGACAGTGTAACAATATTTGCTTTTCCAATATCTATATGTCATAGGTATCTGTTTAAGACTACTTTGTCTCAGAAATATTTTGTTAGTTTTTAATGTAGAGTTTTGTACATTTTTTTGTTAAATTTATCCTTGAGTTTTTTATGATTTTTGATGCTGCTTCAAATGGTATTGTTCTTAAATTACATTTTCCATTTGTTCATTGCTAGTGTATATACATATATAATTGATTTTTTTAACATTGATCATATAGCCTATGATCTGCCTTAAACTTACTAGTCCTAATATTTCAATAATAGATGTCTTTGACTTTTCCATGTACACAATCACATTGTCTGTGAATCATGTTGAAAAACTAAGATGGTTTTTATTCATCCTTCATATTTATTATACCTTTTAGTTTTTTTGCTGCCTCATTGCATTGACTAGGACCTCCAGCCTAATATTGAATAGAGGTGTGGGGAATGGACATTCTCGTCTTAATTATAAACCTAGAAGAAAAAAATCACTTGGTAATAGCTCTGGATTTATCTTTGATTTGAGGAAGTTTACTACTATTCATAACTGGCTGAGAGATTTTTATCATGAATGGGTGTTGAATTTTCTCTAATGCTTTTTTTCTGCACATATTTAAATGATCAAATAATTATTTCCCTTTATTATTTTAATGTAGCAAATGATACTGATTTCTGAATATTAAACAAACCTTGCATTCCTGAGATAAAGCTTACTTGGCTAAGGTGTATTATCTTTTTATATAGTGGTGAATATGATTTGCTAATATTTTGTTAAAATTTTTTTGCATGTATAATTATGTTGGAAATTGGCTAGTGTGGTTTTGGTATTAGGGTTATGTTAGCATCATAAATGAGTTGGATAATGTTCCTTTTTTCTGTATGTTTGAGATTCTCTATAGTAGCATGACTTTAAATTTTTGGTAGAATTCACTAATGGAGCCATCTCAGTCTGAATTCTTTTGTGTGTGTGAAACATGGCTGTATTTTATTTAGGAATATTTTACATCTTTTTTCACAGATAAGATCTGTGTCTTCTTTGTTGTTGTTTTTGTGGTACTTTTGTCAGGTTTTCTTAAATAAGCTTATACTAACAAGTAAAATGGATTGAGAATCTTCTCCATTTTTCTTTGTTCTGCAACAATTTCTATTATATGAGAATAAAAAAAAATTACCATCCCTTAAAAGTTAAAAAGAATTCACCCATTAAGCTTCCTGAGCTTAAACTCTGTTTGGAATTATTTGAAAATATATTTTGGCTACTTCACTGATTAGCCTTTCAGACTATCTTAAGTCAGTTTGGTCATATTTTTTTTCCATAATCTGTTTTATTGATATTTTAAAATTGCATAGACATAATTACATATGTTACAGGACTTCAAAAATTTCCGAATATTTTATATTCTGAAAGAAATTCAGAACATAAGGATTATATAGTAGTATATAGAATTTGTAAAATTTTATATGTAAATCTGTAGAGGAATAAGTTAAATCATAGAAGATTTAATAGAGATAATTTTTAAATATCTATTCATTCAATTTTTGTATAGTTGTAGTTCCTTGATGTTTGTCTACCTTTTCATGACAAAATTGTTTTATATTTTTCCAGAAATTTAAAAAATATTTTAAAATGTATTGGGAACATTTGAAAATTGCCTTATTTTATTTATCCCATTTGTTTCTTTTGTCTGTTTTACTTCCATTTTCTTATAGCTAAATGTTTCAAATATTTGCTTGTATCATTGTATTTTACCCAAAGAATTGTTCTTAGATTTCTCTCTTAATTCTGCATTTTTAATTTTTAAATTATTGCTGTGTTTTATCAAACCTGTCATTCAGTAGATAGTAAGATACATCATTAACTTATATACCACTAAGAAAGACAACAAAACACTGCCAAATAAGTTATGATACAGTGTTTTTAAATCACTTACGCTTTTTATGGTATATTTATTGAAAGAGCCCTTTTGAGTAATTTAGCATATTCTTAAAACATTAATCACTATTGTGTATACTACATCAAAGAGGAAAATATAAGCAGAATACATGGACTAAGTTATTACTCAGCTCTTCACATTCATAATCTAATTCTTCTAAATATCTTTTTATTTCAGAGTTATTTATATAAATGTGTTCCACCCAATATTGTACTCTGTGCCACCAAGAATATTGGTGATTCAGTTTTACTTAAAGACCTTTGTTTAGTATTTTCTGTGGTATGTGACATCTAGTAATACATTCTTTCAGCATTTGTGTATCTTAGAATGTCTTTTTTACTTATTTTTGAAGTGTGTCGAATTCTCAATTCATGGGAATTTTTTTCTTTTAGTGCTTTAAAGGTGTCATTTGTCATCAGCTTCCACAGCCTCCGTTGTTTTGTTGTCCCATTGTTCATATTGTTGTTTCCCTAAATGTTTCCCAAACATTTCCCAAAATGTTGTTTCCCTAAATGAGTCTTTATTCTCTGGTTGCTTTTAAAACATTATCTTTAACTTTGCTCTAGTGATGCAAATTAGACTGTGATGTGCCTAGCTTTGTTTTCCTTGAATTTATTCTGGTTGGGGTTCACTGAGATTCTTGAAACTGAGGTTTTTTTACTTTCTTTAGATTTGTAAAATTATGTTTTAGAATATTTCCTCAGTCTCATTCTCTCTGTACTCTCAGTTTGGGACTCCTATTAAATGTATGTTAGGCCTTCAGACAATTTCCCACATTTCTCTTATGCTCATCCCTGTGGTCCTCCCTCCCTGCTCCCATGCTTCAGTTTGGATATTTTGTATTGACTTTTCTTCAGATTTGCTAATCCCATCCTCCTATGTCCAATCTGCTATTAATCTTGTACAATGAGTTCTTAACTGCATATATTGTATTTTTCAGTCCTAAAATGTCTGTTTGATACTTTATAGACTCAAATTTTCTGTGGAAATATTCTATATTTTCATATATTTTGTTCATTTATTACTCATTTTCATTGATGTACTAATCATAGATGTTTTGAAGTCCTTGTTTGTTAACTCCATTATCTAGAAAATCTCAGGCTGAATCCATCTCTATCGGCTATTCTAGTTCTTATAATTAACCTTTTCCTGCTTCCTCTACATGCCTATTCAGTTTTTATTGTAAGCTAAACAATAAATAACAATAAATATATTTTATTGTAAGCTAAACAATAAATAACAGTAAATATATATTGTAGATCATATATTTTAGAGGCTCTGGATTATATTAATCTTCCTTTAAGAATGTTGAATTTTTTTCTGCCAGTGAGTTAAGTCATTGGCAGATCAGTTTGATTCTGTCAAAGGTAGGTTTATGTTACCTTTGTAATCTTTAAACCATGCATTTTTTTCCCTTTCCTTTTTATTCTATGAGCAAGGAAAGCTCTCTAGTAGCTTGATGTTTATTAAGAAACAATGTATACATATTACCTTGGAATTACACTTTGTTTAATTGTACACTTTGTTTTGCTGAGGTGGCTGAATTCCCTTCACATGTATAAATGCAGACAGATTAATGCATATGATTTATAAAACAGTTGTAGATGTCTAGCAGGCTTTTATCTAATATGGCTTAACAGGCTTGAAATATTATTTTTTCTCTCTGTATTTTGGCTTTCTGAAACCTTGATCAGGTAAAGTACATGACAAAAATGCTACAATACCCACTATGTACTGATATTAGAATCTTTTTGTATGACTACTCCACTTATAGCTTACCTGTTTGGGCCTCAACTCCTAGAATTCAATGTACTATCTCTAGTTCCCTCCATTTTCTACCCAGTATTTTCTGAAATGTGGAATCTCAAACTAGATGTAGAAAGAGCTACTGATCTAAATTGAGTTAGACAATGCTTTGCCTACCTAAAATAGTTATATCTACAATGAATTAGAGTTTCCTAAACTTCCATCATAATTACACCATTTCACATTTGTTTCCATATCTAAAACATCACCTGTACTATTATTTGTCTAGTACTTCCTTGAAACAAACTCTAAATCAGCTCACTTTTTAAAAAACTGACCTGATCCTAAGTGATTAAGCCTAATGATATTCAATAATTTTAAACCTAGGTTAACTGCAAGACATAGTTATCAATATTGTTATTAATTTTTGACTTTTTTTTCTTTTCTTTATTTTTTTAACATCTTTATTGGGGTGTAATTGCTTTACAATGGTGTGTTAGTTTCTGCTTTATAACAAAGTGAATCAGTTATACATATACATATGTTCCCATATGTCTTCCCTCCCTCCCACCCTCCCTATCCCACCCCTCCAGGCTGTCACAAAGCACCGAGCCAATATCCCTGTGCCGTGCGGCTGCTTCCCACTAGCTATCTACCTTACTACGTTTGTTAGTGTGTATATGTCCATGACTCTCTCTCGCCCTGTCACAGCTCACCCTTCCCTCTCCCCATATCCTCAAGTCCGTTCTCCCTAACACCATACACAAAAATAAGCTCAAAATGGATTAAAGACCTAAATGTAACGCCAGAAACTATCAAACTCTTAGAGGAAAACATAGGCAGAACACTCTATGACATAAATCACAGCAAGATCCTTTCTGACCCACCTCCTAGAGTAATGGAAATAAAAACAAAAATAAACAAATGGGACCTAATGAAACTTCAAAGCTTTTGCACAGCAAAGGAAACCATAAACAAGACCAAAAGGCAACCCTCAGAATGGGAGAAAACATTTGCAAATGAAGCAACTGACAAAGGATTAATCTCCAAAATTTACAAGCAGCTCATGCAGCTCAATAACAAAAAAACAAACAACCCAATCCAAAAATGGGCAGAAGACCTAAATAGACATTTCTCCAAAGAAGATATACAGACTGCCAACAAACACATGAAAGAATGCTCAACATCATTAATCATTAGAGAAATGCAAATCAAAACTACAATGAGATATCATCTCACACCAGTCAGAATGGCCATCATCAAAAAATCTAATTTTTGACTTTTTTCCATATGTTTTCATGGGTGTTTTAGTGAAAACTTAGAGGAGACTGAGTAATCTTAGTAGTAATCTGACTAGTTAAGTAGTCTTTTGTGGTAAAATACATATCAAAAGCCAATCTAGGTATATATCTGAATGAATCTATAATAATTTACAAGGGCTCTAATACCTGGCTTGTGACATTATAAGATTGAGGGTAGTGCTAAATAAGTATGAAATTATTATGAAAGTTAACGTGTAAATAATTGTTATGTTAATTTCAGCTTAACTTACTTTCCTTACTCCCTGAGTTTAACCTAATTTGTAGACTGAAGAAAATAATCCAGGGAAAACCCTGCCCTATCTCTCCAAATTGAGCTGCAATAAATAACTTGAGACCTAGGACAGGGACATCATAGAAACTTTAGAAAGAACAAGCCCCAAATCTTGGTTTGGCTTTCCATTAAAAAAAAAAAAAATCTCTTTATAAACAGAAAAATCATATACATGAACAGCTATTGGTAGTATCAATATACGTTACTTGCTTTATACCAAATTCAAGGTCATAATGGTACTATGCTCTCTGAGATTTACCTAGGGAAAGAAGTTGTTAAGAGGAAAAACAAAGGGAGATTGAATTGTTCTGGGTTAAATGGCTGGAAAGCACTTAAAGGGTTTCCTTTATTTTGCCATTTATTCATGCACAATGGCTTTAGTATTTAAATGTGTTCCTTTTTATTGCTGAATCCATTGAGGCAGTGAACTGTATCTTTGTGGGGCTGCTTGTGTGGTGTAAATGCAGGATAGCCATCCTGGGAACCATAATTAAACCACCATACAGGCATCACCTAGCTGAACGTATTTTGCCACCATACAAGTATTGAGGTGATATCTTTAAATTATTTTACGGCTTCAAGAAATATGCCTCCTCTGTGATGGGACTTTGTTTGGGTCTGAGGAATTGGGAATAATTACTAAGAATAAAGAAAGAAAACATAATCACTTGAGGCACTTTATGGTCAACAAGTTGACTTTCTTGCCCTTGTTATTTAGTAAGAAAAAAATAAATTTACAAGTTCTTCACTAATTCCAGTTGTTTTCCTTGAAATTGTGTCAACAGATTCTAAACCCAAAGAATAGTTATAGGAAATACAAGAAGAAAACAATAATGATGAGGATAATAAAAATTACAATAATGAAAAACCTAGAGAGCTCAGAACCTGTGTGGACTAGTTAAAGCGTTGATACTATTGGAGAGTGATGGATAGATTATCCTGATGAGATCACTTTTACTTCATCAGATGGCTTATGGCCTCAGAAGCCTTTGTGCTTTTGAATACGGCTACGGTGTATTTCGCTCATTCATTGTTAATATTTACTTGGTCTTTCAAACTGCTATGTTTTATACTTGCATGATACTTGATTTTGATCCATGACATTTTCCCAACTTATTCACGTAAGGGGTAGTTGTTTTTAAGGCTTAAAAATTGATGCATTTAATTGGAGTTTTGTGGGGTGTTCTCTAGATTTCTGGATCTTTTACCCTGTTATCTCTGTGCCCTTCTAAGCCATGGCCTAATTTTGCTTTAACCCGGTTTTTCAGGATCTATATCTGGCTAGGTAATTTGATCTTAAATACTTAGTGTTAAAATGTACTAGCCTGAAAAAAAAAAAAAAAAGTACTAGCCTGCAATTAAATAGTTGCCTCAGGGCTTCCCTGGTGGCTCAGTGGTTGAGAGTCCGCCTGCCGATGCAGGGTACACGGGTTCGTACCCCGGTCTGGGAAGATCCCACATGCTGCGGAGCGGCTAGGCCCGTGAGCCATGGCCGCTGAGCCTGCGCGTCCAGAGCCTGTGCTCCGCAACGGGAGAGGCCACAACAGTGAGAGGCCCGCGTACAGCAAAAAAAAAAAAAAAAAAAAAAATAGTTGCCTCAACAGAAGGTGAGTGGGACACTTTGATCTTTAGTGACTCAAAATTCCAAATTTGCTTGTGTATTACTGTATATGTAATTAATGTCTCATGTGAGAAACCAAGCTTCATATAACTGCAGTAAGGGGGAGCGGTCAGGAATGTGATCCCAATACAGGGCATAAATAGTAGTGCTCTTTATGTAGTTGCAAAAATATTATTGTACTGACACATCAACAGAGCAGAGCCAGATACCATGAGCCTATTTAATAGGCATGTAAATAACAGCTCAGGTTCAAAGGATGTTATAATAAAAATGTTAAAAATACTGGTAAACATTTAAAATATGTAGTATATACTGTAAAAAAATGGACTCTACCAGTCATAATTTTTTAAAATGTATTTGACTTTATTTCCTCTTCTTTAAACTGTAAATAATCATATTCTACCTCAGAGTGCCTACTAAAGTACATAAGATACATATACAGAGAATAGCACAGTTTCTGGTATATAATAGATACTTGACAGGTAATTTTTTTTCCAATTCTTTTTTTTTTAAATAAATTTATTTATTTATTTATTTTTGGCTGTGTTGGGTCTATGTTGATGTGTGCAGGCTTTCTCTAGTTGCGACAAGTAGGGGCTACTCTTTGTTGCAGTGCGTGGGCTTCTCACTGTGACGGCTTCTCTTGTTGAGGAGCACGGGCTCTAGGTGCGGGGGCTTCAGTAGTTGTGGCTCACGGGCTCTAGAGTGCAGACTCAGTAGTTGTGGTGCATGGGCTTAGTTGCTCTGCGGCACATGCGATCTTCCCCGACCAGAGCTCGAACCCGTGTCCCCTGCACTGGCAGGTGGATTCTTAACCACTGCGCCACCAGGGAAGTCCCTCCAGTTCTTTCTTAAAATGGAAGTATAGTTGATTTACAATGTTGTGTTATCTTCAGTTGTACAGAAAAGTAATTCAGTTTTTTATATATATATATTTCCAGGTTATTTTCCATTGTGAGAAAAATTTCCCCCCAAAACATAGGAAGAATTAGGACAAAAATTATCCATTAGGGTGGAGAAATTTTATATGATATAGGCAAACAAAGCAACAAAAAACAAGTCTGAAAAAATTATCTGTAGGATCAAAGTTGAGATTCAGTGAAAAAATTTTTCTGATTATTTTCCCTTATAGGTTATTACAAGATATAGACTGTAGCTCCCTCAACTACACAGTAAATCCCTGTTGCCTATCCATTTTATGTACAGTAGTTTTTGTCTGTTAATCTCATACCCCTAATTTACCCTCCCACACTCCCTTTCCCCTTTGGTAACCTTAAGTTTGTTTTCTATGTCTGTGAATCTGTTTCTATTTTTTACATAGATTCATTTGTATTATTTTTTGGATTCCACATGTAAGTGATGTATTTGTCTTTCTCTGACTTCTCTTAGTATGATATTCTCTAGATCCATCCATATTATTGCAGATGACAATATTTCATTTTTTTATGGCTGAGTAATACTCCACTGTATATATGGAAGCTTTTAAGTTTGATTTTGTCCCATTTGTTTATTTTTGCTTTCATTTATTTTGCCTGGGGAGACTGATCTAAGAAAATATTGCTATGATTTATGTCAGAGAATATTTTGCTTGTGTTCTCTTCCGCAAGTTGTATGGTGTCATGTCTTATATTTAGGCCTTTAAACCATGTTGAGTTTATTTTTGTATATGGCATGAGGGAGTGGTCTAATTTTATTGATTTACATGTAGCTGTTCAGTTTTCCCAGCACCACTTGCTGAAGAGATTGTCTTTTCTCCAATGTATATTCTTGCCTCCTTTGTCATAGATTAACTGGCCATAGGTGTATGGGTTTATTTCTGAGATCTCTATTCTGTTTCATTGATCTATGTGTCTGTTTTTGTGCCAGTACCACACTGTTTTGATTAGTATAGCTTTGTAGTATTGTCTGAAGTCTGGAAGGGTTATACCTCCAGCTTTGTTTTCTTTCCTCAGAATTGTTTGGCAGTTGTGGGTCTTTTGTGGTTCCCCAAAAACTTTAGGATAATTTTTTCTAGTTCTGTGAAAAATGTCGTAGGTATTTTGATAGGGATTGCATTAAATCTGTAGATTGCTTTGGATAGTATGGCCATTTTACCGATATTAATTCTTCCCATTCAAGAGCATGGGATATCTTTCCATTTCTTTGCACTGTCTTCAATTTCCTTTATCAGTGTTTTATAGTTTTCAGCATATAGGTCTTTCACCTCCTTGGTTAAGTTTATTTCCAGGTTTTTTTTTTTTTTTGATGGAATTTTAAACAGGATTATTTTTTACTTTTCTGATATTTCATTGTTGGCATAAAGAAATGCAACAGATTTCTGTATATTTCTGTATATCCTGCTACCTTGCTGAAGTCATTTATTCTAATAGTTTTTGTGTGGAGACTTTAGGGTTCTCTATATAGAGTATCATGACATCTGCAGATAGTGGTAGTTTTATCTCTTCCCTTCCAGTTTGGATACCTTTTTTTTTTTTTTTTTTTTTGCAGTACGCGGGCCTCTCACTGTTGTGGCCTCTCCCGTTGCAGAGCACAGGCTCCGGACACGCAGGCTCAGCGGCCATGGCTCACGGGCCCAGCCACTCCACGGCATGTGGGTCTTCCCAGACTGGGGCACGAACTCGTGTCCCCTGCCTTGGCAGGCGGACTCTCAACCACTGTGCCACCAGGGAAGCCCTCGATACCTTTTATTTCTTTTTCTTGTCTGATTGCTGTGTCTAGGACTTAACAACGCTATGTTGAATGGAAGCAGTGATAGTGGGCATCCCTGTCTTGTTCCTGCATTTAGCAGGAAGGCTGTCAGCTTTTCAACATTGAGTATTGTGCTGTGAGTTTGTTGTAAGTGGCTTTTGTTATGTTTAGATATGTTCCTTCCTCTGTACCCACTTTGGTGAGAGGTGTTTTTGTTTTTTTAATTGAAGTAGAGTAGGTCTCCTACATACAAACGAGTTCCATTCAGAGATGGCATTTGTAAGTCCAATTTGATCATAAGTCCAGCGAAGTTAGCCTAGGTACCCAACTAACACAATCAGCTCTATAGTACTATACTATAATAGGTTTATAATACTTTTCACAAATAATACATAAAGAAACAAACACAAAAAATAAAGAAAACATTTTTAATCTTACAGTAGAGTGCCTAGAAAAGTACAGTAGTACAGTACAACAGTTGGCACTTCTTAGCAGTACCAGCTACATCACCACTGCTTCTACACTTGCTTGTGGACATCCTGGGCTTGAAATAAAGACACTGTACTACTGTACTGTATATAGTACTGTACAGTAAAGTACACAAAAGCACAACCACTTGTAGAGGATGCACGCATATGACAGTGTACGCCAGACACGTGAACTAACTTACGTGATTGGATGTGTTTGCATCTTTGAAAGTTCGCAACTTGAAGGATTGTATGTAGGGGACTTACTGTATAGTTGATTTAGAATGTTGTGGTAGTTTTTGGTGTGCTTTTTCATACTTTTTTCATTATAGATTATTACAAGATATCAAATATATTTCCCTGTGCTATACAGTAGGACCTTGTTTATTTTGTATATAGTAGTTTGTATCTTCTAATCCCAAGCTCCTATTTATCCCCACACCATTCCCCTTTGATAACCATAAGTTTGTTTTCTAACTCTGTGAGTCTGTTTCTGTTTTATAAATGAGTTTTTTTGTATTATATTTTAGGTTCCACATATAAGTGATATAATATGATATTTGTCTTCCTCTGACTGACTTACTTCGCTTAGTATGATAATCTCTAGGTCCATACTTGTTGCTGCAAATGGCATTATTTCATTTGTAGTAGTATTCACTGTACATATATATATATATCACCTCTTTTTATCCATTCATCTGTTGATGGACATTTATGTTGCTTCCATGTCTTGGTTATTGTAAATAGTGCTGCTATGAACATTGGGGTGCTTACATCTTTTTGAATTATGGTTTTCTTTGGATATACACCTTGGAGTGTGATTGTTGGGTCAGATGGTAGCTCTGTTTTTAGTTTTTTAGGAACCTCAATACTGTTTTCCATAGTGGCTACATCAATTTACATTCCCACCAGTAGTGTAGGAGGGTTCCCTTTTCTCCACACCCTCTCCAGCATTTATTGTTTGTGGACTTTTTAATGATGGCCATTCTGATCAGTGTGAGGTGATACCTCATTGTAGTTTTAATTTTCATTTCTCTAATAATTGGCATTTTGAGCATCTTTTTATGTGCCCATTGGCCATCTGTATGTCTTCTTTGGAGAATGTCTATTTAGGTGTTCTGCCCATTTTTTGATTAGGTTGTTTGTTTTTTTTGTTGTTATTGAGTGGTATGCACTGTTTATATATTTTGGAAATTAAGCCTTTGTCACTCACATTGTTTACAAATATTTTTCCCAGTTCATAGATTGTGTTTTCATTTTGTTTATGATTTCCTTTGCTGTGAAAAAGCTTTTAAGTTTTATTAGGTCACATTTGTTTATTTTTGCTTTTATTTCTGTTGCATTGGGAGTGTCTTTATCATGAATGAATTTTGAATTTTGTTTGATGCCTTTTCTGCATCTATTGAGATGATCATATGGTTTTTGTCTTTCCTTTTGTTAATGTAGTGTATCACATTTACTGATTTGTGTATGTTGAACCATCCTTGCAACCCTAGAATGAATACAACCAGGTCATGGTGTATGATCCTTTGTGTGTGTTCTTGGGTTGGGTTTGCTAATATTTTGTTGAGGAATTTTGCATCTGTATTCATCAAATATATTGGCCTGCAGTTTTCTTTCTTTCTTTCTTTCTTTCTTTTTTTTTTTTTTTATAATGTCTTTGTCTGAGTTTGGTGTCAGGGTGATGGTGGCTTCATAGAATGAATTTAGGAGAGTTTCTTCCTCTTCAGTATTTTGGAATAGTTTGAGAAGGATTGGTGTACATTCTTCTTTGTATGTTTAGTAGAATTCCTCAGTGAAGCCATCTGGTCCTGGACTTTTGTTTGACTCAATTTTCCATTTACAAATGAAGCGATTTCTGTACATATTTAGTAAGATTCTTTTGTTTTCCATATTCTGTTGATCAATGAAAAACAATAGTTACAAAACCCTTCAACACACTTGTGAACCTGTAGAAAAGATAATGTCCTAAATAGGACAGCTTTTACGCCAACTCATGCGCATATGTGGGTGTCCGAGCAATCTTTAGAAGTTTGTTTTAGACTGCTATAATTACTTCTCATAACATCTTCCATGATTTTGCCTAATACTATAGCTACTATTTCAGGTTAGATTTTGATATTTCAAAAACAGATAGGTGGGATCGTTTGCCAAGTGGTAATTGACTTTTGATTTTTGACATTGATAACATTAAGGGATTGTATGTGTTTGTGTGCCAGAATTCAAAGCAAAAAGAAAAAGAACAGAGAATGTTGGGTATATCAGCAGTGTGGGATTTAGCTATGAGTATTTGCGTTAGTCTGTGTCCTTGCTACTCCAAGTATGGTCCATGGACTTGACGTATCAGTATCACCTGGGAGATTGTTAGTAATGCAGAATTCCAGACTGCGGGAAGATAGACCTAAAGAAACAAGCTACACTTTAACAAGATGCACAGGTGATTCTTATGGACACTGCAGTTTGAGAAACAGTGCTCTGGAACACTTAAAACTTAAAATTTTGCTTCATATGAATTAATGATACTGAGTCACAAGTTTAAAATAATGAAATGTGGAGAATATTAATAGACATCATGACAATACTTGTTCCTATAAATGATAGTTGATTTCAAGTACCTTTTTTAACCTCAAGACCAGAACAAATATAAAGTACACATTTTCAGAAAAGATAATTACTTTACAAGCTAAATGTTAAAGGAGGTTATATATATATTAAAATATGTAATACATAATATAATATGTATAATGTGAAATTTAAAAAATATGTATATATTTAGAAAATAAGATATTTTAAGTCAACATTTGGCATATCAAAGCTATATAGGCAACTGGTGAAATAAATTAAAGAGGCAAATGCCTCATCATAACTTATAATTTGTTAGTGTAACGTTATCAGTCTTTTAAAATTATTTTACAAAATAGTTCTTTAGAAGTATTGTTATTCTTTCATATGATGTGCCATTTTCCCAGTGAAATCTTACATATTTGGCAGTTGTACAAGTAAAAAGTGTACCAGATAATTTAGCGGATGAATGAAAACTGTAGTCCACCCATATAGGAATAAACATTGGTAAGATAGTATTTTCCACAGAGTACTGCTTACTCAGATAAGAAAATATTAATTGTAATAAGGGCCATTCAGCCCCAATATTCTTATAAAAATATCTAATATCCTTATAAATATGAGCAATTAATTCATTCACTTATTTAATAATAATTATTGCAGATTATAAGTGTCAGGCATATACTAAGTGCTGGGGAGAGTGGTAAACAAAAGTGACTCAGTCCTTTGCCCTCCTAGTATTTCCAGTCTATTAATTGGGGGAGATGGCCATTACTCAATTAATGACAAAAAAAGAATTTATAATTACAAGCTGCAATAAGCATCTCTAATTGTTGTGAGTCTGGGAAGGCTTTCTGGCAGAAGCAGCATTGGAACTGAGATCTCAAGGATGAGCAGGAAATACCCACGATCTGAATACAGGAGGTGAGTGTGGGAAGAGAATTCTGAGTTGAGAAAACAGCATGAACAGAGCCCTGTGGAGAGGGAGGGAATGACATGTTTGAGAATCTGGAAAGCCGTAATGGTTGGCACATAAACAGTAAAGAGGTGGCCTGAGACAGAGCTGGAGAGATGGTTAGGTAGAAGCCAAATCACGGCCTTAGGATATAAGACTTTAGGACCTTTAGGGTGTAAAGATTTGGGTCCCTGTTAGAAAACTTCTAAAGGGAAACCAGTGATGGGCTTTAAAGTGGGGGATGTGACACAAAGGGAATTTCTAATTATTTATTTATTTCAGAATCACACTGACTGCGGATTGGAGAATGCGTTGGCTCAGAGGCTGGGAGGGTGAAAGTTACAGGTAGACCAGTTAGAGAATGGTAACAGTAGTACAAGCAATAAAGGATTATGGTAGTGGTGGTGGTTAAGAATGAGTGGATTCCAGCAGTATTAATAAAAGGCCTTGATGAGCTATTGGCAAGCGTAGGAGGAGCCGGGGTGGAATCTGCATTTCCAGTGCGTGGCCCTTCATGGCTGGTGGTGAAGAGATCCAAGTTCGGGTGGAAAGGTCAGGAGCTTTGGACATGAAGATGTTCTTTGGTTCCAATTTTATTAAGACGATAAAATTACTTGATTAGGATGACCAATCTTATAACTTAAGGTGAGGATAACATATATTTAATTGTACAGTAACTGTGGTACGTCACAAAATATGGAAATTTTCCAGTGGTTCTTTGATATTCAACTCATACCTCTCCGCTCCAAGGATGCAAAGGGATTAATTTATGTTCTGTATGAAATTGTGTCCTTCTGTTGCCCGATGGCCCTCTTTTGTGCCTCATACTGCTCTTGTCAAACATATTCTTTGCTGGGGTATTGCTCTTTTGTACATGGGTTCTTTTCAGTTAATATTTGCTAATCTAATAACTTAAGGTACATTTCTAGAAACAAGTGTTTAGCAATATGGGAGAAAAGTAACATAGCAATTAAAACCTCGGGAGTCAGACACACCTGTGTCCTAAGTCTGAGTGTATCACATTGTAGCTCTGTGTTCACGAGGAACAGTTTGCTCCTCTCAGCCTCAGTGTGCTTATGCCAAAAGCAGACCGTAATTACTTAGTAGGGCCGTTGAGAGGATTCAATAAAATAACGTCTGTAGATCCAGTGGTTGGTACATTACAAGTAAACTATTAATATTTGTCATTATCGCTGTTACATTATTGGTATTATTTAGCCTTTGGTTCTCTTCCATGTACTCTGCAAAATATTGGTCGTGGCTTTACTTGTTAATTCAGAAGTAGTATTTTTGTCTCTTAGCTCTCTTTCTCTTTAACTTGAATATTTCTGGCCTGTAGAGTGATGGAGGTGGGAGTAGGGAACATTCTTTTGGGTAGAGATACCTCCTAATTGAGGCACAATGCTTATAAAGAGTCCTCGGTATGCCTTGTGATTGCTGTGTATCAATTTAAATTTTTCTCCTTCACCTCTCCAGCAGCAAATGCTGCCAAGCTATAACATTCAGCATCTTGCCCCTGTGGAGCACGGATGACTTAAATACATGGATACTTTCATACCAGTAAGCAACAGCTCCCCCCCTGCCGCTCCAGGTCCCTGAGTGCCCCCTGCCCGTGCTGAAGAGCTTGTGCTCATGCACTGCTGCTTGTCAGATATCTTGAACGGCACCAGCCTACCCCCACCCCACATTCGTGGTGAACTGCTTCATGCATCTTATTAGCTTAGATCAATACAGAAAACATTCTATTTCGTTACAGTACCAAGAATCCACAAGAATTTTTATTCTTCCATAAGTTCAGTATCAAAAACTTAAAATCTTGCTTAAATGGATTGTATGCTTATATTGATTGAGCAGGAGTAACAGTAAATTTTCATGAATTGAGAAGCCACTAACCTATAAATCTTGGCTTTAGTTTGTTGTCATAAGAACAAAGCGTTTAAATAGAGCAAAAATGGTGTTTCATTTATAAAATGGTGGAAGAAGTTTTTTCACATACTTGTAACAAGTAACATACTTATTATTTATAAATTATCCCACTGAACTAAAAATGTGCTTATTACATGATTCTTACCTATTTAATAAAGTGGCAAAAATATCCTTCAAGTCATAGCCCAGTTTCAACAGTATGTATCTGTAGTTATCGTCGATCCACATACTTCCATGTCTTTAAAATTGTTGTGTAATCAAGATTCACACTAAGTTGACTGACATCTCCTTACAATCAGGTGCAGGAAAGTCAAGTTTGATTCATTTTTTTATTATATAAGTGTGTGTGAGAGAGTGACCCAGGTAAATTATTTAAGCTCTTTCCTTTAGTGCTTGCTACGGTGGTTTTTTAAATGCAATACTTGTGCTTCTCTGTATTTTTTGTTAACCTGTAATGTTCTTGCTGCATAGTGTTAAGTCTGTATTTTATGTGCCATGTGATTTCTAGCTAGTTCATTTAGTTCTGTTTCCTGAGGTTGATGGAAGGAGGAGTTAATACGCTTGGCTTTCTAATGGGAGACATTGAGAAACATCATGCCTATCTCGAACATTACTGGCTCCCTAAGCCACACTGCAAGAAATATTACAGGCAACAGATAGCTTCATTTTCAATTTAGACACCCATTATTTGCTGTTTACAGGCCATTCCTAATTCTGCGTCCAGAATTTATGGTTTGTTCTGGCGATTATCATCACAGCAATCTCCTGCAAGTCAGCTGTGCTTCATCGGGAGAGTTGCACTGCTATATCAGTCTTCCCTGACGTCTGGAACTGATATATAACACTGCGTCCAAATCACCCCAGCTCAGAGAGGCCTGGTTTATGACTCCCCAGATGTCCGTCTCTACTACTGGGTAGGCCAGTTTGCACAGTCTCAGTGAGGAGGAAAGTTGACCCTTGGGAAAGAGAGCAGTGGTCATTAAATAAATAAAAACCTAACATTTAAGACTCTGAACACCCCCTGAACCAAAATAGATGATATCATTTATTAAGTTAAATTTACTGAGTTTTGTTCAGGGCTAAATAATAATGAAGCCAAGGTGTTACCTAGTTTTGCCTTGCAAACTTAAGATGAAGAGTGATGTATAAATCTCCTGAAGAGATGGTAAGATAGCGGCAGTAACCGCTATTTTATAGCTTCCCTTTAGAATATACAGTATCTAGTTTTGCCTCTCAGATATGCGGGCATCTTCTAGGCTCTGTTTGATAACATTAATTAAAGCTTACTGAAGGACCTTGAAATCTCTGTGCCTTGGTAGTCTGCAGAGGAATCACTCACTAAATCTGCATATTTGAGAAGACGTGGTAGCACAAGTATCTGTTACACATGCCATTGGCCAAATGATATTTCATTTCATTTTAAATGTTGCTGATTAGATTGAGAATGAGAATATCTTTTGCCACTAGTGCCTGCCTACTTTTGTGCTTTTGCTGTGGCCTGACACTTGCCCCTCCTCCCTTCCAGGAAAACTAGAACTAACAAAACTAGACAAGGGACTAGGCTTGCTCATAGAAGGGCTTCCTATTCCTTTTTTCTCTAAACTAAGGCTGTTCAGCACTTCCCTGAGAATTTACCTTCTGCCATGGAGGAGTGAGAAGGCAGAGAAACAGAGAGAAAAACTCATTCCGGATACAGCTGTGAAGGAGTCTTCCCCAGCTTGTGTATGAAGAAGGCTGCCTGACAGAAGCTGCGTCTTCAGGAGACAAACACAGTCAGCTTATAGCAACCCCGCAGAATAGCAACCAGAAAATAAATACCCCAACCTTACTCTCCTCTCATCTTCCTGTGCCTCCTACTGACCAAACCCACCTGAAGCCAGGGAACAAGGGAACATCTTTATAAAATCTGGGCTTAGAGGGTGATGCAAAACGGTAGTGAGTGGATCTGGAGGGGCAAATGGAAAAAAATCTGGCACCAGTGATTTCACGAGTTCTGGAAGGTCCCCATTTCACCTGCAATTCACTTGATGTGAGTGATACTTCTCCTGCAACTGCCTACTTATTCTTAAATCCAGTCATTGATATAACTTAGTTTTATTTACTTACGGAGGAAATGATCTTGAACAAAAACCAAGTTGACCCCAGACCAGCTTTCTTTGGCAAGAGGGTCACATCTGGACCACAGAAAATGTTCACACATTAGAATTCAGTCACCTCTTCTGTCTGTTCATCAGCAACTAGCCAACCACCTCTTAGCAGGTAGATCTCTCAGGAGAGAGTTGACATTTGCCCACTGAATCTCAGGCTGCCAGGGACTCATATTACACTTTCCAAACGGTCCCTTTTAGACTTGTGTGAATGAGGATGTAGGGGGAGGATGGGAATCTCAGATTAGCTTTGTCCCTATAAATCCTCTCCTAAAAATCTTCCTCAGTCTCCACACATTTTGACCTTTATACCTTCGTTATATATGTGAGGTTAATTATTTCTTTTGAAAATCATTATCTTGGTCTGGTACCTCAGTGTGAAATGCCGTATGTATATTTTAAATGTAATAGAGAGGAATGGAAAATTTCATATACCCGGTAGGGTCTGGGAGTGGGTACATGGGAGGGACAGAATATTTTCAAGCAGTCGCCATTGGTGCCTTTCAAATTACACCACATGGATCAATAGTTATTCTGACTGCACATAAATTAGATCTTGTTTACGAGACTTTTTTCTGTTAAAGATATATGCACAAATCAAATTTCATAAAAAATAATATCTTTTCAATAGGCTAAGCAGACTTGATATAAAAGAATATGCCTATTATCTTTTATTTATAAGGAAATTTTAATTGTGAAGAAAATTATTACCTGCTAAAATTAATTTTAAAGAAAAAGAATTTTATAGGCTAAGTTTCTTCTAAGTGGAACCTGTCTTTAACTTTCCTCCATGCTTCAGAATCTGAAACTCTTTGAATTATGAGCCTTGAAAGTGCTAATTGAAGACAGCAATGATAGAAAGTATTTACTTTAATCATTAAAAAAAAATCCATTGTACTCTGATTTTATAGTGTTAAAAATAAACATGTCTGAAAGACACATTACAATTGATGGTGAAAGTGAAAACAGTAATCAAAATGGTGGAAATCAATGTGGTCTAGATTTCGTATGTATGGGCAATAGAAAAAATTAGACTGTAACTCAAACACTGTAAAGCTCACTGTTGGCTGCAGTTTGACATATTGAGTATAATTAAACTATGAAAACCTGGCTTAGGAAACAAAAGGAGTGGGAATTACACTTAAAAAACTGTGGGAATGACAGACGATAAAATTTTAATGAGGTCAGTATTGTTCTAATACTCTACCTCCCAAAGCATTGTAGAGACAGAAAAATTACTAGAGAACAGTGGTTCTGTTTAAAAGATAGAAAATAGGGGGCTTCCCTGGTGGCGCAGTGGTTGAGAGTCTGCTTGCTGATGCAGGGGATGCGGGTTCGTGCCCCGGTCCGGGAGGATCCCACATGCCGCCGAGCGGCTGGGCCCGTGGGCCATGGCCGCTGAGCCTGCGCGTCCGGAGCCTGTGCTCCGCAACGGGAGAGGCCACAGCAGTGACAGGCCCGTGTACCGCAAAAAAAAAAAAAAAAAAAAAAAAGGAAAATAATTTATTTGGACTGTGTGTACAATGCCGTATCATCGCATATTAGACTCTGGTAGTGGTTTTGAATGTCATAAAAAAAAGTTTTACCGGGCTTCCCTGGTGGCTCAGTGGTTGAGAGTCCGCCTGCTGATGCAGGGGACACGGGTTCGTGCCCCGCTCCGGGACGATCCCGCGTGCCGCGGAGTGGCTGGGCCCGTTGAGCCATGGTCGCTGAGCCTGCGCGTCCGGAGCCTGTGCTCCGCAACGGGAGAGGCCACAACAGTGAGAGGCCCCCGTACCACAAAAAAAAAAAAAAGAACTTTTGCCATAAGAACTCAAGGTATAATTGACAACACAAAATATTGCATTCTTCCACTTTCTTACAGCCACTCTTACTTAACATCATAGTTGTTTTCTTCATGGATAGGCACTGTCATGAAGCTGGTGTTGGGTCAGGCATCACAAAATCAAAAGGATGTCTAGAATGAGCCATATCTCCTTCTGAAATATGGTAGCAACCTCTGACAATGACTCAATAAAGGGATTTTGGAAAATTTAAATGTCAGTAAAGACATAATACACAGTTTAACCATTAACTGAAATTAGATGATTTGTGAACTTTGGCCTAGATATCTGTATTTTGTCTACATTGACTGTCCTGAAGATTATACTATTTTCAAGGGGTCCATGAGCTGTGTAACAAGATCTACAGTCTTTTAGATGAAAATAGGCAAATCTTTTTCAGATAGATCTCTATCATGTTTCATATGTTAATTCATTCATCAGTTCAATCATTTTTTTATTCATTCAGATCAGTAAACACTGAGCATCTATTATGGCCAAGCACTGGAAATATACCAGTGAATAAAATGGTTTATGCCCTTAACCCTCAGTGATCTAACAGACAATTATTTTTATTGCTAATAATAAATATAATTTATTAAATGTCAGTTATAAGGCAGTTATGGCCCTACATGTTTTATGTACATTATCTCATTTAATTCTCACAACAACCCCTACAGCAAGTATTGTCATCCTTACTCTATAGATGAGGAGACTGAAGCTTAGCTTACATAGCTGGTATTTGGTCACCTTGTTAATAAGTCTTGGAACTAAGATTTGAAGAATATCTTATCTGATTCCACTATTATACCAACTTTTAAAAGCAGTTTAACACAAGTGCTGTTTTTAAATCAATGCAATTGATTTAAATGCAATGCAATTGCTAAAAAGTCCTGAACAAGCTGAGAAAATAGGTTCAGTTTCAAAAGCACAGAAATTATTTCAATCTGTTTATACATCAGCAGCACCACTAACTGATTTAGTCAATTTTGATTGTGAGATTAGGCAGATTTCTTATTTCATTTTTTAAACCATTAATTCGCAAAGCTTTATATTTATTTAAACAGAAACAAAACACATGCACATACACAACCTGTGAGACTGGCAGAAGGTTTTCTGTTATTTTGCTATGTCAAATAAAAATGTTATGTTACCATTAAATAACCAAGCCATCACTTTATAAAAGAAATGACAAAAAAATTAACATAAAAGATGGAAATATGGTTACATACCTTGATTATCTGTATTTTGTATTTTCACTGCATGAACCTGAGACATGCATTTAGGTACCTTTAATGTATACAATATCCTTGGATTCTACTCTGAACCTAAGTAAAACCTTCAATTTTGAACCTAGTCCTTTTATTTAATAGTAACCGTAGTGTGATTTATAGGAATAGTCACTGACCTAGGAGCTGGCAAGATCTGAAACCCATTCGAGCAGGGGTCACAGCAAATTTAGGTGAATGCTGAATCACTGAAATTAATAAACTCTATCTTTTCAATTTCTTTTTATTAAGAACAGTGTCAGTTCCAGAGTTTGCTGGGCTTGAGTGGAAGACAATAAACAATAGCAGCAAGAGAGGAAAGATGGGAGGCGGGTATTGAGACAAGTTATCACAAAACAGCTTGAAGTGAGAACTGGTGAGTGAAAGGGCCAGTGATTTTCCGAAAAAAAAAAAAAGTATCAGGTTACTCCTGACTCTTCCAGTCACTTTCAAAGTTACCTGTTGGTTATCGGAGTGGATCTTTGCCTCTGCACTTGCACGTATGTGTGACTGATTTTCCATGGCAACATGGTTAAAGGAGAAGGCCATGGTTTATATCCATCTCTGAGATTTAAAGGAGGTGAGGAACATCACCAGTAAAACAATTTGGATGTTATTGCAGTGCAAGCCCACAGATGTTTCTGTCGTGCTTGGGGTATATCTGTTGAAATCATGGGATCTGGCATAGGCATCTCTGGTCTGAGAACACATGCACCAGGCTGCAGTGTCATGTTCTCAGTGCTTGACTAGACACTTACTAGACTATGTATCAACAGAGAACTCTAGCACCTCTTGTTCCAAGAGCTGGGAGGGACTCTGGAGATCATTTAGTCTCATGGCCTTCTTTTATTTTTTTTTTAAATTAATTATTTATTTTTGCTGTGTTACATCTTCGTTTCTGTGCAAGGGCTTTCTCTAGTTGTGCCAAGTGGGGGCCACTCTTCATCGCGGTGTGCAGGCCTCTATCGCGGCCTCTCTTGTTGCAGAGCACAGGCTCCAGACGCACAGGCTCAGTAGTTGTGGCTCACGGGCCTAGTTGCTCTGCGGCATGTGGGATCCTCCCAGACCAGGGCTCGAACCCGTGTCCCCTGCATTAGCAGGCACATTCTCAACCACTGCGCCACCAGGGAAGCCCCTCACGGCTTTCTTTTACAGATGCGAAGAATAAGGACAAGAGAGGGGGGTCCACTTAGTTAAGGTCACACAGGTTGCTTATTTCAAAACTCCCATTTTCTGATCCACATATTAGTTTCATCCTCACACCAAGTTTATGTTGTACTTTCTTGTAAGGAGTAATGGTAATAGTCTTTGAACAAAAACACTGATTGAATAAAATATTTGACAGCTAACAGGATGATTGTTAATTACTTTCTAAAACAGATAAATAATAATTTTTATTAATAAAAGTATTTGATTATTATTTACTATAATAAAAATGTGGTTAGCCATTTTTCCATCTATGTATTTCATCCACAGCCATTAACTGAGTGCCAAACGCTGATACTAAGATTACAGACTTGGCAATTTAAAAGATGAGTCAGAGTGTAAATAAAAGATGACAAGAAGTTTCACAGGTACTATAATTAAAATATGTGGAGAAATTAGTGGAAAAAGAGATGAGAGGGGTTTTTATTTTTATGTCTTATTTTTTTTTATTGTGCAGTTTAGATTGAGGAGAGTCAGAAAAGATGACTGAGGTGCTTGGACTGAATTTGAGTTACGAATTAAGAAATTTCCTGTTGAAAGAGAACGATTAGGGCATTCCAAGATAAAGGTTTAGTGTTTTGAAAAGCATAGGGAAATCAGCTGGCTGGTGTAGTTGAGGAAATGCAAGTGTTAGTAACAATGGTGCCATTCTTGACAAGCACAGTAATAACTGCTGACATGTCTTGAGCCCTTACTGTTTGCTGTAACTTGTACATCCTTCATCTCTTTATTCCTTACAGTAACCCTATGATATAATTGCTATATTATCTTCATTTTATCGGTAAGGAAACTAAAACTTTGAGAGATTAATTGTCCAAGGACACAAAGCCATCAAGCCACAGATTCAAACAATTTTAACTGACTCCACAAACTTCTATGCTACTCTGCTCATTATTTTTAAGATATAAACTTATATAAAACATTAATTTGGGTTTAAGTTACTGCTCATTCAAGTATGGTAGGTAAAGTATGAGACTAGACTCAGTTGAGTTTGATCCTACCACTTACTATGTCTCCTCCTGGGGTAAGTATTTAAACTTACTGAGCTTCAGTGTCTTCATGCGCAAATGTGTGAAGAGTTACGGTGAATGGCATTTGAGGAGATACATGTAAAATACTTAGCTGTGGCAGACATTGGACAAAGTTGGTTCCCACTCACTGACCTCCAGTTCCACCCCAGCAGGCAGCTACTTGGGGTGGCACTGTACTTTCCCAAAAGATATGAAAGTTCAAGACACTTGAAATCTTCAACCTATTTCCCTTGTTAGCTAAGTCATTCTGTTCTTATAAACTGATTTTTTGAAAACCTTATTTCAAATATCAGAGTTAATTTTTTGTTTGTTTTAATTTCATTTTCATAGCACAAACCTTGATTCAGAAAGATTTTTTAGGATACCATGTTAAGTTTTCCTGACATGCCACTCAGTACAGTGGCAGTCTAGAAGATAATTCATTTTTCATTTATGTTCGTCTATTTGTATGTCTTTCATGCCCGAAAAATGTGGACTAGAATCTGTGCCTCTGCTGTGTGTTAAACATAAAATATTTTTAAAGCTATTTCTGTAGAGAGGAACTAATTCAAGGGCATCATAATTCATATTTACCGTGAAATAAAGATTTGCCATTTAAAGGGAACTTTGTCATTTTAAAAGGTTGAATAAAATGGCACACATTTAAAAAACAAAAACAAAAAGAAAACATAACAAAATAACAACAAAAACATTTTTTTCTTGCTTTTTAAACTCCATACAGAGCTCCTCTCTGCCCTGGTAACATTTTGTTTTGACTGTGAATTAGATAAATTTTCATTTGCTTTAAACCTCATGCCTTAGTATTTGAGACTTCCTAGTTTTTGTAAGGTCAGCATCGTGGCCTTCCTAGTTCAAAAGTCTTTTATTTGTACCAACGCAGATTTATATTATGGATGAATGTTTCCAACACATTTTTAACAGCTGTTTATGCAAGATATTGTACAATAAAAGTAACAGATTATTCTATAATTTTTAAAAGAGAACATGGCCCTTTCATAGAATATGAGTTAGAAATATGGGAACAATTTGAGGCAAATCTTCATTTTATGGGTGTGAAAAATAAGGTCTAGAAATGTTATGAGATTTGCCAAAGATTTGCCAAAGATTATCCAATCTTTCTTTCCTCTATTTATTCAACAAATAACTTCTGAGCTCCTACTATGTGCAAAGCACTGTGCTGGACGCTATGAGGGATAAATGACACGTGCAAAGTTTCTCTCCATCAAGGACTGTAAAGTCTAGTGAGAGAGATTGTTCTCTCTTCTTCACCTGCCAGCATCTGTCAGTGTCATCCTACCCAGATTACTCATTCAGAGTCCTTAAGTCTATCATCTTCATCCTGACTGATGCTGAAAACTCAGCCTCTGGGCACCAGTGCTGAATCTAATCTTGGAGACAGAGTTTTGGGTGGAGTAGAAAAGAATAGCTTTATTGCTTGGCCAGGCAAAGGGGGCCACAGTGGGCTTGTGCCTCTCAAAACCGTATGTCCCAACCCGGAGGGATTTGGTGAGGAGGTTTATAGCAATGGTCCAAGGGCAGAGTTGCTGCTAAGCATCAGGGTGTGTGTAGGGCCTGCACTCCTTTAATCTGGCCTCACATGGTCTCCTAACGAGCTTCTCTGGTTCCTTTAATCTGGCCTCAGGTGGTCTCCTGACGAGTTTCTCTAGGTTATCAAACTGTGACCTTCTCTGTGGAACATCTTCCCTTTGGTAGGGGTTTTAGTTCTGCAGAAGAGCTGAAAGATGTTATGTGTATCCCTTGAGAGGGAACCAGGGCCCTGCCCCAAGGCTGCACTGTTGTTTCTTGATCGCACCTCCCTGTCTCCGCATCACATCCCTTCCCTGATTAGCAACTGTTTGAATCTGCCCTTGGGAAATCAGGGCAGCTCATGGAGGCTGGAATCTATTCTCCCTACAAACAAGAAACAGGGGACACAGAAAAGCTTCTGTGCCCAGGAGCCCCACAGGGTCCTGCTTGGTTTCATGACTGCCATTGCGTGAATTTTCATACTTTTCATCTCTCCTGTGGGCTGTTGCTGGAACTGTCTAACTCTTTGGCATGTCTCTGTTCTTAATCTCCTCAAATACATTGTGCAGACTCCAGCCAGACTGATGTGTTTGAAATAAAGATCTGTCTGTCACTCACCTGTTGTGTGTTCCCAAGTTGTGATTGTATAGCCTAAAAAATAAAAGATCCATTAAGGTATCTCATTAATGTTTGATGAGTAAATATGGGGGTAGATCCTGTGGGGCCTTGAACACTATGATCAAGAGTTTGTTCTTAATTCCATTAGCAATGGGAATAGAGTGAAGATTTTCAGAACAAAAAAGGGACAGAATTAGATCTCGATTTTCTTTACTAAACATCTTGAGGGTTGGGATTTTGTTTTTTTCTTGCTCATTATTTTATTCTCAAATAAAAGGTGACTTACGTAAAAGTAGGAACTCATTATACATTTGAATAAACAAAGATATGTTTTAGAACAGTGCTGTTTAATCCATCTTTCTGAGATAAGTATTCTGTGTCTGTGCTGTACAGTATAGTAGCCACTAGACACACGTGGCTATTGCTCACTTTAAATTAAGAAACTGAGGAATTGAATTTTTAATGCTATTTAATTTTAATTAATTTACATTTAAATTTGAATAGCCACATATGACCAGTAGCTATCATATTGGACAGCCCAGTATTAGAAAGTTATCCAGCAGGGTCCCAGCAGGAAACAGATGGAACACTCAAATTCAGATAACTCAAGAAGAGTTTATTTATAAAGTGACTTTTTCCAAACGTGTGGGCAGCTTTAGGGAACCACATGAGAGAGTGCCGTTAACTGTGATAGTTATATGGGAGCAATGGTGAGGCAGAATTCATGGAAAGACTCATAGTTGAGATTATAAGTCTAGATCACATTGGGACAGTTTTTATAATATTCAATAATAATTTTAATGAGATTTCACTGAATGAAGTCTGTACTCAGAACTGTTCTTTTCAATATAGCCTTCCTGGCAGTTTATTTACTGATGAAGAATGTGATTGCTTTCCCTATACAGTGCTGATCTGTACCGTGTTTTCTGAGTTTTTTTGCCCCCGCCCTTTACTGTAAGTGGTACGTTTTCCATTAGCAGGGCTATGCTGACCTAATGATGGCTTCTGTTAAGGCTTCCTTTGAGGAGCATCTTCTCTTCTGAGCAAATGTAGGCAGGCTCTGACTGTTATCTGTGGTTATGTTTTAATATCCTGCCCTTTTTGTCCCCTACCTCAGCACACAGAATTCACCTGCAGTCCTAGCTCATTGCTTGATGATTTGTTAAAGGCTTTGAAAACAGAAGTAATGAGGGCTTTTAAGCAGGATGGGGCTATTTCTCCTTGCTTTATTTATTTTTATGCCATGTGAAAGTAATAAAAAGGCATAAAATGGCTTGACTGAGCCAAATACATCTGGATAAATAGAGCAAGGACCCAGTAAAACTCTGGGGGTGAAAAAAAAAAGAAAGGTGGGGAAGGGAAGCGGAGAGGCAGGGAAGAGAGAAGGGAAAACTATACTTCTTGAAATGATAGTGACTTTCTTTTATTACCTGGAGAACAAAATGTCTTTGACCCAATGAAACCTTTTAAACTAGGGTGAAGCTCTGTGTAGAAATTAGGAAATCATCTTTATAGTCCTTATTTAATTTCTTCATGCTGTCACCCCCTGTCATCCTTTATTAAAGTTTTCTGTGCCATTGCTGTTAGCTCTGCGAAGGTTGACATCTTTTAGTTGTTTGATGAATCACATCACAGAAACTATTGAGTTTTTACGACCAACGCAACAGAAGTCTTTCATATTATTCCTGATGCTTTGTGTGTGTTGGGGGTGGGAAGTGTCTTTTTGTCTGTCCTACTCCTGCCTCCTTTGAACTATCTCTGCTTTTGTGAAGTGGAAAGAGAAAACCAAGAGCTACCAGTGCCTTAAACTGGAGAATAAGGGATAGATTCTTTAGGTAAAATGAGAACCTGTCGTACAGCCCGTTGTGTATCGGTGGCAATCCGAGTAATTGCTACCATTGTTTTATTACTATGACATTCAGAATTTTATTTCTCTTTCCTATTACTCCCTTCCTCTTCTCCCCACTTCCTTCACTAGACACAGTCTCCATCATGCACACATTGCACACTCACTCTCAAAAAGAAAATTTGGTAAAGGACTTAATAGCCCTCTACTGTGTTTCCCCTTAGGAGGTATCTGGAGATGCATGGGATCAATTTTTGTCTCTCACAGTGCCTGGGCATTGTTATTGGAATTTAGTAGACAGGGGTCCCTGGATGCCACACATCTTGCCGTGTACAGAATGGGCTCAGATGATGATGACTTTCCAATCATAAATATCATTAATGCTACTGCTGAGAAAAACTAGGTCTAACTGAAGTTTAGGTGGGTACCAACCACCTCAGCTAATAGATGATTTAGCTGTGCCTTGAGCAGATGCTAAAATCTCTTCCAGAATCTAGTAGGTTCTTAGTAAAACTATGTTGTGTTTTGAATCAAGTTGTTCACTTATAAACTAGTCAACACTATTTAATAAGTTCTATACATGTTACTTTCAGGAATAAAAAAAATTAAGATATACTTGCCAACATCAAGATTTTAAGAATATCGTAAAGGTGATGAGCATGTATGAAACTAAATGAGCATTTTAGGAAATTTTCAAAATGCTATTGGAAAAGGAGAGGTGAGGGTTTACTTTTGAGCAGAGTTGTTGGGGATAACCCTGCATGGAAACCATTGAGAAACAGGTAGGATTTGAATAGGGAGTTATTTTGGGAGACACTTGCTGTAGTCAAAGGTACATTATATGTAAGAACTTGGGAGAAGAGATAGAAATGTATAGAAATATTGTTACTGTAAAGGACAGTACTTGAGAAGAGGTGGCAGAAGATAGGACTAAAAACATAGATTAGGATAGAGAATAGATGGTCTTGAATTTCTTATAAAGGAGTCTTCCCACTTGAAGGTATGGATTTATGTGTGAGTTTAGCCATTGGGAGTAGTGTATGGCATGCTGCCTAATGGTCTATACTTTGTTTCAATGTCCCTCTTCATAGAGTCCATGCTATAAACTCCCTCAGGTATCAGCTGCTTAAAACTTGCCTTCCTGATTTTCAAGTTCTCCTCTAAAGAGCTCTTTCAGTTTATTATTTTAAATGGTAACAATATTCCTGGAGGTGAATCACATAATGATTTTTTTCAATCTCTTTTATATAAGGTATCACTGAAAAAGTATGATTAGATTCAATTCAGTTGTCTCCCACAAAAGTAATATGTAGAAAATACCAACCAAGGTGACTCTCAGTGTGATTAATAGCCTAAAGATTTAGGTTAAGGATATAACAGAGAGAACTGTTCTGCTTAAAGGTGTTGCACAAATTATCTCAAAGAGCCAAAAACAGCGTCCAGTTTTTACTTGAAACAATTTGTTCTTGGAATATTGTCAGCTAAAATTGTGGTCAACTTTTGCAAATTGTATGAATTTGCACTGCATATTTTATTTAGTGTTAGCAAAGCTCCAATATGGCTCTGCATAACTTACACAATACACCATGAAAATGACTTCAGAAACTCCCACGGAAGTTGACAAATTGGGCATCTAATGCTTTTAAGCTAATTGCATGCTTAGTGGTTAAAGAGTCGACTTGTAAAGAGTGAAGATCAGGGTTTCTTGGAGATAATGCTCTGCCTACTGCCATACTGAATGCAGCCCAGCACTATATCATAAATATTACAAAAGCTTAAAGAAGAAAATAATGTGAACTTTAATCAGCATTTGACTTACTCTTAAGTGAAGTACTCATGAATCATATGCAATATCATAGCAGTTTTGAGACCTATTCTTGAATTTTCAAGCTGTTATTTTCAGGAAATTTAGAAAGCAAATTGCTAAGTGATGAAGAGTAATTTGATACCATTGCTTATGCCACTTTTTTTTTCTCCCTTGCAGACTGGAAAAAAGGAAAGGAGTAATACCTTGAATATTGCAATAGAAAATATGTGCAAGAAGACAAGAGACCTGCGCAGACAGGTGAGTGAGGAAAGAAACGTGGAGACAAACACCAAGCAAAAGGAACCTTTTTTTCTTCTTTTTAAATTAATTTAGAACACAAAACAAGAACAATAATATATACTTTCCACATTTACGTACCTCAGCTGTTTTTGTGGCAAACGTAAGATAGAGGAAAGGGACTTAATATTAGGCAGAGTTACATTCAAATGCTGGCCCTGCCATCATCATCTGTGTGACCTCAGGAACAGATTGCACCTTCTCAGCCTCTCTGAACCTATAAAATGGAATTAATAATACACGATAGGGCTGAAATGCCTCTGAGTGCCTGGTACATAGTAAATTTTTAGAGAATGTTGGTAAATTGATTCTATTACATTAAAAACTGAGTTCATTATCCAAATGCTTAGAGCAAACAGCTAGCAATTCAGAGACCCTACCAATTTCCCCTTCTAACTCTTGCCAGGATGCTTCAAAAATTAGTTTCTGTTTAAGTTAAGGCTACTTTTAACCTTAGGTCGTCAGGAACATAGGATTAGAAAGGATTTCATTAAATAATTTAGAAGTCTAGTGTTATGCCACAAGTTGAAATTTTTTCCTCCAGAAATATGAAGATTTAGCTATTATCAAAGACCTTTGCTTTCCATTCCTTTCCACTATTTAATAACCGGAGTTCTTTTTCATGTACAGCTTTAACTTGGTCACTATCAACACATAAAAGTGGGGCAAAAACTTTTCAACCAGAAACTATTAATGCAATATATTATTGTAGTTTAACGGGAAGATTTAGTAAAATGGCCTGAGCAATCTTTTAATTCAGAAGTAGATTTGGAAGTGGAATAAATAGGGATCCCCAGCCAGGTAATATTAGCTGTGTGAAAGCACAATTTTGAAGGCTGGGAAAATTCCAATTTCTCAGCTTTATGGCCTTAATGGGAATTCTGTTTCTACTGTCAGCACTTAAAATCATGGAATGTAAGAGTTGGAAGGATCTTAGCACAACCTGTCTTATGATGCAGATGAGAAAGCAGGTTAGTGTAGTGAGGTGACCCACCTAAGGAGGAAGGGGACTGAACCTACATCCACTCATAACCTACACCCACTTCAGGAACTCTCACCCTCAGGACTGTCCTCCCTGTTAGTTGTACTACTTTCATTCTCTACCTTCTTCAGTATTTCTACCCCATCTGCTCCTCCCAGGACTTGGAAAAGTTGTTACTATGAGCTGTTAACAACTGTGTCTTTCATTCTGGTCTCATCCCTCTAGATTCCCTTCAACAAAGTTATGCACAAAGACCTGATGTACATTTAGACCTCCAAAGCTTTTGGAATAATTATTTTTCCTAAAAAAAAGTTAAAGCAATCCTTTGTGTGTAGGATTACCAGATTTAGCAAATCAAAGTACAGGATGACCAGTTAAATTTGAATTTCAGATTAACAGCAAACAAATATTGCATGGGAACATAATTACGTATAAAATATAGTTGCGTTGATCTGAAATTCAAATTTAACCAAGAATCTTGTATTTCATCTTGCAATCCTACTCTGATTTCCACCTCACATCATCAGTGAGACAGAGAAACAGCAAGGGGGTTACTAATACTTTTCTTCGTAGTAAGAGGATGTTTCTAGCTCCTAGAGAACTACTGTGTTCCAGAGTTATGAAAATTCCCTGTGGTTTCACAGGTCACATCTTCATTTTTTTGGTTAGGTACTGCTGCTTAACAAACCACTATAAACAGTAGCAACCATTTTACTGTTTCATGATTCCATAGGTTGGCTGGGGTGCAGGTGGGGCTGTTAGGGAGTCCATTTCTGTAGTATTTTCACTTGTGGTCTCGTAGGTAGTGGTAGTTCAAATGGTGTCTGGGTTCAGGGCTTAGTATTTGAGGCCTCAGTTCTTCTGTTTCTCTCTCGCCACGTGGTGTCTGATCCCCTAAGGCCCCCATTCATGCGGCTTTTCTCTCTGTCAGGGGAGCCTGGATTTCTTACACATTGGTTCAAGGCTCCAAGAAAGGAGAGATGGAAGTTGACAGGCTTTCTTAGTGCCTGAGCTGCAAAGTCACTAGGATGCTTTTGCCTCTGCATTCTATAGATCAGCATACTACAAACCCTGCTCCAGGTCAACAGGAGGAAGTAAAAGCACTATCTCTTATGGGAAGAGTGGCATGTGTATATGGGAAGATGGGCTTGTTAGGAGCTGTCTTTGGAGACATCCGTGGTCTTCAGTGTGAGTTGAGGTAGTTGCTCTGATCTGTTCTCAGTATCTCACTTGCCTTCCCAAGAACTTAATTTTCCATCCTAATGTTTATGCTTGTGGCAATAATACAAACTAGTTTAAACAACATGAGTCACCTCCACCTCTTCTTGCAAAATTTATTAAGCAGTCTGTTTTAAGCATCCTGTATATACTGTACTTTTTACAGAGGAAGGAGAAAGTCCCTATCCTTACAGTGTTTTTCATTGGAATATTTAATGTTCTTTTCTTGTTCTAGATCTGTGTTTGTTTGCTTGTTTTTAGTAGGAAAAAGCCAAGCAAACAAAGCCTGTCTCCCTGCTCATTCATCTTAATTCCTTTGCTTACCCATGGCCTGTCCATTGGCAGCACAGAAACATTTTAGCTCAGAGAATCAATGGACTTCATCTGTGAGGAATGAGATAGATTTCTTAAGCATAGCTGGGAAAAAGCAAATTATACATTTTGGGGTAATAACATGAATGTCCTACAGGTGATTTACTGTTTTTTTTTATTTCAAATAAACAATTTGTCTTTTCTTGCTCTGTGATTTCATTGCTTGTTGCACTAGAGAGCAAAGACAAAAGTCCTTGGCGTTGTGTTTCAGAATTTCTATAATGTGGCACCAACTTAATCCTCATAATTTTTCTTCCTCTTTTTTAGTTTTGCTATAAACTTTATTTTATTTTTTCAACATCTTTATTGGATATAATTGCTTTACGATGGTGTCTTAGTTTCTGCTTTATAACAAAGTGAATCAGTTACACATATACATATATCCCGATATCTCCTCCCTCTTGCGTCTCCCTCCCACCCTCCGTATCCCACCCCTCTAGGTGGTTACAAAGCACAGAGCTGATCTCCCTGTTCTATGTGGCTGCTTTCCACTAGCTATTTTACATTTGGTAGTATATATAAGTCCATGCCACTTTCTCAGTTCGTCCCAGCTTACCCTTCCCCCTCCCCGTGTCCTCAAGTCCATTCTCTATGTCTGAGTCTTTATTCCTGTTCTACCCCTAGGTTCTTCAGAAACTTTTTTTTTTTTTTTTTAGATTCCATATATATGTGTAAGCATATGGTATTTGTTTTTCTCTTTCTGACTTACTTCACTCTGTATGACAGGTTCTGGGTCCCTCCACCTCGCTACAAATAACTCAATTTCGTTTCTTTTTATGGCTGAGTTAGATTCCATTGTATATATGTGCCACATCTTCTTTATCCATTAATCTGTCGATGGACACTTAGGTTGCTTCCATGTCCTGGCTATTGTAAATACAGCTGCAGTGAGCGTTGCGGTACATGACTCTTTCTGAATTATGGTTTTCTCAGGGTATATGCCCAGGAGTGGGATTGCTGGGTCATATGGTAGTTCTATTTGTAGTTTTAAAGGAACTTCCATACTGTTCTCCACCGTGGCTGTATCAATTTACATTCCCACCAACAGTGCAAGAGGATTCCCTTTTCTCCACACACTCTCCAGCATTTATTGTTTGTAGATTTTTTATGATGGCCATTCTAACTGGTGTGAAGTGATACCTCATTGTTGTTTTGCATTGCATTTCTCTAATGATTAGTGACATTGAGCATCCTTTCATGTGTTTGTTGGCAATCTGTATATGTTTTTTGGAGAAATGTCTATTTAGGTCTTCTGCCCAGTTTTGGATTGGGTTATTTGTTTTTTTAATATTGAGCTGCATGAGCTGCTTGTAAATTTTGAAGATTAATCCTTTGTCAGTTGCTTCATTTGCAAATGTTTTCTCCCATTCTGAGGGTTGTCTTTTTGTCTTGTTTATGATTTCCTTTGCTGTGCAAAAGCTTTTAAGTTTCATTAGGTCCCATTTGTTTATATTATATTTGTTTTTATTTCCATTTCTCTGGGAGGTGGGTCAAAAAGGATCTTGCTGTGATTTATGTCATAGAGTGTTCTTCTTATGTTTTCCTCTAAGAGTTTGATAGTGTCTGGCCTTACAATTAGGTCTTTAATCCATTTTGAGTTTACTTTTGTGAATAATGTTAGGGAGTGTTCTAATTTCATTCTTTTACATGCAGCTGTCCAGTTTTCCTAGCACCACTTATTGAAGAGGCTGTCTTTTCTCCATTCTTTAGTCTTGCCTCCTTTATCAAAAATAAGGTGACCATCTGTGTGTGGGTTTATCTCTGGGCTTCCTATGCTGTACCATTGATCTATATTTCTGTTTCTGTGCCAGTACCATACTGTCTTGATTACTGTAGCTTTGTAGTATAGTCTGAAGTCAGGGAGCCTGATTCCTCCAGCTCCATTTTCTTTCTCAAGATTGCTTTGGCTATTCGGGATCTTTTGTGTTTCAATACAAATTGTGAAATTTTTTGTCCTAGTTCTGTGAAAAATGCCATTGATAGTTTGATAGGGATTGCATTGAATCTGTAGATTGCTTTGGGTAGCATAGTCATTTTCACAATATTTATTCTTCCAATCCAAGAACATGGTATAGCTCTCCATCTGTTGGTATCATCTTTCATTTCTTACATCAGTGTCTTATAGTTTTCTGCATACAGGTCTTTTGTCTCCATAGGTAGGTATATTCCTAGGTATTTTATTCTTTTTGTTGCAAAGGTAAATGGGAGTGTTTACTTAATTTCTCTTTCTGATTTTTCATCATTAGTGTATAGGAATGCAAGAGATTTCTGTGCATTAATTTTGTATCCTGTTACTTTACCAAATTCATTGATTAGCTCTAGTAGTTTTCTGGTAGCATCTTTAGGATTCTCTGTGTATAGTATCATGTCATCTGCAAACAGTGACAGCTTTACTTCTTCTTTTCCAATTTGGATTCCTTTCGTTTTCTTCTCTGATTGCTGTGACTAAAACTTCCAAAACTATGTTTAATGATAGTGGTGACAGTGGACAACCTTGTCTTGTTTCTGATCTTAATGGAAATGGTTTAATTTTTTCACCATTGAGAACGAAGTTGGCTGTGGGTTTGTCATATATGGCTTTTATTATGTTGAGGTGTGTTCTCTCTATGCCTATTTTCTGGAGGGTTTTTATCATAAATGGGTGTTGAATTCAGTCAAAAGCTTTTCTGCATCTATTGAGATGATCATATGGTTTTTCTCCTTCAGTTTGTTAATATGGTTTATCACATTTAGTGATTTGTGTAAAGAATCCTTGCATTCCTGGGATAAACCCCACTTGATCATGGTGTATGATCCTTTTGATGTGCTGTTGGATTCTGTTTGCTAGTATTTTGTTGAGGATTTATGCATCTATGTTCACCAGAGATATTGGCCTGTAGTTTTCTTTGTGACATCTTTGTCTGGTTGTGGTATCAGGGTGATGGTGGCCTCATAGAATGAATTTGGGAGTGTTCCTCCCTCTGCTATATTTTGGAAGAGTTTGAGAAGGATAGGTGTTAGCTCTTCTCTAAATGATTTTTTTTTTTTTTTTCCCGGTACACGGGCCTCTCACTGTTGTGGCCTCTCCCGTTGCGGAGCACAGGCTCCGGACGTGCAGGCTTAGAGGCCATGGCTCACGGGCCTAGCCGCTCTGCGGCCTGTGGGATCTTCCCAGACCAGGGCAGGAACCCGTGTCCCCTGCATCGGCAGGCGGACTCTCAACCACTGTGCCACCAGGGAAGCCCTTCTCTAAATGTTTGATAGGATTTGCCTGTGAAGCCATCTGTTCCTGGGCTTTTGTTTGTTGGAAGATTTTTAATCACAGTTTCAATTTCAGTGCTTGTGATTGGTCTGTTCATATTTTCTATTTCTTCCGGGTTCAGTCTCGGCAGGTTGTGCATTTCTAAGAATTTGTCCATTTCTTCCAGGTTGTCCATTTTATTGGCATAGAGTTGCTTATAGTAATCTCTCATGATCTTTTGTATTTCTGCAGTGTCAGTTGTTACTTCTCCTGTTTCATTTCTAATTCTATTGATTTGAATCTTCTCCCTTTTTTTCTTGATGAGTCTGGCTAATGGTTTATCAGTTTTGTTTATCATCTCAAAGAACCAGCTTTTAGTTTTATTGATCTTTGCTATCATTTCCTTCATTTCTTTTTCATTTATTTCTGATCTGATTTTTATGATTTCTTTCCTTCTGCTAACTTTGAGGTTTCTTTGTTCTTCTTTCTCTAATTGCTTTAGGTGCAAGGTTAGGTTGTTTGTTTGAGATGTTTCCTGTTTCTTAAGGTAGGATTGTATTGCTATAAACTTCCCTCTTAGAACTGCTTTTGCTGCATGCCATAGATTTTGGGTTGTCGTGTCTCCATTGTCATTTGTTTCTAGGCATTTTTAAATGTCCTCTTTGAGTTCTTCAGTGATCACTTAGTTATTAAGTAGTGTATGTTTAGCCTCCATGTGTTTGTATTTTTTACAGGTCTTTTCCTGTAATTGATATCTAGTCTCATAGCGTTGTGGTCGGAAAAGATACTTGATACAATTTCAGTTTTCTTAAATTTACCAAGGCTTGATTTGTGACCCAAGATATGATCTATCCTGGAGAATGTTCCATGAGCACTTGAGAAAAATGTGTATTCTGTTGTTTTTGGATGGAATGTCCTATAAATATCAATTAAGTCCATCTTGTTTAATGTATCATTTAAAGCTTGTGTTTCCTTATTTATTTTCATTTTGGATGATCTGTCCATGGGTGAAAGTGGGGTGTTAAAGTCCCCTACTATGAATGTGTTACTGTCAATTTTCCCTTTTATGGCTGTATTTGCCTTATGTATTGAGGTGCTCCTATGTTGGGTTCATAAGTATTTACAATTGTTATATCTTCTTCTTGGATCGATCCTTTGATCATTATGTAGTGTCCTTCTTTGTCTCTTCAAATAGTCTTTATTTTAAAGTCTATTTAGTCTGATTCGAGAATTGCTACTCCAGCTTTCTTTTGGTTTCCGTTTGCATGAAATACCTTTTTCCATCGCATTACTTTCAGTCTATATGTGTCTCTAGGTCTGAAGTGGGTCTCTTGTAGACAGCAAATATATGGGTCTTGTTTTTGTATCCATTCAGTTAATCTGTGTCTTTTGGTGGGAGCATTTAGTCCATTTACATTTAAGGTAATTATCGATATGTATGTTCCTATTCCCATTTTTGTAGTTGTTTTGCGTTCGTTATTGTAGGTCTTTTCTTTCTCGTGTGTTTCTTGCCTAGAGAAGTTCCTTTAGCAGTTGTTGTAAAGATGGTTTGGTGGTGCTGAACTCTCTCAGCTTTTGCTTGTCTGTGAAGGTTTTAATTTCTCCATCAAATCTGAACGAGATCCTTGCTGGGTAGAGTCATCTTAGTTGCAGGTTTTTCTCCTTCATCACTTTAAATATGTACTGCCACTCCCTTCTGGCTTGCAGAGTTTCTGCTGAAAGATCAGCTGTTAACCATATGGGGATTCCCTTGTGTGTTATTTGTTGTTTTTCCCTTGCTGCTTTTAATATGCTTTCTGTGTATTTAATTTTTGACAGTTTGATTAATATGTGTCTTGGCGTGTTTCTCCTTGGATTTATCCGTATGGGACTCTCTGTGCTTCCTGGAGTTGATTAACTATTTCCTTTGCCATATTAGGGAAGTTTTCAACTATAATCTCTTCAAATATTTTCTCAGTCCCTTTCTTTTTCTCTTCTTCTTCTGGAACCCCTGTAATTCGAATGTTGGTGCGTTTAATGTTGTCCCAGAGGTCTCTGAGACTGTCCTCAGTTCTTTTCATTTTTTTTTCTTTATTCTGCTCTGCAGTAGTTCTTTCCACTATTTTATCTTCCAGGTCACTTATCCGTTCTTCTGCCTCAGTTATTCTGCTATTGATCCCATCTAGAGTATTTTTCATTTCATTTATTGTGTTGTTCATCATTGTTTGTTTCATCTTTAGTTCTTCTAGGTCCTTGTTAAATGTTTCTGGTATTTATTCTATTTCCAAGATTTTGGATCATCTTTACTATCATTATTCTGAATTCTTTTTCAGGTAGACTGCCTATTTCCTCTTCATTTGTTAGGTCTGGTGGGTTTTTATCTTGCTCCTTGAAGGTCTGCTGTGTTTTTCTGTCTTCTCATTTTGCTTATCTTACTGTGTTTGGGGTCTCCTTTTTGCAGGCTGCAGGTTCGTAGTTCCCGTTGTTTTTGGTGTCTGTCCCCAGTGGCTAAGGTTGGTTCAGTGGTTTGTGTAGGCTTCCTGGTGGAGGGGACTAGTGCCTGTGTTGTGGTGAATGAGGCTGGATCTTGTCTTTCTGGTGGGCAGGTCCTCGTCTGGTGGTGTGTTTTGGGGTGTCTGTGGACTTATTATGATTTTAGGCAGCCTGTTTGCTAATGGGTGGGGTTGTGTTCCTGTCTTGCTAGTTGTTTGGCATAGGATGTCCAGCACTGTAGCTTGCTGGTCGTTGAGTGAAGCCGGGTGCTGGTGTTGAGATGGAGATCTCTGAGAGATTTTCGCCGTTTGATATTATGTGGAGCTGGGAGGTCTCTTGTGGACCAGTGTCCTGAAGTTGGCTCTCCCACCTCAGAGGCACAGCCCTGACTCCTGGCTGGAGCACCAACAGCCTTTCATCCACACGGCTCGGAATAAAAGGGGGAAAAAGTAGAAAGAAAGAATTAGTAGAAGTAGAAAGAAAGAAAGACAGAAAGGAAGAAATAAAGAAAGGAGGGAGGGAGGAAGGAAGGAAGGAGGGAAGGAAAATAAGAAAGAAAGAAGATAAAGTAAAATAAAATAAAGTAAGGTAAAATATAGTAAAGTTATTAAAAAAAAAGACAAGAAAAAAATTCTTTAAAAAATAAATGGATAGGAGAAACGGTGGAAGCAAAGCTATACAGACAAAATCTCACACAGAAGCATACACATACACACTCACAAAAAGAAGAAAAGGGGAAAAAATTATAAATCTTGCTCTCAAAGTCCAACTCCTCAATTTGGGATGATTCGTTGTCTATTGAGGTATTCCACAGATGCAGGGTACATCAAGTTGATTGTGGAGCTTTAATCCGCTGCTTCTGAGGCTGCTGGGAGAGATTTCCCTTTCTCTTCTTTGTTTTCACAGCTCCCAGGGGCTCAGCTTTGGATTTGGCACCGCCTCTGCGTGTAGGTCGCCAGAGAGCGTCTGTCCTTCGCTCAGACAGGACGGGATTAAAGGAGCCGCTGATTTGGGGGCTCTGGCGCACTCAGGCCGGGGGCGGGGGAGGGAGGGGCACGTAGTGCGGGGCGAGCCTGCATCGGCAGAGGCCGGCGTGACGTTGCAGCAGCCTGAGGCGCGCCGTGCGTTCTCTGGGGTAAATTGACCCTGGATCCCGGGACCCTGGCAGTGGCTGGCTGCACAGGCTCCCTGGAAGCGGGGTGTGGACAGTGACCTGTGCTCGCACACACGCGTCTTGGTGGCGGCAGCAGCAGCCTTAGTGTCTCATGCCCGTCTCTGTGGTCCGTGCTTTTAGCCGCGGCTCACGCCCGTCTCTGGAGATCCTTTAAGCAGTGCTGTTAATCCCCTCTTCTCGCGCACCAGGAAACAAAGAGGGAAGAAAAAGTCTCTTGCCTCTTCGGCAGGTCCAGACTTTTCCCTGGACTCCCTCCCGGCTAGCCGTGGCGCACTAATCCCCTGCAGGCTGTGTTCACGCCGCCAGCCCCAGTCCTCTCCCAGCGCTCAGACAGAAGCCCAAGCCTCAGCTCCCAGCCCCACCCACCCTGGCTGGTGAGCAGACAAGCCTCTCGTGCTGGTGAGTGCTGGTCGGCCCCGATCCTCTGTGCGGGAATCTCTCCCCGCTTTTCCCTCTGCACCCCTGTGGCCGTGCTCTCTTCCGCGGCTCTGAAGCTTTCCCCCTCCGCCACCCGCAGTCTCCACCCGCGAAGGGGCTTCCTAGTGTGTGGAAACCTTTCCTCCTTCACAGCTCCATCCCACTGGTGCCGGTCCCGTCCCTATACTTTTGTCCCTGTTTATTCTTTTTTGTTTTGCCCTACCCACGTACGTGGGGGGCTTCTTGCCTTTTGGGAGATCTGAGGTCTTCTGCCAGCGTTCAGTAGGTGTTCTGTAGGAGTTGTTCCACGTGTGCGTGTATTTCTGGTGTATCTGTGGTGAGGAAGGTGATCTTCGCGTCTTACTCTTCCATCATCTTCCCGGAAGCTCCCGTCCCTATTCTTTTGTCTCTGTTTTTTCTTTTGCCCTACCCAGGTAGGTGGGGAGTTTCTTGCCTTTTGGGAAGTCTGAGGTCTTCTGCCAGCGTTCAGCAGGTGTTCTGTAGGAGTTGTTCCACATGTAGATGGAGGAAGGTGATCTCCACGTCTTACTCCTCTGCCATCTTGAAGGTCTCCTCTCAGTCCTCATAATTCTTAACGTTCCTTCTCCTTTCACTTTCTTCCTCAGTTCTTCCTGCTTCACACCAGCACACTAACCTGTTCTCTGGCTAGAGTCTACTTGCTATTCACCAGATTTCCCACCACTTCCATACTCACCTCCAGATACACATGCATCTTTGTATATATGGCTTGTTCAATGTGGTGCCTTTCCTATTTCCCTTACTCTCCCTTCCCAACCCCTAAGTGACTGAGGAAGTTCAAGACTAACATAAATGCTATTTCTCCCATGAAACTTTTGCCATTTTTATCAGCTGGAATTATTCTTTTTCTTCCTAGAGCACTTACAGCTCTTGGTAGTTGTATTATAGCAGTAATCATATACTGCTTGTCTTCAGCAGTAATCATATACTGCTTGTCTTTTTCTTCTCTAGTGGATTTTTCTTCACACTGGATTTTAAATCCTTAAAATGATAGTTATGACAACATCTCTCATTTAGCAAATGCTTTCTACCCACTGTAGTCCTTACATTATTGATTTTTATCCCCGGAGCAAGAAATAATGCCATAGTATGACTATCTGAACCTCTCAGGTGAGTCAATTTACTGAACATTACCTAGCTAACTGGTAGAGCCAAGGTTTCAGCACAGGTCCGTCCATCTAAACCCAGCCCAAATTTGTAACCACTATGCCAGGGGCCAGGAATAATGACCTATTCACCTTCAGAACTTCTAGTGTGTAATACACTGATTTTACTATTATAAATTTTTTTCTTCCTAATTATTTATTTTACATGTTTTTAGAATTTCAATTTTCTTGTTCCTTTAATCTCTTTTCTCATTTATTTGAGAACTGCACGCATATTAAAATTCTTAATAAGGAAGATTTTAAACCTTCTTTACTTCATTAGAAAATTAAAACAATCAAATGTATTCCATTTCTACTGAATTACGCAGAGTGAAACAGATACTTGATTTCACTAAAGGCAGGTTAAAATTTTTATATATATTGAGAAATAATTGTCTATTTCATAAAGGCCATAATAAAGACTTAAGGTATGTCAAATAAAATAGGATTCTGGTGAAAACAAAAAAAGAAACACAACAATTTGATTGATTCTTTAGCTGCTGAGTTGCTGAATTGCTGTACTCATCTCTTCTCCATGTTGGTAGTACCAGTGCCACACTCAGAAAAATGTGTTTAGGTTCTTGTACCTCCTTCTCCTCATTCTTGTCATCAAATAATGTTAAGTATCCATAAGATACACATCTCATTAAATTGACACAGTAGGTATATGCTGAATTAATTATTAGGTGATTTAGTTCCTATTAGTTAATTGAGTTTTGAAAGTCATATTTTGCTCTGTGACTTAAAATTAAAATGGCATTAATAATACACAAATATAAGTTTTATACTTCCCTGAGGGTGATTCTTTTCTAAAACACTTTCTCTTCTTTCCATTCCTCTTTCACACACAGTTTCATTTTTTCTATTCCCTTATTTGGTGGGGGTTAGAGGGTGGGCAGGTCTTTCTTACAGTTTGCACATACAACCGTCACTTTTGGAATTCCACTGTAGAGAAATATTTTATCTGAGATCCCAAACCACTTTCATCAGTGGTAATGTACAATTGAAATGAAAAAAACTCCATATGAATATGTCAGAACATATAAAGGAAATTACTTAGCATGGCATTCGGGGTCTTCCATATTTTGTCCCTATGTTCATTTGTGGTCTGATCTCATAATATTTCCTCTTTCATGGTCAGCCATAATACAGGAGATAGCAGAATTAAACCCAGTGGTGTGCAAAGCAGAAGTGGCAGAGTATGATCACCAATGGGTAGTTTATGTAAGACATCAGAGTCTATTACTTGCTACGCGAACAAACAGCACTAACACTGGATAAATGTGTCTATATTGGATTCTCCTGAAAGCAGATCCTGAGACTGGGGCCTTTATTCAGGTTATTTATTTGAGAGGCACTTCCAAGAAGCAAGTGTAAAAGAATATCAAGCATAAGAGAACAGGCAGGGAAGGAGGAAAGGATACGCGATTGAGGTCATCACTATAGGCAACAGTTGCTTAAGGACCTCTGAGAAGTGACAGAATGCCTCCCAGAATTGTCTGACCAATAGATGGAAGCTGGGAATTTTATCCAGTAGCTCCCGTACCCATTGGTTGAGGGTTGCTCCCAGTAGTATTGACTCTCTAGAACTTTGAGGCTCTTTGTGCTTGAGCTGAGAATCTCATAGAGACTTGGAGCAGGCCCTGAGAAAGAATAACAAAAAGAAGCATGGAATGCACTCGAGGTGGGATGTCTTTGGAGGACGTGGAACTGTCCCCACCGCCCAGCAACACTTGAAATCAGAGACTGGTCCAGTGGATGAGATGTAAAGTACCAAAGGCCTCTAACGTAGCCTATAATCATAGCTATGAACGTAATGGTAAGTGATCAGGAATCAGTAAGAGAGAGAATCTTGTGAGAAAACTGTGGGCTATTTGCATTAATTGTGCTGTTTGTTTGCATGGGTCGAGGATGCTTTCAAAGGGAAGGATATTTCCGTGCCTGCTGATGGTTTGCTATCTCTTAAGCGTATCACTCATGTCTAACACAAGTCACCAATTTCTGGCCATTTCCTTCTGTCATCTTTTAATCTTTTTGTCTGAATTTTGTTCTTCTACCTGAAATACCTTTCACTGTTTCCATTGTGCCTAATGAGACTCTATTTCAATCTTTTCTCTACCACCACATTCCAGTCACACTAGATACTTGTGATTCTGGAGGATTATAAGGGATCATGTGTTTCCAACCTGACATTTATCACAATACCTAGCTCTTGGTAGAAATGTAAGGAAATGGTGTTCAGAAATGCTTGTTGAATTGAATGAAATCAAATACACAGAAAAGAAGATTCAACACATCCATAATGTGGGTGTTATAATTGTGTTTGGTAGGATAAGTTCATTTGAAGAGCATTGATACAGAGGTTTATTTGAAAGTTTCCCTTTCAGCTGTTGGGTCATTTCCTCTCTTTGTTTCTTGGCCATCATCTCAGCCTCTCTTTAGGTCCTGCTCTCCATCTGCACGACTACCATAAGTGGTAATATTTTTTAAGATTTTATTCTTGGACATCTCACTGTGCACCTTCCTCTCTATGATTCTCTTCACCTCCTTGGCTTGAATTACCTCCCATATGTATGCTGGCTTTCAGCCACATATCTCTAGTGTAAATCTCCTCTTAGCCTCCCTTCTATATGTCCTGGTTACAAATGAAGGAAGAAAAGGATAAAGGGGAGGAGGGATGGTCATTGGCAACAGCTCCCCTTCTGAGAGATTTCTTCTACTTTTCTCTCATGTCCGTGGAACTAACACAACTTGCATTTCCCAGCGCAACTCCTAACTTATGATCTCTTGCCTGACTTCCCTGGTCCACTCTTTATGGACATCAAACAGTTCATTCACTCAAGGTCTACCCTTTGCCTTGTAAACACTTAGCACTCTACACCCTGTCCAAGTAAATGCTCAGTAAATGTTAATTAGTTGCCATTAGTGATTTGCTGTTCTGCATGCTAAGCAGAATCTTTCCTTGGGGATCTTCCTACTGCCTTTGTGAAATTGTTGATAGCCATAAAAATTTCACAGTTCTTCTGAGAAAGCTCCATTGTCTTAGACAAAGGTATTTTTCTCCCCCAAATCTATAATTATTATGGATTTATTATCCTACAATTGTTATAGGAAGAGAGACAGTGCTTTTTTTTTCATGTAGCTACATCATTTAACCCCTTGAAAATATATTAATTCTAATGTAATCCAAAACTAGAGTAAGTGTCTGCTGGTTTTAAAAAATATTCTAAAATATAATTTTCACAGCAGGCAAGTTACAAATTCCCTGTGTGGTAGCTAGTCATATCTTTATTACAGAGATTATTAAATTGAGGGAGTTGACCAAAAACTTTGGAGCCATTCATAATCACTGACATTGTTAATGAAACATTTCAAGATATTGTGATCTTTAAGGACTCAATATTATATAAATACAATGCATTAATTGTCCAACTCAGTTTTAAATTTCATAAAGTATCTGCTGAGTAGAGTAATTGCCTGATTGTCATTTATAAGCTTACACATAATCTAATTTAAAAGAACTAATTGTAGTAGAATGTTATACTTGTTTAATAACTTAAGGTGTGAGGGTAAGAACAGTTAATGCAAATGGAGAAAATTGGACATCAAACTCATTTTTGATTCTCCTTGCTCTATTAATCTGTTACCTACTGGCATAATCAGTGATCTAACTTGGTTTAATTACCATGAAGTCTACAATTCAGCTAATCAAAATTTATCATGAGTTCTTCCAACAAAGTAGAAAACATTTTATAATTTTGTAATTATGAAAATACATGATGTACAATGTTGTTTGTACACATGCATAAACATTACAATAGTGCAATTTCTTTGAGGGAAAAATACAGTACTATCACTTATAATCTGACCTCTGGGCTAAGTACAATTTAAGAAAAAGATAGTCATTTTTGAGAGCAAGAGAGCTATTGGTCGATGATTTTTTTCTTGGATGTTTAGCTTGCTTTAGTGTTGTAAGTGACATTCATACAGTCTTAAATATTATGATTTTAGAGACTGTGCAAAAATACATGTAAAAGAAATTTTGTAATTACTGAGATTGTAAAAATAGGAAATAACAAGAACTATTTCTTGGGAAAAAAAAAAAAAAACTGAATTTTTTATTTCTCCTCAGCTCCGTAAGGCTATTATAGATCATGTGTCAGACTCCTTTTTGGATACGACAGTCCCACTTTTGGTTCTCATTGAAGCTGCCAAGAATGGCCGGGAAAAGGAAATAAAAGAATATGCTGCGATATTTCGTGAACACACCAGCAGGCTTGTAGAGGTGAGTGTGCTAGAAATGTAACTACTCTAAATCCAGGAGAATAGGGCTCTCATTCTGCATTTATAGCTGAATTGGATTCAAATAAAAACTTCTGTCCACTTATAGCAAATGAAGCAGAGTTGGGCCAAAGTACTATGAAGGTATGTATGTCAAATTGTATAAACTATCCCCCATTGGCTTGGAAAAGGAGCAGTTATTTAGAAAGAATTATTAAAATATGATCGATATATTTTCTTAATGTGTATTTTTTTCAGAGCTACACACACACATACACAAACCTGGTTAAACACACGTTTTATCCTTACAAATACTTTCTTCCTATTCTAACTTAAAAGTATTAGATGCTTTCTCTCATGCCACTTTATTGTTTCTCTCCCATCTTTTCATGGTTGTTACTCCTTCAGCCTTTCAAATCATATTCAACTATGAAACATGACTATAGGACATGAATGTAGGGTATACAGGGATAGAGAAACACAGAATAATTAAGTAGGGATAGTGGATTTGTCCATGTCCCAGTAGAGGCAAGAGGAGATGATAAAACTGTAATTTCCTCCTGCTTGGAAACTGGAAACATGGAAATGCACCATGATTTGGGGGGCAGGGGGGCATATTGCTGAAGGAGCTATGAAGTGCTGGGTGATTCCTAGAAGACAGGTAGTGGAATTTACTGTCTTATGGACATCAATAATACAACCACGGTATAAGAGAAAGCCTGAATGGAAGAATTCCTAACCTCAGTAAAGTGACAGTACTCGCAAGTCCAGGAAACACTGGAAGGAAGGGGAAAATGTGGTTGACCAGATCCTTGTACTAGACCGATACACTGCTGGTACCCATCAGTGTGACTCTATCAGTTGTTTATGGCTTGTCTCCGTACTCATTGTCAGTGCTATGTGCTATGCTGATTATTAAATGTTTTGACCGCCACACCTTCCTATATAGGCCATGAATTCTGTGATGAAATATGTGTTTGGGGGCCCAAATTGCTTGTAAAACTTGTGTTAGAAATAGTCCTCACTTGAATTAGAAACGTTGTATAGTAAACATTCTATACGACGTTTACTAAGGTTGAGGACTTTTCCAACATCTTTAATGTGGATCAACTGGGAAGGAAGTTTCCGATGTAGCTAGCACTTCCACCGGGTCCCAGTCTTCACGTCTAGAAAATAAGAGTGGATAGATAGATGATTACTACGAATTTCAGCCCTAAAACTGCCCCACCTACGACTTTGAAATCTTTGAACTTGCCAAGAACTCTGTGAGACAGGGCAGCTGATGTAATTCCCATTGGCCTTACGTGGAAATAAAAATACAAAACCTAAAACAAGCTAATGAGAGTCGAAGCTGATTTCCAGGTTTACCGTGTTTAACTAATTCATTCAACTATTTATTACTTATCTGGTTTTATTTATTCCTTCTCGTACTCATTCCTCAAATATTTACTAACTATTCCTAAAGGAAAATGTTAAAAATTAAAAGAGAGCAGAACAGAGGAGCAGGTCATTAAAGGCAGCTAACTAAGTGTGCCTCTTAAATATCATAAATCTTTTGTCTAGAAATGTGTTTTCTAAGCTGAAGGAGCACCAAATTATGAAAATACCTTTTTTGGTGAAATATTCTGAAAGTAAAAGTTGGTTTGTGCTAATAACGTTGGATCCTTATTCCTACTTTTCAGTTTAGTTTCTAATGAAACATAAATCTCATGAGGTGCTCAATAAAGGACTCCTTGATCCCACGATTTTGGGGAAAAAGTTCTATTTCTCCTCTTGGAGATTTTACGTATCTGAAAAATCCAGATATAAAGAATTCTCTTTAAGTCAGAATTTCCCCAAATCAATTTATCTAAAGTTCTCTTTCTTTCATGATGCTTATTAGTAAGGTACTGCCTTCCAGAAACACTTGAGAATACTACCTTATTTTATTACCACATGACAGTTTATTGCTACGTAGATAGAGCTCTAAGAATCTATTTTAAATGTTTAAGGATTTTGAAAATTCTGTAGTTCATGTGAATATGAAACAATAACAGATTTTGGAATTTTGAGCTACTGGGGGACTGAGAATGGGTCTTATTTAACACTTGGTTCCGTTAACACATTATGATGAGATTATGCTGGCTTTGGAGTCTTCCAGTTCTCACTCTGATATTACTTAGAAACTTGTCTTCAGTTCCAGTAAGCTTTTACTAGTTAACAAACCATCCCCAAACTTAGTGCTTAGAATAATCATTTATTATTCTCTTACTGATCTGCAGGTTGACTGAGCAGAGCTGGGCAGTTCTCATGTAGGGTCTCTTTCATGTGCTGGTTGTCAAATACTGGCTGGGGATGGAACCCTTCAAAGGTTTGATTTGGCTAGACAAGCAAGATGGTACCTTCACATGATTGAAAGTGCATGCTAGCTGTCAGCTGGGAGCTTAGCTGTGGTTGTCAACCGGAGCACCAGCCAATAAATACATGGCCTTTCCATGTGGCTTCAGCTTCTCAGAGCGTAGTTTCTGAGTTCTGAGATGAAAAGTCCCAAGAGCAAGCCAGAAACAGGAAGTAGAGCTGACATTCTCTTAAGGCCTGGGCCCAGCAATTGGCAGAGTACAGCTTCCGCTGTACTTTATTGATCAAAGCAACCACAGAGCCTGCCCAAACACAAGGAGAGAAGAGGCAGCAGGAGACTCCACGTCTCACTGGAAGGGGCACAGAGAATTTGTGGCCACCTTTACACATCTCTTCTTAGGGCTTCATTTGCTTTAGCTGTAAAGTGAAGGTTAAACAAGATAATGTCTAAGGTCACTACCAGTTTCTAAAATTGTAAGATCTGAGAGATACTTGTTACAGTTGAGAGACTCCTAGCTCTTTAAGAGATATAGACATATTAAGTATACTGCTCAAACACTAGGTTGTTTATATATATCAAGAAGGAAAAAAAAAAGGGCTGCATTTATGTCCCAGGAAAATTCTTTTTTGAAAGGAGCTGTCTAACCAAAGCAAGAGAGAAAATCATCATTAATTTACTACAAACATTGAGATAGAAGTGTCTGGGGCAGAGTTTGAGGAAATAAGCACTAAAATATATCAGTTTCAGAGGACATTGTGAGTTCACTTTGTATGGATTGGTTACCAGTCTTCCATGTCCCTTTTCCTTACCACCCCCCTACACAGACAAGCACATATACCCATCTTATTCCCAAGCTGGGTTATTTGACATAGCAGCGCAGATTCGATACTAAATGACTTCAAGAAAAAGCTATTTTCAATGTGTTTGGGTTTTGATGCCTCAACTATGTTTGTCAGAGAAATTTAAAATCTAAAAGTGAACTTGTTGAAGTAAGACATAGTGGGAAAAAAAAATAGTCTATTTTTAAAGAATTCCTATCAGATCTTTGAGGAAAAAGTCCATGCTGTTAAAGGAATGCTTTAGATAATGGTTAACTTGTAACTTTTACGAAAGGAATAATAAAAAGTCAAACTGAACACAAAGCAAAATCACAAAGCCTTAAGAAATTCTGTGAGTAATAATTAGAAAACAAAAAGGATTTGGAGTATTGGTGAAAGAAATGAGAATGAGGAAAAAAGTGGCCAATAAATTGGGCCTGAACATTCCCATTCTCTAGTGAAGTCATGTCTATTTTGTTACCATGTAGTAAGTTTAGCATAAAGTGACCATGGGTGAAATGATGGTTATAAAACCCTGGGCGGTACCAATAACTGGAGAACTTAGATCCTTGTAGCTAATTTTATTTTACTTATGTTGAAATAAGTAACTGTTATGCAAAGCTTTTCCTACTTTGAACATCCAAGTTAGTCTGTGTTTTTGGATCCACCAAGGCACAATAAGAATGAGACGTAGGAGTCGAGGTTGGCCTTTTAAAAATTAAGCTCACATAGTGATTAGCAATTAATGACTAATGTGCTTATTGAATTGTGCTCCCCAGTACTTTGATGTTGCACTGATGGTGTCTTAGGGCACCATTAACTCTACTGGTTTCCACCAATAATACCTATTAAACAAGAAGTTTAAAATATTAATTTTATCTTAAAAAGAAAAATATTCAGTCATTCTAGAGCGTAAGAATTTTATTTTTTATCGCTTTAAGCTTCCTCTCATAGCAAAGTCTATAAACTAGTTCTCAATAGATGTCTTAAATGAAGAAACACATTCATAACACTCGCTCAGTTTTCTTCCTCTCTGAGAAGTTGACTCTGAGGATTCCAGTAACTGGACTTGACATATATGCCTGATCCCAATTATTTGAGTACCTCCCTACTCTGTTGTACAAAGATATTTTAAAATAATACTACACAATGATATTAGCAAATGGCTTTGCCATTAGTTATCAAAAGCAGACAGACACTATAAACCCTGCTCCAGATCTCCTTCAGAAGGAGTTTGTGACAATTTGATAGCATCTTTAAAGAACTTTGCCCACTTCAGAGATAAAGTTTGTAGCTTTAATGTGGTAATGTAACTATTATTCAGAAGAATGCCATTATATATTCAATAAAGACATTGTTTTTATAATGGCTATTAAATATTTCTCTAAAACTAATTTTTAAAAACCCCACTATTATTTCTGAATCATATTACAATTTGTTCTCAGCAAGTCAATTCATGTTGAACACTACAGTTGCTACCAATTAAATGATAAAATCTCCTGTTTGTTCCATGGATTTTATCATATTAATTATCATTAAGCCCGCCAGTGTTAATGATCAAGACCTGGAAATTTCCTGTGAATTAGTGAAGTTTCTTTATGTGAAAAGCCAGCTTTGTCAGTGCTTTGACTTATTCATCAAAAATTCATCTGTCTTGATGTACCTTATTTTAGTAAGTTTCATGGGAGCCTTTCATCAAAAAGGAAAAAGTGGGTGGACATTTAATTATAATACTTCCCTCCAACCTACAAAGCTGATTGTTCCCACTCACAAAATGGCAAGCCAGATTTAGCAAAGCCCCAGTGCCAAGAGAGAAGACTTCAGAGGGGGACTCGTGCTGTTTGCAAGAAGTGCTCATTGCTATCAGCTGTACTAATATCGTTGCGTTTTGACAGAATGCTGTTCACATGTCACGCATTGCTTTAATTGATCATCTGTTATCAAATAAGGATATGTTTGGTTATAAATAAATCAAGCTTTTAGAGACCCAGCCCATTCTTCCTTCTTTCTCGTCCTCGACAAGAAAAAAAAAATGGAAAAAAAAAAAAAAGAACAAACCCATATTTACGCTTGTACACAAACCAACAACTGTTCTACACAAACCAACAACTGTTCTCAGTGAGCATCTTGGCAGCTCTCCTCTTTTGCTGGGGAAAGGATATTATAGCTAAGTCAGAAATGGTTTTGCTTATATAGAATAGAGCACACAGGTGTGACTGCCCACTCCCTGGATTAGAAACTGCTCAGCATTTTAATCTTCTTTTAGTTAAAAGACATGATGAACATGATTCTTCAAAGCCTAGCGTGAAAGCACAGGGAGTGACCTTTCCATGTTTTAGAGGTTTCTTTATAAATTTTCTATTCATGGTCTTTGGAATACAGGGAAAGTTCAGTGATACAATTATAGAAAAGCCGGAGACTTTCCATAGTCAAGTGTAGTTTATTTTTGAATGGAATATTAGTGTTTTGGAATTAAGAGAAAGAAAACTATATGGGATTAGAGTAGTTTGGAAATTCAGCATGAAGTAAGCAATATTTACATTAAACCTTAAAAACTAGGCAGGACTTGGATATGAAAACCTAGAACTCCAAGTGGAGATAACAGTATGAATAAAGAATAAAATGAAATCTAGATTTAAACTGGCTGGAGCATGAAGTGGGATAGCAGTACTTGATGAAGAGCCTTGAATATTTGAATGCTAGGGTGAAGAAGTTAGATTTCATCTTATAGAACTGGATCCAGTAATGGATTTGGAAAGCAGCAGTTGCTTCTCAGCAGGGGAGGATCTCAAGGGAAGTCATATTGTGTGGTGGCTATTTTGCATCAGAACATAAAAATTTCTAACCCCCCAAAATTGATTTGAATCTCGTGAACATAAGCTGGCATTTAAAAATGACTGGATTTAAAACCTATTTATTATCCTACAATAAATGGAGAAAAGAAAACTAGTTTTAATAATGAAATTGGAGCAGAAAACAAGTGTCCCAGGACTTAATGGCACTAGATTGATGTTATACAATAGAAATAGAAGGCAGGCCATATATATAATTTTAAATTTTCTAGTAGCCATACTAAAAAGAGTAAAAATAAACAGGTGAACTAATTTTAATATGTTTTATTTAATCCAGTATACTCCAAATATTATCATTTTGACATGTAATCAATATAAAAACTATTAATGAGATGTCTTACATTTTTTGGTACTAAGTCTTAGAAATCTGGTATAGATTTTATACTTACAGCCTATTTTAATCTAGACTAGCCACATTTTAAGGGCATAATAGCCATAAGTGGCTCATGGCTCTGTTTTAGATAGTGCAGTTCTAGATAGGTGATTGGCAAGATGAGGACAAGAGTGTATTCATTCATTCATACAGTCATTCATTTAACAAACATGTCTTCAGTGCCTATCATGTGCCATGTACTGTGCTGGACTCTGGGACTCTAGAGCCTTTGTTTTTGTTTCTCTGGCTTGATATACAGTAAGCACAACATTCAATAAATCATTGTTGAATGAATTAGTATAAGAAATGAAGTAGAATGTCCGTTAATCCTATAGGAGATCTTAAAAATGGTAACACTGTGACTTACTGAGTAAAGTGTGAAATATGAAGACTTTCTTGATGTTCTTGGGAAAGTGACTTAGTGTCTCTTGTATCTGTCCTGTAAAAGGCATACTCCATTGTAAAGTGAAGATAACAGTAAGATTAGGTTGACACATTAAAATACCAAGTGCCACGTGATGTGGACATCATTGTTCGGTGAAAAGCACTCTTCTTCCCTTTCCTCTCTTTAACATGTGTTCTTTTTTTTTTTTTTTCCAATCTGGAAAGAGGTTACTTGAATCTCCAATACCCCTGATAAGCAATGAAAATTTCCTCTTAAAAAATTCATTTTAGAGCCTCCCTGGTGGCGCAGTGGTTGAGAGTCCGCCTGCCGATGCAGGGGACACGGGTTCGTGCCCTGGTCCAGGAAGATCCCACATGCCGCGGAGCGGCTGGGCCCGTGAGCCATGGTCACTGAGCCTGCGCGTCTGGAGCCCGTGCTTCGCAATGGGAGAGGCCGTAACAGTGAGAGGCCCGCGTACCGAAAAAAAAAAAAAAAATTATTTTATAAGGTGATGTCAAATATACTGTAGTTGTTGGACCTTTGTATGCAACTTCCAAATACAGATAAAAGTGTTTTTCAGGAACATTAACGGGCAATAAAACGGCACGTGCAAAAAAATCTCCTGCTGAAATTGTGTACCCAACATTTTGATATATAATTAATTAACGTGTAAAACTTCTCTGAAACTGAAAACTTCCCCATATTACGCTTCATGATGGTATTTGACCAAAAGTTAACAAGCAAACATGCTGACAGTTACTGATGAATAATCCCAGGCCTAGAAGCCAAACTTTTTTTTAAATCACCAGTCTGATTATGCAAGTTGGAGCTAATCTGTTTCTTTTAATCAATTCACTATTTCACTCAATTAAAAACAAAAATAGCGAGTCCCTGCAATGTGATCTATAGAGCTCATTTATGCAGAGCTCTACTGTTGAGAACTGGTTTCATTTTTGTCTTTTGTGTCTTAAAACATATGAGTTCTACTCCCCTGCTTAGGTGACTTTAGCAAATTACTCAGCCTCTATGGAATTCAATTTAATGATCTGTAAATGGAAAGTAAAGGATTAAATAATGTTCTCTCTTCCTGACATTCAAAATTCTAGAAACTGAAGAGAAGAGTTCTTTTATTTGTTTTTATGTGTAGATAACTTGGGTGAAGGAGGCTGGTTAAATAAAAGTATTGGAAGAGTGGTTATTTTATGGATTTCATAGCATAAAAGTAACTTTTTTTAGTAATAAGAGAAAAACAAGGGAAGAAAATATAGGAAAATAAATAAAAGATTTAGTAATCTGTACCAGCATCATACAAAGAGCTTTATATTCATTACCTCATATCATCAATGCTCACAATGTGATTGAGAAAAATATTTTTATTACCATTTTGCTGATAAGGAAACCCTGGCTGAGAGAAATGAAGCAACTAGCCTAATGTCACACGTCTAATAAATGACAGAGTAGGGAATCAACTTGTTTCTATCAGTGGCAGAAATTAAAGGAATAGAGGAAGCCCAATAAATCTAAAAATGGAAAGTGAGCCCAAGCTTTACTTGTTTCATTCCATGATGGAGAGAGGAAAAACCTTTCTGAATGCTTTTAGACAAGAGACCTGCTATTAAGTGGATCAAGCTGCAAAAGTTCCAAGAGTGGATTTCATTTTTTTCTAAGAATCTCTGATCTTATTCTACCGTCCTTAGCTAGAGAAGCAGAAAGTCAGAAGCACACATTTATGCCCTTGAAATCCTTCTGCATTCGGTCATTCTTCGTAACTCTTGGGTAACTGCATACCTAATGCTTAGTGGTTAGTCCAGGATGTACGACCTAAGTGAGATCAGGCATCATCTTCTGATGAAATAGTACAAGGAGTCCATTTTTAAGGTGATTGTTTGGAACTTGAAATATATTTTGCCTTATAATCAGTGTTATTTATACTATTTAGCTCCCTTAGTTAGTCCACAAAGGCCTATTAAATTAAAAATTGCAGAGCATTTTATTAGAAGTGTTCTTCCTAACCTAAAATGCATTTAGGGGTTCCCCTTCACTCATCCCCTTTATAACCTTGTGTGCAGAGCATCCCTAAGGTAGGGGCAGAAAATTCAAATGTTTACAGCAGGGGACAGACAAGTAATGAATGTAAACGCTCCGTAAATGGGCCTCTGATGAAATGGAGAACATAAACTGAGTTTAAAGGATTGACCTCAACTTATCTTTTTTTTTTTTTTTTTTTTTTTTTGCGGTACATGGGCCTCTCACTGCTGTGGCCTCTCCCGTTGCGGAGCACAGGCTCCGGACGCGCAGGCTCAGTGGCCATGGCTCATGGGCCTAGCCACTCCGCGGCATGTGGGATCTTCCCAGACTGGGGCACGAACCTGTGTCCCCTGCATTGGCAGGCGGACTCTCAACCACTGCGCCACCAGGGAAGCCCCCTCAAATTATCTTTGGTCAATTATTGTTGTGTATGAAAGCAGGCCCTGTGTTCTCAGGCATTACAATTTCTTAAAAGAACTCATAAATATAGATATTAATGTAAAAATCTTTTGATTTCTAGGTGTAGATAACTAAATCAGTTTGAAACAAAATAAAAACAAAACCACAATTTCATCATTTGTACCAATACATAATGCCAAGGACCACTAGTTTTTTCAGTCTCTGCTCTGAGGTCAAGTTATGAAAGACAAGCTTCCCCAAGATGAATTTTTGAAGGAGCTGTAGATAAGATCTGGAGGATGTCCTGATAGTAAGAATCAGGTATTGAAGCTAGCTATGGAAGCGAGGTTGGTTTGGGTAAGTGGGCTCCTTCCAATTTTCTTTCCTGTAGTGGTCAACTTTGAAATAGGAGGTGAATTGCAAAGGGTTAAGAACCCAGAGAAGATCAGCTATTTCCTCTTATCTCCTCTGCTGCTTGGAAGCAATTCTAGGGTAGGAATGGGGAGAGAGAAAGGGGGATCTTGCCAAAGGATATTTCATATATATGTTAGACCCAGTTAAAGCTATAGCTGTGTATGTTCAGAAAATTCCTTTCGTGAGAAATCAATTACACTTGGAACTTTCTGCACAATGGAAGTGTTACATTTGATACTTTCAAAAGAAATGCTCTCATTAGTGGCAAAGTCAAATTTATTCTGCATTCCTTTGATCACTTTGTCTAAAGTATAAGGAACATGAAAAGAGACTTGGGTTTTCTAAATCATTCTTTGACATTTTTGTGAAATTATTCATGGTGTGCCAAAATAAAAGCAGAACATCCTCAGAGGGTTTGACTTTTGTGTTTTGAGTCAGTCTGGTAAATGACTGCTACAAATTCCCTTTGTCCTCCCCATATCTTTCTTTCACTTTAACTCTCCCTCTCACTCTTTCCCTCCAACCGTTGGTATAGTCAAATTATTAATCGAAATGTCAAAGGAGAACATTTAGTTGCTTTAATTTGCCTTTGCTAGCAACATGATGTCTAAAGAGTTTGCATTATATTTGCAAAAAGCCACCTATTCCTCAAATAAATATTTTTCAAGACAGGAGCTGTACTGGTGCTGGGGATTCAATCACAGACAGAGAAAAGATAGACTCTGCCCTATTGGAGCTTACCATCTAAGAGAAAGTAAAGAAAAGTAAATTACAATTGTGTTTGGATGTGATAAATGATGTTAGGGATGAACTACTGGGTCCTGTTGGGGACATTTGTGGTTATTGGCTTGGTTTAGGATAAAAATATTACAATTTTGACGAATTGGCTTAAAGCTATAAATTTAGAAGGGCTGTTGGTTTAAAAGTCGAATTAGGCAAAGGAGAAGGGGAAAGAGGGCTATTTTAGAGACAGAAGGACTGGTACATTTAATGTGCCAGAAATGAAGAGTACAGATTTCTCATATGGTACAGACGGTTATATGATACATGCATGTTTAACTTTATAAGAAACTGTCAATTTTTTTTTTCCCAAAATGGCTAGACTATGTTGCATTCCTCCAGCCATGTATATATGTGCTCCAGTTGCTCCATATCCTTGCCAGTACTTGGTACTGTCAAAGTTTTTGTTTTTGTTTTTACCATTCTAATGTATGTAGTATTATTTTATTATGCTTTTAGTTTGCCTTTCCCTAATTACTAATGATGTTGAGTATCTTCTTTATGACAGAATTATCAAGATATAATTCATATACCATACAGTTCACCTATTTAAAGTATACATTTCAGTGATTTTTAGAATGTTCACAGAGTTTTGCAGCCATCACACTTATTTTTAAAGCATTTTATCTCACCTAAACTAGGCAATCACTAATTTACTTCCTGTCTCTATACATTTGCCTATTCTGGATGTTACATGTAAATGGAATCATATGTCATGTGGTCTTTTGTGACTGGCTACTTTCACTTAGCATAATGTTTTCAAGGTTAATCATGGGTAGCATGTATCAGTACTTCATTCTTTTTATGGCCAATTCTATGTATGGGTATATCATGTTTTAGTTATCCATTCATAAGTTGATGGGCGTCTGGGCTGTTTCCACTTTTTGGCTATTATTAATAATTCTGATGAACATTTTGTACAGGTTTTTGTGTGAGTGTATGTTTTTATTTCTCTTGGGTATATACCTAACAGTGGAATTCCTGGGTCATATGATAACTCCATATTAAATATTTGAGAAAATGCGGGACTCTTTTGGATGGTACCAAGCTGTACCATTTTACATTCCCACCAGCAGTGTGTGAGCATTTCAGTTCTCCTCTTCCTTGTCAACACTTGTTATTGTTTGCCTTTGATTATATTCATTCTAGTGTATACGTCTCATTGTGGCTTTGATTTGCATTTCCCTGATGGCTAACTATGTTGTACATAATTTCATGTGCTTTTTGCCTACTTGTATATCTTTTCTAGATAAATATTAGTTTAGATCTTTTTTTAATTTTTTAAAATTTTTATTTACTTTATTTTTGGCTGCATTGGGTCTTTCCTTGCTGTGCGTGGGCTTTCTCTAGTTGTGGCGAGCAGTGGCTACTCTTCGTTGCAGTGCGTGGGCTTCTCATTGCGGTGGCTTCTCTTGTTGCGGATCATGGGCTGTAGGTGCACAGGCTTCAGTAGTTGTGGCTCGCGGGCTCTAGAGCACAGGCTCAGTACTTGTGACATGTGGGCTTAGTTGTTCCGCAGCATGTGGGATCTTCCTGGACCAGGCCTCGAACCTGTGTCCCCTGCATTGGCAGGCAGATACTTAACCACTGTGCCACCAGGGAAGTCCTAGTTTAAATCTTTGATTCATTTTACAAGTTGGATTGTTTGTCTTTTTATTATCAAGATATAATAGTTCTTTATATATTTTAGAGGCAAGTCTCTTTCAGATATGTGATTTGCAAATTTTCCTCCCATCTTGTGTGTTGTCTTTTCATTTCTTGATGGTATTCTTTGAAGCACAAAAGTTTTAAATATCAGTGAAGTGCTATTTACCTCTTTTTTCTTTTGTTCCTTGTGCTTTTGGTTTCATATCTAAGAAACCATTGAATAATCAAGAGTTATGAAGATTTGCTCTTATGTTTTCTTCTAAGAGTTTTATACTTTTAGCTCTTACTTTTTTCTTTTTTTGTGCTATGCGGGCCTCTCACTGCTGTGGCCTCTCCCGTCGGGGAGCACAGGCTCCGGACGCGCAGGCCCAGCGGCCATGGCCCACGGGCCCAGCTGCTCCGCGTCACATGGGATCCTCCCGGACCGGGGCATGAACCCGTGTCCCCTGCATTGGCAGGCAGATTCTCAAACACTGCGCCACCAGGGAAGCCCTAGCTCTTACATTTAGGTCTTTAATCTGGTTTGAGTTAGCTTTTGTTTATGGTGTTACATATTCAAGAAGAATCTAGTTTTATTATTTTTCATGTGATATCCATTAGTCCCAGCACCATTTGTTGAAAAGGCTACTATTTTCCAATTGAATCCTGTAAATCAGTAGACTGTAAGTTTGAGTGTTTATTTCATGACTCAGTTCTATTCCATTGATCTATATGTCTATTATTATGTCAGTACCACTTGTCTTGATTACTATAGCTTTGTTATAAGTTTTAAAGTCAGAAAATGTGAGTCCAACTTTGTTCTTCTTTTTCAAGATAGTTTTGGCTATAATGAGTCCCTTGAATTTCCATATGAATTTTAGGATAAGTATGTCATTTCTGAGAAAAAAAATCTGGAATTTTGATAGGGATTGTGTTGAATCTATAGATCAGTTTGGGGAATATTTACATTTTAACAATGTTAAGCTTCTGATTCACATATGAAATGTCTTTCCATTTATTTAGAACTGCTTTAATTTATTTCAACATTTTGTGGTTTTCAGCATATAAGTTTGCACTTCTTTTCTTATGTAATTCCTGACATTTTATTCTTCCTGATGCTATTGTAAATGTTATTGTTCCTTGTTTTCATTTTTAGGTTCTTTTTTACAGTATATGGAAATGCAATTTTTTGTATATTGATCTTGTATCCTGCAGCTTGCTGACTTTATTAGTTTTAATAGTTTGCATATGTTTGTGTATACTGCTTAATATTTTCTATATATAAGATCATGTCATCTGAGAATATAATTATATGTCTTCATTTCAAATATGGGTGGCTTTAATTTCATTTTCATGCGGAATTCCCCAAGCATTTTTTTATGCTTTTTTCCATTTGTATATCTTCTTTAGGGAAGTGCCTGTTCAAACATTTTACCTATTTTTTAATTGAGTTGTTTATTTACTTATTTTTGTATTGTTTAAAAGTGTTTTATATATTTTGAATACAAGTCCTTCGTTTATGTAAGTCATAAATGTTTTCTGTTATATCTGTGGCTTGTCTTGTTAATATCTTCATAGTATCTGGGGCAGAAATTTAAAATTTGAAAAGTCAAAATTATCGATATTAGTAAATATGGATCACGCTTTTGTGTTTTATATAAGAAACTTTTGCTTAACTCAGAGTTACAAAGATTTTCTCATATGTTTTCTTCTAGAAGTTTTATACTGTTTAGTTTTTGTTTTTTTGCGGTACGTGGGCCTCTCACTGTTGTGGCCTCTCCCATCGTGGAGCACAGGCTCCAGATGCACAGGCTCAGCGGCCATGGCTCACGGGCCTAGCCGCTCTACAGCATATGGGATCTTCCTGGACCGGGGCACGAACCTGTGTCCCCTGCATCGGCAGGCGTACTCTCAACCACTGCGCCACCAGGGAAGCCCTACTGTTTAGTTTTTACACTTGAGTTTTTATTCCATTTTGAGTTAATTTTTCTATATGGTGCAAGGTAGGGGTAAAGGTTTGTTTATGTGTGTATGTATTTATTGCATACGGTTGTCCAGTTGTTTCAGCATCATTTCTCCATTGAATCATGTTTGTACTTTTGTTAAATATCAATTAACCTATATTGTGGGTATGCCTCTGGTTTATCCGTTCTGTTCCATTGCTCTATGTGTCTACCTTTCACCAACACCACAATGTCTTTAAAACTGTAGCGTTGGGCTTCCTTGGTGGTGCAGTGGTTGAGAGTCCGCCTGCCGATGCAGGGGACACGGGTTTGTGCCCTGGTCCGGGAGGATCCCACATGCCACGGAGCGGCTGGGCCCGTGAGCCATGGCCGCTGAGCCTGCGTGTCCGGAGCCTGTGCTCCGCAACGGGAGAGGCCACAACAGTGAGAGGCCCGCATACCGCAAAAAAACAAGCAAACAAAAAACTGTAGCCTTATAGTAAGCCTTGAAATCAGGTGTTGTGAGTCCTCTAATACTGTTCTTTTTAAAAATTGTTTCAGCTACTTTAATTTCTTTGTCTTTCTGTGTAAAATTTGGTACAATTCCTTCAATACCTACAAAACTGTAGCTGGGATTAAGATTGCAATTGCATGAATCTGTAGATCAGTATACAAGGAATTGACATCTTGATAATATTCAGTCCTCCAATTCTTGAACATGATATATCTCTCTAATTGTTTACACTATCTTTGAGTTTTTTCATCAGTATTTTGTACTTTCCAGCATCCAAACATTTTTAGTTACTAAATATTTAAATAATAAAGCAAATTTAACTTATTTCTTACATTAAACAAATCCATTTTAAGATTTTCTACTTACTTTGTTAATTTATGGGGCGGGGGGGGTTGGTGTGTATTTTGTGTGAATGCCAGGAAACTTGCCTGTTAATTAGCTGGCCTTACTTGGAAACTAATGTAAGTAAAAAGTTTGGTGCTGCTTTTAATACTAAAACTTGTAAGAATCCTAGAAGGCACTGAAGACTAATGTAGTGGGAAAGAACACAGAATCAGACAAACAAATCCTGACTTCAATATCGTGTGAACTTGAGCAGCTTATTTAGCCTCTCTGGGCTTCAAATCTCTCCTTAGGAAGATGGATATAATAGCATACTTATTCATAAAGATTTTGTGAGAATTAAATGAAGTAGCGCAAGTAAAGCCTTTATGATAATGTCTGACAATGCAGTAACGTTGCAATAAACATTAGCCTAAAAAATCTCAGGGAAGAAAGGTGCAAATAAAACTGTTTTTGTTCACAGATGACAAAATTGTCTATGTAGAAAATCTGAAATAATGGACAAAAATCTGCTGGAACTAATAAGTGATTATAGGAAGGTTGATTATAGCAAAGTTAACATACAAAATTTAATCACTTTTCTATAGCCAGCAGTGACCAAGTAGAATTAGAAATTAAAAACACATTATCATTACATAGGAGCACCTAAATATATAAAGCAAATATTAACAGACCTGAAGGGAGAAATAGACAACAGTACAATAATAGGAGGGGACTTCCCCTTTCACCACACTTTAAACAGTGGATAGATCATCTAGACAGAAAATCAATAAGGAAACATTAGACTTAAACTATGCATTAGGCAAGACGTATCTAACAGATACATGCAGAAAATTCCATCTAATAGCAGCAGAATTCACATTCTTCTCCAACATGCATGGAACATCCTCCAGGATAGATCATATATTAGGCACAAAACAAGTCTCAGTAAATTTAAGAAGACTGAAATTATATCAGGCATCTTTTCTGACCACAAGGGTTTGAAACTAGAAATCAATTATAGGGAGAAAACTGGAAAATTTACAAAAATTTATACAAATTGAACAAAAAGAATAAACAACATTCTTCTGAACAACCAATGAGTCAGAGAAGAAATCAAAAGATAAACAAACACATATCTTAAGACAAATGAAAACAGAAATACAATATACCAAAATTTATGGGATGTAGAAAAAGCAGTTCTAAAAGGGAAGTATAAAGCAATAAAGTATAAAGTAAGAGACAAGAAGGATCTCAAATAAACAACCTAACTTTACATCTCAGGTGACTAGAAAAAGAATAACAAACTAGAGACAAGAAGGATCTCAAATAAACAACCTAACTTTACATCTCAGGTGACTAGAAAAAGAATAACAAACTAAGTCCAAAGTTAGCAGAAGGAAGGAAATAACCAAAGGTCACAGTAGAAATAAATGAAAGCGAGACCATGAAAAGAATAGAAAAGATCAAAGAAACTAAGAGCTGTTTCTTTAAAAGATAAACAAAATAGACAAATCCTTAGCTAGACTCACCAAGAAAAAAGTGTGGACTCAAATACATAAAATTATAAATGAAAGAAGAGACATTACAACTGATACCACACAAATACAAAGAAGTGTAAGAGACTACTATGAACAATTATATGCCAAAAATTGGACAACCTAGAAGAATAGATATATTCTAGAAAGATACAACCTACCAAGACCAAATCATGAAGAAATAAGGTGATTGAATCAGTATCAAAAACCTCCCCAAAAGAAAAATTCAGTACCAGATAGCTTCACTGGTGAATTCTACCAAATATTTAAAGAATTAATACTATTCCTTCTTACATCTTCCAAACAATAAAGGAAAAGAGCATTCATTTTATGAGGCCAGCATTACCCTGATACCAAAGCCAGACAAAGACACTATTAGGGAAAAAAAAAAAAAAAAAAAAAAAAAATTACAGGCTAATATCCCTGATGAATTTTTGAGAACAAAAATTCTCAAGAAAATATTAACAAACCTAACTCAACAGTACAGTAATAGGATTGTACACTATGATTAAGTGGGATTTATTTAAGGATTGCAAGGATGGTTCAGCATCTACAAATCAATCAGTGTGATACACCACATTAATGAAATGAGGGATAAAAATCATGATCATGTCAGTAGATGCAAACAAAGCATTTGACAAAATTCAACATTACTTAATCATAAAACCTCTCAACAAACTGGTGTAGAGGGAACATACTTCCCCATAATAAAGGCTATATATGATAGGCCCATAGTGGTGAAACACTGAAAGCTTTTTCCTCTAAGACCAGGAACGAGACAAGAATGCCCACTTCTGCCATGTTTCTTCACCATAGTACTGGAAGTCCTACCCAGAGCAGTCAGGCAAGGAAAATAAATGAAAGCCATACAAATTGGAAATGAAAAAGTAAAATTGTTTCTATTTGCAGATTACATGATATTATACATGGAAACCATAAAGATTCCATCAATATCTGTTATAATTAATTAACAAATAAAGTTTCAGTAAATAAAATCAATATACAAAAATTGGTTGCATTTCTATGTACCACCAATGAAAGAGAAATTAAGAAAATAATCATATTTATAAGAGCATCAAAAAGAATATAATACTTAGGGATAAATTTAACCAAGGAGGTGAAAGATTTGTATACTGAAAACTATAAGACATTGATGAAAGAAATTGAAGAAGACACAAATAAATGGAAAGAGATTTTGTACTTATGGATTGGAAGACTTAATATTGTTGAAATTTCCATGCTACTCTAAGCAGTCTATGAACTCAATTCAATGTCTATCAAAATTTTAATGGCATCTTTCACAGAAATAAACAAAACAATCCCCAAAGTTGTATGGAACTACAAAGACCTCTAATAATAACCAAAGCAATCTTGATGAAGAACAGAGCTGGAGGCATCACACTTCCTGACTTCAAACTATATTACAAAAAAACATCATGATATTGGCATGAAAACAGACACGTAGATAAATGAAATAGAGTAGAGACCCCAGAAATAAACCCACACATTTATAGATAATTAATATAAGTAAAAGTAGCCAAGAATAATAAAATGGGGAAAGACAGTCTCTTCAATAAATGGGTTAAGAAAACTGGACAGCCACATGAAAAAGAATGAAAATGGACCACTATCTTATACCACAAACAAAAATTAAAACGGATTAAAGATTTGAATGTAAGACCTGAAACCATAAAACTGTTAGAAGAAAACATAGGCAGTAAACAACTTGACATCAGTCTCGGTGATGCTTTTCGAATTTGACAGCAAAAGTAAAGGCAAAAAAAGGAAAAATATACAAGTGGGACTACATCAAACTAAAAAAACGTTTGCACAGCAAAGGAAACTGTCAACAAAATGAAAAGGCAACCTACCAAATGGGATAAAATATTTGCAAATATGGTCTTTTTAACAAATGGTGTTAGGGCAACTGGACATCCACATGCAAAAAAATGAATCTAGCACAGCCCCTATAACTTACACAAGATTATCTCAAAATGAATCATAGACCTAAATATAAAATGTTAAACTATAAAACTCCTAGAAGATAACATTGGAGAAAGCCTAGATGATCTTGGTTATGGTAATGCCTTTTTAGATACAAAACCAAAAGAACTATCCATGAAAGAAACAACTGATAAGCTGAACTTCATTAAAATTAAAAAAACTTCTGCTCTGCAAAAGGCAACATTGAGAATAAAACAAGGCACAGACTTGGAGGAAATATTTGCAAGAGACATATCTGATAAACGACTGTTATCTAAAATGTACAAAGAATCCCTAAAGCTCAGCAATAACAAGACAAAAAACCCTATTAAAAATGGGCAAAAGGGCAAAAGAACTAAGCAGACACCTAACCAAAGAACACAGATAGATGGCAAGTGAACAAATGAAAATATGTTCAACGTCATATGTTAGTAGGGAATTGTCATTTAGAACAACAATGAGATACCATTACACATCTATTAGAGTGGCCAAAATCCAAAGCAGAAACAACAACAAATTCTGCCTATGATGTGGAGCAATAGGTACTCACGTACATTGCTTATGTGAATACAAAATAGTACAGAAATTTTGGAAGACAGTAGGCAGTTTCTCACAAAAGTAAACATACTCCTTTACCATACAATCCAGCAGTCCTGTTCCTTGGTGTTTACCCAAAGGAGTTATAAACTTATGTCCACACAAAAACCTGCACATGAATTTTTCTAGCAACCTTATTCAAAATTGCCAAAACTTGGAAACAGCCAAGATGTTATGCTGTAAGTGAATGGATAAATTAACTCTGGTGCATCCAGACAAACATTGGAATATTATTCAGCACTAAAGAGGAATGAGCTACCAAGCCATGAAAGACATGGAGGAAACTTAAATTCATATTGCTAAGTGAAATAAGCCAATCTGAAAAGCTACATACTATATGATTTCAACTGTATGGTATTCTAAAGAAGGCAAAACTACAGACACAATAAAAAAGACCAGGGGTTGGGGGAAAGAATGAATAAGCAGAGCACAGAGGACTTTTAGGGCAGTGAAAATACTCTGTATGACACCATAATGCCTGATGCATGTCATTATACATTTGTCCAAATTCATAGAATGTAAAACACCATGAGTGAGCCATAATGTAAACTATGTTTTACATTATGATTTGTATTTGATATGATATGTCAATGAAGGTTCATCAGGTGTAACAAATGTACCACTCTGGTGGGGGATGTTGATAGTGGGAGAGGCTATGCATGTGTGGGGATAGGGGTTATATGGGGAATCTCTGCACTTTCCATTCAGTTTTGCTGTGAGCCTAAAACTGTTGTAAAAAATAAACTTTATTATTTTATGGATTATTTTATTAATTTTAAAAGTCCCAGGTAAAAATGAAAATGTGGTAGTATAAAAAATAAATTCTAAGATAATATCTCACTTTAAAATGTCTTTTATTAGTGAACATTTTCATTTATCTCTGATTAATGGTCGATTAATATTATTTCATTGTTTTTGTGTAAACACTATAGCCAGAATCTCCAGGATATTAATTAGATAGGAGTTGTAATACATCTATCAAGTAGCAGCACATAAGATACAAAATACACCTAGGAAAGCATCCACAAGGGGACATTTACACTCAAAGTGGCAGAATTATCTGATTTCAAAAATTCAACCACTTTTTTGTTTTTTAATTTTTTTAATTTAATTTTTATTTTGTGTTGGAATATAGTTGATTTACAATGTTGTGTTAGTTTCAGGTATACAGCAAAGTGTTTCAGTTATACGTATACACATATCCATGCTTTTTCACATTCTTTTCCCACGTAAGTTATTACAGAATATTGAGTAGAGTTCCCTGTGCTATACAGTAGGTCCTTGTTATTTTATATATAGTAGTGTGTGTATGTTAATCTCAAATTCCTAATTTATCCTTCCCCTCACTGTTCCCCTTTGATAACCATAAGTTTGTTTCTGAAGTCTGAGTCTGTTTCTGTTTTGTAAATAAGTTCATTTGTATCATTTTTTTTAAATTCCACATATAAGTGATATCATATGATATTTGTCTTTCTCTGTCTGATTTACTTCACTTAATATGGTTATCTCTAGGTTCATCCATGTTGCTGCAAATGCCATTATTTCATTTTTTTTTATGGCTGAGGAATATTTCAATTTTTATATGTACCATATCTTGTTTGTCCATTCCTCTCTTGATGGACATTTGTGTTGTTTCCATGTCTTGGCTGTTATAAATAGTGCTGCAGTGAATACTGGGGTGCATGTATCTCTTCAAATTATGGTTTTCTTCAGATATATGCCCAGGAGTGAGATTGCTGGATCATATGGTAATTCTGTTTTTAGTTTTTTTAACAACCCCCTGTACTGTTCATCATAATAGTTGTACAAATTTGCATCCTGCACCAACAGTGTAGGAGGATTCCCTTTTCCCCAAACCCTCTCCAGCATTTATTGTTTGTAGATTTTTTGATGATGGCCGTTCTGACTGGTGTGAGGTGATACCTCATTGTAGTTTTGATTTTCATTTCTCTAATACTTAGCAATGTTGAGCATCTTTTCATGTGCCTGTTGGCCATCAGTATGTCTTCTTTGGAGAAATGTCTGTTTACATCTTCTGCCCATTTTTTGATTGGGTTGTTTGTTTTTCTGATATTGAACTGCATGAGCTGTTTATATATTTTGGAGATTAATCCCTTGTCAGTCTCTTTGTTTGCAAATATTTTCTCCCATTCTGTGGGTTGTCTTTTCATTTTGTTGATGGTTTCCTTTGCTGTGCAAAGCTTTTAAGTTTCATTAGGTCCCATTTGTTTATTTTTGTTTTTATATTCATTACTCTAGGATGTGGATCCCAAAAGATATTGCTGCGATTTATGTCAAAGAGTGTGGTGACTATGTTTTCCTTTAAGAGTTTTGTAGTATCCAGTCTCACATTTAGGTCTTTGATCCACTTTGGGTTTATTTTTGTGTATCGTATGAGGGAGTGTTCTAATTTCATTGATTTATATGTGGCTGTCCAGCTTTCCCAGCACCACTTGCTGAAGAGACTCTTTTCTCAATTGTATATTCTTGCCTCCTTTATCATAGATTAATTGACCATAGGGGCATGGGTTTGTTTATGGGCTTTCTATCCTGTTCCATTGATCTATATTTCTGTTTTGTGCCAATACCATACTATTTTGATTACTGTAGCTTTGTAGTATAGTCCGAAGTTAGGGATCCTGATTCCTCCAGCTCCATTTTTCTTTCTCCAGTTCGTGTTGACTATTTGGGGTCTTTTGTGTTTCCATAAAAATTAAATTTTTTTTTGTTCTAGTTCTGTGAAAAATGCCATTGGTAATTTGATAGAGATTGCATTGAATCTGTAGATTGCCTTTGGTAGTATAGTCATTTTGACAATATTGATTCTTCCAATCCAAGAACATGATATATCTTTCCATCTGTTTTTGTTACCTTCAGTTTCTTTTATCAGTGTCTTACAGTTTTCAGAGTATAGGTCTTTTGCCTCCTTAGATAGGTTTATTTCTAGGTATTTTATTCTTTTTAATGTGATGGTAAATGGGATTATTTCCTTAATTTCTCTTTCTGATCTTCATTGTTAAAAAATCAACAGTTTTCAGCAATAAATGGCTATGGACTTGCCATTTATAAGTCTGGGAAAACACAAATGGATCTGGCATTCTTGTTGTGAGAACGTTGAAGGTTTTTAATCCCCAGATGCATACATTTTATGTTATCATACTTTTCCAATTTTCAAAGCCCCTTAGCATTAGATTTTCTTGCTTAGGTTTGGCATGAGGTGGTGCTGATTCTTTTGACACCAGAGATACCTCGATGAGCTCTGTGGCAAGAACTGACAGCAGGAAGCACAGTCATTCTTTAAGAAATGGACTGTCACCATCAATTCTTTTGTTTAGACATCTGGACTTCTGTCAGTATCAGTGTCCCATTTGACCTATGAGCTCATGCCAGGGGGAAAAGAATACCCTCGTTATATACCGAAATTTATTATTTTCCTGGTTGCTATAAGCCTTTTTTAAAAAGCAAGAGCAAAATAAATGAGGAAAAGCATAGGGATCACCCAAGATCCATCTATTTTTATGATTGTTTCTAGGATACCTTCCTCCCTAAGAATTGTCCCAGAACAACCCACACTATAGTAGTTATTCATCAAGGGAGTCTCTTTTTTTGTAGTCCTGTTTTCTAAATCTTCCAGAATATGAAAACCACATTTCCATGACAAACCATCATGTCACTTCTGGAATTTGTGGTCAGTCTCAGACATTTCTGCAGGGAGCTAATAAAGATTGGACCTGAATCGTGACTGGCAGATAGCTAAGTGATGGTGTGGAGATCAGTTTTCCATAAATCAATCTGTGTTCAGAAGATTCACAGCCACAAAGCTACCTGCTAAATTAAAAAAGGACTGTAGTGCTGCACTGAGAGTGTGACGTGCAGTACAGGCAGTTTTACAAGAGCCAAATAGAGAGGTCTGAAGCCTTCCATGGTGTGATCACTACATAAATATGGATTTAGCAACTTCCTATTCACAGATGTGGCCATGTTAACCATTTAATCCTTAAGACTTTTCAGCTCATGTATTATTTTCCTAAGAATAGGAAGGATTTTTTTTTTTTTTTACATTGTTGATAGATTGAATACCTTCTCTCTCCAAGCTGTGGACCACAGAGGAAAAAATAAAACATTAAGGCCCTAGATGATAGACATTTTCTAAGCTTGTAAGCAACATTGAAGTGATATAAAATAAAAACATTTTAATTTGCTTCTATTTCTGGCTCTGCCACTGGACTGTGGACACTGTGATACTGGGAAAGTCATAGTGTACCAGCATTTTGTTTCTATTGTGCCTTCTACCTTCATCATCTTTTTTTTTTTAATCTAATTCATTTTTTTTAGTTACATTTTACTTTTAATTTTTAAATAGATCTTTATTGAGGTATGAATATTTTTTTCATTTGGGTAATTCTTTGAGATTATTAACCAAAAATGTACCAAGTATGCAATTAATAACCCCTTCTACCAATCACAATTCATGATAAATTTTTCAGCACATACACACACATGCACACACACCACAATGCATCTACTTTTAGCAGTGTGTAAGGGGAAGACATTTAAAGTTGTGGGAACAAACTTCTAAAGATTGACTCTATTGGGATGAAAATAGTTTTGCAAAATTTGGCACTCTTGGGGAGTCAGGGAACTCTCACTTTAGACTCTCCTTCTGTTTTTATGTGGAGAGACAACGAAGTTGTTTCCTAACATGCCCTATGGCAGTGACTGAACTTCTTTGTGATTCAGTTTCTTCAAATACAGAATGCGAATAATACTACCTTACAGAGTACTGTGAAGATAAAATTATATGGTTAACATGCAAGGGCTTAGAAAAGGAAAAAAAAATACTATGTGGATAATGCTTATAGTAATAGTTATCCTGTGTAAGTACTTTTGTGTGTCAGACAATGTTACATGGATTATCACATTTAGATATTATTTGCCTCGTTTTATGGAAAAGGAAGGTTAAGAATGGTGAATCAGCTTATCAACCACGCGCAGTTAGAAGTTGGCAGAGCTGCAGTGTGTGCACAGGTTTGAGTGGATTCAAAGGCCATAGTTTTAAATTCTAATATACCTTTTATAAAATGTATCTTTCTTTGTCTTGACAAATGGTTTTTGATTTGAAATCTGTTTTTCTAAAATTGTCAAGTACTATGTTAGCATTTACTCCAAATGACAAAAATCAACTTTAATACATCTGATTGGACAGGAGACAACCAAATAGAAGAGGCTACGGGCACTTCTAGCCTGTAATCTTTATGTTGCAAATGGGAAAATTAAGGAAAATGCCTAAGGCATACAGTTAGTTAGTACAAAGGTGATTACCAGAGCCCCCTATTATAAATGTCATTAATATGACTCATAATCTCATGTCTTATCATAGAGTAATATTATATATTTTCTTTCTCTAAGTCATCAATATCTAGAATTCTGGCTCTGTGCATTACCAGACGTTCCATGTATGGGGCATATAGTCACCATTCTGTAGTTTAATAGAATGAAAATAAATGTGAACACTTCATAGTCTTTAGAAGAAGGCCTGGCTTTTAAAGGATGGTGTACAGATACTCTAGTCTTTTAGATACTCTGTACATCTTGACAGTATGTTTCTAAATGGTAGAGGTAATGCCAGCAGATGAGCTTGTTCTTTGGTGTGATTTTTACCAAGTTTACTGGATGGTCTTGAGCAACTACAGAATAACCAAATATAAGGTACATCTGGGTTTTTTTTTTCTTTTTTTTAATAAAGTTTTAAAATATTTAGAAGCTGTGTTGATATTTCTGCAGATGCAGAACTTGAAAAGCCTGGTACTTGAGCATAACAAATAACGTGGTACACTGAAAGGAGAGCCACAGACCTTGTTGTGACTGATAACTGGGTATATGGAGATGACAACATGGTGAATGAGAGCCACAGGGTGCTGAGGGCAGAGCTGACTGTGAACAGCTGACTGAGTTTGTGCCGATCTATATAAAATGATGAAGCCCGGGTCCTAAATTGTGACTCTTGTCTTTTAAAGAGCTCCTGTGTTAGTGTGGCCAAAAGAATTTGACACTTAGAATTGAAATAAGAAATTTCAGAAGTCATTAAACAATCACTTGGAGGAGATGAATTCTTAAATACTTTATTGCAATTCATTTCTCAATGTAAAGAAACCCTTAGAACTCCTAAAGACATAGTGATTACACCTGAGATTCAAGAGTAAACTGAAATGAGCAGTTTCATTTATTGAAATACAAAAGAAGCTTAATTATGCTAATTATTTTTCTCTAGTTATTTGGTAAGCATTTTGTTTTGGGGTCATGTGTAAGGTAGTGATCCTTTTTATGAAACAGTATTTGAGATTTTGAACTAACTAAACTTACCAATTATATAATAACACAAAGTCAGATTTTAAAATCTGAAAGCAAAGCAAACAACTTTTTCCTGCTAATCTCTTGAGTATACAGTGACCATTAGATAATATCTAGAGAGGTGATTTGCAGCAGCAGAAAGAGAGCAGCACTGAGTCACAAGACAAATATTCTGTCCTCACCAACACTCTCACTAACTAGCTGAGTGAACTTGACAAAGTGTTAACCATTCCATTATATAAAGATGTGGCAGAATTTATAAAGTGATACTAGCACTAAAGTTCTATCACTTAATTCTACAATTCAAAGAAGAATGTAGGGCTTCCCTGGTGGCGCAGTGGTTGAGAGTCCGCCTGCTGATGCGGGGGACACAGGTTCGTGCCCCAGTCTGGGAAGATCCCACATGCCGCGGAGTGGCTGGGCCCGTGAGCCATGGCCGCTGAGCCTGCGCGTCCGGAGCCTGTGCTCCGCAACGGGAGAGGCCACAACAGTGACAGGCCTGCGTACCGCAAAAAAAAAAAAGAAGAATGTCACATGCAGATTACATGACTCTATGTCCTCCATAATAAATAGCTTTGTAATTATCTAAAGGGATGGTATTTTTGACCAATTCAAAGAAATGGAAACCTAAACTAAGAAGAGCTGCACAAATGTCTTATAACAAACATACCTATTCAGTCTTCGGTGCATACATAGTAGAACTTAACAAATGGGCCAAAGCTTCTATTTCCAGCATGGAATCAGATCCTTATAGAAGATACAGATGGCCAACAAACACATGAAAAGATGCTCAACGTCACTTTATTAGAGAAATGCAAAGCAAAACTTCAGTGATGTTAGCACCTCACACCAGTCAGAATGGCCATCATCAAAAAATCTACAAACAGTAAATGCTGGAGAGGGTGTGGAGAAAAGGAACCCTCCTACACTGTTGCTGGGAATGTAAATTGATACAGCCACTATGGAGAACAGTATGGAGGTTCCTTAAAAATCTAAAAATAGAGCTACCATATGACCCAGCAATCCTACTCCTGGGCATATACCCGGAGAAAAACATAATTCAAAAAGATACATGCACCCGAGTGTTCATTGCAGCACTATTTAAAATAGCCAGGACATGGAAGTGACCTAAATGTCCATCAACTGAGGAATGGATAAAGAAGATGTGGGGTGTGTGTGTGTGTCTATCTATCTATATATATAGATAGACACACACACACACACACATACACAATGGAATATTACTCAGCCATAAAAGGGAGAAAACTGTGCCATTTGCAGAGATGTAGATGGACCTAGAGACTGTCATACAGAGTAAAGTAAGTCAGAAAGAGAAAAATAAATATTGTATAGTATCGCTTATATGTGGAATCTAGAAAAATGATGCAAATGAACTTATTTGCTAAGGGAAAATAGAGACACAGATGTAGAAAACAAATGTATGGATACCAAGCGGGGAGAGGGGGTGGGATGAATTGGGAGATTGGGGTTGACATATATACACTACCATGTATAAAATAGATAATTAATAGGAATCTGCTGTATAGCACAGTGAAGCCAATGTTCTGTGGTGACCTAAATGGGAAGGAAAGCCAAAAAAGAGGCCTATAGCTGATTCACTTTGCTGTTCAGCATAAACTAACACAACATTGTAAAGCAACTATACTGCAATAAAAATTAATTATTAGAAAAAGAAGATAAAGTTCTTATAGAGTGATTTTGCTGCATTATGGCAGTCACTTTTCTAGAGACTGTAGCCTTTCCACCAACAATTTACTCTCTGTCCCCTCCCTTCTCCTGCTTTTCCTTCTCTGTCTCCTCCTCCTTCTCTCTAGAGTTCTCATTTTCACCCTCTGAATACACTCTTCCTATACGATTTTCTCTTTTATCAGTAACTAGAAGCACCTCATGCTAGGCATTTTACAATTCAATTGGATGTATTATAGTTTTCCTTACAGCAGAAATATAAGTTGTGTCTTTGCGAGAACACAACCTGGTGAATCTCCAAAATATATTTCGAGTATCTAGCTCTTATTAACTACAAGATGTCTCATTTTTTCAGAAGTATCAATATTTATAAAATCTCTTAATGAGGGTTAATTTACATATAAGCAAACTTCTACATACAAATAAAAAAGTCAAATCCTAATGATTTTATTAGTTTTATTTGCAGAGGTCTGTCTTCTTTAGAAGTCTTATTCCCTAATTCGATGGGTCTGTCCTCTTTATAGATTAACAATTACTCTGTATGTAAACACATACAGTGATACCTGTTCATGCTGTAGATATCTGAAGGAATCTCATGGCCCTGTAAACTACATAGATCTTATTTATCCAATATAACCACCCTTTGGGCAGGTGTTTTGGGTCAGTCAGGGCTTTTGGTGCTCCTCCAATCATCTGATAAAGGTAAATGCAACCTTGGCCTGTGTGTTAGACTATCCTGAATCTTACGCCACATAATTTAATTTTATACCTCTTCATTCCCTGTCAATGGAATAAGTTGTTTTGGTCTTTCATGTTGTTATCTAAATTCATGCATAAATGATAGAAAACTGGCCCAGGGGAAATGGTATAAAATACAAGCTTACTAATTAAGCAATATAATAAAACAGGCTAGCACAACATATATTAAAAATATTATTGGGAATTCCCTGGTGGTCCAGTGGTTAGGACTCCATGCTTCCACTGCTGGGGGCCTGGGTTCGATCACTGGTCAGGGAACTAAGATCCCACAAGCCGTGCAGTGTGGCCAAAAAATGAATAATAAAATAAAATACACACTTAAAAAATATATATATATCCAGAAATACTGATTCATGAGCAGGTGAAAATGACAGAAAAGAAAAAAAAAAAACTGAGAGCACTGGAAAAGGACCCTTTGTCTTGCTAATTAGATATCTTTATGTATAAGGGAATCTTGGTAAGCATGCAATACAACCAAACAGGCCACATGAACAATTGGACTTATCTAATATTTTGTAGAGGAGGAACTTATGAATTGTGTCGTGAGTTGTATTAGATTATCCTGAAGCCCTCTTTAAGCTCTAAGAATCTGAATTTGTGTTTTCTGAGTCCTCAGTTTACAATGACCATTGTAAATGGGAATTACTTTTCTTGATCCAGCACTGTATAAGCCACTCCAAGAGGCCTCCCCTCACTCTTCCTGGTATCAGACATTTTCTCCCATGGCACTCACAAAGTACTTTGATAATGTCTTTAGACTTTATATTTTGACTTACCTGCTCTCTATACAGTGATATATTTGTCTGAAATCTGTTTATGCAGTTCCTTCCCTTCCACATGATTATTCCCCGTAAGGACCTCCCCCTTACTTTTCAGTTCAGATGCCAGAAACCTTCCCTTAACTACATCAGAAGGCATTGCTTCCACTTCCTAAATCTGCTAAGACATCCTTTAAAAATTTTGAATTATAATTTACCTTCTGTTATAACAGTGGTTTGCAAACTTTAATGTGTGGAAGAATCACCTTGATGACTTTTTAAAACAGGTTTTGGGGAGGGCTTATTTAAGCAAAGCTTCAGGTTCACTTAAGTAAGATTGGGTCTAGGAATTGACATTTCTAACAAACCCACAGATGATGATGGTGATGCTAACAGACCACACTTGGAGAACAACAGTACAATCTAAAGGGAGTTTTGCTTCTCAAAGTTCAGGGCAAGGTTGTTTTTCATCTCTGTATTCCCAGAGTTCCTTGTTCTAGGAAATGTTCTGTGAATAAAGGGCCAAACAAGGTCAAGTAGTGTTTAATCATGCTTATTTTCTAGCTCATGAAACTTTCATAGTGGTAGTTCTTTAAAGATTAAAAAAAAAGAGTTCAATTGCAAAAGGAGCTTCTCTTTGTGTTTATGGAGCAACACATCTGACAAAGAAATGTCCTTTTCACATGGAGAAAAACAAACTATAGAAGGCAAAAGAGAAATTTTTAAAGCCCGTTTTTATTCCATTTAAAGGAACTACCATGTGCTGGAAAATCCAAATTTGTTAATTCCTAAGACAAATGGAAAAAAAGGAATAGTTCAATGTAGAAAAGAAAAATAATTTGACAAAATTGAATATTACAGTATAATCACATAAAGGTAATCTGAAATTTTCTCTTTTTGGAATTGAAACACAGAATCTTCCAAACCTAGGGAGCATATACCCCTGAACCTCACAGATGCTGTGTTGGTGTGGCATCTCTGTGTATGTTAGGTTTTGCACTGTCACTAAGAAACTGTTGGCACAAAAGCCTCAAGTCTAATTTCTTTAGGTTATTAAAGGACATGGTGCTCCTCTTATTGATTGAGTAAAGTCTCACCATGCCTGGCCACTGTCAGAGAAATAGAACTTTCAAGACATGGACAGGACTGAAACAGTAACATCATTTTCTTTTTTTAATAAAGTGCCCAGTTTTTGTTTTTGTTTTTTTCTCTTCAGTAACCCAAAGCAACAAATAGAAATAGAGACACCATGTCCCAAAACTCGGCCCTCAAAACATGAATTTCCAAAAAGATCAGAATGTGGCCAGCCAGGAATAAGCAGCCCTTTCTACCCAATTCTCAAGTCATCTTGGGCATGCTTTTTGTAGTCTCAGAAAGGTGATCTTCATGTTTAAATACAGCCAGATAATAGAATTCTTCCTTGTGTCTTCCTCTAAAAACTTTCTCCCATATATATATATATATATATATATATATATATGTAAACATATATTTTTTTTTTCTGGGCTGAATTCTATCTTCATATAAAGAATTTTTAATTTCTGTCTGCCGTTAAAAATGAGTTTCCTCCAGAGAATGCTGGCCCAGAAGTAGTTTTGCAAATTAAACAGTCTCAACAAGGTACTTTTGATAGGTCTAGTGGAGAATAAAACATAGCATTTTGTTTCCTACTGGCCACTTCATAACTATAACTATATATATATAAAAGATAATTTTAAAATAAAATTAATAATAAAAATTTTAAATAAAATAAGAAATATAATAATATATTTTAACTAAATCAGTAACTGTGGATGCTTAATTCACCTATCCTTAGCTGACCATGGAAATACCCATGAAAATACATGCCCTGATGCAAAGTTGAAAACATTTTTAAATCTCTGATTGACCACTCCCTTGGGAGAGTTGCTAAAAACTAGTGATTCTCAAGTGTGTCCTCAGAGTAGCAGCATCAGCATCATCTAGGACTTATTAGAAAAGCAAATTATCAGGCCCTACCTTAGTTCTATTAAATCAGGTGCTCTGGGATGTGACAGCAGTCTGTTTTGTTTCGTTTTATTGTTTTCAAGCCCTCCAGGTGTTTCTTGATGCACACTAAAGTTTGAGAACCACTGCTCTAAGTATAGTAGAATTGGAATAGATTGAGAAGCGATTAGGTGGTGGACAACTGTTGAGACATCTGAAGAGTATGGTCCAGTAGGAATTGGTTAGGAGCTGTCTTCCACCCATCCCACTTTGGAACCTTTGTTTAGAAATTTATAATCTGTATGTGTATTCAGAGAATCTGGTCATCCAGGTCTAAGTGTAACTGAGATAACTGAACTAGTTTTCTATCCTCCTCCACATCCCCCAGTCACAATCAGCATCTTTTCTTTATTTTATTTATTTATTTATTTATTGTCTATGTTGGGTCTTTGTTGCTGCGCGTGGGCTTTCTCTAGTTGCGGCAAGCGGGGGCTACTCTTCATTGCGGTGCGTGGGCTTCTCATTGCAGTGGCTTTTCTTGTTGAAGAACATGGGCACTAGGCACGTGGGCTTCAGTAGTTGCAGAACATGGGCTCAGTAGTTGCAGCACACAGGCTTCAGTAGTTGTGCAGTGTGGGCTCAGCAGTTGTGGCTCATGGGCTCTAGAGCACAAGCTCAGTAGTTGTGGTGTGCAGGGTTAGTTGCTCTGCAGTATGTGGGATCTTCCCCAACCAGGGATCGAACCTGTGTCCCCTGCATTGGCAGGCGCATTTTTAACCACTGCGCTGCCAGGGAAGTCTCATCAGCATCTCTTCTTTATATACATTCTGGAAACTGCAACTTCAAGGATACAACATTATCAGAAGTGAAATGAACAGAGACTTATGCTTAAGTCTTTAATCCATTTTTAGTTGATTTCTGTGTATGGTGTAAGGTAGGGTCCAATTTTATTCTTTTTTATGTGGGTATTTAGTTTTCCCAACACCATTCATTTGAAAATATTATCCTTTCTCCATTGTGTATTCTTGGCACCGTCGTTGAATATTGTTGACTGTATATGTCTCGATTTATTTCTGGTTTCTCTATTCTGTTCCATTAGCCCCTGTGTCTACTTTTATGCAAGTACCAAACTGTTTTAAGTACTACACCTTTGTAATATAATTTGAAATCAGGAAGTGTGATGCCTCTGACTATATTCCTCATCAAGATTTCTTTTACTGTTCAGGTTCTATATGAATTTTAGAATTGCTTTTTCTATTTCTGTGAAAAATACCATTTGAATTCCTTTTTTCTCCAGTCTCCTACTTTATTTCCTCTTCATAATAGTAACAACTGTTACAGATTTCTTATATGTACTTCCAGAAAAATGTTCTATTTATTTACCAATACGGTTCTATTTATTTACCAATGTTCTTTTAAAACAATTTACACAGAAGACACACTATTCTGCCCTTTGTTTTCTTTTTCCTTAAAAATATATTTTATCTATAAGTGAAATATATAAGTAAAAAAGTGTATATATATATATATATATTTTTTTTTTTTACTAGCCTAAGGATAGGGAATTAGTCTTTTTTTTTAACATCTTTATTGGAGTATAATTGCTTTACAGTGGTGTGTTAGTTTCTGCTTTATAACAAAGTGAATCAGCTATACATATACATATACATATATCCCCATATCTCCTCCCTCTTGTGTCTCCTTCCCACCCTCCCTATCCCACCCCTCTAGGTGGTCACAAAGCACCAAGCTGATCTCCCTGTGTTATGCAGCTGCTTCCCACTAGCTATCTATTCTACGTTTGGTACTGTATATATGTCCATGCCACTCTCTCACTTTGTCACAGATTACCCTTCCCCCTCCCCATATCTTCAAGTCCATTCTCTAGTAGGTCTGTGTCTTTATACCTGTCTTTCCCCTAGGTTCTTCATGACCATTTTTTTTTTCTTAGATTCCATATATATGTGTTAGCATATGGTATTTGTTTTTCTCTTTCTGACTTACTTTACTCTGTATGACAGACTCTAGGTCCATCCACCTCACTACAAATAACTCAATTTTGTTTCTTTTTATGGCTGAGTAATATTCCATTGTATATATGTGCCACATCTTCTTTATCCATTCATCTGTCGATGGATACTTAAGTTGCTTCCATATCCTGGCTATTGTAAATAGAGCTGCAATGAACATTACAGTACATGTCTCTTTTGGAATTATGGTTTTCTCAGGGTATATGCCCAGTAGTGGGATTGCTGGGTCATATGGTAGTTCTATCTGTAGTTTTTTAAGGAACCTCCATACTGTTCTCCATAGTGGCTGTATCAATTTACATTCCCACCAACAGTGCAAGAGGGTTCCCTTTTCTCCACACCCTCTCCAGCATTCAATGTTTGTAGATTTTTTGATGATGGCCATTCTGACCGGTGTGAGATGATATCTCATTGTAGGTTTGATTTGCATTTTTCTAATGATTAATGATGCTGAGCATTCTTTCATGTGTTTGTTGGCAATCTGTATATCTTCTTTGGAGAAATGTTTATTTAGGTCTTCTGCCTATTTTTGGATTGGGTTGTTTGTTTTTTTGATATTGCACGGCATGAGCTGCTTTTAAATTTTGGAGATTAATCCTTTGTCAGTTGCTTCATTGGAAAATATTTTCTCCCATTCTGAGGGTTGTCTTTTCATCTTATTTATGGTTTCCTTTGCTGTGCAAAAGCTTTGAAGTTTCATTAGGTCCCATTTGTTTATTTTTGTTTCCATTTCTCTAGGAGGTGGGTCAAAAAGGATCTTGCTGTGATTTATGTCATAGAGTGTTCTGCCTATGTTTTCCTCTAAGAGTTTGATGGTGTCTGGCCTTCCATTTAGGTCTTTAATCCATTTTGAGTTTATTTTTGTGTACAGTGTTAGGGAGTGTTCTAATTTCATTCTTTTTACATGTAGCTGTGCAGTTTTCCCAGCACCACTTTTTGAAGAGGATGTCTTTTCTCCACTGTATATTCTTGCCTCCTTTATCAAAGATAAGGTGACCATATGTGCGTGAGTTTATCTCTGGGCTTTCTATCCTGTTCCATTGATCTATATTTCTGTTTTTGTGCCAGTACCATACTGTCTTGATTACTGTAGCTTTGTAGTGTAGTCTGAAGTCAGGGAGCCTGATTCCTCTAGCTCCGTTTTTCTTTCTCAAGATTGCTTTGTCTTTCTGGGTCTTTTGTGTTTCCATACAAATTGTGAAATTTTTTGTTCTAGTTCTTTGAAAACTGGCAGTGGTAGTTTGATATAGGGATTGCATTGACTCTGTAGATCACTTAGGGTAGTAGAGTCATTTTCACAATGTTGATTTTTCCAATCCAAGAACGTGGTATATCTCTCCATCTAACCTTTCGGATTTTGATAGGGATTATGTTGAATCTGTAAATTCCTTGGGTAGTATGGACACTTTAACAATATTAATTCTGGGACTTCCCTGAATTCCATGGTTAATGGTTACTGGTTAAGAATCGACCTGCCAATGCAGGGGACATGGGTTTGATCCCTGGTCCAGGAAGATCCGATATGCCATGGAGCAACTAAGCCTGTGTGCCACAACTACTGAGTCTGTGCTCTAGAGCCTGTGAGCCACAACTGCTGAGCTCATGTGCTGCAACTCCTGAAGCTCACGCGCCTAGTACCCGTGCTCTGCAACAAGAGAAGCCATCGCAATGAGAAGCCTGTGCACTGCAATGAAGAGTAGCCCCTGCTTGCCACAACTAGAGAAATCCCGTGTGCAACAATGAAGACCCAACACAGCCAAAAATAAATAAATTTATATAAAAAATATTAATTCTTCCTAATCCGTGAACATGGAATATGTTTTCATTTATTTGTGTCTTTTTCACATTCTTTCATTAATGTCTTATAGTTTTCAGTGTATCAAGCTTCATCTCCTTAAATTTAATCCAAAGTATTTTATGTTTTTGGTACTACCCTAATTGGTATTACTTTCTTGATTTCCTTTTCTGATAAGTCATTGTTGGTGTAATAAAACACAACTGATTTTTGTATGTTGATTTTATATCCTGCAAATTTACTGAATTAATTATTCTAACAGAATTTGTTTTTGATGTGGAATCTTTAAGGTTTTTTTACATATAGAATCATGCCATCTTCAAACAGAAATAACTTTAGTTTCTCCTTTCTAATGTGGATTTCTATTTATTTATTTATTTATTTGTCTGATTGCATTTGCTAGTACTTTCAGTACTGCATTGAATAGAAGTGGCCAGAATGGGCATCCTTGCCTTGTAACAGATCTTAGAAGAAAAGCTTTCGGTTTTCCCTACTGATTGTGACGTTAGCTGTGGTGTTTTCACAAATGGCCTGACTGCTCTGGCTAGGACTTCCAGTATTTTGTTGAATAAACATGGCAAGAGTGGGCAAAAGCTCAGGCAACAAAAACAAAAATAAATAATTGTGACTACATCAACCTAAAAAGCTTTTGCACAGCAAAATGAAAAGGCAGCCTAGAGACTGAGAGAAAATAGTTGCAAATTGTGTATTCAGTAGTGGTCTAAAATCCAAAATATTTAAGCATACAACTCAGTAGCAAAAAATAACCTGATTAAATAATGGGCAAAGGACCTGAATAGACATTTTTTCCAAAGAAGACATACAAGTGGTCAACAGATACGTGAAAAAGTACTCAACATCACTAATTATCAGGAAATGCAAATCAAAACCACAATGAGGTATTACCTCATACCTTTTAGGATGGCTACTATCAAAAAGAGGAAAGGTAACAAGTGTTGGTGAGGATGTGAAGAAAAGGAAGCTTTTGTACATTGGTTAGTGGGAATATCAATTGGCACAGCCATTATGGAAAACAATTGGAGGTTCCACAAGAAACTTAAGATAGAACTACCATATGATCCAGCAATCCCACTCCGGGTATATACTGGAAGGAAATGAAATTAGTACCTCCAAGAGATATCTATGTTCCCATTATTCACAGTAGCCAATATATGCAAACAACCAAAGTATCAATTGACAGATGAATGGATAAAGAAATTGTGAAATATGTATCTTCTCAAAAAAGGAGGCCCTGCCATTTGCAACAACATGGATGAACCTGGAGGACATTATGCCAAGTGAAACAGGCCACACACACAAAGAAAAAACCCTGTATGATCTCACTTTTATGTGGAATCTAAAAAAGTTGAATACATAGAAGCAGAGAGCAGAAAGGTGGTTCCTAAGGCCAGGCATGGAGGTGGGGGGAGCAGAGATATATTGGTCAAAGCATACAAAGTTGAAGTCATTGAGGATGAGTAAGTCTAGAGGTATAATGTATAGCATGATGACTATAATTAATAACAGTGTATTGAATGCTAAAAATGTGCTAAGAGTAAATTCAGGTACTCTCAATACACACCCCCAAAAAGGTAACTATGTGAGGAGATAGATGTGTTAATCTTCTTGACTACAGTTATCATTTCACTATAGATGTATATCAAATTATGTTGTATACCTTGAATGCACATAATTTTTATTAAAAAAATAAAATAATTTTGAAAAGAAAAGAATTGGGGAAAAGATACAACACATTAGATGAAGTAAATTTTAAGTAGAACAGTAAAAGAACTCTGCTATTGAAAAAAAAAAATGAGGCTGCTTAAAATTATCCAGAAATAAATTCACCAGTTTTACTTAAAGGATTAGGGAGGCAGAAGATACAACCTCTGTTAAGCTGAGTTTCACTGACAAGATCAGAAAGGGAATATCTGGCTGTACCTAGGTAAATAGTGATGGAAATTAAAGGGAGCATATATACCCATTTGTATGAAACATGTTGGACTTGAGTAGAGATCCTTTTATACAAATTGATAAAAACCAAGTTAAGGTCCGTGGAAAGAATAACATAAGAAGGATTTGGTGCCCTAAGATTGCTAAGATAAGTAATTATTTTAGCAACAGATTTTTCTAGAATGTATATGCTTACTTCCTCAATAAAGAACCAGAAAACAAAAAATCACTGAAGAGAAGAAAGATGGTATAAAATGGCCATTTGCAGAGATACAAGTTGTGAATATAAAAAATCTGGGATAAAAGGGAAAATTAGAAAAATTAAAATATATGAATATGTATTCATTGGAGGTTGTAAAAACAGAATCGTCAAAATGTGAGAAATCCAATCAGTGACTTAGAGAACGACTTAGAAAAGCAAGTTAAAGATGCAGACTAATCAAAGATATAATAGATATGCAGGAGAAAAGACAAAGATGCAATTTAGAGATAGCCGACGATCCTTGAAAATCACACCAAAGCAAACTGATCAAAAAGAATAATAAAGTCATAATAAAAAAAAAAACTATTTTCTGAGCTAATGGATTTTGAGTTTGTAAGTTTAAAGGGATTACTGTGTATGAAACATATGGAAAATTAACTTTAAAAAAACCCATGTCTAGAAATATACTACTAGATTTTAAAATTCCAATAATAAACACATATCCTTCTGTGTGGGGGAGTGAGCAATGTTACTTAAAAGGCACAGCCATTAAGTCAGTATCTCATTTTGTTTGCACTATAATAAATGTCAGAAGAAAATGGAGGCACTTATATGGGGTCTTACAGGGAACAAAAATTGCATTTCAATAATTTTTCATGTTATCATTTGTATGTGAAGATAGTCTTTAAAATGCAAGGATTAAAAATATATATATCACTGATGAATCACTTCTGAATAATCCTGCTTGAAAATATTCTCCAACCAAATGAAAAACAAACAGTACTTGACAACTAAAAAATGGAGGATTCAATAACATATAAATGCTAGCGTGGGCATGATTCTAGTTCAAAATAACTAATTCACAAGAATTCTTTGTAAAGCTAGCCACTGAATATATTGCAAAGGTTTAAAAAAATCCAAGAGTGTAACTATATGATTATTCTGATCATAAAATAGTCATAATCAACATCTGGTACTAAAATATATTGTTGAATATGGGGAATTAAGGTTGTCTAGAAATGAAAAACCATTTGTGTTCTTCATTTTTCACTGAATTAGGGCAAGGGCATGTGCTGGCAGGCTAATATTTTTGCATTTTACTTAAATTTGCTGATCGGTTCAAGGATGTGTTTGGAAACTTAGGAGAATGTTAAAGTTTTATTTTTGTATCTCTAAAGAAAATGAAAACAAACAATGCAGAAATATATCCAAACTTGTCAGTCATAATATTAAAGGCAATTGATTTATCTCCCCAATTAAATCTAAATTTTCAGATTAAGTTAAAAAAATCTAAATCTTGGGCTTCCCTGGTGGTGCAGTGGTTGAGAGTCCGCCTGCCGATGCAGGGGACACGGGTTCGTGCCCCGGTCCGGGAAGATCCCACATGCCGCAGAGCGTCTAGGCCAGTGAGCCATGGCCACTGAGCCTGCGCATCCGGAGCCTGTGCTCCGCAATGGGAGAGGCCACAACAGTGAGAGGCTCGCATACTACCAAAAAAAAAAAAAAAAAAAAAAAAAAAAATCTAAATCTAAAGTGTTCCTAAAGGTCAAATAAATATTATTTCCAACTGTTTACCAAAACAGTTTTAAAATATATTGTAGACCATAAAGACAACTTAAATCTATTCAGAAAGATGAAATTCATAAGGCCATATATCTCTAAAAATATGATAATAGTGCTGTAAGTGAATAACACGTTAAAAATAAAAACACATGTAGAAATTAAAAAATATATTTTTTTAAATATCTGTTAGGTCAAATAGAAAATAATAACTACAATTTCATATGTTTTAGGAAGTTTTAAAAATGAAAATATCAAATTTCTGACATATTAACAAAGTTATTTCGCTGGCACAATTTTGGCTTTTATTAAACAAGAAAAATGGAACATAAATGAAGTATGGGTTCAACTTACTGTGATAGAAAAGTTAATATAAAATTGCATTAGTCACTTTTCACTAGGTCACCCTGCATGGTAACATGCAAACTCAATGGCTACCCTAAAGATGTATTTTCCAGCAGGTTGAATGAGAGAAGCTGCAGCTCAGCTCCAGTCTGTGGGATGAGTTCACATCTGCTCCATGCACACTCTTTTATTTCTGTGCTGGTGACTGAAGGATCAACACTTACATCGAATATTTTTTCCTAAGGCAAAGGGCAGACTACAAAACATGAAGAGGAACACACAGAATGCTTCTTACAACCACTGCTTGGACCTGACACGCTTTCTATTGCTAAAAGCAAGTCTCATGGTCAAACCTAGGTCAGTGAGTAGGGAGTTGACTTTGCCAGCAAGTTAACCATGGCAAGAACAGGAGCAAAGGATGAATTTTGAAGAAATGACAATTTATTCTTTAATCTCATCTCTAATAAATAAAATATGAGAAAAGAATATGATGGAGATAAAAGCAGGGATTTACTTATTAGAAACTATCAGAAGAATTTATATATACATTAAAGCTGATTATTTAAAACAAAGACTGACTCATAGCAAATCAAATAATAAGAGCTAAACATATAAAGTTATAAATGTGACAAATTAAAATGGGAATGTCTTAACAAAGTTTTTTTTCCTAAGAAAATACTATGTACAACTAAAGCTTAGTACATTTGAAGGTCTCAGAAGCAATTTTCTGAGAAAATACACATTGCCAAATTGAAATAGAAGTGAAAACATTCTACATGTGCCACTAGTCATGAATAATATTAAAAATGTTATCAAATAATTACATCCAAATAAGATAAATGATCCCAAAGTTTTAAGACTTCTAAAAATAGATTATTCCCATGCTATAGAATTTGTCACAGAACATGAAAAAGAAAAAGCTACCAATTCATTTAAGTATCCAGTCATAATTCTGATATAGATAGTGCAGAAGTGACAAAGATAGTACAAAAGTGATAATTATAGAAGATATTTCTTATGATTAAAGGTGTCAAGATCCAATATAAAATACTAGAAAAGTGAATCAAAAAAACATTCAGAAAACTTTCATCATTTCTTAGGCAGAAGAGTAATGGTTTAGTATTATGTAATCAAGAAAATACTCATGTATTACATCAATAAGAGATTAAAGTAAAAAAAAAATTGATCATTTTGGTAGATGTCAAAAAATGATAAAATAGAACATCTGTTTCTGGCTTTAAATATAAAAAATTATTCACCAGCACCAGCAACAAAATACTTTGGAGAAATATAAAAGTAAAACGGTATTTCCTTAACATGCTAAACAATACGTAGTGATAACAGTATCTGCAGCTGCTGCTTACCTTCTCCTCCCCTCCCCGTCCCCCTCTTCTTCTTTTCTTCTTTTGTATAGTTACGGAAGTTTGGGCTTCTGGGAGAACAATAGAAATATGAAAGATGGTTACAGTATTATAAAATATTGGCTATATTTCCCATGTTGTACAACACATCCTTGAGTCTATCTTACACCCCATATTTTGTGCCTCCCACTCCCTCACCCCTATATTGCACCATATTTTAATTACAAATATAGGAAATTTTAAAAATACCTATGACAAACAATAATTTTCTTAATCATTAGCAAATTATACATACATCCAAGTAGGGTATATATTATGTGTATACCTGAGTGGAATTAAGTGGGCATTCTCTTGTTGTTAGAGGGCAATTGGTTTCAATCCTTCGGGAATGCACGTTGACAATATGAATGAAGCAACTTAAAAATATATTTATTTTTTGACTCAATACTTCTATTCCTAGGAAAATGTCATTTACAAAGATGATTATCTCAATTATACCCCCAATGAGGAAGAAAACAAAAAATCATGGCATATTATGAAATATGCTTCCATTTAATTTTTTTATGAAAAGTTTATAATAACAACAAGGACAAATGAAGAAAAACAGTATCATTGCAACTTGATATATAATATATATATAAAAGAAACTACACAGAGAGAGAAAGAAAAGAGATAAACAGTGTCTGAAAGGAAAAAAGAGAAACACGTTAACAGTATGTGTTTTAGGGAAGAGAGAGGATATTTGTTTTTCTTCTTTATTTCCAGATTTTCTTTTAAAGAACATGTTTAGTTGAATATAATAAGAAAGAATATACTCTGAGAAAACAATCATTCAAAAAGAGTCATGCACCACAATGTTCATTGCAGCACTATTTACAATAGCCAGGACCTGGAATCAACCTAAGTGTCCGTAGACAGATGAATGGATAAAGAAGATGTGGCACACATAATACAATGGAATATTACTCAGCCATAAAAAGAAACGAAATTGAGTTATTTGTAGTGAGGTGGATGGACCTAGAGTCTGTCTTACAGAATGAAGTAAGTCAGAAAGAGAAAAAACAATACTGTATGCTAACACATATATATGGAATCTAAGGGAAAAAAATGGTTCTGAAGAACCTAGGGGCAGGACAGGAATAAAGACACAGACGTGGAGAATGGACTTGAGGACCTGGGGAGGGGGAAGGGTAAGCTGGGATGAAGTGAGAGAGTGGCATGGACTTATATACACTACCAAATGTGAAATAGATAGCTAGTGGTAAACAGCCGCATAGCACAGAAAGATCAGCTTGGTGCTTTGTGTCCACCTAGAGGGTGGGATAGGGAGGGTGGGAGGGAGACGCAAGAGGGAGGGGATATGGGGATATATGTATACATATAGCTGATTCTCTTTGTTATACAGCAGAAACTAACACAACAATGTAAAGCAATTATACTCCAATAAAGATGTTAAAAAAAAAAGAGAGATTTTAAGGTTTTGCTCAGGGTACAAAGCCAAATAGATGGCTTGTCAAAGGAAGATGCTCTGAATGCGTGTCTGTGAGTGCAGTGGTAAATTAGAGGCAAATCATTCCTCCTTTGCTAAGACAAGGTCTTAATGACAGTTTACAGAAAGAGGGAGGTCTAGCATTTTCTCTATGTAGTTGCCCAGCTTCAAGCTCACAGTGGGCTGGTCAGTGCTTTTGTTGAGTAAATGAATAAACACCCAGTCTAGCTGACTCAAATCTGCAGGACATTTTTGCATGGACAACTTCTCCAGGCCCCCTCTTGGAATAGGGAAGGAAGAGAGTAACCTAGGTAAATTAGAATCAACTATCTCCCCCAAAGCTTTATTCCAGATGTTACTGGCAGCTGTTATGAACTTTATTAAAATTTAATCTGGTAGCAGAGTTTTTATTATTATTAGCTTGAGCATAAGAGTTAATTTTCTGAGCTTTACAAGCCACTTTGAGGAGAAGACTATCTCTTATTTACTTGAAAACTTAAAAGAGTTAAGCTCATCTGAATCCTCGCCAATAGGAAAGCTCAGAGCTCTCTACAGAAACATATTCTTTAGTTTGGAATGTCATCATGAAATGCCTCTTTCCTAATGTAGATTAACTTTGATGAACAATTGTTGTTAGTCAAGTGCCAAATATGCCCCCCCCACCTTTTTTTTTCCTTTTCCATAGCACAGTGTGTCTAATAGACCATGATAAAGCAATTGGATAATTATTAAAGCTAGGGAAAACATAGCTTAGGTTTTACTCTATCTCTGAAAGCTAGGTTGAAAATTTCTCATAAAACTGTTTTGTCAGTTTTCATATGTTTGAGGAGTTTTGTAAAACAAAATATTGTAGGCACTTAGCTATTAATAGCTCTACCAGCAATTTACAGGTAAAATAGAGACTGGAGACTTAAGTGCCAGGGTTATGTTCAAACCCCTATTTGAAAAAAAGGAAGGGAAGGAGGGAGGGAGGGAGGGGGGAAGGAAGGAAGGAAATGAGGGAGGGAAGGAGGAAGGAAGGAAAGAAGGGAGGGAGGGAAGGAAGGAGGGGGAAGGAAGGAAAAAAGAAAGGGAAAGGAAAAAAAAAGGAAAAAACAGTAATTCTCTGGGAAAGTCACCCAGTATTCACTGGATCTTACTTTGACTTAAATGCGCTAATTGAACTAAGCCAAAATATCTTCTCTCTCAATTCATTAGCAATATTGTAATTAAAAGAGCACCTTCAGTTCCAGAGGGTAATGACCTTTTTAATTGAACTGAGGGATTCAGATTGCTGCTGAATAGTGGATTTAAATGCTGAATTCAAATGCCAAATTACCTTCCAGTAAATGTATAATTATGTGTCAAACGTGAGTTGCCCTAGCAATTTGCTTCTGTTTTTAATATATGGCTTTTCTTTGGATTTCAGAGGAAGACAGAATCTACTGAAATATTATTGTGTTTGATTGACACTTTACTGATCATAATAGTTGATTTCCCAAAAGAAATTTTGTTGAAAATATTTAAACAACTTGATAAAACATTACCTAAAACAATCACTATTTGCACTTCCCTAGGGCCTCTTGTCATTGTATCATTATATAAACATATGTTTTTGCATAGTTTTAATCGGAGTGTTTTGTTAGGGTCAAATGCTAAGCTATTGTAACAACAAAAACAAACCAAAAAAATCCCAAATTCAGTGGCTTAAACTAGATAGATAGAAATGTATTTCTCTCACATAACAGTCACGAATGAATATTTCAGGTTAGTGGTGCCTCTGCTCTACACAGTCACTCAGGGACTCAGGCTATGGTGGACTTGCCTTCTTCACCATGTGGTCTCTGAGTTCAGTCTGGTTAGCCTATACGAAGGGGTGGAGAGAGTGTGGAGAAGACTAGGCTAGTCTTAAGTCTATCAGTGTCATTCATCACTTCTGCTTACCTTCTATTGAAATTAGTCACATGACCTCTTCTAAGTACAGGGGAGATTGGGGGATGTGGTGCTGGCAGCCATGGGCCAAACTACAAATCTATTACTAGTGAGGAAGGAAAGACTAGGTTTTCTGGACAGCTGCTGGCTCTGTTACAATGTATATGCAGTATTACCTTCTACTTTCTCATGTAACATTATATTATAAACAATAGACCCTTCACTTAGTGCAGGATATGATGTAAGTGCCCTCCTACCCTGATACAAAAATGTCCTCACATAAATACAGTAAAGTTTTAACTAAAAAAGTAAATGACTCTTTCATAGCCTGAATGAATCTATAACATCTCATGTATCACATTTGAGTTAAAAGTTTTACATTTGTTATATAACCCTCACACCACAAATTACCTTTGAAATTTTATAAAAAATATTACCTATCACTTGATGTATGTATGTTCCTAGCAGTCTGGGCTACTGGTTAACAAACCACTTTCTCTTTTTTTCCATAGAATGTGGTGGATGAGTCCATGGCATTGGTCATAGCCACTGCTGAATTCAACATTCCATTTATTAATTTACTAAAACTCCTTTCTGTTTTTTGCTATACATCATTCCTTTCTTGAATTTATTCTACTAGTTGACTTAAAATTAATCATTTCTTAAAAATAAATATTTCTTTAATATAAATATCAAGGAATGGGACAACTAGGTTATTATTTTTGATCATTGTCAGAATGTCCTCTGAAAATGTAGAACTGTTCTGTACATCTAGCAAAGAAAGATAAGCTTGTTTAATGCAGCGTGGTCTGCACTGGGTTTTACCAATTTCATTTTTCCCTTGACCAGTGTGAAATGGACCACTGTATGCCTTGACTCAACAGGAAGATAGAATCATTTTCCAAATATTTGTCAATTTGTGCTTACTCTTGCAAATAGGTGTTACTACTCATTGACCTTTTCTCTAAGATTTGTTTGTTTAGAATCACAAGATCTTAACATTTAAAGTTGGAAGGAATGCTGAAAATAAGCTAATTTCAGCTTTGAGGCTTTAGTTTCCTCTCTCACATTCTTCCAAGTGATTTTTTAGCCTTTATGAAAGCAGTTCCTAGGGTGGGAAAATCACTGTCTCCGTAACACTCAATTCCATCTTTCAACATCTTTCACATCGGACTGCTGGAAACAGATTCTGATCAAGCATCTATCTGACTACAAAGCACTACTCTAGTGCTTTTATACGTCTTCCCTCACTTAATCCTTCTACCAGCCTTATTGTTAACATGATTTACAGTTTATAAAAAAAAAAAGTTCAGAGAATTTGAATGTCCAGTGTCACACTGCTGCTTTATGGGAGGTGAAACATTGGCAGGTGGATTTGTTGGGTCCCATATCCGTATCCATGTTTTTTTCTAAAAAGGTGACTCTTCTACACTTACATAAAAAAAAAAAAAAAAAAAATCTGAAAAAAAAAAAAATCTGTCTACCTAGTAAGTGTTACTGTATCGTTTAGGGTTCTTCCCCATGATGTCCCTTGAGATATATTGAAGTCAGCTATACACTCCCTCCTGTCCAAGGTAAAATTGGAGGTCCCTTCAGTGGTTACTTTTGGCTCTTTCCTTGTCAGAAACACTCTTCTTGAATCCTCTGCAGTTTACTTTTTGGTACTTCCCCTCCATATGATACTCAGATTGGAATGTAGTATTCCTGCGTTGGCGCAGGTAGCATACTGGATTATGAGACTATCATCTCACTTCCACAGGCACTTTATTAATTTGCCCTAATGATTTAGCTTTTCAAAGCCATGCCATAGTGTTCATTTCTATTGAACTTAATATCAGTATATAATTTTTTTTTTTTTTTTTTTTTTTTGCCGTACGCAGGCCTCTTACTGTTGTAGCCCCTCCCGCTGTGGAGCACAGGCTCCGGACGTGCAGGCTCAGCTGCCATGGCTCACGGGCCCAGCTGCTCCGCGGCATGTGGGATCTTCCCGGACCAGGGCACGAACCCGTGTCCCCCGCATCGGCAGGTGGACTTTCAACCACTGTGCCACCAGGGAGGCCCAGTATATACTTTTTACGTATTAATAAGCTATTGAATTACACGCTTTAGCTATTTAATTATATCGTTTATTTATTTTTTAGTTTTTGCTAATCTCCTGTTTTATCCTATGAAAAGAGCCTCCTTTGACAAGTCTCTGATTTTTGTGTCCTAAAATTTCTGTCACTGCAACTAAAAAGAATCAAAGTGTGGCTCTACTCAGATAAAGGGGATATTCCTAGAATAATAAAGCACTTTTTTTAAAAAGACTTTTTATCATCTTAATCCATGCCTTTCTTTTCTTTTCTTTTTTTAATTTATTTGTTTATTTTTGGCTGCGTTGGGTCTTCATTTCTGTTGTGCGGTCTTTTCATTGTGGTCGCTTCTCTTGTGGCGCACAGGCTCTAGGTGCGCAGGCTTCAGTAGTTGTGGCACGTGGGCTCAGTAGTTGTGGCACATGGGCTTAGTTGCTCCATGGCATGTGGGATCTTCCTGGACCAGGGCTCGAACCCGTGTCCCCTGCATTGGCAGGTGGATTCTTAACCACTGCACCACTAGGGAAGTCCATAAGGCACTTGCTTAAGTATTTAACATATGTTGTTTCTAACTCTTATGACTACAGTATAATGTGGATATCAGTCTCTATATTTTACTCATCAAAATTGAATAATTTGTCCAAGTTCATAAAGAAAGAAGTTTAGAAGAAATTTAAGTCTAACTCTGTTGTTTTTTTTTCCTCCTATATCATAATGGTAACAATGAATATATATTAGCCCAAAGGACTAACTAATCATGAAAAAATAATAGAAGGGACTCACTAGTATTTCTTAGCTGAACTTGCAAAGGTCTTATGCAATGCTTATACTAAAAGTGAGAGAGGTTAAAACCATTATATTACAATCTCTTAAATTAACATGCCTGTGAATAGCAAAACAAGTGAGATTTGCTTTCCATATCCAATTTTGAGCGATTATTTCCAAAAGCAGGTAGATCAACATTATATTATCAGGTACTTTACTCAGCTAAAGGACATTAGAGTCTTCATTCTGCCAGGATGACCAACTGTCTGGGTTTGTCTGGGAAGGTATCATAAGTGGAGCAACTAAGCAATGTGTTTATGCCAGTATAGAATTGCTGGAGGATACTATTACTAACTCTTGGTTCTAGAATGGGGGAAGACAGTTAAAGCTCCACTTCATAGAGCTTCATCAAGGATACATGGGTCTATTGTGCTTATAAACTTCATTTACTGGGAAATCAGATACCCCATCTCACCTTCCTTGACTCTGTTCAAAGGTAAACCCATTAATTACTATTGTCTCTCCCACATCAGCAATCCAGGTCCGTAGGAGATGTTATAAGAGAGTGACTATCTGTAGAAACAAGGCAGTTTACAACTAGAGTGTATGAGGAATGGGTCTCTTTGTATTTCTCCCTCCAGATTTTTCCATCTTAAAGCAGAAAATAGACTATATTTCTTCCAACCTTTTCACAATGCTGAGCATAGTACTCAGCATAAAGTAGGCACCGTACACATGTTTGTTGATTAAAGGTTTAACTTGCTAATTTATTAGTCTCAGACGAAGTGTTTCTCTTTTCGTTCTCATCATTGTTCTCTGCAGAGAAACAATGACAATGTGAATTTGTCACATAGTAAGTGACGGGAATTTTCACACCTAATTTTAACTCTTATTTCCTCATATGTTGAGGATTTTTATGCTAAATGTATGTACAGTGTCAACACACATACACACAGATTATTCAGAGATGCTTTAAATTTCAAGATGATTCCCCCTCATCACTTAGCATGTTACTTCTCCCTGTCAACTGGTATGTGCTAAGGGAATGCAAATTAACTGTATTATTAATTTAAGTAAAACATAATTAGTAAGGGAAATCTCTGCCCAAAACCACATAACACATTTCAGAGCCAAATATAAATGAGTTATGATTAGCCTGCTGTTCCCCTTTAGTAGTACAGATTAATGGTATATTTGCTGTTGGTATAGAGATGCGCATACATGTGTGTTTTCTAGGGGGTTTAGGATCATTTGTGAACTGCAAAGGGAGCTTCATATCTCACTGTCTTGAGGCAAAATCCCAGTATTTAATTGTTGTGAGAAATCAGGTTTGATTGGACACATGTCAATTGATTAAAAAGCATGAGTACTCTTTGTAGGCAGAACATTTAATGAGCTAAGTAACTTAATTTCTCCATCAGTCAGCAGCAGACATGTGTTCTCTTCATGCATGTATAGCAGTGTTCGTTCTCCTGCCATGGACCATTATCCAGACTGTGTGTAGCATTGTTGCCAAATAACAGTTTTAGAAACATTCTTGACTAGAGGAAACACAGGGAGTAGCAATCCGTTAATGAAGCAGATTCACATTGATTAATTACATTCCACTTCCTCTGTGCAGGCCTGCAGCACAACTCTAGGAGGGAAAAAAATATGATGCAAGGAGGAGAAAAGCCCTCAAATTAAATTTTCAAGTCTGATTGATGATACTGCTCCCGCCTCTGAAAATCTAGTTTTTTTTCTAATTTCAGTTATTCGTTTCCTGCTTCCCTGACTAGGCTGTTCTAACACAACTTGGTTTTTGCCTTGTTGCCTGTATCATTCCCTTCTCAGCTTGTTCTCATTACAGAATCCTGCCTGATAGGAGTGAAGACCCTTGAAGCTGGGAATCCAGACGATATAGAGCAAAACCTATTGCTGGCAATGGGCAGTTAGGAGACAACACAGGCTATTAACTTATGCTGTTGTTTTCTGGTAACCATCCCAGGGCACTGCATGCATGCCATTATTCACAAGCAGGGTCACCATTCTAGTCCCTGATGGGATTTGTTTTTATCCAGAATTAGTAAGTAAGATAGCTGTAGAAGGTCCTGTGTAGTGAACTGGCCTTTAGGATGTTTTGATGGCCTTGGCTGTTGGCACAGTCATGCCCTGTGTCTATAAGACAAAGTGCTTTAGGCCTGTGTGTGTGCACAAGGGTATAATTTGAAGTGTTAGTTTTAATGCCATTGCTTCCATTTATAGAGGATTGTAGGATTTAGAAAGTTGAGGCATTGGGTAGGGTCGTGGTAGGAAAGATAAGTGTAAAAAAAAAAAAGAAAAGTAAACAAAACTACAAGAGCAGCAGTGGAAAGAGAGAAAAATTTTGTGCCTAAACTGGGAATAGTAGAGAAAAATTTGTTGCCTAAACCGAAAGAATAAAGTAAAGGAAAAAAAGAAACGAGAAAGAGCTCTAGAAAAGTAATTGTAACCAAATTTTGGAGGCCCTTTCTGAAGAGTTTGGGGTGTATTTTATAGATAATGGGACAATTATGAAGGTTTTTGAGGAAGGGAAGTGACAAAATCAAAGATATACTCTGGGAAAACCAATTTCTCTCAAGAAGGATAGGGTATTCGGGTAGTCTATCCAAGAGATAAAGTCCCAGTTAGGAGTGATTGCAGAGTGGAAAGATGAAGTTAACATCAGAGACTTCCGGGTAGTAGTGACAAGATTACACAGCTAATTGGGTATTAGGGAAAGGAAGAAGGAGGAATTCAAGATGACTATGGAATTTCAAATATGGGTGACTAGGAGTATTAGGATTTCATTATGAGACATAGGAGAACAGAAAAAGGGGCAAGTCAGGAAGGAAAATAGTAAGTTTGATTTAAACTTGTTCAATCTGAAATATTAGTGGGATACATTTATAGTTATCTCCCATGGAGTGATTGATTGGAACATACAATAAAAAGTGGGGCTAAAAACACAGATTTATGTTTCATTCATGGGATTGGATGCTGTCACCAAAGGAGAGAGTGAAAAGATGGAACAGGAAACATCTAAGGACAAAACACTGAGAACACTTAGCTGGCAGTAAGGGCATCAAAATGGGGAAGAAAAGGAACAGTTAGAGAAGGAAGAAGTAGGGATTCAGACACTGAAGGAGGTAGTTTCCAGACAGGAGGTGCCCAGTTATAACACATGTGTGGCTGTGAGGTCAAGGATTGGCATGGTCCTGGGCAGCTTTTTGAGGATTCTTAGCTTAAGGAGGTAGTCACCAGGTTTGGTGACTGGAGTAGGAACTTTGACACAAGAGGGTATTGACTTAGGAGATCAAGGTAAGGGAGGAAGGTCCATTGGATGAATTTTATTCAATTACTCCCTTTAGAAATATTTACTGATGATCTGTTATGTGTTACGCAATGATCTAAGGTCTGTAAAATCAGCAGTGAGTAAGTCAGATCCAGTCCCTTCTTCCATGGCAATCACTGTAGAGGGAGCATAAGGACGTAACTGACAGTGAGAGGTCGAAGTAGTTCCTATGAAGTCTGATGGATCAAGATTCAAAGCAACTTTGGGGGTTTGGAGAAGAGGGAAAAAATATTTGGGAAGTGAAAAGAAGGGGACGTAACCCACCCATCTATAGGCCAATAGCAGAGAAGTTTAGAAGGGAAAATAGGCCACCCTTTGAGAGGTCTGTAGGAGGTATCTTTAAGGGGCAATCAGATGTTAGAACAAATTGTTGAAAGGAATGTTCAGAAGATTTTGCTAGTGGTTTCCAGAGGGTATGGTGGAAGGCTTGTGAGTAGTTAAGTAGGGGTTTGAAACTGGATCAGATTAGATAATTTGCATAGCCTGATGAGTCCTGGGCTTCTTAAGGTGACTAAAATAAGCAGGGACAAAGGGTTTTATGGGATAAATCCTGTTGCTTCCTCAGACAGTGTGTGTGATGGGGATTCAGGCCATCTACTGTGAGCAGGTAGATTTCAGTGGGTTTCCTCTTCAGATGTAGCTCTTATGATGTACAGATGAACAGTGTGGGTGCCCTCACTGACCAAGAGCCTGGTGAAAATTCACTTAGGCACATTGGAATATGAAGGTAGAAGGGAAAGAAACAATGAAAGTAGTGAGATAGGCGAGAAGCTGTTAGAAGTCCTGCAGAATGGTTAAAAAATGTAAATGCCCTTAAAGGCTAAGCTGGTAAGAATACCCCTCCCTCCATGGAAAAGTGAGGTATAAGGTGATGGAGAATGGTGGAGCCTATGGCCCTTTGGGTATTTAAAGAATACAAATGGACTTCCTAAAGAAGTACTTTGATAGACTAGATCAGGCTTCCAGTGTGCCATTCCTGACCTAGAAGACCAATATTATTATACTTAATGTAAGAAGTAAGATTTGAACAGGAATTTATTACTGATTCAAATACACCTAAAACCTCTTGTCAGCAGAATGGAGGGAATAACACAAAGATTTTCTTAAAGAGAGTGGGCTCAGCCTCCAAGCATGTTGGTAACAGGTTGTTGCCAAAGATGAGGTACTGTAATGCAGCTGTAGAGCTTGGCTGTGACAAGAAGTTGAGACACTGTGTCCCAAGTCTTTATCCTAGATGGTACAGTCTGGTGGGTATGGCAGCCTGTGGAAAGATGCCAGGCAGTAGACGGGGAAGAGATGAAGCAGCATTGTGACACCTGTCAGGGCCTCCAGACACTGATCCGGAATACAGGGAACAGATTCCCCCACTCCAACCCTGAAATCTTCTCTTGTCTAGGCAAAAACTGGACAAAATAGAAGAAACAAGGCAGAAGGACTTGGTTAAATGTAGGCTCCAATTCTAGAAAGAAACTGGGCTAGAAGGAGAGTCATCAGGCAAGTTCCGGATCAGGGATCAAGGCAGATACTGTGGCCTGAAACCTGGACCCACATGTGGCTAATTCTAGCACAGTGCAACTCAAGGGCTCCATGGAAACTCAGGGCTCTGGCACTGTAAATCCCAGATTTAGTTTGAAACACAACTTAATTCCAAGTCCTCCTAATACGTCCTATAGACAAACCTGCCAGGATGCTTGCTGAGCCAGTGAGGATTAACTAGGAGCCTGAAATGATCCTGGGCATGCAGGCGAATTTCAACAGTCAAGCCACCTTAGTAGATGTGTGAAGGAGAGAGACCAGCAGGGAAGAATTGAGCTGGGATGAGACGGGAGCTGAAAAGGGGAATGAAGGCAGTGGTGGGACTGAGGTGAGGAGGAAGTTCTGGTAAGCCCAGGAAAAATTTTGTTGGTTTAAAAAACAATCTGCTGTTGGGCTTCCCTGGTGGTGCAGTAGTTGAGAGTCTGCCTGCCGATGCAGGGGACACGGGTTCGTGCCCCGGTCCAGGAAGATCCCACATGCCGCAGAGCGGCTGGGCCCGTGAGCCATGGCCGCTGAGCCTGCGCGTCCGGAGCCTGTTGCTCCGCAACGGGAGAGGCCACAGCAGTGAGAGGCCCGCGTACTGCAAAAAAAACAAAAAAACAATCTGCTCACAAAATATTTTTATTTTTAATTTTTTAACTGAGAGAGGAAGCATCAGATGCCCACTGTGTGTTAACAAACCAGCTTGCCCACGTGAGGTCTGCTTCTCATCTAATCTCTTTTTGTGTCATGAGGCTATTGATATTGCAAAGATAAATTGAAGTGTTCACATGGGACTTGGAGATGTGTAGCTTTGGATATACGTACTCATATTCCATTTGACAGTAGAAAGAACTGCTAAGACTTTTCCCTGTAGGTTTGAGCAAAGGAGCTAAGCCAGAAGCTCTGAGGTTGGCAAATGTCTTCAGACAGGAGACATATTTTGACAGATTCTGTGCTTCTTTTTTTGAAGAGACACCTTTTGTTACTCCAAGAACAAGATCTCAGTGTTTTTGGGCTGTGTGATGCAACAAAAAGTAACAATGGCATCAGCATCTTCCCGATGGTCATAAAAGTATCGAATACTTCAAAAAAGTCCAAAAATTCAAACGAGAAAATGTGCACTTCTAAAAACAAGTGTCATGTAGCTAATACCCTCATAAAGAAAGAAACAGCTGATTTTATATCCGAATCGTTAAAAGTAATGGTCTGTTTGGTTCGCTCCTTTCTATGCCGTCCTTTTGCTTTATTTTTTTTTCTTGCTAGACAGGAGCAGAACAAAGAGCAAGTCATAAAAATCAAAGGGAGTGACCAAGAACCTAGAATGTTAGAGCAGGAAAGACCAGAAATCACCTGGTCTCACACCGTGATTAAACAGAAGGGATGTTGACCTTGCTGGGGTTACACAGCCCTCAGACCTGAAGAGGGACTCTGATGCCAAGTCTGGATCTATTCAACAGCTACACTTTTCCTTCAGGACACCTATGACCCTTACTGCTCTGCTGATATTTCAAATTCCCTTCAAGTTCACGGTTGTGCCTATGAGTAAAGGCTTAAACTGAAGATAGCTCTAGTGAAGTGCCCTCAGGAGTCACTGTTGCTATCAGTGCTTTTAGAGCCACAGGTTTGGATAGAAGGTCTCTGAAAAGGGTGAATACAGGGACAGGGTGTACTTAAAGATGTGTGCATGTTTGGGAGAGGGAGTTGATAAACTTGGCTTTCCCTTGTAATGGAAAGAATTACCTTTGGCTTGAGGGCCTGAGTCTCATAGTGGATGTCACACTTCTCTTATCTTGGATGTCAAACTTACAATTGAAGGAAATCCCGACTCTCTGCTTGATAGTTTAGGAAGCCAGCACCAATTCCCTATTTACAAAGATACTGGCCAAGGTTTAGGAATTTTGTTTTTTATTGAAGTATAGTCGATTTATAATATTGTATTAGTTTCAGGTATACAGTGTAGAGATTCAATATTTTCATAGATTATACTCCATTTAAAGTTAATACAAAACAATGGCTGTATTTCCCTGTGCTGTACAATAGATCCATGTTGCTTATCTTTTTTTTTCTTTGCGGTACGCGGGGTTCACACTGTTGTGGCCTCTCCCATTGCGGAGCACAGGCTCCGGACGCGCAGGCTCAACGTTCATGGCTCACGGGCCCAGCTGCTCCACGGCATGTGGGATCTTCCCGGACCAGGGCACGAACCTGTGTCCCCTGCATCGGCAGGCGGACTCTCAACCACTGCACCACCAGGGAAGCCCCTATCTATTTTATACATAGTAGTTTTTATCTCTTAATCCTATACCCCTATTTTGCCCTTCCCACATTCCCTTTCCCTACTAGTATCCACTAGTTTCTTTTCTATATCTGTGAGTCTGGTTCTGTTTTGTTATATACATTTGTTTGTTTTAGTTTTTAGATTCCACATGTAAGTGATAATATACAGTATTTGAGTATTTGTCTTTCTCTGTTTGACTTATTTCACTAAGCATGATGTTCTCTAAGTCCATCTACATTGTGGAATGTGGCAGAATTTCATTCATCTTTATGTCTGAGTAATATTCCATTGCACATATATATATATATAATATATATATATATATACACCACATCTTCTTAATCTGTTCATTTATTGATGGATGCTTGGGTTGCTTCCATATCTTGGCTATTGTAAAGAGTGCTGCTATGAATATGGGGGTATATGTATCTGTTAGAGTTAGTGCTTTCATCCTTTTCAGATATCTACCTAGGAGTAGAATTGCTGGATCATATGGTAGTTCTATTTTTAGTTTTTTGAGGAACCTCCATACTGTTTTCCACAGTGGCTGCACCCGTTTACATTCCTACCAACAGTGTAGAAGTGATTCCTTTTTCCACATCCTCACCAACGTTTGTTTTTTGTAGACTTTTTGATGTTTGCCATTCTGACCGGTGTCAGGTGATATCTCATTGTGGTTTTCATTTGCATTTCTCTAATAATTAGCAATGTTGAGCATCTTTTTGTAAGCCTGTTAGTCATCTGTATGTCTAGTTTAGGATTTTAATTAAAAGGAAAAAAAAGCTGTTAAATATAACCTGGTCAGATTATAATGTCCTGAAGTACTATAATACGTATCTGCTCTCACTGTTTCCTAATGTCACTCATGACCCATACTGTTGAGAGAATGACATAGTGTCAAGAACATTGGCTTTGGAGTAAAGTATCCCTGTACCACTTATTGTCTTGGAGCTTTTTCTCTTCATCTGTAAAATGGGCATGTCATTATGAGGAGTAATGGTAATGCTGGAAAAGTGGTGAACACAATGCCCAACCTTACTAGGGATTCAGTAAGTAGTAACAATTATTTCTTCTGTTGCTACTGTTGTTTATAGTAGTGATGAAGAGGCCCTCCTGCTGCTTCCACTTTCTGTTTCCATGGCCTCACCACCATCCCCCAGCAGAACAGCCTCTTTTGCCCTCTTTGGGCTTATGATTTGTTTTGTTTTGTTTCTTTTTAATAGCAGGATATTTATCATTCTTACCAGGCACTTGGGTGGGGGAATTGGCTAGTTCCTCTCTGAATTTGACAAGTTTCACAGATCTTTCAGCAGACTACAGTGAGGAATGATGGTCTTTCTTTAGAATGGTGCTTTCCAAACTTTTAAAATCATTCATGTCTAACAATAAAATATTATTGAGATTATAGCTTAATACATATTTTTTTAATTTGTAAATAATATACAGTATCATATTAATAAGTTGGGTATAGATTAAAACATACACAGAAGGAAAATAAATAATGGGGAGAAAATATAAATACATTCAATTATTTTCTTCCATATCCTTATGGGTCATCTTGCACAACCTCTGGAATGCACACCTTAGAAAACCATTGCTCTAGAAATTTATCACTTTTTTTTTTGTAGATCAAGCTGCCTCATTCATAAACCAGGTACCTACATCACCTTTCTGAAAATGCATTTCACCCACTTGGATTTCTTTCCACCAGGAAAGCCGATAGATAGTCTGGCTCTGTTTTGCAGACCAGGTGCCTGAAATCTCACTCTGGCTCTCATGCTGGCCCTATAACCCAGTATTTCTTTATCTTGTCTGTACATTTGACTAACCTGGAGAGCAGTTTAAAAAGTCTAGGGACCCTATCTCAGGCCAATTAAGTAAAAATCTCCATGAGTCTGACCCCAGGCTGACAAGGGACTCTTCTTTTCTTCAAGTTAGCCTGTTAGGCCTTAGCTTGGGGTAAGCAAGTCATTTACCACAGGTCCTAGTCAACCCTCATGATGGGAAGCTAGGGCCTGAGAGGTTCCTGGAAAAGATCTGCTTTGCCTGCCTTCCTTCAGTTTTCCTCAGTCACTTGAGAGGAGGGCCGTGTTGTGAATTCTCATTCTGGTGAAGGCAGCCTGGCGCACAGTTTTGCCCCAGAGGCCAGCCCAGCCTGCACAGCAGCAGCCCTAGCATCTTGCTGCAGGTGAAAGGTTGGCATGTCCTTGTTGTCCCGAAGCTGAAGTTTTGCTTTGCTCTCTGTTTGTTAAGTAGGTTATGAGATCCAGACAAATACAGTGGATGATTGGCAGGACGGGAGGGGGCGGGCATCAGAAATGACTATCTTTACCTTCTCACTTTCAGAATAGTCCCTCGACTTATCTCTATTTCCAGAAAGTCCTAATAGTAAGGAGCTCATTTCTGTTTCTTTTTTGCTCCCTCTTTTTTATTGAGGGTAGGGTGAGGAGAGGGAAAGTCTTTCCAGAATTTTTGCTAGCGCGATGACACCTAAATCAGAGGAAACATTTAATTAACGCTTGAACAGTGGTGTTCTTCACAGAGCTTTTATTTTTATTTGTACATATGCATACACATATGTTGTATGTTAGCAATGAGTTAACCACCAGGAAACTTTCTTTCCCCTCCACCTTCTGCTTTCATCTGTTCCTTTGGCCCTCATTGTGAAAAAGCTTTCTAAATGCCTGAACTCACATTCCTACCTGGGATGTGAGTTTAAATGTATGAATCTAAAGATTAGTATCTAATTATACTTGTGCTCAGCTGCTACCATTGAGGCCAAAGAACATCTCTCCCCTTTCTCACAGCCAAGCCCGCTCTATCATCTCGAGGAGCCACCTGGGAGGCAGACATTTACACAGGAAAAAGTCTCACAATATGTCCTGCTGACCTCCTCACAGCAGTCTGTTTCCTACAGACTACATACGAGCATAGCCAGGCACTGCTGCTGCAGATATTCTCCAGGATCATCCAGCTGCTGGTTACCCTGGTCTCTTTGCAATATTTCTGGGCATAGAAGTTTTTCTGAAGTGGTACCATGTATGTCCCGTGTGTTGAAGCTGCTAACAGTGGCCTGAGTACTGAACCAAAGGATGCTTACTGCAGTCTAACTTTGATACTAAAGTTATTTGCTCTTCATTCATTCCGAAAATTTGAATATATCTTTTGCTCCTAAAGAGCAGAACAGGTATTATCAGATAATAATAACATAAGGTCAGAATGTTTACGTGACTTGTCTAAGGTAACATACCTGGCCATGATGGAACTAGAAGGAACACCCAGCATGAGTAAGGGATCATGCTCAGCACAACAGATATAGAGATCAACACACAGATATACACTTAATACAAGTCAGAAACTCCATATACGTCTATCAATATGCCAGGCACTGTGCTGTGGAAACAACTATTAAAAGAGACATAAATTTTACACTCAAGGATTTTAGAATCTGATCAAGAAGGAAGATCCACAAGAAAACAATAAAATGCAATTCATTTAAAATATTTAATAAATACTTAAATTAGAGGAAAACTAAAGTTCTTCAAGAGCATAGGACACCTAAATAGGCTTGAAGGATCAAAGTGCAAAGATATAGGTGAGAGCACAGCATTTATGGAGAAAGTTGAGTGATTTGGTACACTGAAGCTTTAAGAACAAAAGCATGACTGATAGCATAGATCATGGAAGACTGTATGTAGTATGTAGAAAGAAATGTAAATTTACTGATGTAGCATCACACACAGACTTAATTTGTGTTATTTTGGTGGTATATGTGTTATTAGAGAGAGAGAGAGAGAGCGCGAGCGAGTGAAAGAAAGAAATTTAAATAGTATTCTTTTTTTTAAAGTAAATTATTTATTTATTTTTGTCTGCGTTGGGTCTGTTGCTGCGCATGGACTTTCTCTAGTTGCGGCAAGTGGGGGCTACTCTTCATTGCATTGTGCGAGCTTCTCATTGCAGTGGCTTCTCTTCTTGTGGAGCACAGGCTCTAGGTGCGTGGGCTTCAGTAGTTGTGGCATGTGGGCTCAGTAGTTGTGGCTCATGGGCTCTAGAGCGCAGGCTCATTAGTCGTGGCGCACAGGCTTAGTTGCTCTGCAGCATATGGAATCTTCCCGGACCAGGGATGGAACCTGTGTCCCCTGCATTGGCAGGCGGATTCTTAACCACTGTACCACCAGGGAAGTCCTAAATAGTATTCTTTAAAGTGAATTCCCCTATTCATTTAACAAATATTTATTCGTTGCCTGCTATATGATAAGCCTATTTTAGGCCCTTGAGCTATATCAGTGAACAAAACAAATGAAAATCTCTGCCCTCATGAAGTTTACATTTTCTTTATAATAGATTTTAAATTACTATATATGCAAACACATGTATTACTGTACAGGGTTTCATATATATTGGGAAATATACTATATTTGTTGGGCAATTTAAGGCATATTTAGTGTTAATTTTGAGTAAAATGTGGTTTTTGCCTTTTTTCCTTAAAACTTAACTCTAAGATTTGATTCCACTATATTCAATTAGCAATTGGGAACTATTGAAAATTTTGAACACAAAAATGAAATAATGTTTGTATTTTGGAAAGAGGACACAGGCAGTGATGTTGATGTTATAGAATAGGTGATACCTAAGACTAACACCAGGGAAACCCATCAGGCTGCCATTTCACTGAAAAGAAATAAGTAAACAAAATAGGACAATAAGGAAACATTTGAGAAGTATTGATATAGGGGAAAGAGAACTTCAGAATCATTCCCAGGATTCTGCCTTCGGTAGTGGGATGATAGGTGCAGAGAGCAAAAAAGGACGGGTTAATACAGATGAAAGCATTTTTGTATCTCGTCATTCAACAGACATTTACGGAAACTCTAAAGTGCTATGCCAGTTACCACTTGTTGGCTTGCTTATGCTTTTGTTCATAACTTGGAAAGACTTTTTGGTCCTATTTGTAATATACGATGATGACATAAAGCTGATTACAAGTTTCACTGTTAAAACAATCACACGCTGGCTACCTTCTCATTCATTACTCACAATTGCAGCCTGTGTTCATAAGGACAAAGGTAGAAGCCATGGCTGAGTTATCAGAGCATCTAGAGCTGCTGTCAGCAAATCAAATGGTCAGCATTCTTTTAAGAAAATCACCCGTTGGCTTTTAAAGTTAATTATTTGCAGGTACCAAGTTCCTCAGCCAGGGTTATCAAAGTCGCTGAGAAAGGTGATTGAGACTGCCGGGAGCTTGGGAAACCTGGCTGAATACCATCTCATGTGGTGTCTTACCTTGGGGAGACTTCTTTTCTTTTCCCTTCTTTTCTTTTCCCTTCTTTTCTTTTCCCTCCTTCCCTCCATTCTTCCCTTCCTTCCTTCCTTCCTGCCTTTCTTTTTTCTTTCTCTTTCTTTCTTTTTCTTTCTTTCTCTCTTTTTCTTTCTTTATTTCCTTCCTTCCTTCCTTCCTTCCTTCCTTCCTTCCTTCCTTCCTTCCTTCCTTCCTTTCTTTTTCTTTCTTTTTCTTTCTTTCCCTGTCTCTCTCTTTTTCTCCCCTTCCCTCTCTTTCCCTTTGTTCTTCCCTTTGTTCTTGCACCATCCCTTACTCCTATCCTTTGTTCTTTCCACCATCCCTTACTCCTATCCCTTTGTTCTTCCATTTGTTCTTCCACCATCCCTTACTCTTTCCCTTTGTTCTTCCACCATCCCTTACTCCTATCCTCTGCCACATGCCACCTGATCCAGGTAACATTAATTTTGCTTATCTAACACTTGGCAGACATTTAGCAAGCATTTATTAAGTGACTGGCAATTTCTAGCCTTGGGAAATGCAATGAATAACACAGCCTCTGCACATAAGGAACTCACAGTCTAGAGTAGGAGACAGACTTTTAAATATATTATGACAATATTAATGCCATAAATTCTAAAGACAGTGTTTTTACAATATACTATGGAAGGTAAAGAGAGAAGGTACATAGTACACACATATGTTTATTTTTTCTTGGTGATTATGTAACTTTGGGGATTGAGATAAAACAAGATGATGGAAATATCCATTTGTATCAGTCAGGGTTCTCCAGAAGGAGTTGGCTGATGTGGGTGTTGGGGCTAGGAAGTCCTCAAGGTATAGGACAGACTGGTTAGAAACTGAGGTAAGAGTTGATGTTGCAGTCTTGAGTCTGAAATCTGTAGGGCAGGCTGTCAGACTGGAAACTCAGGCAGGATTCCTATCTTACAGTCTTGAGGCAGAATTCCTTCTTCTTGAGGAAACCTACTTTTGTTCACAAGGCTTCCAACTAATGGTATGAGGCCCACCCATATTATCAAGGGTAATCTCCTTTATTTAAAGTCAGCTGATGGTGTTAGTCACATCTATGAGAAATACCTCTATAGCAACAGCTAGGCAATTGTTTGACCAACAATGGGCACCATAGCCTAGCCAAGTTGATACATGAAATTAACTATCACACTACCTATATATGAAAATATTCCCCTACAAATTTCTGTATCCCTTTCACATTCCCTTCTGTATCCCTTTCACATTCCCTTCATATCTGTGGCCACAGAGACATGAAAGTCATATAGTGATGACGTGTAGTGGGTACGTTTTGACTCAAACATGATGAATCAAATGATAACTGTACCAAAGAACTCAATCACAAAACTATGCTGTTTTATTAAACATGAACATATTTTATTAAACTCAATCACAAAACTATGCTGCTTTATTAAACATGAACATATTTTATTAAACATATTAAACATAAAACTTTAAATATAAATCTCAGAATATAATGAGTTCTGTCTTCTCTACCTCCACTTAGAAGACAGCTAAGCCAAAAATGAGACTCCCTCTTTTGATATAACAATCTTTTGGCATGGGGGTGACTAGAAGATAAAAGCTTTGTTGTTGTTGTTTTTGCTCTGATGGATCAAAGCTGGATGAGACACTGCAAATGTATAAAAGTTCTAACTCCTAGATGTATCAGAGTTATTCCCTTAGGATAGCACCTTAAAACTCAACCTTACTCCTCTGGTTCTGGCTAGGATGAGGGCACCAAACATCTAATTAGTACCTCACTTAGAACCAAGGAAAAGGGGTCTCTGTCTTGGGCCCTATGTGTTAGAGGGCCACACATATCACAGACACACCACATAAATGCTTCTCATATCTGGCCTTTAGAACTGGCTCAATGCAATCTGTAACTCTAAACAGCCACTTCATGATTAATAGGACTCAGGCCCCAGGAAAAAGTCCTCTGTGTCACTTCCTACATCATCAAAGCAAAAGACAGTAGAGTGCAAATGCCAAGAAAGCATTCAGGTTGAACTGCTGTGCATGTCAATTGGAGACAGACATCTTGCTTTGGATTATGGGGGAGTGGGGAGCGGATTTAAACAGTGTAAGGGAAGTGATAAACTTTCAGATTCTTTCCCTTGGAATAAATGCACAAAATCCTTGTATAACCAAGAATTGTTTCCCCAAGTAGAGGTGAACATCAATTTTCTTGATTCTTTTCATGTTTCATTGGTGGATTTGAAAGTATATACAAATTATAGTATTTTCACATGGTGACTAAGATATGTATTGCATTATTAAACCATTCATATTACTCTTAAATTTGCACATGTGTAAGACTAGAGAAGACATGAATGAAACATGCTATCAATTCTTTATACTGGCAAGCAGATGGCAAGCTATGAGACTTAAAGATTTTAAAGATAAAAATATCAGCTTTAATGAAATATTCTGGAATTAAAATTTGATATTTATTACATACATCTTTTTTACTTTAATAGGAAATTTTGAATTTTTAAGAGAAAGGAATTTTAAAACAAAAGTAATTTTATTTTTGAGTACTTATATTACTTTTTGATAAAATATATTTGCATTTTCTGCAATTTCATTAAAATTGCATTTTATTTTAAATCCTTTGGGTTATCACTGTCAGTAATACACAAATTAGTTGAAAATCTTGATTAAACCAATGTGATAATTTGATAAAGGCAAGAAATATAAATTTTATGGACTACACACACAAGAGTTTATGAACTGTTTGTTTTATTACTCATATAAACATTGCCATCTCATCAACAGAAAATCCAGGTATGTACAGTGAATATTAAATTTAGTGTCTTTGATATTTTGCCAACTTTAGGCATCTAAAAATCCTTGCTTTACATATACTTTCGATTTGTCATTAAGAAATTATTTTTTAAGGTAACACAATGATAGAACATATTTTATTGATCTTCTTATTTTTATTTATAACTTTTATATTTAGTCATGTGGTATGTGGGCCTCCACTTGTACTCCTGCCTTGGGTTCTGCAAATGTAGAGGTGAGATCACTACTAAACAGTTGAGCCAATGTCTGGGAGAAGCCACCGGTATCCTCAAGGAGCCACAACTATTCCAAGAGATGGATGACCATCTTTAACCCTTGAAAGAGGGTGGGAGCAGAGGAGATGAAATAAGCAATACCATTATTATCTCTACCTTTTGTCTCTTTGTACCCAGTAAACAGACTGCATTTCTTTCTTAAGAGCTGGATATCTAAAAATGTTAATTCAGGAAAATTATGTAGGTGGGCCTGAAAGAATGGAAATAGGCTGTAAGTAAGTTATTGAAATTAGCCCTCAGAAATCATTGTACAAAAGGGGACATTTGATGTGGATCTGGAAAGATGAATAGAACTCTTCCAGGTGGATAAATTGTGTGTGGGAAGAGGTGCACTAGGAAAAGGCATAAAAAGCAGGGTGCATTTAGAATATTTCAAAATGTTCAGATGACTAAAACACTGGGTGGGAGGGAGGAAGTGGAAAGAGGACTGAAAAACTAGAACAGAAAAGGGCATTATACATCTTCCTAAGAACTTGGACTTTATCCTTTATATGGTAGGGAATTGTTAAAAGAGTTTCAAGCAGGCAAGTGACATGATTGGTTTTGCCTTTTTAAAATATCACTTTAAAACTTTGGTTTTCAAATTTTAGCATGCATGGTAATCACTTGGAGGGCTTGTTGGGACACAGATGGCTGGGCTCCACCTCCAGAGTTTCTGACTCAGTAGGACTGGGGTAGAACCCAAGAATTTGCATGTCTAACAAATTCCTATGCTATGCTGCTGACATGGGAACCACACTGTATAAGAAGCACTGTTCAACAACAGGAGGATAGATGGTGAATCGTTCAGAGAGGTGAAACTACAGAGAGTAGATGAGATAGGGGATTGTTATAATAGATCAGGCAACAATCATGAGAATTTTATTATAGAGGCAGTGGTGAAGAGTCTCAAAAAAAGAATGTTAGGAAGTAGGAACTTGCTGACTGACTGAATTTGGACGCTGTAGGTAAGAAAAACAGAGGTGTTGAGAATCACTCTGTATCTGGTTGATTTGGCTTTGGATGTGTGAAAGAGCCCAGGTTTGTAATCTATGGAGAGAGCCAGAAAGAGAATGGATTTATATTTTAATTCTAGGTCATTGGTGTAAAGGTGCAATTTAATACAACTTCACCTAGCTTTGAGTATGCTAAACCAAAAGAGAGGGAAATGTCATTCATCTACAGAATACACTACTCCATTAGCAAACATTTGAAGTAAATATTGTTAATATGTTAATACTTCATTCATCTATTACAGTCCGCATACCTTCACCATTGTAGCATTTTGAGCACAGTTAAGCATTGATCTCTTGGTAGATTGCCTTAAGTCTGTGACTTAATTCCTTTCTTACAAGATAGAGCTGTCAGAATGGGCACTTTTGTTTCATGATGCTGCTATTATGTGGTTTTTCTCTCTCTATAGTGTGTCTTTCTACTTTTTAAATATTACTTTAGGTTTAGTCACATTTAATATTATTCTCTTCCACAGGAGGAAGGAGATAGGCTCACCCTTAACATTTGAATGGATCAGGGCAAAAGTACAAATGAAGGCTTCGGTTTCCATTTGTCTAAATATGTAAATATGCATATGTTGTAAACCAAGAAAACAAGCTCTTATATATGTTCTAGTTCTCTGCCTTCACACACACTCACATACTTAGATTCACATAATAACAAGTTTTAAAACTGTGTGTAAGTTTATTGTTTTGTGCCAGTCTCAGCCTATAAATAGCCAATGTTGTGGTTGGACTGGCCCTTGAGGTGCTTATTATGATTGCAAGATGCCCTTTCACAGTAACCGTAAGGTCACTTTGAAAAAAATAAAGGTTTATTACTTACAGGATATGGAAATTACACGGCACACCTGGGGCCACACAGTGAGGCCATGAGTAGAAAGAAAGTACACATGGGGTTCTGCTTGCGTTTGGGAGGAGGGTGGGGGCCTAGGGTTTCACAGGCTCACTCTTTATTGGTGAATTTAAAACATAAGAGCTGGAATTTCAAGCACGTGGAAAGGAAAAATAAGATCTTCGTTGAAATCAACCAAGATCTCTCAAACAAAGGGGAGGCAAGCTGGCGTTTTGTCTGGTTGTGTGGCTGGCAGTGTGTTTACTTGAGATAGCTGTCTTTGAAGGGCACACCTCTTTTCAGTGGATGCCTTGGCATTTAATTTAGGGTTTATACTGCACCTGTGCCTTTTCTATGATTTAAATTTGCCTGTACATCAAAGATGGATGAATTTGCTCATTCATCCCCCTGGGATTTTGACTGATGGGCTTGTGGTGACTGCATGAATCACAAAATGTGGACAGACATGAATTGATTCATACATGTTATACATTAATTCCACATTATTTCTATGTCATTTTAGTGAAATTACTAGATTATAATAAGCAGCTTTTATATAATTTTTGTTCTATTGATGGTAATGATTTTAAAGGATTGAAATATAAAACATAATTGTCCACAAGTGGGCAAAATTTCACATACTAATATCAAAAGGTATACTTAAGAAAATGTAACATTAAAAAATTAGAATTATTTTTCATTTGTTTTCTAAAAGTTATTCAATATAACTTTTTAAAAAGTACAAATTGGGCTTCCCTGGTGGCGCAGTGGCTGAGAGTCTGCCTGCCGATGCAGGGGATACGGGTTTGTGCCCCGGTCTGGGAAGATCCCACATGCCGCGGAGCGACAGGGCCCGTGAGCCATGGCCGCTGAGCCTGCGCATCCGGAGCCTGTGCTCCGCAACGGGAGAGGCCGCAGCAGTGAGAGGCCCGCGTACGGCAAAAAAAAAAAAAAAAAATTTCAAATTATATTAATGCATATCAGCGCTTAAAATCAAAATTATCTAAATAAAAAACCAAACCCAAAACAATTAATAAAATGATAATAGGACCATACATATCGATATTTACCTTAATGTGAATGGATTAAATGCTCCCACCGAAAGACACAGGCTTGCTGAATGGATACAAAAACAAGATCCATATATATGCTGTCTACAAGAGACCCACTTCAGACCTAGGGACACATACAGACTGAAAGTGAGGGGATGGAAAAGGATATTCCATGCAAATGGAAATCAAAAGAAAGCTAAAGTAGCAATACTCATGTCAGATAAAATAAACTTTAAAATAAAGAATGTTACAAGAGACAAGGAAGGACACTACATAATGATCAAGGGATCAATCCAAGAAGAAGATATAGCAATTATAAATATATATGCGTCCAATGTAGGAGCACCTCAATACATAAGGCAACTGCGAACAGCTATAAAAGAGGAAATCTACAGTAACACAGTAACAGTGCAGGTCTTTAGCACCTCACTTACACCAATGGACAGATCATCTGAACAGAAAATTAGTAAGGAAACAGAAGCTTTAAATGACACAATAGACCAGATAGCTTTAATTGATATTTATAGGACATTCCATCCCAAAACAGCAGATTACACTTTCTTCTCACGTGCGCATGGAACATTCTTGAGGATGCATCACATCTTGGGTCACAATTCAAGCCTCAGTAAATTTAAGAAAATTGAAATCATATCAAGCATCTTTTCTGACCACAACACTATGAGATTAGAAATGAATTACAGAGAAAAAAACGTAAAAAACAGAAACACATGGAGGCTAAACAATACGTTACTAAATAACCAAGGGATCACTGAAGAAATCAAAGAGGAAATCAAAAAAGCCTAGAGACAAATGACAATGAAAACACGATGATCCAAAACCTATGGGATGCAGCAAAAGCAGTTCTAAGAGGGAAGTTTATAGCTATACAAGCCTACCTCAAGAAACATGAAAAATCTCAAATAAACAATCTAACCTTACACCTAAAGGAACTAGAGAAAGAAGAACAAACAAAACCCAAAGTTAGCAGAAGGAGTGAAATCACAAAGATCAGAGCAGAAATAAATGAAACAGAAACAAAGAAAACAATAGCAAAGATCAATAAAACTAAAAGCTGGTTCTTTGAGAAGATAAACAAAATTGATAAACCATTAGCCAGACTTATGAGGAAAAAGAGGGAGAAGACTCAAATCAATAAAATTAGAAATGAAACAGGAGAAGTTACAACAGACACTGCAGAAATACAAAGCATCCTAAGAGACTACTACAAGCAGCTCTATGCCAGTAAAATGGACAACCTGGAAGAAACGGACAAATTCTTAGTCCATTATAAGACGTATAACCTTCCAAGACTGAACTAGGAAGAAATAGAAAATATGAACAGACCAATCACAAGTAATGAAATTGAAACTGTGATTAAAAATCTTCCAACAAACAAATGTCCAGGACCAGATGGCTTCACAGGTGAATTCTATCAAACATTTAGAGAAGAGCTAACACCCATCCTTCTCAAACTCTTCCAAAAAATTGCAGAGGAAGGAACACTCCCAAACTCATTCTACAAGACCACCATCACCCTGATACCAAAACCAGACAAAGATACTACAAAAAAAGAAAATTACAGACCAATATCACTGATGAATATAGGTGCAAAAACCCTCAACAAAATACTAACAGAATCGAACAACACATTAAAAGGATCATACACCATGATCAAGTGGGATTTATCCCAGGGATGCAAGGATTCTTCAATATACACAAATCAATAAATGAGATAAACCATATTAACAAACTGAAAAATAAAAACCATATGATCATCTCAATAGATGCAGAAAAAGCTTTTGACAAAATTCAACACCCATTTATGATAAAAACTCTTCAGAAAGTGGGCATAGAGGGGAACTACCTCAACATAATAAAGGCAATATATGACACACCCACCCCAAACATCATTCTCAATGGTGAAAAACTGAAAGCATTTCCTCTAACATCAGGAACAAGACAAGGATGTCCATTCTCACCACTGTTATTCAACATAGTTTTGGAAGTCCTAGCCATGGCAATCAGAGAAGAGAAAGAAATAAAATGAATATGAATTGGAAAAGAAGAAGTAAAACTGTCACTGTTTGCAGATGACATGATACTATACATGGAGAATGCTAAAGATGCCACCAGAAAACTACTAGAGCTAATCAATGAATTTGTTAAAATTACAGGATACAAAATTAATGCACAGAAATCTCTTGCATTCCTATACACGAATGATGAAAAATCTGAAAGAGGAATTAAGGAAACACTTCCATTTACCATTACAATATAAAGAATAAAATACCTAGGAATAAACCTACCTAGGGAGAGAAAAGACCTTTATGCAGAAAACTGTAAGACACTGATGAAACAAATTAAAGATGATACCAACAGATGGAGAGATATACCATGTTCCTGGATTGGAAGAATCAATATAGTGAAAATGACTATACTACCCAAAGCAATCTACAGATTCAATGCAATCCCTATCAAATTACCAATGACATTTTTAACAGAACTAAAACAAAAATTCTTAAAATTTGTATGGAGCCACAAAAGACCCCGAATAGCCAAAGCAGTCTTGAGGGAAAAAAACGGAGCTGGAGGAATCAGACCCCCTGACTTCAGACTATACTACAAAGCTACAGTAATCAAGACAATATGGTACTGGCACAAAAACAGAAATATAGTTCAATGGAACAAGATAGAAAGCCTGGAGATAAACCCATGCACCTATGGTCAACTAATATATGACAAAGGAGGCAGTGATATACAATGGAAAAAAGTCTCTTCAATAAGTGGTGCTGGGAAAACTGGACAGCTGCATGTGAAAGAATAAAATTAGAACACTCCCTAACACCATACACAAAAATAAATGCAAAATGGATTAGAGACCTAAATATAAGACCTGACACTATAAAACTCTTAGCCAGAAACATAGGAAGAGCACTCTTTGAGATAAATCACAGCAAGATGTTTTTTGATCCACCTCCTAGAGTAATGGAAATAAAAACAAAAGTAAACAAATTGGACCTAATGAAACTTCAAAGCTTTTGCACAGCAAAGGAAACCATAGACAAGACGAAAAGACAACCCTCACAATGGGAGAAAATATGTGCAAACGAATCAACAGACAAAGGATTAATCTCCAAAATATATAAACAGCTCATGCAGCTGAATATTAAAAAACAAACAACCCAATCCAAAAATGGACAGAAGACCTAAATAGACATTTCTCCAAAGACATACAGATGGCCAAGAAGCACATGAAAAGCTGCTCAACATCACTAATTATTAGAGAAATGCAAATCAAAACTACAATGAGGTATCACCTCACACCAGTCAGAATGGGCATCATTAGAAAATCTATAAACAACAAATGCTGGAGAGGGTGTGGAGAAAAGGGAACCCTCTTGCACTGTTGGTGGGAATGTAAATTGATACAGCCACTATGGAGAACAGTATGGAGGTTCCTTAAAAAACTAAAAACAGAATTACCAATGACCCAGCAATCCCACTACTGGGCCTATACCCAGAGAAAACCATAATTCAGAAAGACACATGCGGGCTTCCCTGGTGGCGCAGTGGTTGAGAGTCTGCCTGCCGATGTAGGGGACACGCGTTCGTGCCCCAGTCCGGGAAGGTCCCGCATGCCGCGGAGTGGCTGGGCCCGTGAGCCATGGCCGCTGAGCCTGCGCGTCCGGAGCCTGTGCTCCGCAGCAGGAGAGGCCACAACAGTGAGAGGCCCATGTACCGCAAACAAACAAACAAAAAAAAGACACATGCAATCCAATGTTCATTGCTGCACTGTTTACAATAGCCAGGTCATGGAAGCAACCTAAATGCCCATCAACAGATGAATGGACAAAGAAGATGTGGTACATATATACAATGGAATATTACTCAACCATAAAAAGGAATGAAACTGGGTAATTTATAGAGACGTGGATGGATTTAGAGACTGTCATACAGAGTGAAGTAAGTCAGAAAGAGAAAAATAAATATTGTATATTAATGCATACATGTGGAACCTAGAAAAATGGTACAGATGAACCGGTTTGCAGGGCAGAAATAGAGACCCAGATGTAGAGAACAAATGTATGGACACCAAGGGGGGAAAGCCGCTGGGGGGTCGTGGTGGTGGTGTGGTGAATTGGCCAATTGGGATTGACATGTATACACTGATGTGTATAAAATTGATGACTAATAAGAACCTGCTGTATAAAAAAAAAAAGGAAAATTTAAAAAATTAAAGTGTTTTATCTAAATCATTTAATATTTTTATATTTTATAGTGCTTAGTATCCATTTAATTGCTTACATAAAATTTGATGTCTTTATAAACCTCATGAATGATATGACTAGATCTACATACTTACATGTTTCAGAGTAATAGGAATTAATATTGCAGAATATTGCTGAGTCAACACGTGGAACTGTTGTGACTACTGTAGGAACCTATGAAGCTAAGAATTAGAACAAGAAGAGCGTAAAGAATACGGATACTCTGTACACCTGGGAAAAAATACTGAACACAAGAATATATTGCATTCTTCTGAGATTATGACTTGACAAGGTCATTAATTTATCTTTTGTCTTTCCTAAGCACTTCCATTGCTCATGTTCTCTCCACACTAGGAAGCAGTGTCCTCCTCAACCTAGACAGACACTTCGTGTCATTTAGGCACACTCCCTTGTCTCTTTTTCTTTAAAACATTAAGGAAATGGGCAACACATGTTGAAAAACATGTCTCTGAGGCTTCAATGTTGTTAGTGAGGGAAGCCCATATTAAGCACACAGGAGTCCTGTTCCTGATAGCAGGGTGTGAAAGGCAGAGCATACTGTAGTGGCTCTAAGTGTCAAGTACTAATGTTGGTATTTTAGATACTTTAAAAGAGAAAAATAATAAATTATAACTTTCTTTTTCTCAGCACCCTCCATTTGACCCTCTTCCTCTCCAAAATGTTTGATCTCTTAGAAATATCTGTTATTTGGTGGAACAGGTGCTCTCAGTAGGCATTCAAATTAAAGAAACTAAATAAAGGATAAATTCCTTACACAGTTAAAGTATTGTGTACAAGCACAAAGTTAAATAAAGGCCCCAAGGAGATGGAGCTGGGAGTAGGGGAGAAGGTTAGAGACATTGGCTTGAAAGGAGAGAGTGTAGTAAGGGGGAGACCTTAACTGGGTATCTAAGGGGACTGTGAAAGGGGAAGGAGGGAAAGGACCACGGGAGTGGATAGAGATGGAGAGGAAAGAGGAGAAAGTAAATAGGAGAAAGATAAATGGAGAGGGATGTGGGGGAAAAATGGTAATTAGGAATTTGTGATGTATATTTAAGAAATAGCATGGATTCCAGTGTCGCAAGAAAGGAGTGAATGAAGGGAGAGTAATAGGAGTTGAGAGCAGAGAGATATCAGGGGGACAGAGAAAACAGGACCCAGTAAGAGTGCTGAGTACCCTGAATGGTATGGGATGTCACTGATGGATTTGGTTGAGAGGAGTGACCAGGTTTTTAATGATGATTCGTAGACCGGGTGGATAAAGATGGAACCAGGAAGACTCCGGGTTACCATGAGTCTGGAGTCCAGACAGCAGTGAGAGTGAGACTCTGTGGTGGGCCTGGAAGATTGCAGCACAGTTCTGTGATGGTGTACAATGACAGTGTTGCCAGGGCACAGTCCATTAGCAGCGGACTGACAACCCACTCTGTAAACTGAGCTTCCAACTCAGGATGCTGTTTTCACTAATTTCTTTATTTAAGATCTTTAATACTCGTAGTGAAGACAAAAAACAAACAGCCAGAAGCCCTGCCAGGAGCCTAACTTGAAAACATAGAGTACTAGTCTGCTTAATATTGCCAAATGAGAGAGATTCTCTGGTTTGAGTTACTTTTGGAACCAAAATCCAAAAGGAAAAAAGCCACTAGTGATTGAGAAGAAAGATGGAAAGTGAGGCAATTGTGGGAACCACAGTGAGTTTCTTACTGGTTAATGTTGATAGAGACATAAATAATTTTTAAAAATTGGATCTTATTTCTGTCTAATAAGGAGGGAAAATAAGATGTGGGTAGGCAAGGGGGAGAGAGGGGCACGGATCACATCACCCTGCTAGCTTTGTGGTTTTCAGGCCTGCTGTGTGGAGCTAGAGATCTGTTGTCTTGAGGGTTTTGGAAGGAGGATGGAGAAGTATATGATGGACTCCTTAGTTAAGATATGAGTGTACTAATAAAAGTTGACCTGCAGTTTCCTATCTGAGCATCCAACTTTTCCCAGTGCCTCCAGGGAGATGGCCTGGATTTTAAAAGAAAATAAAGAAATAGGAAGAAACAAGTATATGGATAATCTTATGCTTTCCACAGTTGTTATTATCATATGGACACATTCTAAAAGTATTTGCTTTTTCTCTTTCTGACTTATTTCACTCTATATGACAGACTCTGGGTCCATCCACCTCACTACAAATAACTCAATTTTGTTTCTTTTTATGGCTGAGTAATATTCCATTGTATATATGTGCCACATCTTCTTTATCCATTCATCTGTCAGTGGACACTTAGGTTGCTTCCATGTCCTGGCTATTGTAAATAGAGCTGCAGTGAACATTTTGGCACATGACTCTTTTTGAATGATGGTTTTCTCAGGGTATATGCCCAGTAGTGGGATTGCTGGGTCATATGGTAGTTCTATTTGTGGTTTTTTAAGGAACTTCCATACTGTTCTCCATAGTGGCTGTATCAATTTACATGGGTAAGCTGGGACAAAGTGAGAGAGTGGCATGGACTTATATATACTACCAAATGCAAAATAGGTAGCTAGTGGGAAGCAGCTGCATAGCACAGGGAAATCAGCTCGGTGCTTTGTGACCACCTAGAGGGGTGGGATAGGGATGGTGGGAGGGAGGGAGATGCAAGAGGGAAGAGATATGGGGACATACGTATATGTGTAACTGATTCATTTTGTTATAAAGCAGAAACTAACACACCATTGTAAAGCAGTTATGCTCCAATAAAGATGTTTAAAAAAAAAAGTATTTGCTTAACTGTGGTGCAGTCTAGCATAGGAGGCTGAATGTGAGATGTCTTTTCTATTTGTATCAGAGAAAATGTAAAATAAAGTCTTTCAGCATGAAAATGTGTTGCTCAATTTTAAACAAGGTTTTCATTATGCTACTTCAGAGCTCTGAAGGAAAAGAATACACTGTAGTGTGTCATAGCATTTGTAGGCAAAGGAGAGCTGACAATGTATTCAAATGGGTTTTGCCATGGTATGGGGGTTGTGTGTGTTTGAGTGTGTGTGTGTGTGTGTGTGTGTGAGAGAGAGAGAGAGAGAGAGGGAGGGAGAGAAAGAGAGAGAGGGAGGGAGGGAGGGAGAGATTTTGATTATTTGCTTTGACAAGTATTAACTCTACATTTTCATATCTGGAAAAAAATCGCTAGTAACAAGTTTCAGGTAAAGTTGACACTTTTAAAACTGAGGATGGCTACCTTCTTGAACAATACTGACATATCTGAGCTAAAGGCAGCTCTTTGAGACAATAAATTCTTAATATGCAGGTCAAATGTTTACCAATTCATTTACTTCCTTCATCATTTCTCATCGAGGATTAGAAAATCTTGTGCTCTAAACCTCCTAAGGGAAATCACTGATATAATTTTTAAGTTAATATGTTTTTGGACATTCCCTGAATTAATTGTGAATCTCACTTTGTAAATATTACATGTTTACTGCTTCCCATTTGCGCATCTTCAGAGAATTCTCCACCATCCTTCCCTTTCTAAGATTTGTGGCTAATAAGTACCCAGTTAGAGGATATAAACGACTATGTTGGCTTTATTTCAGCTGCACCAGTACTGTACCCTAACAAGAAGGCATGAGGGAAATTTATTTTTGGTGTAAGGGAGGTTTTGACCTAGCGAAGGTGAGTGAGCCCAGAAAAGATGGCTGAGTGCGGGGTTGGTGGGAGACAGTCAGAAAGAGGGAAAGCCATCAGACAGACATTCTACAGAGTAAAATATGAGCAAAGGAAGAACTGTAGAAAGAAAGGTCAACCACATAATTCTAAATTGTGTTGAACAGGAAAAGCAACGTAAAGAACAGGGAAGACAAAAGCAGATTGAATGACGAAAGATGTGAATGACAGACACTAAGGATAATGTGTTATTAGAAGGGTCAAGTGCTTAGACCTACACACTTCTTGAATTGCAGGGTATATATCTATCTTATTTATATTGTTTCAATTCTTTCTGATGTTTCTGAAGCTGAAGGTTAGGAAGTATTTGTGTTCTTTATCTTACTAAAGTTTCTTGAAGAGACTAATTGTGTATTCCAAGTTCCGTATTACTTGACCATACAGAGAATGTATAGTTCTAGCAAATCACTCTGAGGTTTTGTGTCAATTGGTAGAACACAGTACAATTTTCCCCCCACTACAAATATCTTTGAGAGTGGGTTTCCACATTATCTACTTCAGGTAGGTAACCCTGAATCCATTTATCTACAACGAGAAGAAAAAAATGCATTTCACCATGAACTGTTAATACTTTTTTTAAAAGGTTCTTTGACAAAGCACAATAAGATTAACAGTCTATTAAAAGATATTCTGCAGGTAGAAAATGGTAAATGTTTGAAGAAGTAGCATCATTTGCAACATACCTGATGCAAAGAGAATTCCAAAACTAATAATTGGTGCAAATGCATAACAAAATTTTAAAATTTGTTTCAACCTTGAACTGCAAGTAACTCAAATAGTTATTTTGTTCTTACCTCAAATTATATTTCATTATATTTGAACATATATTTCAAATATACACTTTTAAACTGTATATTCAAAACATATATTTTGAATATGTGTTCAAAATATTTATGGAATTACCACAGAGATAACTTCAGGAAAAAAACACTTATTAAAGAATTTGCATTTCATTATGAATACTTTGGGAGATACATGTAAATGTTTAAAAAGCTCAGTTTACCTTATTGTTGAAGGTTTTTTTTTTCTTTTTTTCTTTTTTTTTTTAACACAGAGTTTTTTTTATTGGGTTGGCCAAACAGTTCATTCGGGTTTTTCCATAACATCTTATAGAAAAACCCGAACGAACTGTTTTGCCAACTCAATATATCCTAAACAATCTATGCCATTCCACCATTCTGTCAGCAGAGCATGCCATTAGTGATGGATAAAAGTTAAGAAACCAAAGTCTTTATCAGTTAGAAAAATATTTCTTCAGAAGAGGAAAGCTGAACCAGCTTTTGGGATAAACCAGGATCTTGACTTGTTTTCTCGTTCACCATTGCAAATAGTTTTAAATAGTTTAAATCAGTGTCATTCATGTCATTGCCCTTGTAGAAGAGTAAGAAAGGCTTTGAAGAAGTGATTCTGTTCTGACCTTGAAAAGGTATGCAGAAAAAGAAGTGGAATGTGAAAATACTCTTATAGACTGGATCTGCCAGTGACTGCTCTTGACCCAAACAAGTCTTTTAATGTTTCCAGATCTCAATTCTCATATCTTTAAATGAGAGTATTTGACCAGATGGTTTCTAAGAACCTTTCTAATTCCAACATTCTGTTTCCACAGTTGATCTTAATCTCAGAGGATGGACACATGGACTTTATTTTTATAACTGCTTTATTGAAGAAGAGAGTGGCATATTGTGTTATTAGGTTTCTTCTTAATTTCTAATAGTTGGCATTTCAAATATCATAATTGTATTTTTCTTCCTCACTAGAATAGTGAAATGTTAAGTGTTAGGTATTCTGATTTGGTTACTAAAGAAAACATCGGTGAGACTTTTAATCAACCATGGTTGTTGATACATTTTCAAACCTCTTAATTTATAGGAAACCATATTTTACCAGCCTGGGAAACCTTCAAGAGTAGGCATTGAAATGACTGTGCAATGCCCATGTGTAAGAACATATACATATGCTAATAGATCAAATTCAATTCTTGCTTATAATAACCAACAACTTCAGTAAAATCCACACTTTTGTAGCAATATAAGCAAGTGGAGAAGTAATGAAAAAAACAATATTTGTTCACATAAGGGTAGTCATAAACTCAGATATTCAAAAACTTAACTTTTTCCTTCTCTATAGTGTTCATTTTGAAACTGAATGGCAAACATTAAACCTCAGCCATTTTTGGATTCTCTCAGCTTTTCCCCAGTGTTCCAGTTAATTTCTGGGAGTTTCCATAGTGCTAAGGGATGAGGACTTCTGATCTCCCATTTTATCTGGCATTTGCTGAAACTCATTATCTTGTCTGGTTCTTAACCCATGCAGATTGCTGCTGGGTCAACACTTGCTCCTGTCCTCAGAGACTACATCAGCTACGCCAAGGCTGCTTTTGGCAGATGGGAATCATGTTTCTGTGCCACAGTGCAGCACAGGAAATTCTGTGGATGGCTGTAGGTTCATTTGAGGAGACACAGAACCTAAGCCGTGCTACCCTGAGGTCTTGTTACTCCCCTATATTCTTCCTCAAGTCTATAAAAGGTCTCTGCTACTGTTGTTTATACTAGCGGTCTCCAAACATTTTGGCACCAGGGACCGGTTTTATGGAAGACAGTTTTTCCACGGACCGGGGGTGGGGTGTATGGCCGAAATGTGAGCGATGGGCAGCGGCAGGTGAAGCTTCGCCAGCTTGCGGCCGCTCCCCTCCTGCTGTGCCGCTGGTTCCTAAAAGGCCGCGGACCGTTTGGGGACCCCTGGTTTATACTTTAAGGTTTGACCTGGAGGAAACGGGACCTGTGAGAGCACATATGTCAGATCCTTCCTGATCTCCACAGGACCTAGACTTTTTGACACTTAAACGTGATTACTTTGTACTTTATATCACTTCCCTGAGGTGATAAATATAGAATCAAATTAAGTGGAGTTGGGGAAGAGAAAATATCAGAGGTGGAAAAAGGAAAAGAAAAATCAAGACCATGTTGGTTAATATTTCCAAATATTATCCCACCAAATAATAACTCTCTGTATGAACAGAATTCATTTTCATGGGAGTGGTGAATTCCCTTATTAAGGAAGCAGAGTCTGGCAGTAGTCAGGGAAACTTTAAGAGAGATTTCTGTTTTGCTTGCGTGGTTAGACAAGTTAACTTTTAGATGCCTTCTGGCTCAAAACTCAGTGACATTAAGTAAAAATACTATTTAAGAGAATTTTATCTTTTTTGGAATCTCCTGACAGCTCTCTGGCCTCTTGTTATGAACTAAACTGTGTACTCTACTAAATTCATATGTTGAAGCCCCAATCTCTAGTAAATCAGTAGGTATTTTCATATAAGGCCTTTAAAGAGGTGATTAAGTTAAAATGAAGCTGTTAGAGTGGGCTCTAATTGAATATGATTGGTGTCCTTGTAAGAATGGGAAATTTGAACACACAGGCAGAATACTAGGAACGTGTGCACAGAGAAGAAAAGTCATGTGAGGACAGAGTGAGATCAGGCAGCCCTCTGTAGCCAAGGAGAGAAAAATCAGAAGAAACCAAACCTGACACCTTGGTCTTAGATTTCTAGCTCCCACAACTGAGAAAATAAATTTCTTTTGTTTAAGCCACTCAGTCTATGGTATTTTATTATGCAGCCCTTTATGTCTTAGTAAAGTAAGACACTTCTGCATAATGGCCACATCAGTATAGTTCTCAGTTTTAGGCCTTATATACCATGGCCTCCAGAATAGGGTCTTTCTAGAGTTACTGTTCAATAGTACTGAGTATGTTTTCCAGTTAGTGGTGGTATCATTTCCAATATATGTTTGGGATTTTACTATTTCTATAAAACTTATTTCTACCTTTTACAGTTCTTCAGAAAACAGAAACCTGCCAAGACCCTAGGTTGTGTGACTTCGACATGACAACAGATGGAAAGTTAATTGAAATTCCCTACCAATTAAAACTGAATAAACCAGAACGCTTTGCCTTATGTAGGTCTAAAATGATAACATTTACAGAAGGTGTAACTACGTTTCAGTCCTGCTGGCTACAGACATTTTTCCAAGTAGGTACAATATGAAGACTTGGAGAGTATTGTCTGTAGTGATTGTCTACGTCCACAGTAGTTAACACCAACTGACACATGGAATATATTTTTGAAATAGGTAGCTCACTCTTGTACATCTTATCTTTGTCGTCAGTGTACTTTCCCTGAAAGTGTTTGATCTTTTGAATTAGTTTCTTTTCTACTAAAGGAAATTTTTCTATTATAGTCTCTAATCCAAGGATGTAATATTAGGGATACTTGGCACTCACAGTGGGCTCAAATCAATGGGAGAGACATGAATCACTATCTACAACTAAGATTAACAACCAGAGAATAAATTCACAAATCTTTATTTAATATCTACCATACTAGATACTATATGTGATACACAGAAAGTGACAGAGGGCCCTGACCTCGTGGAGCTTAAGATCTGGTTGGAAAGAGAAGATAAAAACATGAAAATGCAATTATTACATAAGACTGTGAATATGGACATAACCCAAAGCGCACTGTGCCCATCCTTGTTTAGACACACATTCTGTAGCTCCCCTTTCTCCATACTTTGTATATAAGGTGGATGTAGACTTTAATGAATATAAATCCAACCTTATTGTACATTAATAAAATGATCAAATAGTGAGTTGTTCTACCTGAAGTTTGTTTTCCTGATATGAACAATACCTCTGTAATGTTCTTATCTTGGAACTTTGAATAAGGGATTTTTAAAGAATAGTTTATTCTTTATTTAAACAGGCAATATTAAATGCTTAAATTTGACATATATGATTATTTATTCTCATTTATTTTAAACATTCTCTTCTATATTTTTAGCATTGATATTTTCTTTTATCATATTGCTATGTGTCTCTTGTTTCTCTACTACTTCTGTCAACTGTATACATTATAGTCTTGTACAGTATCTCTTTCCTCCTAGTGTTCGTTTGTTTTGCTTTGTTTTTAATCTCAAGCCTTGGTTCTCCATGCTGCAAATTTCATACTTGATTCTACTGAACCACCCTGTCATTACTGTGGCTTCAAATCATTTTCTCCTTTTTGTGTAGGCATCTACAGACAAACTGAACCTTTTCTTCTATTTATGCTTTGGTGAGCTCCCACTTTTCATATGGACTCTGCATAGTGGGAAGTTCTATTTATTTATGTATTCATCAAAATTCATTATTGTCTTTTAGAGAAAAAGATTATCCTTTCTACTAGTGCTATCATGAACACAATACTCCTGAGAAGCAATTTGCCTTTTCCCTTAGTATTTTCATCACTTTAAAAGTCAGATTGTTGACCATTCTCTCATAATTAATAGAGGCAGCGGTGGTTTCTGTGTTTTTCCCTTTTAACCCACTGCTTCTCAGTGTGTTTATGAGCACAGACAATAATATGGTCAGAAAAGAGAGAAATCTATGTCTTTGAAGACAGAAAATCTTCATCCAGAAACTGGTCCTGCAGGACTTTCATAGAGAGAGGGGTGGGATCACGTGGTCCAAATAGAAAATTTAAGCTATCTTCTGAGGACATTGAGAGGATCAACTGCATGAAAGCGAGTGTTTTAGAGACAGTGTCAGTATTTGTTAAAGGGAGAAAATAAGAAGGAATGGAAGAAGGATGGGGTGGGGAGAGAGAGAGTAAAAGAGAGAAAACAAGAAAAGACAACTAGCAGCTCTCTTTACAATAACCAGGACATGGAAGCAACCGAAGTGTCCATCAACAGATGAATGGATAAAGAAGATGTGGCACATATATACAATGGAATATTACTCAGCCATAAAAAGAAACAATACTGAGTTATTTGTGAGGTGGATGGACCTAGAGACTGTCATACAGAGTTAAGTAAGTCAGAAAGAGAAAAACAAATACTGTATGCTAACACATATATATGGAATCTAAAAAAAAAAAAAAAATGAAAAAATAATGGTCATGAAGAACCTAGGGGTAAGATGGGAATAAAGATGCAGACCTACTAGAGAATGGATTTGAGGATATGGGGAGGGGGAAGGGTAAGCTGGGACGAAGTGAGAGAGTGGCATGGACATATATACACTACCAAACGTAAAATAAATAGCTAGTGGGAAGCAGCCGCATAGCAGAGGGAGATCAGCTCAGTGCTTTGTGACCACGTAGAGGGGTGGGAGGGAGGGAGATGCAAGAGGGAAGAGATATGGGGACATATGTATATGTATAGCTGATTCACTTTGTTATAAAGCAGAAACTAACACACCATTGTTAAGCAATTATACTCCAATAAAGAGGTTTAAAAAAAAAAGAAAAGAAAAGACGACTAGTTTAGAACCTGAATAAAGACTGAAGAGTTTAGTTTCTGCTTTTTGGCAGTGGGGAACCTTGGAATGAGCACTGATGATATGCATATTACTATTCTAGGCAATGAAGTGGTTTACCATAATAGTTTAAGATGTCACAACATGAGCCACTGTCCTACACTGATAACAGAGAGAGCACAATACACTAAATAAAGGTTGAACTGAGGAGATGTATTTAATATAAAAGGGTGTCAAAGATGGTTCGTGGCTTGATAATATTTGTGTCCAGGAGGATTGTGTTGCTTATGATTGAGAGGGATGCCCATTTTATAGAGAAGAATGAGGTATTTTGTTTCAAACAGGAGGTAGAAAGACCTAGTTGGCCTAGAAATAAAGAGATGATGGTTAGGATAAAAACCATTGTAACCGTGTGTGCTATTTAGTTATACCAGTATGGTTAAAAAAAGAGCAAAGAAGAACATTATGAAAAAATAGAGCAAGAGAAGCATATTTGCTTCCAAATATGATGAAGTAATAAAGAAATCTAAAATTATATTTGGAGATTTCAACACCTCACTCTCAATAAATTATGGAACATATGGACCAAAAAAATCAGTAAACATTTAGTTGACTTGATTGACACTATCATCCTACTTAATCCATATAACTTTTATAGAACTGTCCATTCAAACCAGTAGAATATAAATTATTTTCAAGGGTACACAGAATATTTACTAAGATAGGCCGTACTTGGGCCATAAAACAAGTCTCAATAAATTTAAACGGATTTGTGTCATATAGAGTATATTTTCTTTTCTTGTTAATTTGATTTTTAATTTGTATTGGAGTATAGTTGATTTACAATGTTGTGTTAGTTTCAGGTGTATAGCAAAGTGACTCAGTTATACATATACATATATCCATTCTTTTTAAGATTCTTTTTCCATATAGGCTATTACAGAACACTGAGTACAGTTCCCTGTCCTTGCTTACTATCTTTTTTATATATAGTAGTGTGTATATGTTAATCCCAAGCTCCTAATTTATCCATCCGCCAGCCTTTTCCCTTTGGTCACCATAAGTTTGTTTTTGAAGTCTGAGAGTCTGTTTCTGTTTTGTAAATAAGTTCATTTGTACCATTTTTTTAGTTTCCACACATAAGTGATATCATGTGACATTTGTCTTTGTGTGATTTACTTCACTTAGTATGATAATCTCTAGGTCCATCCATGTTGCTGCAAATGGCATTATTTCATTCATTTTTTATGGTTCAGTAATATTCTGTTGTATATATATATACCACATCTTCTTGTCAGTGGACATTTAGGTTGCTTCCATGTCTTGACTATTGTAAATAGTGCTGCAATAAACATTGGGGTGCATGTATTTTTTTGAATTATGTTTTTCTCTGGATATATGCCCAGGAGTAGGATTGCTGGATCATATGGTAGTTCTATTTTTGTTTTTTAAGGAACCTCCATACTGTTCTCTGTAGTGGCTGTACCAATTTACATTCCCACCAACAGTGTAAGAGGATTCCCTTTTTTCCACACCCTCTCCACCATTTATTGTTTGTAGACTTTTTTTTGATGGCCATTCTGACTGGTGTGAGGTGATACCTCATTGTAGTTTTGATTTGCATTTCTCTAATACTTAGTGATGTTGAGCATTTTTCATGTGCTTTTTGGCTATCTGTATGTCTTCTTTGGAGAAGTGTCTATTTATGTCTTCTGCCCATTTTTTGGTTGTGTTGTTTGTTTGTTTGGTGTTGGGCTGCATGAGCTCTTTGTATATTTTAGAGATTAATTCCTTGTCGGTCTCTTTGTTTGCAAATCTTTTCTCCCACTCTGTATGTTGCTTTTAGTTTTGTTTATGGTTTCCTTTGCTGTACAAAATCTTTTAAGTTTAATTAGGTCCCATTTGTTTATTTTTGTTTTTATTTTCATTACTCTAGGATGTGGATCCAAAAATATATTGCTGCAATTTATGTCAAAGTGTTCTGCCTATGTTTTCCTCTAAGAGTTTTATGGTATCCAGTCTTATATTTATGTCTTTAGTCCATTTTGAGTTTGTTTTTGCGAATAGTGTTTGAGAACTTTCTAGTTTCTTTCTTCTTTTACATGTATCTGTCCAGTTTTCCCAGCATCACTTATTGAAGAGACTCTCTTTTCTCCATTGTATATTCTAGCCTCCTTTATTGTAGATTAATTGACCATAAGTGCGTGGGTTTATTTATGGGCTTCTATCCTGTTCCATTGATCTGTATTTCTGTTTTTGTGCCATACTTTTTTGATTACTATAATTGTGTAGTATAGTCTGAAGTTGGAGAGCTTGATTCCTCCAGTTCCATTTTTCTTTCTCAGGATTGCTTTGGCTTTTGAGGTCTTGTGTGTTTCCATACAAATTAAAAATTTTTTTGTTCTAGTTCTGTAAAAAAATACCATTGGTAATTTAATAGGAATTGCATTACATCTGTAGATTGCCTGGGTAGTACAGTCATGTTGACAATATTGATTCTTCCAATCCACGAGCATGGTGTATCTTTCCATCCGTTTGTGCCCTCTTTTATTTCTTTCATCAGCATATTATAGTTTTCAGAGTACAGGTCTTTTGCATCCTTAGGTATGTTTATTTCTAGATGTTTTATTCTTTTTGAGGCAATGGTAAATTGGATTGTTTCCTTATTTTCTCTTTCTGCTCTTCAGAATCAAAGTAAAAATCAATAACAGAAAATTCTCTAAACAGTCACTAAATATTTGAAAACTAAATAACACACTTTTAAATAATGTATGAGTTGAAGAACAAAGCAAAAAGAAGAATTATAGCGTATTTGGTAGTGGATGAAAATGAAAACATATCAAGTTCCAAGGAAAACTTAGAGGGACATTTGTAGCCCTATATTAGAAGAGTAGAAAGTTCTCAAATAAACGACCTCATCTTTAACCTTAAGAAATGAGAAAAGAAAGAGAAGATTAAACCCAAAGTAAACAGTAGAAAGAAAATAATATATGTCAGAGTGGAAATCTATGAAATAGAAAACAGGAAAACAATAAAGAAAATCAGTGAAACCAAGGACTGTTTCTTTGAGAAAATCGATAAAATTGATTAACATTTATCCAGACTTATCAGGACAAAGAGAGTGAGGGGTGAGGGGGAGCAGGGGAGGGGAGTGGAGGGAAGCGAAGCAAAGAGAAGTGAACAGAGCAAAGGGGAGCGAAGAGAAGAGGAGAGATGGTAGACTTGTCAGGACAGAGAAAGGGAAAGGGAGAGGGGAGGAAGAGGGAGAGAAAGAGAATGCAAATTACCAATATCAGAAATGAGGGACTGTACTACAGATTCTACAGGTAGTAAGAGTATAATAAGGTTATATTATGAACAACTTTTATTTATTTATTTATTTTTTACATCTTTATTGGAGTATAATTGTTTTACAATGTTGTGTTCGTTTCTACTGTACAACAAAGTGAATCAGCTATATGTATACATATATCCCCATATCCCCTCCCTCTTGAGCATCCCTCCCACCCTCCCTATCCCACCCCTCTAGGTCATCACAAAGCATCGAGCTGATCTCCCTGTGCTATGCAGCAGCTTCCCACTAGCCATCCATTTTACATTTGGTAGCGTATACATGTCAATGCTACTCTCTCACTTCGTCCCAGCTTCCTCTCCCCACCGTGTCCTCAAGTCCATTCTCTATGTCTGTGTCCTTACTCCTGCCCCGTCACTAGGTTCATCACTACCAGTTTTTTTAGATTCCATATGTATGTGGTAGCATATGATATTTGTTTTTCTCTTTCTGACTTATTTCACTCTGTATGACAGACTCTAGCTCCATCCACCTCACCACACATAAGTCAAATTCATTCCTTTTTATGGTGAGTAATATTCCATTGTGTATATGTGCCATATCTTCTTTATCCATTCATCTGTCAGTGGACACTTAGGTTGCTTCCATGTCCTGACTATTGTAAATAGTGCTGCAGTGAACATTGTGGTACATGACTCTTTTTGAATTATGGTTTTCTCAGGGTATATGCCCAGGGATTGCTGGGTCATATGGTAGTTCTGTTTTTAGTTTTTTAAGGAGAATAAATGGACACAGTTCTTGAAAGACACAAACTATTAAAGGTCATTCAAGAATAAATAGTTAATTGAATAGTGTTATGTCTATTAAAGAAATTGATTTTGTAGTTTAAAACCTTCCCATAATGAAAATTCCAGGTCCAGATGGCTTTGCTGGTGAATTCTATCAAAGAAAAAAGAAAAAAAAAATACTACCAGCATTATACAAACTCTTCTAGAAAATTAAAGAAGAGGAATACTTCCCAACTCATTGGCTAAGGCTAGTATTACCCTCATACTAAAACCAAAGACAGTACAAGGAAGATAGGAAGGAAGGAAGGGAGGGAGGGACCAATATATCTTATGAAAATAAATGTGAACATTTATTTTTCAAAATGTAGGGAAATCAAATCCAACAATGTTGGGTCATGACAACATGCAATTTATTCCACGAATACAAAGGGGATTAACATTAAAAACATCAGTGTAAGTTCACCACAAAGTAAAAAACAGAAAAAACATTTCATCATCTCAATAGACAAAAAATATGATCAAATTCAACATCCATCCTTGAGAAAAAACTACCAGAAAACTAGGAATTGAAAGAAACTTCTTCAAATTGATAAGAGCATCTATGTGAAGCCTACAGCAAACATCTTGATGCTGAAAGATCAATCTGTAGAGTTAATTCAATTCCAACCAAAATCCCAGCAAGTATTTTTGTAGCAATTGAAAAACTGCTGCTAAGATTCATATTGAAATGCAAAGTATTGATACTCATGAAAACAACTTTGAAAAGGAAGGACAAAACTGCAGGATTAAGAATACATGATTTCACGATTTATTATAAAGCTTCAGTAATCAAGACAGTGCAGTGTTAAAGGAAAGTTAGAAAAATAGATTAACAGAAGAGAATAGAGTACGGAAATAGATCTGTATGTATGTGGACAACAAGACTACAAATGCAATTCAGTGGATAAAGGAAAATCATGTCAACAAATAGTGCTGGAACAATTGGTTGTCTCTATATAAAAAATGAACTTTATGTATAAAATTGTACAGTTTAAATATAAGCAGTTTATTTTATGCCAGTTGTACGTCAATAAAAATATTAAGAGGAATTCCCTGGTGGCGCATTGGTTAAGAATCTGCCTGCCAATGCAGGGGACACAGGTTCAATCCCTGGTCCAGGAAGATCCCACATGCCGTGGGGCAACTAAGCCTGTGCGCCCCAACTACTGAGCCAGTGTGTCACAACTACTGAAGCTCGCACGCCTAGAGCCCGTGCTCTGCAACAAGAGAAGCCAGGGCAACGAGAAGCCCGTGCACCGCAAGGAAGGGTAGCTCCTGCTTGCTGCAACTAGAGAAAGCCCACATGCAGCAACGAAGACCCAACACAGCCATAGATAGATAGATAGATAGATAGATAGATAGATAGATAGATAGATAGATAGAAAGATAGATAGTAGGAAAGCATAAGAAAGGAGTAGAAAGAAGAGTGCATAACAAATAGAAAAATTGAATTAATTCACTACATCAAAGCCTGAGGTATATATGCCTTCTGTTCCAGCATAAAATAATGTATTCTAGATTACAGGTGTAGAATTAGGTAAATAATGTTTCTAAATTCTAACGTTCATTCTGCAAGGTTGAAAAGTACAATTTAAAGTAAGGCGTATCTTTTCATTGTTATAGTCAACTTAGGAACACTTGCACATTTAAAATAAAACAAAGCCACTCACAACAACAAAACCATGTGGATTCATACTCCTTGAAAACCTCCTTACCATTTGAACATTCAATCTGAGGTCAAATTTTTATCTCAAAAGTAAAGTAAAATATTCTTGGAGTTTTTGTATGTAGTAGTTCTTTTCATCATAACTCTTCAATGGGGTTTTGCATGTCATTTCATAGATTGTTTAATTTAAAATTCCCAGCCTTCTGAACATTATCTGAGAGACATTACTGATGATGTCCAGGCCTGAGTTTGCCCAGTCTCACGTGTTATCCTCAAATGTTGTCTAACCTGCTTCTGTCATGATTACCTTCAGTCTGGCCACATAACCTAGTTGACTCAATCCTTACTCACTGCTGCTTCTCTCGCAATGCTGCAGGAAATAGTTTCCATTGTAGACCACTAAGATATAGGTCGTAGTTTAACGAAGATTTGGAATAGAGGTATCCTGGAATAGTCTCCCATGCTGACACCAAATTCATGCCTGTAATCTTGGTTTGATGCCCACTGTGTTGTTCAAAGTGGTTTAGAAGAGTGGCTGGTGTTTTCAAATGGGTTTTGGACTATGCTTTTATCAAGACCCTGTTAGATTTCCCTTTAGGCCAGAAGTCCCCAACCTTTTTGGCACCAGGGACCGGTTTCCTCGAAGACAATTTTTCTAAGGACTGGTGGCGAGGGGTGGGAGGGATGTGGTGCAGGCGGTAATGAGAGCCACGGGGGGCGGCAGATGAAGCTTCGCTTGCTCACTGCTCACCTCCTGCTGTGCGGCCCGGTTCCTAACAGGCCACGGACCGCTACTCGTCTGCGGACTGGGGGTTGGGGACCCCTGCTTTACGCCACAACAGAGGAACACCTATTTGATTAAAACCTGAAATTCTTATTTGTTGAGTAAAGAAATAGCCATCTACCAAAGCTTTAACCCTTCTGGTATCATCTGTACATACGTTCTGCATCACAGTATATCTTCCAATAATATTTTAAATTATTTCTCTGATTTATTTTTAAGCTTGAGAGGAATATTTGGAATCAGTTGAATTTCCTCTGCCTTCAAATCCGTCTAAATATACTCTTCTTCCTGGCTTAATTAATCCCTGCTCTTTCTTGCATCTTCCACTTCAGTTGAGAGATTGTGTAGTATGGTGTTAAGCACAGAGGCTCTGGTGTCAGACTGCTGGTGTTCAGACAGTTGCTCTGCCAGCTACAAAACTATAACACTCACCAGGCTACTGAGACTCTTTGTGCCTCAGTTTTTTATCTGTAAAATTGTGTAATAAATGTACAAATCAAAGGTTGTTGGAAGGATTAAATGAACATATTCAAAGCCCTTTGACTGAGGTCTGGTTCACAGTAGCATGAATAAGTGTTGGGAAAGAACAGGTCTCAGTTTTATTTATTAAAAAAAAAACCTTCGAATTACCCATATGAAATATAGGTGGACCAGAGTATATTACATGTGATTGCATGTGTGTATGTATACATACATATATGTATCCATGTATGTGTGTGTATGTATAAACACACACACAGACATAAATATATGTGAAATTTGAAGTTGATAGTCTGCTACTCAAGCCAGTCAATTTTATTGGATTTCAAAACAAATGAGATTTTTAAAATGGTCCAACAGAACAGTGCTTTTATTAGTGTCCTCATATGTAGATAGTCTCAGACATCAGTACACTGCTTGCAACATAAATCTTGATGAATTTCCTGGATGCTTTTCTTTATCTCTTGTGCTTTATTCTTTTTAGCTAACATAATCATGAATTTAATGCAGTGGCCCTATCTAAGTTCCTGTCTCCACATTTCATCTCTCAGTAATATAAGTTTTAAGGCCTGATATCAGTACATATCTATTTGTTAGTTCAGGGTTTCATTTTGTCAGAAGATTTTGTATCTTAGGTGAACTATTTTTTTGCTGTTTCTGGACACTTTCTTCTATTACTTCAGTACAGTTTTATCTTCTGAGTGTGATACACTTGTGATACTGTTGAGAATTATGAATCTAGAGCAAGAATCTGCACAGTCTACCGCCATATGAAATGCCACTTAACATTTTTTATAATCGGGCCCCAGGCATTTCAGATCTCACTTCTGATGCCACCTGCCGGTATTTTAGGTGGGTGATAGATTGAAGGGTTAAAAACACACACATGATGAGACTGAATTAAGTGCTTGGCTAAATAATGTCAAGAGTACGAAGTCCCATCAGAAGTGGGAATCTGTGTGAACAGGAGCAGATACATTGTTTCTCAGTGAAACTGCCTGTGGCACTTACAGAGAAAGTACCTCACCAGACGTGGAAAGCTCAATGGGGCGTCACATCTAGAAGATTTTTACATTAAGAACATATGTGAATCTGTTTAGAGAATGTTTATAAATACCAAGTTCTGTTTATTTAAAAAAAATAACATTAAGATCCCATTCAGACATAAGTAAAAGACAGAGCTGGTTTCTGTATATCTCTGGAATTTTTTTTGTTGTTGTTTACAGATTTTTTCAAAAATCAGAAGACCCATTTCCTTGTAATGGTGGTCAAAATAGTCACCTGAAACTCCACAGTGTGTTATGATTCTAAAAGAATAAATATTTTATAGAGATAAAAACATCATTTTAAATGAACCATTGGCTTGAGCCAGTCTAACAATGCTTATGATGTGATTGGAACAAAAGATCAACGATATGTTAGCAGAGTTTATACAAGCAGCTTTCCTGTGCTGTTTAATTTATTGCTTATAGTATCTGTTCATAAAATTTTGAAAGTTACTTCAAATAGGTGGTCTCAGGACAATGTCTTTTCATGCCCTGGGAATGCAACTTAAAAAATTAATATGTTTTAATTTATACTCATATTAAAATTCATAGAGGAGCTCACTGAGCATTTTTAAAGCTTGTGATCATTGGAAGTATTGCAGTTCCAAGCTATCAGCTATGTAATATGCTACTTCTTGCCAATTTTTTCTGAAACTACTCCTTTGAAGTAGATTTCCAAGGTTTGCTAAACCTATATTCTCTTTCTCTCTCTTTCTCTTTCTCTTTTTCTTTTTTTCTCTCTCTTTCTCTCTATATATACATATAATAGATATATAATATAGGTATATGGAATATTTATCTGTCTACATATACACACTCACCATATTCTGTGTATGGATATTTGTGTATATAATTTTTTTCTCAAATTAGTTTACTTGGGAGATTTTATATATCTATATATACATATATATAGATATATACATACATATATAGTTGCTTTTCCTAGCATTTATTTTTCCATACCCCAATACAGTCTCCTAAAATTTCCATCTGACTAATGAAGTTAAGCTTTGCATTCTGATGCGTGTGTGTGTGTGTGTGTGTGTGTGTGTGTGTGTGTACATTTTCTTTTTTAAATGTAATGAATCAGTGAATGAAATCTCAGGTTTTTCTAACAGTTCCATCTAGGTATCTTGGAAAGTTGAATGTTAAAAAAATCACTGAGAATTTTGTAGTTGAACCGACCTAAGTAGAGAGAAATCTGACCCACAAAAAACACTTAGATGTTCAAGAGGCTGTTTTATCATTCCGGCTAGAATTAGTAACATTTTTCCCTACACTATTTCTTTTGCCCAAAGGAATATCCCTAAAATTTCACTTGGTAATGAGATCGTAGCAGGGAGTAACCTAACAACTGGGAAAATAAGTTAGTTAGCCTTAGAGACGTTCTCATATTTATTACATCATTATGTACCAAGAGGTTTTTATGACATGTTATTTAAACACATGTTGCCAGCCTGGAGGTTTAACTGGTGGATAGTCTATAATGAGACATTATATATTCAATTTTTCTGCCTCCTCCTGACATTAGTATATGCTTATCAGAAAGGCTGGAAAGTGATGTAGTGGATAACATTTCTTTATTATAAAATGCAAGAATCAGTTCTTGAAATACTGATGACACCTAAAAAAGGTTAGAAAACTCACCAGATATGGCTTTTTTGCACTTAAAAGTTGTATTGGCTTTTCTGCTAAAAGGGTGATTTCCATTTTGATATAATTGTTTGCCTTGTTGTACCTTACGTATCTATTAATTTTCTTTAGGATGTAGTTCAGAAGTGGCCATATTTTATATAGGTGGTAGTGCCATCTCAACTTCTCGATCCCCTGGAATTCTGGCAAGGATACGGCTCTATTTGGGAATAAGCATGCTTGAAAACTAGTTAGAAAAATATATGTTTATTCTCCTGCCCCCCACCCCCCGTCCCACTTCTCTTTCACCGTATTTTGGAATGGGCCAAACTACTGCCATTAGTTTTGAACTATGCAAAAAGACCTCAGGATTTGCATTGCACTGTTTCTCTTGAACCTGTTTCACACTACGAATTAGTCATGAATTTTTAAGCAGGAATTTGTAGGCAGGAATCTACTTTTTAAGATCAGATGAGCCAATAGCAATTATAAGGAAAAACATCTTTTTTGCCTTCTGTGTTTTTCTATCTCAATACATTTGTGACGGGATCACTTCCTTCCTTGCAACAAATTCTGGGAATGAGTTTTATTGTAAGTATAGAGCCATTCTCAACCAACTTCTAGGCTGCTGGGTCAAGCTGTACCTATTCTTACTTATATCACAGAGGCTACTTGGGTAATAATAATGGATTCTACACATTGTGTTAGCGATGTGAACATTACATATACTTTCTCATTTCATTTAACTTTATTTAAACCTCTCATTTCCCCTGGGAAGTAGAAATTTCTGTCTCCATTTTAGAGGTGAGGGAACTAAGGTCTAATTTTCAGTGAGGAAAAAACTAAGACTCCATTTCCCCCAAGGAAACAACATGTGTCCTAAGTAGCAGAACCCAGGTTTGCCTGATTCTAAAGAATCCCAGCCTTGCTTGTTTCACTGATATTTTCCAGCCACAGTGCCAGGGAGGCAGAAATCAAACATGCATGTACCTGCATTTCCCTTTTGGGGAAGAACAGGTGATGTGTCCAGCATTACATAGCAATTTATTTAATGTACTTCTTTGGAAAGGAAAATAAATCCCTTGAAATATCTCTGGCCTTTTTTCAATAACATTGAGGTATCAGAACATTTGGGGATAACAAAGTAGTCAATTTCTCTAGGCGCCACAGACCTTACAGTGGTTGTATATTTTGTGGTTAGTAAATAGCCAAATGTGTTGTTCCTGCTCAGTTCAAAATAAAATCACTTCAATGAAGAAATGTCATACTGAAACAATCTGTGTATGTTAATAATAAATGAATTCTGAAAGGAATTTAAAATAATTTCTAAAGAGGCACAGAAGGAAATACCAAATTTAAAAGTAGCATTTCCTATCTGTTGGCAATAGTAATAAGAACTTATTCTTTACTGCTCTCAACTTCCATTATGCTTTGCCTCTTTGTGATCCCTTGAAATTCACACTTGTAGGTTACAGCATGCTATAGTTTTGTAGAGGAAGCAAATTATGGCCTGTGTGGCCCAATCCACCTGTTTTTGTACATCTTGCAACCTAATAACGGTTTTGATATATTTTAAATGGTATATTTTAGAGATATATTTAAAGATATATTTTAAATATCTTTAAACACCTAAAGAGTAATATTTTGTGACACATGAAAATTATATGAAATTCAAAATTCAATATCCATAAAGTTTTATTAGAATGCAAACTACACCCAAGTCCCTCTTACAACCTATTTCTAGAGCCATTGATGAACCCTCACAGTCGCATTCGACACATGACTGTGCACATATCCCCACACTTACACCTGCACGTGTGTGTGCACGTGCAGGCTCACATGCACGCCTCATTTTGGAGGAATGTTTTGTAGAGCTTTAAGACTCTTGTCTGTTTTCCCTTTTAAAAAATTCCCCTTGGCCTAATACTCATTAGCCTTGTCCTTTTATCTACTGCAATTTTCATTGCTTTCCTCATTCCTCTATTTTTTATTTTTAATTTTCCAGAGTTTTAAAACAGTGGTAAAGAAATGCAGATCTGTGGAATTTTGCCTTCTCTGTGTCCTTTCTACAGTCGGCCCTCATATGTGGCTTCTGCATTGCGAATTCAACCAACTGTAGATGGAAAATATTTTAAAAATCCAGAAAGTTCCAAAAAGCAAAATTTTGAATTTGACACATGCTGGAAACAATTTACTTAGCAGTTTCGTTGTATTAGGTATTATAAGTAATCTAGAGATGATTTAAAATATACGGGAGGATGTGCGTAGGTTATCTACAAATACTACACCTTTTTATATAGGGGACTTGAACATCCTCAGATTTTGGTAGTTGCTGGGGTCCTGGAACCAGTCCCCCGTGGATACTGAGGGACCACTGTATTGTGTTTGTGGGACTGTGTCACAAGTATTGGGAATCCTGTGAGACGCCAACTGCATCAACGTACTTGTCTTCTCAGTTTTTTCTCTTTCTCATACAGTCTTGCTGCATTCTCCTTTATTGTTTGTCTCACTACCTTTTGACAGCAGCAGTTACTGTCTTATTATTTAGTTGCCTCCACTTGTTATTTCTGATTTTGAACATTTTTGGACTCCTTGTAAGGAAGTAAGGTGACATTCAATATCGTTAGTGTGCCAAAGAGCTTTGAGAGGTCTAAATTTCTTTAAATTGCTCCAAGGGCATTTGGGCCACAGGAAAACTGACCACAGTATTTTAATATGATCTCATTCATATCACCTTTAAATTTTCTTTATGATATTAATAGCAAGTGACTCTAACAAGTAATTGGGATCATCATTCCCAAAGTCCATTAAACCCCATTCAGATAAAAGTGATTATGAAGTGGTAAAAATACTTGAAATGGACCCTGTACAAGGCAGTTTCTCATGGATTAATTCTTTCCTTTGAGTCCCCAGTTTTGGAGAGAACTTTATGTGATAGTTGTCTAGGCCAACAAAAACCTTTAAAAATGAATTTTTTCAGTAATAATTGATTTACTGCTCCGTGCCAGGCAGTCTTCTGGGTATTGAGGATATCACAAAATAGGCATTTAGCTCTTGCTCTTACACGGCTTTCATCTTAGACAATGGAGACAGTAAAGTAAGAAGATAAACAAACAAACAGGCTTCTGGTAGGAGGGGGAAAATAGGCAGGCTAGGTGATAGAAAGTAACTGGTGTCAAGGAGGGCCTCCTTGAGGAGGTGACATTTGCTCTGAGACCTTACTGATGAGAAGGAGCTAGTCGTGGGACTGTTGGGGGAGGGCAGTGCATTTCAGGGAGAGGGAACAGCCCCTACCAAACTCCTACAAATGAAACCAAGTACGGTGAGTTTGAGGTAAGAAAGAAGGCCAGTACGACTGTAATGTAATGAGAGCAGATGAGTGATGATGCTGAAAAAATAGACAGGGGAGACATTTGGGTTTTATTCTAAAACCTATGAGAAACTCTTGGTTGTTTTTTGATCAGAGGGGTGACATGATTTCATGATACCCATGGACATGCTCTCTGTTTTATCTTCATGCAGATTCTAAGAGACACCCCTTCTGCTCTTCTGCCATGTAAGCCCTGTTCCCTTCCGATTCTTTCTACCAGAGATGGGGTCAAAAAGCAGTTGTAGGAATCTTCTTTTAGATCCCATAGTTTTTTTTTTTTGTTTCATTCTACTGCTTTTTTTTCCTAGCATCTTTTAACCCCAGAATAGCTTCTCACTTTATATTTGACAAAAATCTCTCTTCCTTACCCCTTCCAAGCTCAACAAACCTAAAAACTTTCACACATTTAGGGAAGTTATCCTACAGATCCTATAGCATAATTGGTCTCAATTTCATTTTTTCCAACTTCCACTAATTATGAAATATGTGAAATCTCCAAATAATAAAATACAGCCTATCCTCTTTCATTAAAACATAAGTTTCTAGAAGATAATCACTTTCATGTGTTCTGAATGTTGGAATCTAGCTTATTAAATGTTATGTGTATATATTAATAAAGACAGGAGATAAAGATCACAATTTTTAGGGTGAGAAAAGAGATAGAAGAAAGAGTTAAGGATAGTTCATGTTCTCCTGGCCCTTGCCTCTTGTCTCTTCATTTTATCACGTCTTGAGTGTTTCAACTTTGAAATATATCATTTTTGCCTCTTTTCTGCATTATGTGTTTATATGTTTTTTCCCCATATTATTCTATAGATTGCAAAATACACTTCTTACTGTTCTCTTAACACACACAGACTTCTTTCAATTCTGTGTGTTACACTGTGTTAAACAATACATATCTACTGAGTGCCTATTAACTACAAGGTATATCCTATGTATTAAAGAGATTATTGAGTTCTTTGAGCTTAAAATCTTTCACTAATCTGAATGCAGGGTATAATATTCTGTAATTTAAAAAAGAGTTTATGTTTAATTCAGTTGGTACTAATTATGTTATGATAGAAAAGCCAACTTAAACTAGCTTAAGCAAGTAAAGGGGATTTATGAGTTTGTCTTCTCTAAAGTCTCAGTCTTCATGCAGCTGTTGTTCCAGGGACTCAGACAGCATCCTCATTATTTGGCTTATTTCCATCTCTCAGTCCTGATTTATACTATATCAGTTTAATCCTCCAAATATACACCATAATTTCCTGTTGCTCCAGGCACCCCCCTTCCCAGTAACTTAATCTCTGGTTTCAGGAGAAGACATGTCTTCCACACCACCTAAATTTGTGTATCTCATCTCCCTGACTGTAGTTATTGGTTCATAAAGGGGCCTCTTATCTAATCAGATAAAACTATAAATAAGCTGACTCTCGCTAGGATAGTAGTAAGAGAAAGACATGTTCATCTCTTTTTACTGGAATTTGAAACTGAGAAGAATTGTTCTTGGAGCGTCAGGGAATCACTGCGTATATTGGGGGTATTAAACCAAATAACATAAACAGAATTGAGAGACGGAGAGAAAACAAGTACTGAGGATACCATTGGAGTCTGTGGACCAGAATTGAAACAGTGATTGAGACTTTGTAGTCTAAATCCCCTTATTGGCTTCAGCTAGCTTGAGTCAGTTTTTCTGTCAGAACACAAAATACCCTCACTGAGATAAAAATATAAAAAATTTAAACTGCTGTATCCTGTATGTAGATCAAGAGATTTTTGAGGTCAAAGTTTCATAAAATCATAAAAATTTAGACTTGGGAGGGATTTTGTACATCTCTTTTTCCAATCCCCACAATTTGCAGTTAGGCAAATGAAGAATCAGTGAGGTTGAGTAACTTACTCAACATCTCAGAAACAGCCAAGGTGAGCAGAAGAATCCAAGTACCATGGCTTCTAGTTCTGTGGTGCTTCCAGTACTCTACACTTTAATTTTGGAAAACGATAAACCTGTGGATATATAAAAATTGTTCTTGGTCAGGGGTTTTTTTCCCCCTCCTCTTTGGTCTCGTTTGCAGTAGCAAAATTCAAAAAACACAATTCTTGTAAGAATGTCTTATTTTAAGCTCTCCCTGCTTTTCATCTGAATATTTCATTTTAATCATGTTCTTTTAGAAACTTTTCATTTTTATATGTAGCAAAGGCAATAATTCAAACCAACAGTTCGCAAAACATGAACTGTTCACCACGATAAAAAATCTATGAACTACATCTAGGTTATTGCTTTTTTCACTTTTTTTTTTATACATGCCAACAAAGATTATAAAATAAACTTTTTAGAATTGTCACATGTTTAATCCTATATAATCTCTAATAAATGACAGTTCAGTTTTTTTTTTTAATTCTATGTGGCACATCAGATAAACTGCAGTTACAAAAAGCCAGGAAAGGCTTTGTAATAATGTTCCCTGATTGTGATATTGTTCATATAATATCATTCCAAGTTTTAAAGAATAAAAATTCAGTTTTTGTTTTAGAATGATTTATTAGTCATGTAAAGCTGTTTTATGTTTATGACGAACAGGAATCAAATTAGAAACTGGGCATCAGGAGACCTGGGATTTAGATCTGGTTCACGGTATGGCCTTGGCTTTTAGCTACCTCATCTCACTGACACATTCAGAAATGAACTCTCCAGCACTAACATTCTATTTTCAGCATGAATAACATAACAAGCCTCCAGAACTGTGCATATGTGTTTTTACTTTATTTCAGACTTCCAAGAAATGTTTATAAATAACATCCCTGAGGGAGACAAACCTTCTAAATTTAAGTCCTACAAATTTTTATCAGAAAAATTTAATAATCTCATGGAGTTTTGTAACTTCTTCTGAGAAGTTAAGGGAGATAGTTCGTTTTTTGGCATTCGTTATAAGAAAGCTGCTAAATGTTAATTAATTGGAAAAAAGTCTACTGAAAAAGAAAGCACTAAGTCTATTATAAAAATGACTTATTTTTTTGCCAAGTGCTTTATAATTAAAACAAAACTCAGGTGGAAGAGAAGCTTAAGCAATGCCAATAATATTAATAAAATATTGATGTTTTTACACTGCTTTCATGCTGAGAATGACCAAGTCCTTATTTACCCCATAATGTACTTTTTGGGTAGCTTCAGCTTAGAACATAGTTTCTTAATCTCGGTACTATTGACTTTGAGGCCAGATAGTTCTCTGTTATGGGGAATGTTCTATGCATTGTAGGGTATTTAGCAGCGTCCTTGGCCTCTACCTACTAGCTGCCAGTAGCACCACCACCCTCCTCCTGTCAGACAAGCTAAATAAGCCAAATATCCCTGGTAAAATTGCCCTCCCCTCACACCCCACTTGAGAAGTATACAAACTGGGACAAAATCATAGAGAGGTCAGCTTATTTTATGGCAGGTCAGATGACTAGTCATTAACACAGCTGTTTTTAGGAGCCATGCCTCATACCTCTATCATTGATCAAAGCTCCTTCTGTGTGTGTGTGTGTTAGATTACTATGTATTTTTTAGTTATTGTGGTCCTGTATTTAAAAACGTTGCCTTCTCCTGCCTACCCTGCCTTTGCCATATAGCAAGGGTTTTACCTGATTGCCTTTAGGGTATCCTAAGTCCTCATGCCTACTCCACATTCCCTATCTTCGTTCAAACCAGCCCAAAATATAAAAGGATTGCTTTTACATCAGGCTGTCATTCTAGATTTTACCAAGTGCAACAATTTAGCAGTTCCCTCAAACTTGAATGAGTTGCACCTGAAAGAAAAATATGCTCTCATAGTATGATACTTATTAAAAGTTTTAAAGATTTGATTGAGCATTCCCATGGTGATGACTCCCCTAGCACATTACTGCATTCATGCAAATATTTTTGCCTATCAAACATTAAATATGGAAAAGATCTGTAGTGTCATTTGGTTCACTTCGCTATCACTGAAGCATTGCATCTCCATAATGCATGTTGGCCTACTGTTCCCAGTCCAATTTAAACTCTAAGTAATGACTGTGTATTTCCACTTCCTTTGGGAAAGCATTACAAAGTTTCATTTACTGTTTCTTAACCACTTATAATAGCATTGGTAGTTAATGTTCTAGAATTTTGATAGTAGAATTTGATGCTAATCTATTTTTCTGTGTTAGAGGTGAAAATTTTAATATCAGCACGTTTTTCATGCATACCAGCTTTATTTCCTAAGATTACAGAATGCGTCTAAAGTTTTGTCATTTCTAGTCAACCATAATTTTTTTCCTCCACACAGTTTGAACAGATTTGAAAGCCTTATGCCGGAAAGCACCTTACACTTCAAAGAATGTGCTGCAACCACCTTACCTGATTTTTACAAGATCACTTTGGAAGTAAGCAGGCCAGCAGCAGAGCTTTCTTTGATAGATGAATACATGGGGCTCATCAGAGTTAAATAACTTTCCTAAGTCACTAATATTTGCATAGCTCTTTAAGAATTGGAGATGAGTGATCTATACTGATTATCCCATTTGCTCCACAACACTATGAAGCAAGCAGGACAAGTATTATTATGCCTCCATTTTTCAGAAGAAGCAGGGAAAACTGAAGCCCAGGAGACTGAAGCGACAGAGCAAGTGAATGATGGTACTCAATTTAGGTCTTTGGCCTCACATTTCAATGTATTCTTTTATTTTGCATTTTTCTGTCTTGCTTCCATAATTATTTACCTCTTTCTTTTATTATTGAAAAGGCTTCACCATGCAGATGCTGGAGAATGAGGATTTCACGTGGATTCATAGATAGTAAAATTCAATGATTTAGAGAAAGAATCTCCCGAGAAAATAATTTACTCGATTTGTTGTTTGCATACAAATTACAGAGTATTAGATTCATTCTCGTTCTCCTTTCTTTGTTCCCACTCTCCCTTCCATCCATATCTTAATCTGTGGCCATTCAGAGGCTCACTTTTGAGGAGATAGCCTCTATATTTCTTTTGCATTAATTCTTACATAATAACATTTATTCTTTTTCTTTTAATTAACATACATGTACATTGTATAACCCCATATAAAAAGACTGATTGGTTTGGGAAGAGCTAAAGAAATACTAGTCTCAACAGAGCCAGGGGTCATTCCAAAACTGTCCCTACACAGAAAGCCTGCCAGTGCCTCTTAGATTACACACATTTCATGGAGTCTCTTACCATGAATGGACAAACGGGCAACTCTGGAAGAACTTGCATCAAAGCTGAAGAGCTGACATACTCTTTGAAACTTACTGAGATCAGCCTCCTCTCAGCCCACTTAGAGACTAGGCTCATGCAAGTGGTACTGACTCTCGGGACCCAGCATTTCTGCTGGTTGGCAGCTGAGTGGTCTTGCGCTGATCTGCTGCTATGCTGCTGTGGGGAAAGTTGCCATTTGCCTGGGATGGAAACACACTCTTTTTGGCTATCAAACACCCAGCAGTTAATTTCCATTAAAATCCAAGCGCTTTGAAAAACCTCCTTTGGGGGAAATGAGAAACCAAAAAAAAAAAAGAAAAAAGAAAAAGGATACCTTTTATATATAAAATGAAGAAGTCATTTTTAGGTTAAAGACAGTCTTAGAGAAGTAAGAAAAGTAAAAATCTTTTAAGAAATCCCTGAGGTTCTTCTTCCAACTATTGGCAACCATTCAATCTTAGTTAGAATGTTGGGTTGCCTAGTTAAATGAAAGGTACAGCACATTGTGTCCTTACTGAATCTTTTAGCAGCTGAAAATGATAAAAGTCCTCATACCACAAGAGCCTGAGGTGATTAAGGAGGAAGGCAGTAACCAACCACTTTATTTAAGCCAGGGCACCAATACTGATTTTTTCTTTTGAATATGATTTTTTAGGTAAATTTATTTTCAGACCACCTATTCCAGTCTGACTTTTGTAAAGGTCAGTGAAAGTATGTTAGGTTTCATTTTCTAGAATATGTATTCCTATTTGGAATATAATTATCGGTTTACAGTTTGGATTCCCAGGCATTTACTGTGAAGGTGTTAGAATTTAGAGCTCCCAACATCGGGTCCAAGTGAGTTAGGCAGAGCAGTTCTCTAATGGTGACTTCAGCACATGGATAGTGAAGTGAGTCAGGATAACATGCAGTTGCTCCCCAAGACCTCATTTGGGGGGAAACTACTTTTCTTTTATATAATAGGCAAGTAGGTAATTTCTTCTAAAAAACACTCAAACATAACATCTGGCATATCAGTCAATCAATATGTATCCAAATGTTTTTTTCCAGCCATGGTGAAAATCATTTCATCAGTGAAGTTGCACGAAATTTATGTAGACACTGAAGATTACTTCTGTGTCATAGACATGGCTTATGTTACATATGATCCCTGCCCCAGAGAATATGAAGTTTATTTGCAAAGATTAGGGATATGAGTAAAATCCTTCAGTATTCTCCTGCTTGTCTCTTTAGCTGCTTTTCATCATTCCCTCCACCTTACCATTTGCTTTGTGGCCATGATAAATTGCTTGTACTTCCTTGCACACCAAACATTTTCTCCCCTTAGTTTCTTTCTTCAGGCCATATATCCATCTGTCTGAAAGTGTTTCTATTCCCATCCTGTCTCCTACCTTGTCTGGGTAATTCCTAAGCATCCTGTATGACTTAGCCTGAGTCTTCATTTCTCTTCATGAAATATATCGGACATATGTGTCACAATCACTGCACTTACCACTAGGGCAAATTGCGTCATTCCTTAGCTCAGAACTTTTCAGTGATACCCCATGGAACTCAAAGGAAAAGCCAGAGTCCTTACAAAGACCTATAAGTCCCTAACAAACAACCAACCCATCACCACAATCTCTTACAACTTTCCACTAGAATTAGTTTGTTTTTGCTGCACTGCCTCAGGACTTTTGTACGTGCTCTTTTTTTTTTTTTGTGGTCTGGACCAGTCTTGTCCCAAATATCTACATGGCTTGCTCCCTCATTTCCTTCAAGATATATACACACACACACACACACACATATAAAATATATACAATTTTATTATATATAAGTATATATTAATAATATTAATATATATAATGTATATTATTTTAATATTGTATATTATATATAATTTTATTATACATATATAATTTTTGAATCTCCCCCTGTGAAACATAGGCTCCCTGAGTACATTCTATCTGTTTTGTTCCTTTCTCTATTGCCAATATGTCCCAAAGTAGGCACTCAATTAGTATTTATTGGAAGAATAATCAGCTTTAGTGTTTTTTATTCAGATTGTTAATACTTGGAGGGCAAAAACAGTATCTCATTAATTTTTACATCACTAGCCTCTATAATATCATCTGGATTATTTATTCAGTAAATTGTTAATTTATTCAAAATATTTGTTAAACAGCTACTTATTTTCCAGGTACTATTTAAGCCACTGGATTTAGGGGAGTTATCAAAATAATGTCACCTCTCTCATAAATTTTAATTTTAGTTCAGAAAATCATTGAATATTGAAGGGACAAATGAATGTGTCTTGAAGAAGGTTGTGGACCTTAAATAGTGAGAAGGTGGGTGAGGGCACAACAGTCTAGGTTGGGAGATAAAATATATTTAGGATATTATAGATGAGTGCTTGAAGGAAATGTAGCTGTCCATTCATACATACCAACATGCCTAGGTTCCACAGGTGACTTACATAATTTGCCTTCCTTCCTCCTTGAATTGCCTTTACTCTAGCTGTTACATCATCACCCTACACTGATGGACATAATAACAGTTATATGTTTCATCTTTTATTCACTTTAGGGGAGTTATTAAGAACACTTCTCACTATAGTACAGTGTTTTTCTTATGAGAAGAATTTTCTCACTTCCCAGTACCATAAGTAATTACGTTTTTGAGAAGTTGGTTTATTTTTATGGGTTTAAAATATATAATATATAATTTGTAACTTCCCCTTTTCATTGCTGGTTGAAAATCCTGAGGCAAAAATGTGACCTGTCCCTGGGAAGTAAACGGTATCTAGTGGATTGTACACTGTGTATAAATAAAGCTTTAACTTTATTGTTTTATATCATTTACTCTTTAGCTTACTTTCCCACTTAAGTTTTAAGTAAAAATGCATATATTTGTATGATCCCTTAATACTGTTTGGGAAGATGAAAGAGATAAAAACCACCTATTTATGGAATAAAGTAAATTCTCTTGGAGTGGAATAAAGTTCCTCGGGCAAGGCTTGTCAAAGTGATCACACCCATTTCATGCCTACAATCACTGCTGAGCAACCTTTCTCTCTCCAGCCCAGAGTCATCTCCAATCTAGACTCCTATTTCAAACTCCCTGCAGACACCTCCATTTTAACGTTCTGCAGATACCTTGAATTATTGAACATATTCAATTCTGAACTCTCTTTCCTCCCCCACCCCCACTCTCGTCTTGCACTTACATCAGTATTTTCTCTTTCAGGTAATGAAATCACCAATCTCCAAATTTCCCAAGCCAGTGTCCTGAAAATCATTCATCTCTCATTGCTAGTAATTCTGCCTTGTTGGTGTCTTGCAACTATGTCCCATTCTTTGCATGCCTAACTACTACTGACTCGGTCTAGGACCTCCTGATTTCTCACCCGAATTATTAGATGAATCCCTTGGTACTCCATCCTGCTCATCTCCTAGATATCCTTCGCAAAGCTGCCAGAATGGTCTCTTTAAAACAAAATATTGATCCTATCACCCCCTTACTTAAAGCCTTTAAATGAGTTAAAAAGATCTTTGGATGAATCCAGAATCCTTAGGAAGATAACCAAGAAGCTTCATGACCTTGGCCCTTACTTTCTCCAGCCTCATCTCTCACCGCTTGCCTCACCCTCCCTACCACATTCTTTGATAAAGTCATATTTTATGATACCTTTCACCATTTACTTTATATGCACTGCCCTTCCTGGTTCTTTGCTATCTCCCACGAAACACACAAAATTAACACATACACACACTTCTTTTTTTTTGTCAGTTAGAGCACTCTTAATCAAAGAAAGATCTCTGGGAAGGACATCCATTTTAATTAAGCATGTAGCAATAAAGTAGTGAACCACAAACAAGAGTCCAATGAGCAGACTAAACTTCTCTAATATTATAGATAGATCACCAAGTAGTCATAGCTCAAGACACAGTATAAAAAAACATAACTTCTTCTGAGAAGCCTTATGTGACCCTCCAGGCTAACTTTGTTGTCTCTTCAGCATTGCCCCTTCTGCATACCCTAGTTGTGGTTCTTAACACAATATACTTATGAGAACTGTTATGCTCTAAACAACTTGAGGGCAGAAGACCATATTTTTTCCTTTTGTCCCCTTCCTGGATATGAGAGGCTTTGGGTGTCTAATAAATGCAGTGAAGAATCTTGAATGAGGCTGTAAATATAAAACAGTGTAGAGGTTGGTAAAGACTTGCCAGTTCTGGGTAATCACATGATTGGAGAAGCATAGATGAGGGAACTAGTAGGTCAGGTAGCAGATGGTTGGGCTTTGAGATAATGAGTTCTGCAGGCTTTCCCCCTCCTCTTTACCCTTACTGTTCAGGGAACATTAGTAATCACAGGTAACTGGGGGAAACATAGTTTGTTGTTGTTGTCATTATTATTTACAATCTCACATTGCTTTCTAAGGAAGACAGATCTTAATTTTGTTCTGAGTGTGATAACATGTTGGGTTGTATGATTTGGGTAGGTAGAGCTGGTGCAGAATGGATGTCAGGAATCTAGATTTCATACGGGAACTTTGGAGGTTAGTGCTAGAAGGAACCTTAACCCAGTCCCCACCTAAAATGTGGTCTGTGAACTAGTGCTGGTCAGTCCATAACAGGACCCCAGTTGATGGAAAACACTTAGAAATTGTTATGGTGACTTAATAGAGGACTTTTATATCTGTTTAATCTAATAGAAAAATTTAGGATTCTGTGTTGTATAAATTTATTTTTTATTAATTCATACTTTGTATATATTTTTTTAAAGCATTGGTTCATAACAGATTGGAAAGATAATATAACTAGTTCTTTAGTACACAGAGGAACACTCCTTTAATGCCTGTCTTTTCAGTAAACCTTAAAGAATCTGGTTGACAAAATTTTCTGTGTAGAGTCTCTCTGCAGATCCTCATGAAGCTCGTATGTAGACCTCCGGAAGGACTCTTGATATGGCTAAAACCAGTCATTTATAGACAGGAGCACTGAACACTAGAGAAGTGAAATAATCTATCCAAGATTTGATAGCAAACTGGAATCAACACTTAGTTTACGTCACCAAAATAATGTCTTGTTCTTCCTGTTTCTAAATGCCCCATTTATACCGCTTGATACCACCAGAATGGGGATTGTGTTTTTTCTTCTCAAACTTTGTGATGCACTGTACTGTGGCATGGGGCTTTGGGGAGATTGGCCTGCTCTGCCCACCTGCTTAAGATAACATATACAATACACTATTATTGACATTGTAGCAAAATTAAAGGGCAACCTGTGCTGCTAGTATGACTATTAACTGTTGATTCCAAAATCTATTCTTGATGTAGCTTACTTTAACCTTTATTGAAAGAATAATAACTCTTGACTGACAATTTTGTTTGTGGAAAATGCCTTTAATTTAATCTAGAGCCTGGTGATGCTACCTGGAAAATATGGACATTGCCAACATATGCATTTTATTTTGTTTTCATCTGAGTCTCATGGCCAAAGCTGGTTGCTACCAAAAAAAACAAAAAGACAATGAGAAATGATGTCTCTGAAGTTTGAAGTCTGATGTGAGAGAGAGTCTGCAGAGTCACAAATGAAAGCATCCAGGCAGAAAGGATATCTTTGGCTTTCTTGTGTGTGATTGATGCTTTCCTTTAGTCACCTGAGCTCATGTGTCCTAGTACTTTTTTCTCTTGCTGCCACAGTCATAATTAATGATTAAGGTACATAACTAGTATAACACCTGGCTATTAATTTCAGGAAGTAGATTGGGGTGCACAGCATTTGATCTCACAGACACTCAGGGCAAGTCTGTAGAGCTTCCTCCATTGCATAAAGCTGAACGCTCTCCCTTTCCCCATCCCTGCTACGATTTTGACAACCTGCCCACACCTGAACAAGTCAGTCTCACCTCTTTCTCTGTCGCTGTTCTTTTCCAGTCCATTTCACAAGCTGGAAGAAATAAGATAAATTAAATTGCAATTGTGTGTGTATGTGTTTTAAAGGTACTGAATGCAACTTGTATAAATCACCATTATTTATGTTAACAGTAAGTAAATCTTCACATTGTACCAAATGCTTTCTACCAATGATATAGACATGACTGGTTTTATGTAAACAGTAACTCTGAAATCGTGCACCTGTCTTTGGTCCCTTTTGTTTTACATACAGTCAGTATGTGTCCTCTCTGCTTCCAGATTCAAATACCTGGCTAGCTTGGCCTTTTCTTTCTCTAGATATTCCCTCCTGGATATTTTGGGTCAGTAGGGTCAATATTTGGGTCAAAATTTAAATCTTAAAAAGATTTAAATTTTATTTTCCTATAGCTTGAAGATAACATAATTAGAAAGGAAAACTGTAATCTAAACAGTCTCATAATGGGAGCATATGCCAATAAAATGATTTAGGCTGATTTTCTCTTTTGAGTGGTCCACATCACTACTCTTGATCATAAGCATAGAAATTTTAGAGATGAATTAAAAGTAAATCTTATTAAGTGGTCAAGAGGCTGGAGGAAGAAAATAACACAGCTCTCAAATTAATTAAATTCAGATTGCCAGTAATTTTAATCATGTTGAAGCTATTTACTTTGCATCATTTTGGCTAAATAAGCAAGCTATTACTCTGTAGATTCTATTCCTCAGCTAACTTGACGGCCATAGTAAAAATGAACATCTTATTATTTTCAATACCTAAAATGGATTTCCAGTTTCCGGATGGGAAATTAAAGCAATCATATTTCTTTCTTTCCCTTCATACTCTAATGCCATGGAACTGACTAAAGAAGTGCCAAATGAGCAAAAGAAAATCTGTAACAATACTGGAAAACAGGGAAGGGTGACATCAATAAGCAGACACTTTCAGGAATTTAGTTTTTGAAAATGAAGATGTGTTGGGTTTACCAAGGAGCTGACAAGGGCTTTTTTAAAGCCTAATATCAGCAAAGTAGGGAAACCTTGAGAGGCAAGTCAGCAAATCTCTCCAATAGAAAACTGATGGAAACCCAGGCTTGGGAAACTATAGCATTATTTAACCCCTATTTGGAAGGATGGGTGTATCAGTGAGAATAACACAGTAGGGCTTCTAGAATTTATCAGAGCTCTGCAGAAAGACGTTAAACAAAATATTTGCTTTAGTGCTTCCTCCAAGTGCTGTCACCAGCATCCTAAATGCAGTTGGAGCTTTTCTTACCCACCTCACTCTTGCTTTTCCTTTTGGAACACAGTTGTCAGGTTCATTCCCAGTACGTGTACCTGGAAGGAAATCTCACTTTCTGCTTCTCTCTGTTCCCTGAACATTGCAATTTCATGACATCAAATGTTGGCTCAAGCATAAGGAGCCATTAACAGCCACCCCAGTATGGGCCATCTAAACCTGAACCCAGAAATATGAAAAGATAATGAAATAACCCGTCATTGGGGAGAAAAAGAGGAAAGCTGGAACTCAGAGCAAATGTTCCCAGTGAAACAAAGGAAACATAGATATTGCAGATAGGTGATCAGAAGAGAACTATTTAAAATTCTAATTAATGTCCTCATTGATATTTGAGATGTTGGCTTTTTTTTTTGTCATCTTGTCTCTGTAAAATAGTACAGTGCTATGTAAAAGGAACAATAGGGTAATTTTACTGAAAGATTACTATACAGCATGCACTGTTCTCTGATCTTTACATATTAACTCATTCAATCCTCACAATGACCCTATGAAAGATAGGTTATTATTAGCTCCATGGGGTGAGGAAACGGAGGCATAGTTAACATACCTTGCCCAAGGTTAAATAGCTATGAAATTGCCAGGCCAAGGCTCAAAAGAACCGAAGTCCAGGCCAATACCTTTTAATTTTTACTCTGAAAGGTAGCTATTGTTTTAAAGGAAAAATAAAACAACAACACAAACAAGCAAATTAATAGGAAAAGTAAAAACAGAACAGCTACCCATGAAAACCAGAAGCAAACTCAAGGAATTATCCCATACCTTAGATTCGAGAACAAGAAGTTGGAAAATCTCAGTAAATATTAGAAACATGGAATTTAGACACAAAGATCCAACACATAAAATCCTAGAAAGATAAAATGAGTTGATTGAGGAGAAGCAATCATCACAGGAAAATATATTCCCCTGAGCTAAAGACTTGAGCTACAGACCAAAAGCTGAGTCAGTAATAATGAAAGAAGACTCACACCTAAACACTATTGTTAGATTTCTGAATTTCAATAATAAAGAAAAAACCCTATAAACTTCCTAATAGAATGCAAGAATATTTACAAAGGCAAGAAATCAAATTGACATTGAGCTTCTAATCTGACACTCTAAGCCAGACAGTGTACTTGAAATAAATAGAAAAATGCCCTTGTTTAGTTTATTCAGATGTCTTTTGATGTTTACTTTGAAATGATGAATATAATGAGGTCCATATGTAGTCTGCACTGCCTTCAACATTATGCAGTATATCCTTTGATGATGTAGCTGCATTTGCTACATCTAATTGAAGGAATTTAATTATTGAGACATTGGAAGCTTACATGTATCATTTTCCATCAATGAAGAGATTCTTAATAAACACATGTCTAGAATTTTTGTATCCCAAACTAAAAAAATCCAATATTCAGTCAAGCCTGCTTTATTAAGGTGTTGTCATTTTATTTTGTGGTCATGACTTTTATAATGTTCTAACGTGATTGTTTCTTCTGATTTGAGGGGAGAATACATAGACTGACATAATTTAGCAACATTTAATGAATCTTTTATTCTTTTTCCAATAATTTTTAGTGACTTCGACCCCTAGTGTCAAGATTATAATTTCATTAATGTATGTAATTTGTCTATACGATGATTGAATGAGCAAGAATCTTTAACAAAGAAATAAGCATGATGAAATACATAAACAAAGTAGTACACAGTGTTATTAAAGTGATGGTAAATGATGATAAATTCAGTTTTCAAATATTTTACATGCAATTTGTTATCAGCTGTGGACATTTAATGCCTCATTAGCCGTGGATTAAATCACTAGTTTAGAATCTATCCTCAGCAATAGTAAATGCCCATTACATCCAATTAGAATACAAACTGAGGTGGAAAGAAGTTGAAGTAAGAATGAGAGTTAGGTTCCAGTTCTGGCTTTGCAACTAACCACTTCTGTGGCCTTGGGAAAAGTATTCAAATATCCAGAAAAAGCATTTGAAATAAAGTTTTAAGACTCTTGAGCACTTAATCTGGGCTCAGTCAATCTTAGTTCTTATTATTGTGAAAGTGATGTCCATCTTTAGGATCCAGACTATGACAGAAACCTACACTGTAGGTCTTTGGTAATACATAAATTTTAAAAGAAGTAATGCACTCCAATTCAAATATTAATAGGATGATTTCAGTAGTGGTTTTCAGCAATTGTACAAAATTGATATTGATTAGATCTTAATTGAAATTCCTAATAAAAAGATTTATCATTAGCCATGAAGTTATCCACTCAAGTACTCAAATAATGTTTGAGAATGCTTTAAACTTTTATGTTTTATAAATTGAAAACATATATATGTACACACAAAGTTATTTACATATATACATGTGTGTATATATGTATAAATCTGACAGTTTGTTGAAAAGAATACAAGATTGTGTCATGTTGTTTGTGTGTATGTTTCTATGGGTGTGTTCATCATTTATAAATGGGGTATTAGAGGCATTATTCCAGGCAAATATCTATTCAAGTGTCTTCCACTACCTGTAATTCTAGTTTACTTTGAAGCTGGTGGGCGTACTCTGTGGTAGGCAAAGTTGTGAAGGTGTCCCCTCAAGATTCCCATTTCTCGTTACAATCAAACACTAATCTAGGTTCTGCTGTAAAGGAATTTTGCAGATGTAATGAAGTTAAGGTTACTAATCTATTGACTTTTAAAAATGAAGAGTATCTTGGATTATGCCAGTGGGATCAATGTAATCGCATAAGCCCTGAAAAGCAGAAGAAGGAAGCAGAAGAGTAAGAGAGATGAGCACAGAAGAGATGAGGCAGAAGAGGTCAGAAAGATTCAAAATATGGGAAAGACTCAACCCACTGTTGCTGCCTTTGAAGATGTAGAAAGAGGACCTTAAAGAATGCGGGCTCTCTCCCTGGCTGAAAGCTACAAGGAAATGTAGACCTTGGTTCTACAGTAGCATGGAACTGAATCCAGCCAATAACCTGAATGAGTTTGGAAGTGGGTTCTTCCTCCAAACCTCCAAATAAGAGTCCAGGCTGGCCAACATTTTGATGTGAGCCTTTTGAGTCCCAGGGCAGAGGAATTAGCTGAACCGCCCAGACTCCTGACCTATAGAACTGTGAGATAATACATCTGTATTGTTTTTAAGCTGCTAAATTTGTGGTAATTTGTTATGGCAGCGATAGGAAACTACTACATACTGAAAAGAAAACGTGGACATAATCTCAGATAGTGGTTCTTAGTGACTCTCAGGACCCATTGAAAGAAGAATTTAAAGAATTTTGAGGTGAAACATCTATATTATTCAAATATTTCCTTCTCAAAATTCTCAATTTTCATTATTGGACTGGCACTTCTTTTTTTTTTTTTTTACTTTGAATAGAATGTTGGAAGTTTATTATTATTTTTTTAACATCTTTATTGGAGTATAATTGCTTTACAACGGTGTGTTAGCTTCTGCTCTACAACAAAGTGAATCAGCTATACATATACATATATCCCCATATCTCCTCCCTCTTGTGTCTCCCTCCCCTCTAGGTGGTCACAAAGCACCGAGCTCATCTCCCTGTGCTATGCGGCTGTTTCCCACTAGCTATCTATTTTACATCTGGTAGTACATATATGTCCATGCCACTCTCTCACTTTGTCCAAGCTTACCCTTCCCCCTCCCCGTGTCCTCAAGTCCATTCTCTACGTCTGTGTCTTTATTCCTGCCCTGCCCCTAGGCTCTTCAGAACCATTTTTTTTTTTTTAAGATTCCATATATATGTATTAGCACATGGTATTTGTTTTTCTCTTTCTGACTTACTTCACTCTGTATGACAGACTCTACGTCCATCTGTCTCACTACTAATAACTCAATTTCGTTTCTTTTTATGGTTGAGTAATATTCCATCATATATATATACCTCATCTTCTTTATCCATTCATCTGTTGATGAACACTTAGGTTCCTTCCATGTCCTGGCTATTGTAAATAGAGCTGCAGTGAACATTGTGTGGACCAACTTTTTTTAAAAGAAATATAGAAATGTATTTTATTTTCCATGCAGTTTCTTTCCTCTTACCATCTTCTCCCCACCCTCACTGTCCCAAGGACGGCATTTAAGAACCTCAGCATTCTGTACCTTTAAGAATTGTTAAAATTGAAGAAGAATAAACTCTATCTAACTGTATGCTGACAATAATTTAAAGATTAATCCTTTCTTCACTTTCTTCAATTTTCTTATCAAATCTTCGGAGGATGTATGCTAAAGAGGACTGCTATTTACAGAGCCAACTGGGAAGGAGTGTGCCCATACCATCCTCCACTGAATGCTCCCTCTCTTGATTAAAAAGAGCTGCCAGAAGAGAGGTGCTGTGGGTAAATATAGCAGTTGAGTGAAGGAATAAAACATTCGATTTTTTTTTGTTTACATTTTTAACATCATCTGATATCACAAAAAAACCTACTGTAATACCTTATTATGAAATATTTTAGATATACCAAAAGACTTTGAGGAAAATGTATGAACACTGTTGTTAGCACCAATCAGCTTAAGAAAGAAAACGTAAAAATAATGTAGGCTTCATTTTTTCCCCTCCTAATCATTCTTTTAATTCTTCTTTTTATTCTTTTGCTCCCAGTGTTATAGAGATATAATTGACTTATAACATAGTGTAAGTTTAAGATGTACAAAGTATTGCTTTGATACACATATATTGGAAAATGATTACCACCATAGTATTAGGTAATACCCTCATTACATCACATTGTTACCATTCTTTTTTTGTGATGCAAGCATTTAAGATCTACTCTTTTAGCAACTTTCAAGTACCCTTTGATCAACATCTCCCATTTCTGACATCCACCAGTCCCTGGTAACACCACTCTCCTCTCAGTGTCTCTGAGCTCTGCGGTTGTAGATTTCACACATAAGTGATATCATACAGTATTCATCTTTCTCTGTCTGACTGATATCACTTAGCATAATGCCCTCGAGGTCCATCCATGTTGTTACAAGGGGAACGCCATTCTTCTTTCTCAGGGCTGATTAGTACTCTGAATAATATATCTCTGAATAATATAATAATACATGTTTGAATAATATATCTACTTTATCCATTCATCCATTGATGACACTGTTTTTTTTCAATATCTTGGCTATTGTGAATAATGCTGTAATTCACATGAGAGTACAAATATCTATGTGAGATACTGATCTGATTTCCTTTGGATGTGTACGCAGAAGTGGGATTACTGGATCATACAGTAGTTCTATTTTTAATTTTTTGAGGAACCGAAATACTGTTTTACATAGTGACTGTAACAATTTACAATCCCACCAACAGTGCATGGGGGTTCCTTTTCTCTACATCCTTTCCAACACTTCAAATCTCTTATCTTTTTGATGATGGCCATTCTGACAGGTGTGAGGTGGTATCTCATAGTGGTTTTGATTTGTATTTCCCTGATGGTTAGTGATGTTGAAAACCTTTTTCTGTACCTGTGTGTCATTTCTATGTCTTCTTTGGAAAAATGTCTATTCAGTTCCTCTGCCCATTTTTAAATCAGGTTGTTTGTGTTTTGCTATTGAGTTGTATGAGTTCTTCATATATTTTGAAGAATATATAAAGGTTATATATATATAACCCTGTATATATATTACTTGCAAATATTTTCTCCCATCCCATAGGTTGCTTTTTTATTTTACTGATGGTTTACTTTGCTGTGTAGAAGTTTTTAGTATGATGTAGTAGCACTTATTTGCTTTTGCTTCTGTTACCTTTGCTTTTTGTGTCAAGTCCAAAAATTTATAACCAAGAGCAATGTTAATGTCATACATGGCCTTCATTATGCTGAGGTACATTTCTTCTATACAAAGTTTCTTAAAAGCTTTTACCTTGAAATAATGTTGAATTTTGTCAGATTTTTTTCCCTGCATCTATTGATAAGGTAATACAGTAGTTATTCTTCATCGTATTAATGTGGTATATTACGTTAATTAATTTATGTGTGTTGAAACATTCTTACATCGCAGGAATAAATCTCACTGAATTAGAGCATACGATCCATTTAATTTATTTGAATTTTATTTTGTTGAGGATTTTTGCATCTACGTTCATCAGGGATATTGACCTATTATTTTCTTTTCTTGCAGTGTCCTTGTCTGGTTTTGGTATCACAGTAATGCTGGCCTTGTAAAATGAATTTGTAAACATTCCTTCCTTTTCTATTTTTTGGAAGGTTTGAGAAGGATTGGTATTAGTTCTTCTTTAAATGTTTGGTAGAATTCACCAGTGAAGTCATCTGGTCCTGGATTTTTTGTTTTGGGGAGGTTTTTGATTACTGATTCAATTTTTTTACTTGTTACTGGTCTATTCAGATTTTCTATTCTTCCTGATTCAGTCTTGGTAGGTTGTATGTTTCTAGGAATTTATCCATTTCTTCTAAGTTGTCCAATTTATTGGCATATAATTGTTCATAGTAGTCTTCTGTGATCTTTTGTATTTCTGTGGTATCAGTTGTTATAGCTCTTCTTTCATTTCTAATTTTATTTAAGTCCACTCCCTTTTTTTCTTGGTAAGTCTAGCTAAGGGTTCGTCTATTTTTTCATCTTTTCAAAAAAAGCCCAGCTTTTAGTATCATGAATCTTTTCCACTGTCCCTTATTTCATCTATGTCCACTCTGATCTTCGTTATTTCCTTTTTTTCTACTAACTTTGAGCTTATGTTGTTATTCTAGTTCCTTGAATTATAATGTAAGGTTATTCATTTGAGACCTTTCTTTTTTCTTAATGTAGGTAGTTGAATTGTGATGTGTCTCAGTGGGTGTTTCTTTGGGTTCATCTCATTTGAAACTTTCTGGACCTTCTGGATTTGGATATATGTTTCTTCCCCAGGTTAAGGAAGTTTGCAATCATTATTTCTGTGAGTAAGCTTTGTGCTCCCTTTCTCTCTCTCTCCTCCTTCTGGGACTCTTATAATATGTATATCAGTCTGTTTGATGGTGCCCACAGGTCCCTTAAGCTATCTTCACTCTTTTATATTCTTTTTTCTTTTTGCTCCTCGAGTTGGATGAATTCCACTGCCCTGTCTTCGAGTTCCTCTTCATCTAGTCTGTTTTTGAACCCTTCCACTGAATTCTTTAACTCAATTAATATATTCTTTAGCTCTCTGGTTTCTATTTGGTACTTTCTTAAATTTCCGGGTCTCAGGAATGTAAGCCCCGTTGGCTTTCAGAACTAGGTGTTTTGGGGCCTGTCCCTTAAAAGGGAGTCCTAAAAGTTGGGACACTAGATGCACGGTTCAAACCCTTCAGTCCTCAGGAAAAGGCTAGGAGTTTGTGGTTATCTCCCAATTGTATGGTATTGTCCTGGTGGTGAGGTTTATGATAAGAGTGTGTCTCAGCCTTTCCTATCCATTTTCATATGGGTATTTTCTTGTTCACACAGTGTTTAGGAGTTGCTCAGCTAGCTTCTACATTTCTTTCAGAGGAAATTGCTCTGTATGTACCTGTTCATTCAGTGTGTCCGCGGGAGGAGAGGAATTCAGGAGCCTCCTATGTTGATATCTTTAAAGACTGCCACCTCCTTTATCATTTAATACCTGTTTTCAAATAATTAAACTGCATTATCGATTTAGAATATCAGAACATATACATGCAGAATAATAAAATATCTAAGACATAAAAATACACTACCATCAAATGGAAAACAAATGGCTCATTAAGATAGTTCAGTAAGCCAGTTTTCAACTAAGTAGTCAATGTGTTTTTAATGTAGTCAAAATGTCTAATTTAAAAATCTCACCCACAGAGCTGAATGATAATTTAAATAAATTATACACATATGCTTAATTATATTTAGAAAAACATCTTTGGAGTCCATCCTGATATGTCTATTTTTAAATGATTTTTATTTGTTAAAATGTGAGGAGGCTCCCCATCCTAAGTAAACATTCTATTTTTTTTCATATATAACCTATATAGTTCCCTTCTCTTTTTCCATAGTCAGTTTTTAATTTCCCTATTATTTAGTAAAAACCTTATTTTTTAGTGAGAAATTAGTAAACAGATTTGAATATGGGAGGAGACTATTTTATATAATCTTACTAGGGCAAGCCTTTAAAACAACCTGTAAACCTGGTCTAAAGTGTGGGTGTGATTTATGATCCTTTCATTTGACCTTAGTTGATAGTGAGTAGAAACCAAGTGATATTATTAAGTAGTCAATTAAACAGTATATTTGTATTATCTTCTATGATACTTCGGCAGGCACCTGTGGGGTATATGGCTTCAGCCCTGGGCATTTATAATCTTTTTGGAAAGTTAAGACATATACCCATGAAAAGAGAAATGAACAGAGTAAGAGTCAACTGAAAATAACTGACACATACTATTATAAGAAGAAACATAATCGATAGAATACTTAACCCCTGCTGCACAGAGGTGGCTTTACAGATTATTATTAAATAGAGAAAATGAAGAAGTAATCATCATGAGCTACCACAAGTTTATTAAAGAAAAATAAAAGACTAAACCTTCTTTCTTTTTTTTTTTTTTTTTTTTTTTTGGCTTGGGTTACTAGACTGTCAGAAAATGTAATAGAGTCAGGATAACTATGAGATTATTTGACAAGGTTTCTCATAGTGTACAAATGAATAAGACAGAAAACTGGATTTTATGCATGGAAATGTACAGCTGGTCACATTAATAGATGTTAGTTAAACCACAGTGATTAATACTTTAACGAAATGGAGGAGCTCTGCGTAGGACAATATTATTCTCAGGCCACTCTTCAGTGTTCTTTCTGCAAATTATTGGCATGAGTAATCTAGATGATGAGATAAAACTTGCACATAATCAGAGCTTAGGAGAATAATGACTGTATTAGTTGGCTGAATTAGGTTCTAAAATATCTCGACAGGCAGTAACAGACAAAACCTAACAAGGAGAGTTTTATCAGGAACAAATTTAAACTTGTGGTCTTGTAGTAACAAAATAAAATCTGCCACTCCCTAAAAACCAAAACCAAAACCAAACAACCAACCAACCAATCAACCAAACAAACTAGAAACCACAAAATAGAGGATATACCTATTAGCAGCAACCCAACTGAAACAGTTTTAAGGATTTTGTCAATAGAAGTTAATAGTATGGTGGTGTTATAAAACAGCTGACGTGATCTTAGGCTATGTCACTGTTTCTCAACCTTTTTTAAATTATTGTCCCTCTAATGAATCCTTTAACATTTTTTCTTAGTCATTTTCCAGTTAAATTTTAATGGCACAGGTGTACTGTATATCTCTTAATGTGCTATATCTGTGTGCTTTATCTATAAAAAGAGTAAGCTTTTTTCTTACAAGAATCAATTTTCACCCTCTTATGGGCAATATCACCCTCATTGAGAATGCATAGGCTTTATTAATAGCGAATACTCTAGAATAATGAAAGAAAAATTCTACTGTTCTTAGCTGTTTAAAATATTGTGTTCACTTCTGAATAGCACATTTTAGGACATATTTCAAAACTAGATAATAGTCAAAAGAGAACATTGAGGATGGCGTGACATGAAGAAATTTTAAAGGGCACAGAATGGTTATTCTAGGGAAAGTGAAATGGAAGGGGTTCTTATACATACCTTTAAATATGTGAGAAGCTGTTTTATGACAAAAGGGATCTAATTATTGAGCAGTATTTTGGCTAAAAATTATAAGTTACCTGTCCAAAGTATCCAAAAATGGAAATGGTTATTTCATTAGGAATAATATTCTTTGTCACGAGATATACTATATCCTACATAACCCAGTATACATACATGTACATAACCCTATGGTGTAGGGGACAGGAAAGAAAAGATTCAATCCCTAAATGGACAGGATGACCTTAGCATCTCTTTCATTCCTGATTTTGTGATACTGGGCAATCTTGAAGGAAAAAACAGAATTAGATAAACTTAGATTATATAATGCTCCAAGGTAGACATTCTGGCTTCTTAGACATGGAAATTAGGGCATGCAGATGACTTCTGCTATCTGCTTTGTCCAGAATTCAGCAGGTCACCAACATCCTTACATGCAATATGTTGGACTTCGATTACATCTATCCTTTCTAGTTTTAGAAATCTAAGATTCTATGACTCAGTAATTTATGATATGACGATGCTGTTCCTATTGCCCAGTCTTCCCCATCCGCTCAAGCAATTCACCAAGTACTTAAAAGTCATCAGTTACCAGGCTGGGACCTTGAGTTGTCATATGAGACACAAATGTCACTTTTAGAAAGTATAATCTCAGGGAGAATAGGAGGGAAAGAAACTTCATTACCCAAAAGAGGTGTTTTATGTTAAAAAGTAGAAGTTATTGTTATACAAAAACATTGCTAGTCAGAGTCTCTGCCATTATCATCTCTCCATAATTGGGGGTCTTTTATACTTCTAAAACATCAGCATTTAAGGTTTCTCTGGACAAAGGTAGCATTACTGGCCTATCCTGGCTTTAACCTAGGTCAGTCAAGGAGGTTAGACAGGGTTTATAAGAATCTGTCAGTTGACTTTTTCTGACTCATCATTGAGTAGAGATTCTCCCATGTGTACTCAGTTGAAGCCTAGGCCTATGCACAGAGTATCTGAAATAAAAAGGTATATTTTTAAAAGAGTAGGATAAAGTTGTATGGCTTTTGCATTTATGGGAGTTGTTACTGAAATTGCAGTATAAATAGGATTGTAATCTGTAAAGTGCCAAAAGTGTTGTTGTGTTTATTTTTGTTGTTGTTGGCAGTAGTAGTAGTAGCAGCAGTAGTAGTAGTAGCAGCAGCAGTAGTAGTGGTAGTAGTGATTGCCTGATTTCCTTGTTTCGGTTTCACGACTGTGAAGTATCTGGCAGCTCTCCAATGCTGACTTAGTCTGGGAGGATTGGGTGACTATAACATAATGATTAATTATTCTTCATGAACCATTCCTACTCCCACTTTAGTCTACTTTTTTTTGTGTTTGTCTCCTCTGAACTCAAATACACTTCATTGGCTGAAAAGGAGGAAAATTTTTCTGTGACAGGGAGATTGGGGAAGTTGAAGGGGGCACCACGATATAATTGAAAGAAGAGATCTCTTGCCATGTGACCTTGGAAAAGTCACTTAGCCTCTTTTTCCTGACCTGTAAATCAGATGACACCATTGGTCCAGTCAATCTTTCTTGTGTAATTCTTAATCCTTATTGTGTATTGTAATCATTGGGAGAGTCTTTATAAAATTGAGGTGTCTGTGTCCTAACCTAGTTTGTAGGAGGGCCCGAATTTTTATTTATTTTTAAAAATCTCTTTAAGTCACTCAAATGTACAGCCAAGGTTGAAAACCAAAGCTTTGTAGTATTGTTGTGAGGACAAAATTGAGTAATAATAATAAATGGGCCTTAAAAGGGGCTATTCAAATGATCATTTCCCAAGGGAGAGTATGAGTGATTTTTTTTTTTTTTCCCATGGGATTTTACTTGGTAGTAACAACAGTGCTTCGCCTGATTGCTGTGTTCTGCCCTGACCAGGAGGAATCAGGGGAGACAGCACATGCTCAGATGATTTCACTCAGTTAAGAATCATGCTTCCAGATTCTCAGCCTGTCATCATCACGGCACCAAAGATGACCAGCCTATGCTGATGGTTTCCTAAAGGGCCCGGCAAGGCTCAGAATTACCAGCCCAGTCTCATTCGACCTCACAAGGAAATCACAGGCCAAGAGCTGCTCTTCTCTGCACAGAGATGGGACCAATGTTTATGGAGGTCACTACCAGTTACCCACCAAGCTCCAAACATTCCAGAAATTATTCCTTTTTGGTTGGTAAATTTAGGGTCCTTGAGCTATGTGTGACTTGCTTAGTGCTATAAAGCTGATTGACACTTATTTTTTTTAACTATTTGAGATGTGACAGGGCAAGAGTATCATGGGATTTCATTTTATTATTCAATGTCAACCCTGTAAATATTCATAGAAAAGTGTCTGGGGGAGATTAAACTTCTGATAAGTATTCAACAGGACAGAGACTAAAGATTAACCTTTTGTATAAAAGATTAACCTTTCGTATATGATGAAAAATTAATATAAAATATAAAATTAGTACCACACATTTGGCAGAAGAGGTTTAAGCTGAATTTGCATGTTGAAGTGACCACACAAGTTCTAATCTTCTACTAAGGGAACAAAATATTTTTTTTTGGAATTTTTGAATTTTATTTTATTTATTTTTTTATACAGCAGGTAAGGGGAACAAAATATTAACCAGCAAATAATGTCACTACTTAAGGTGACAGAGAAGAGAATATATAAATAATAGGAGTCTTAGTCCAACCAAAAACGATTCTTTGGAGATTAATGATAATTTAAAAAATACATATCTCTAATTTATGAAGTATAATGGCTTTTAATTTTTCTGTAAGACTACGTAAGTCTTGACAGCTTTCTATTTATTTTGCTCAGCTTAAGCATTCAGTGACCATAAGACATTGAACTTGGTATACAGAATTGAATCCTGTTTAATTTTTGAAAAGTTTTTCTATGATTGACTCACTGATTCCTTATTTCAACAGTAGAGTGGGGGAAAAAAAGACACAAATCTCAATCTTTTTAGAACTTACTCTCCAGTAGAGAGAATGGCAGTAAGTCAGAGAGGTGATTTTTTAAATTTGTAGTGTTTCAGATGGCATTAGGGCCACTATGAAAAATAAAGCAGGAAAGGAGTGATAGGGGTCCTGGTTAGGGGTTGCTTTTGTAAAAAAACAAAACAAACAAACAAACAAAAGTTTTATCAGAGAAAGTATGGCTATGTGGATATTTTTTTCAGGGAACTAAGAGGAGAGAGAGAGAGAGGAGAGAGAGAGAGGAGAGAGAGAGAGAGGAGAGAGAGAGAGAGGGGGGAGAGAGAGAGAGAGAGAGAGAGAGAGAGAGAGAGAGAGAGAGAGAGAGAGAGAGAGAGAAGAGAGAAAGAGAGAAAGAGAGAGAGCGAGAGCCCTGAAGGTATCTGGGACAAATGTGGAGGAGGAGAGACCCTCCAAATATGAAGAATAAGTTCTAAGGCATGTTAAGGGGAATAGTGTGTTGGTCTGGGGGTTAGTGGTCATGGGGGGAAGAGCTTATAGGCCCTTGTAAGGACTTTGTCAATTACTCTGAAAGAAAGGGGAGTAATTAGAAGATTTTAGGCTGAGTAGTAACATGATTTGCCTTTTCCAAAGGATGGTTCAGGCTTCTGTGTTAAGAATAGATAGTAATAAGGTAAGCCTGGATGTATGGAAACATGTTAGAAGCGATTGTAATGGTTAAGGGGAGAGACACTGTGGGCTTGGACCAGAGTGGCAGCAGTGGATGTGGTGAGAAATAATAGGCTGACAAGATTTTCTGATGCATCTGATGCGCATTGAAAAGAGAAAAGAGGAAATGATTACTCCATAGATTTTTGTATCTGAATAATCAGAAGAATGAAGTAACCATTTTTGAGATGTGGAAGGCTGTGGAAGCAGAAGGGACTTTATTTAGGGTCCCCGTCAGGTATTGGGATTTAGATATGCTAAGTTTGAGATAACTGTCCAACATTCAAATGGAAATATTATGTGTCTCTCCGAAAAGATATGTTGAAGTCCTAACCCCCAGTATCTCAGAATGTGACCTTATTCAGAAATAGCATCTTTGCAGATACAGTTAGTTAAGATGAGGCAACATGGAGTAAGGTGTGCCTCGTTTTCAGTGTGACTGATGTTCTTATAATAAGATAACCATGTGAAGACAGAGACATACAGGAAGAACACTGTGTGATAACGAAGGCGGAGATTGGCGCTTTATACCTGCAAGGCAAAGAATGACGAAGATTGCTGGCAAAGCATGAGGAGCTAGGAAGAGGCAAGGAAGGGTTTCCCTACAAGTTTCAGAGGGACCGTGGCCCTGCCGACACCTTCATTGTGAACTTAGAGCCCCCCAGAACCGTGAGAAAATACATTTGTGTAGTTTTAGCCCACCCAGTTTGTGGTAGATGAGTACTGAGAATTTGCCAGTGGATTCAGCTAGGTGGAGTTATCCTAGACAGGAACAGTTTCATTGGGGAAGATGGGTTAGCATCCTGATTGGAGTGGGGTTAAGAGAAAAGAAAAGATGGAATAAATTGAGAGCAGAAAGTATAGGTAAATTTTTAAAGTAGTATTTCTATAAAGGAAGAAGCAACAAATTGTGATCAGAGCTGAAGGCATATATGAGGTTAAAGAAAGCATTTTCTTCTTCCCTCTTCTCCCCTCTCCTCCCCTGTCTCTTACTCCCCCCGTCCCTTCTCCCCTCTCTCCCACCCTTCCTATTTCCTCCCTCCTTCCCTTTCTTTATTCTTTTATTTCTTATCACATGATTGAACGCTGATGGGAATAATGCATTCGAGAAGAGAAAGTTGATTTTGAAGGGGAGAGAGGCAACAGTTGTGGGAGAAATAGCCCTGAGAGGCAAAATGGGATCTAGTACATAAAAGGAGGGCTGGCCTTATATAGGACTGAGACAGAAAAAATATAGAGTACATGGCCATAGATATGGGCGGTGGGGCGTGGTGGTGAATAGATGTGAAGAGAGTGCATAGAAGATCTTCTCCAATTGCTTCTATTCATCAAAGGGAAAGCAAGTTTACCTGCAAAGACAAAGGACAGTGGTAGTGTTGTTAAAATTTAAGGAGACAAGAAAAGTTAGGACGTTGTCATCTAGGATAGCGGGAAAGTTCCAGGCAAATGTAGCAGGACTACAGGTCTACACTGAGTGTCCTTTTGAAGTTGGTGGTCATGAATCCAGAAAGACCAGTCAGTAAATTTTTTTTTTTTTTTTTTTTTTTTGCGGTACGCGGGCCTCTCACTGTTGTGGCCTCTCCCGTTGTGGAGCACAGGCTCCAGACCCGCAGGCTCAGAGGCCATGGCTCACGGGCCCAGCCGCTCCGCAGCATATGGGATCTTCCCGGACTGGGGCACAAACCCGTGTCCCCTGCATCAGCAGGGGGACTCTCAACCACTGCGCCACCAGGGAAGCCCCCAGTCAGTAAATTTTATGTTTTGTTATTGTAAGAAATGTACATTTTAATTAATTGGTTAATTAATATTCTTTAGATACCAATACTTCTAAGGATACTCAAGAAAGCATAGTTTAACAGCAGAATTTTTGGAGAATGTAATTTACCCATGAATAGGGTTGCCAGATAAAATATAGGACATCCTGTTAAATTCGAATTTTAGATAAACAATAAATAATTTTTCAGCATATGTCCTCTACTTGCTAAGATTCATGGATTTTTCCATCTGCAAATGTAGGGGTTACTTGTGATGACTAGACTTGTTCATTTGTGATGTGTATAGATGGTGGGCAACTTACCACTTTTTGAATGAGCGTTTTGAAGCTGTATGATTTTTACAAACTAATTGCTGGGCTGAATTTTAAATCTGCCAAATGTTGATTCAACCATTTAACATTTTCACTGAGAAATAATAAGAAATGTCGATGCACTGAAATATCTTACCTTGCTGCTCATGCCATCTCTTTGGAAGCATTTACCCTGTTGGCAGGCTCTTAACAATTTTACATTAATCTCTTCAGTGATAAAGGCTGCATTAGCAACCTTAAGGCTAATAAAAGTTAGCCCTTTAGCAATAGTGGCCAAGGTATGCATAGTTTTTCTTTTGGTGCATTTATCTAAACCCTGGAGACAAAGCAGTATCTTTTTCTCCCTACAGGCTTATTTTTTCTGTTTTATGAAGTTATTTTTGAACAAGGTAAATGTTTTACTAAGATTAAAAATAAAAATGGCATTAGGTTCTTAAATTTGTGTAATTGAAACTAGCTATATGAATGGTCTGATAAGACTGATCCAATTGTTCAGCACTGAAAAAAATACATACTGATTCAGTTGGTTCTTTCATAATAATTATAGCTATGATTTATTCAGTATTTACTATATACAAGGCACTCTCCTGAATGTTTATGCTAAATTCTAACAAAAACATAATCGAAATTCATGAGTCCATTCAACAAATATTGGTTGCACCAGGCCTTGGAAATAGTAGTGGATAAAAGTCCCTGACCCCATTGAGCTTACATTTTAATGGGCAAGAGGTGATATAAATTAAATAAATAAATAAGATATTAGATGGTGAGAAATTCTTTTTTTTTTTTTTCTTTTGCTTGACATACATGTTTATTGAAAAATTTAGTGGAGTGGGGTAAAAGTTGGCTGAGATCAAACTTTTCTATACAGAGAATTATATCAGCTCTGGTAGACACATTGAACCTTCCTGTGGTCACATTATTAACAGTTAAGTTTTTAGAAATATCAAAATTATTTCACAAAATTATTTCACTTCTTGACGTCTCTGTTATTGGGAATCTTGACCAAGGCAATAGGTCACGGTTGACTTGGAACGGAAAATCTGTTGGATTAAGATAGAGTCTGCAGTTGGAAACTTCAGTGAGAAGGAATTTGATTCAAGGGAAGACATAATAATTTAACTTTTCTTTTTCTTTTTAAACTTTTCTTCTGCTCTTTGACTACAATTTAGTACATACTTTAAATAAAGGGTAATCTGATGTTCTAAAGGTTTTCATATTAATGAGAAAGACCAATGAGTCTAGTTCAACTTGAGTTTCCTAGATGATTTTTACTTATTAAACCAACTTTATTATAGCTTAACTTACATATAATAAAATACACCCATTTATGGTGTGCAATGAGGTGAGTTTTGACAAATGCATAATAAGCCCAAGTAACAAACACCACAACCAAGACAGAGAGCCTTTCCAATATCTCAGACAATTCACTCATGCCTCTTTACAGTCATCCTTAGCTCAGTCTCAGGTATCCACTGACTTATCAGGTTTATCACTTGGGGTTGTTTTTTCCTTTTCTAGAATCTTACATAAATGGAGTCATACAACATGTTCTCCTTTTTGTTTATCTTCTTTTGTTAGATGGTGAGAAATTCTTTGGATAAAAATATAGCAAGAAACAGGAATATGGGATAATGGAGTGGAGATCAGTTTTGGATAGAGAGCTTAAGGAAAACTTTATTGATATTTGAGCAAAAATCTGAATGGGGTAAAAATGTGACACATATGGTCATTTGAGGAAAAAAGAATTCCAGCAAGAGGGGACAGCTAGTACAAAGGCCCTAGGGATAAAAATATACTTGATATGTTGGATCAATAGCCTAGATATTCAGAGTAGAATGAGTAAAAGGGAGATGAGGAAAAGATTAGGTCAAATATAGGAGGTGGTACCATTTGGTCACGGTAATGATCTTAGCTTTTACTCTGAATAAAATGGAAAGACATTGAAGGTGTTAAATAAATGAATAACCTGATTTAAGTTTAATTTTGAAAAGATCACCCTGGCAGTTAAGAATAGACTGCTGGGTATCAAAATACTGATGACATTTTTCACAGAACTAGAACAAATAATCCTAAAATCTATATGGAACAATAAAAGACCCAAAATTGCCAAAGCAATCTTGAGAAAAAAGAACAAAGCTGGAATTATCAGCCTTCCAGACTTCAGAATATACTACAAAGCTACAATATTCAAAACAGCACAGTACTGGCACAGAAACAGACACATAGGTCAATGGAACAGAATAGAGAGCCCAGAAGTAAACCCACGTACATATGGTCAGTTAACATATGACAAAGGAGGCAAAAATATACAATGGAGAAAAGAAAAGATAGTTGCTTCAACAAGTGGTGCTGGAAAAACTGGGCAGCTACATCTAAAACAATGAGATTAGAACATTACCTCAAACTATATACAAAAATAAACTCAAAATGGATTAAAGACCTAAATGTAAGACCTGAAATCATAAAACTCTTAGAAGAGAACACAGGTGGGAACACTCTTTGACATAAATCTTAGCAGTGCTTTTTGGATCTGTTTCCAAAGGCAAAAGAAATAAAAGCAAAAATAAGCAAATGCAACCTAATTAAACTTACAAGCTTTTTTGCACAGCAAAATGAAAAGACAACTTATGGGATGGGAGAAAATATTTAAAAATTATGTGACCAACAAGGGGTTAATAACCAAAATACATAAACAACTCATACTACTCTATCATAAAAAACAAACAAACAACCCAATCAAAAAAATGGATAGGGCTTCCCTGGTGGCGCAGTGGTTGAGAGTCTGCCTGCCGATGCAGGGGACACAGGTTCGTGCCCCAGTCCAGGAAGATCCCACATGCCGCGGAGCGGCTGGGCCCGTGAGCCATGGCTGCTGAGCCTGCGTGTACGGAGCCTGTGCTCCGCAACGGGAGAGGCCACAACAGTGAGAGGCCCGCGTACCACAAAAAAAAAAAACATGGGCAGAAGACTTGAATAGATATTTTTTTCAAGGAGTACATACAGACAGCAAACAGGCATATGAAAAGATGTTCAAAATCACTAATTATTAGAGTAATGCAAATCAAAACAACAATGAGATATCACCTCACACCTGTCAGGATGGCTATTATCAAATGAGTCCAAATAACAAATGTTGGGGAGGATGTAGAGAAAAGGGAACACTTGTGCACTGTTGGTGGGAATGTAAATTGATGTAGCGACTATGGAAAACAGTATGGAGGTTCCTCAGAAAACTAAATATAGAACTACCATATGACCCAGCAATTCCACTCCTGGGCATATATGTGGACAAAAGCATAATCAGAAAAGATACGTGCACCCCAATGTTCACAGCAGCACTATCTGCAATAGCCAAAATAGGGAAGGAACCCAAATACCCATCAACAGACAATTTGCTTAAGAAGACCTGGTGTATATACACACAATGGAATATTACTCAAGCATAAAAAAGAATGAAAGTCTACCATTTACAGCAACAGGGGTGGACCTAGACAATATTATACTTAGTGAAAAAGGTCAGGGAAAGAAATACAATATGGTATCACTTATATGAGGAATCTAAAAAATAATACAAATGAATGTACATGCAAAACAGAAAAAGACTCACAAATACAGAAAACAAACTAGCGGTTACTAAAGCAGAGAGTGAAGGGGAGAGGGACAAATTAGGGATTTGGAATTAAGAGATACATACTACTATGTATAAAATAGTTAAGCAAAAAAGATACATTTTATAGCACAGGGAATTATAGCCACTAACTTGTAATAACTTGTAATGGAGTATATTCTGTAAAAATCCTGAATCACTATGCTGTTTACCTGGAACTAGTATAATATTGTAAATCAACTATACTTAAATTAAAACAAATAGACTGCTGGGGAATAGGTGAGGAGGTAGAAAGGCCAGATTGAAGGCTGTTTTAGTAATCTGATGAGAGAGATACAATAATCCAGGGTGAGAGCAGGAAGAAAAGGTAGTGAGTAGTAGCTGGATGCTGAATATCTTTTGAAAATAGAACTGTCATATTAGTTTGTTTGTTGAATGAGGCGTGTAAAAGAAAGAGGTAAGGCTGACTCTAAAATTTTTGACTTGAGCAACTGGAGGGCCAGGAGTTGCTATTAATTGAAAGAGGAAGATTGCAGGAGGAGCAGGTTTGTTAGGGACGATCATGAATTTTGTTTTGAACAAGATGAGCTTACGTTCCTATTAGCCAAGTAGAGATGTCCAGGAGGCAGCTGGACGTATAAATCTGGAGTTTGGGTTGTAGATATAAATTGGGGAGTTTTATTTAAAACTATGATATTGTTTATTATCAAGAAGTTAGTAAGAGTAGATAGACAAAAACTTAGATCCAGTAACTGAGCCCTGCAGCAATCTAATGCTGAATAGGAAGATGAAGAGAAATAAACAAATGAGAATGGGGAGAAGCCAGCAAATAGCAAGACTAATTAGAGACAAAACCTAAACTCAAACCCAGGATTATGGGGTGCATCTAATTCCTATGGCTTTAAACACTCTTCTTCATGGCCACATTTTGTTATTATGATTATTAATCTGTATTATTTCAAAGCCCAAATCCATTTCTAGAAAAAAAAATTCTAATTGGTACCTAAGATACTGAATGAGTTAACATTCCTCAAAAAAAAAAAAAATCTAGAAATGAGGAGAAAAGTCATAGGTATTAAGAGCTTTATTTTGTATGTCAAGCATTACCCCTGGTTCATTATAGATAATATTTAATGTTCATTTTAGGTATTATGTTCCCCATTTTGCAGAAGAAGGATTTGAGGTCAGCAGAGTTTAAGTACTTTCTCAAGTTCATTCATTTTTATAAGTGGCAAGTTGTAATTTCTGCCCAATTCTGTCTGATATTTTCTACTGTCCTACATTTCATCATCCATACCATCTTGCCTCTAAGAGAAAATTATTGCTGCAACAAGCAGCATTAAAAAGTATCATAGACACACACAGTAACTGTTTTGTAGAGGAGGCAAACTCTTCATGTGGCTCTTTCTTATATCATCCTAAATAAAGCCAGCATTATGAAAGTAGATTATGGTTCCCATCTTAAGTAAGACATGTTTGAATTCTAAATTTAGAATAGATTTTCTATGCATTCACATTCTCTTATCATGGCTCCTTTGTAACTAACCAACTGTTTCAGAGATAGCAGGTTTGTCACTGACCTTTGCAAGGCTCAATCCCATAACCTTTCCTCACCATCACAGCTCTGAGAGCTACAGCACTTTGAAAGCTGTCCCTAAGGGATTATGGAGAAGACCCCAGCTACCCTTAGGATTTAAGCTGGGAGTTCAAAGCATATCACAAGGCAACCTATCCCAACTGCCTCATGAATCAAATACACGGTCAAAAGAATATCAAATAATATTTTAGGGATCTCAAAGAACCACCCTGGTGCCTTGAAGTATACAAGTGGACAGAGAAAGAGCTTCTCCAATACTTTAGCCAATGCTCAGTCACCAGGTGTATGGGCAGGGAAGGTTCTGGAACCCAAATGGATGGGCTAATTCTCTATTTTCTATTAGAACCAGGAATATTGCCGTAATAATATTTTTATTCCTAGAAGTACTCTATTTTTGTTAAATTCCCTGGTCTCCATGCATTTAAATATACCTTGAAAGTACACAGTTAATAAGTCTTTTCTAACAACAGCCAGTTAGAAAATATAATGGAAGCAAAGATCTTAGTCAATAGGTTGGTAAAACTTAAGCTCCTTCCAGGAATCTCTGTGTGGTTCTCTCTCTCGCTTCATGTAGGTCTCTGCTCAAAGTCACCTCCTCAGAGAAACCTTCTCTGTCTCTATCTAAATAGCCTCTCTCCTAGTCAGTTTTTATCTCATTATCCCATTATCTCAAGCATTGTATATTTACCTGAATCTATATATTTAAGTATTTTCTTATTATTTTTTGTTTATTTACCTAGATGTAATTTCCACAAAAGCTGGGAAATTTTCTTGCTCAGCGCATAGCTCCAGTTCCCAGAAGAGTTTCATTTACATTGTAGGTACTCAATAAATATCTGTTCAATGAGTGATGTTGGATGAATGAAAGAAGGAAAAGGAAAGACAAAAAGGAGGAAGGGAGGGAGGGAGGCAGGAGGATGAAAGGAAGGGAGAAAGAAAGAGAGCGTGGCAGGGAGAAAGGAAAGAAGGAAAGAGAGAGAGAGCAAGGGAGGAAAGGAGAGAGAAAGAAAGAGACTGTGAAGAAAATAAAAACAGAAATGGTCAAGTTGCCAATGCTCAGGGTACCCTCCATTTGCCACACCTATTTTTTCCCAGCTTTATACCCATTTTGGGTTGACATTTTAATTCTCCAATGCTGGCACTTGACTGTGGCCCCGTTGACTTGGTTTGCCATGAAGATGTAGCACAGAAAGTTACCTTTCTCTCGTATATTTTTAATGAGACAGAATAATTCCCCACTGAATTGTTCAGGGATTAAAAAAGATAGTTTAGTCTCTCATATCCTTTCGGCTACCATATTCTTGATATATCATATCATATCATTTATTTATTTCCTAATTGCTCATCCAGAAATAGCATCTCATAGAAACAGAATTTTAGAGCTGGATGAGATTTTAGTGATTATCTAACCCAGACCCTGATTTCACAAATGAATGCAGAGAGAGAGAGAAAGAGAGAGAGAGAGAGAGAGAGAGAGGGAGAGGGAGAGGGAGAGGATGGTTTGTTAGTCACATCCTGAAAAGTGACAGAAACAGGACTCAAGCCCACGTCTTCTGATAGGTTACCCAGAATGAGGTGAAAATTGTAAAAAAAAAAAAAAAAAAAGGTAAACAAAAACAGTATATCTCTCTTCCTATTCATCAGACAGATTAAATTGAAAGGGATATACATCCCCATGGTGAGTATATACCGCTCCGTGTTTGTTTTATATTACAGCTGCTTACTGTCAAAAATTCCTGATTTGATTTGCTTTCAACAATTGGCAAAGAAGATGAACTGAAATGTAAATATTTCAGCCGTGATGTTGCCATGGGCAATTTCCCTCCGGAAATTGTTAATAACCAGGGCCTAACTGTATGACTGTCTCTACCATACAATAGCTTTGTAATGATTTGAAGGAAAGAATAAAACAGTATTCTGATTTTCAAGTAGCAAAGTCGTGGAGGTATTTTTTAATGGTATTTGGCGACTAGGGCTGCCATATATTATGATAAATGGGTAGAAGTCTATATTCAATTAATAAAGTAAAATTCATAGAGAAACAGGCGTGCAGTGGTTCATAAGGACAAAATATGCAAGTATATTGTTCAGCAATATTTGGGCCAGATTTGAGAGGAATTGCAAAGATTACAGCTCCTGGAGAAGGAGACAAATGAAGGAAAGAAACTCCTGTAGTAAGTGAAGAATTTTTCATTTGCTTCAAAATATAATGGTCATCTTTGCGGGATTTACTGCACATATTAGTGACTGCATATATATATATATATATATATATATATATATATATATGACGCCCATGGATCATGGTGAATTGGCATGATGGCTGTAATTGTGGCATCCTAACATCCCAAACAAACAAATAATATTCTCCACATGGAAGAACAGGAGGAAAGAACACAGTAATGTGCTAGAAGATTAAAAAACAAGATCTGCTTTATAAGGAAAAGTTCTCTAAGGGCGGGCAGGAGCAAAACTCATAATTTACTATCTAGAACCTGTAAAGCATATTACTCTTTTTAACAAATCTGGCAGCCAATTCAAGGCTAAAAATGTCAAATACAATATAGCATGGACCCTCTCTCGGCATCAGGTTCAGGAAGCAGAGAGCATCTTACTTCTTAGCATATAGCTCCGTCATGCCTTCTCCTAAGAGAGAAAAAAAAAAAAATCTCACTCAGCCTGGCACTACACCAGAAACACTGAACTCTGCTCAGAGAAGAGCTTCAAAATCTCTTGTTTGAGCTTTTGCATAAAGGTGCATGTGAGAGTATAAAGAAGTGTGGTAGAAACACGGATTATCTTTTAAAAACTTCAAAAAGGACAATTTTGGCAGGCAACAGTTTCACAGTGGTCTGTAGAATATTTGCTTGCTCTTGGGAAGAGGCTAAATTGCAAGCTAAAAGGATTCTTTATTTCTCTGTCTCTCTCTCTTTCTAGCTCTCTTCTACTTCCCCTCTCCCTCTCTCCCTCCCTCCCAGAGTCCTTCCTTCCCTCCCCCTCCCCCCTCTTTTCCTCTCTCTCTCATCTGAGTTATTAGAGCTCTTGAAGCAATTGAAAGTCCAGACCTAGCAGACTTGGCACAGCATTATTTTTTATCTGTTATATCCAAATATTGTCATAGCAGTGATCCAAGTGCTTTATGTATCTGCCAAACGTCTGACTCTGGGGAGATTAAAGCAGTCAATGTGTATCGTGGGTTAATAAAATGCACACCAGAGGCAGACTTGCAGTATTGGAAAGGGTGTTGGACTTCATCTAGGCCAGCCTGTCCTCTCTGCCCCTAGATCCGAACTCCTTCCCAAGCGCCCCTTCCCTTGGCTCAAACACCTCAGACACTGGAACTTCACTTGTGAAACTCCCCCTTCTGTTTCACCCATATTTCTCGTGGCTACAAAAATCTTCATTCTTTCCAGCTGAAATCTACCTCCTTGCAGCTTCTGCATATTGGTTTTAGTTCTGCTCCCTGAAGCTACGTATTAAAGTCTAATTCCTTTTCCATATGGCAACTATTAAAGTACTAAAGTAATATTTATTTGCTGCTCCTAGTCTTATTTAGGCAAAATATCTTCAGTTATCGAACTCTTCCTTATATTTCAGAGATTCTGGACCCTTTGCTGTCCTGCTCACTTTCCTCTGGACATGACTTATATTAGCTGTCCGAAATCTCTGCCACTTAGTAGCTGCTTGACCTTGGGAAAATTAATCGACTTTTCTGAGCCTTTGTTCCCTCATTAGGCCATTGAAAATAATAAGTCATGACCATCTATGCACTGCAATTCATGTAATACAATTAACATAAAAAAATCATTAAATACTCAAAAAATGTTTACTACTGCTACTACGACTACTATTCGTACGGTAGATATGAGACAAGTCTTTGCTTTGGTTATTGTACTTCTATTTTTGAATACTGTTTGCTTTTCTGTAAGTCCCAACATTCTGTTGGATGGTATAGAGCCTAAAGTGAGTCAGTACTTACACAGCTTTTACATACTTTCTGCCATCACTACTCCTAAAAATGTACACTTATATTTCTAACTCAGGAAACATATTGGGGTTTCGACACTCCTTGGCGATTCTTCTGTAATTCCCAATCAGTTCTCTCTCTCTCTCAGATTCTCTAGTTGTTCTTTCAAGCCCATTCCACTTCCTCAAACTTTGGGTTCTACTATCCCTTCCTCACTATCAGATCTCTCCTCCTTCAACAAGAAAAGTGAAGCCATTAGACAAGAACTACCTCCGTATCCTTTCACCAAAACTCCAACCGTACTGCATCCATATTCATGGTTTCCTCCATTCTGCCCATTATTCTGGAATTTTCCCTCCTCACAGCTCAAAGCTAGGTTAATTCTTCTGCCTTCCCTGCTCTCATCCCAGGTACCTTGCACATTTTAATAATTATCATTTTCTCTCTCATTTAGTTTCACCATCTTTCTCTCTTCTAGATTCTCTTCATCAGAACTAAAATGTTCACATTTCTTTCTTCTTAAATCTAAAGTTTAGTACCATCTTGTGTGTATATTATGATTCAAAAAAGAAAGAGGAAAAATCTTTTTAATCAACCTCACTAATGTCTTTAAAGAGGTAACTGTACTTGTTTCTTTTTACTTTACCTCCTACCCACACCTTAATCTACTATAATCAGATTTCTGCTTTACCCTCCATTAAAACTGTTGCAACATTTGACAAGTACTCTTCAGTCATTCCTTCTATAAATACTCTTCTCTCTTGACACCCATTATGTCACACTCTCCTGGTTTTCCTTCTTCCTCTCTGGTTGTTTCCTTTTAATCTGCTTTGTGGATGTTTCTCTGATTTCCAGCTTTAATGTTCTTCTAACTTTTGTCTTAGACTCTCTTCTCCCAAAGAAAGTCTACACACCTTCCCAGAACAAGCTCATACATTCTTGTGAGTTCAAAACCCAGTTGTATGTGCATGGATCTCAAATATATATCTCCCATTTGTTTTTTCTTTTTCCTCCTGTACTACCCAAAAGTCAACACATTCACATTAGAACTTGTTATGTTTCCTTCTAATCTCACTGTAAGACTGTGCTTTTTCCTCTGTTACCTCTCAGTGAATGGTATCTATGTTCAGATTATTTCCAAACAAAAAAGGTTGGGGATCATCTGTGCCTTTCTCCAATCAATTTTCTTGGATCCAGCTAGAATAATTCTTGTAATGTACACATTTTAAATTGTCAGTGCAATCCAGAAAGCTTTTCAGTTGCCTTCCCATTACACCTATGATAAATTTAGAGTAAGAGTCACTTGTCTCCAATCTTTTGGTAGCATTCACATGTTCAACTCTTTCTTCAAGATCCTGGCTGCAATATACAGAGCTATCTTGAGCAAATTTTTTCTGTATGACGTTATATGAGTCATTAAGTTCTAAACTCATGTGAAACTCCATGACATTAATTCTTTCTTTCTGATATTTGTTTTACCCTCTTCTGTTAGACACTCATTCACCATGGCAAACCAGAGTGATTTCCCACAGAGCTTTTGGAGAGCATCAGTCACCGTGGGCAACACATGGGTCCCAACCCCAGATCAATTGAATCAAAATCCTTGGGGGTGGACCCAGACAGAAATCTTTTGTAAAAGCTCTTCTGCTGGTTCTAATAAGCTGCCAGGATATAAAAGCCACTGGTTGAGAATTGCTAAGCTAGGGAGGATGCATAAAAGCAGAGTCAATGGGGTGGAAACATGGGATTTAAGGTGACAAGGAGGAATCACAGCAGACGTAAAATTTTTTCAGTTTTGTAGTGTTAACTGCCCCAAATTTTTATAGGGTGTTTGAGTCTTTGGAACTGGCCATTGAGGGTACAATTTAGCTCTCTAAACCCTATGCAGATAGTTTATCTGTTTGCTATTCTCTGAGCTCATTAACATTTCACTAGTGGTTTTTAAACAGTACTTTTCCTCTTATTTTTCCTCTTATTTTTAAACTTATATAGAGTTCATTTTTTTTTTTTCTTTTTTTTTTTTTTGGTGGTATGCGGGCCTCTCACTGTCGTGGCCTCTCCCGTTGCAGAGCACAGGCTCCGGACGCGCAGGCTCAGCGGCCACGGCTCACGGGCCCAGCCGCTCTGCGGCACGCGGGATCCTCCCAGACCGGGGCACGAACCCGCGCCCCCTGCATCGGCAGGCGGACTCCCAACCACTGCGCCACCAGGGAAGCCCGAGTTCATTTTTTTTAGAGTTCTTTTTAAAACTCTGCATATCTCAGCTGCTCTTAAAAATTATTCAAATATTAATTACATGGTGAACCATTTTTATAGTCTTTCTTTCCCCGAGCTCAGTTAATTAATAACTCCATCCTGTCTGTTCCCACAGTACTTTAAACAATTATTTATTTGTACTTACTTTCTTATATTTTGATTTTTTTTTGTTTGCTTATCAGTTTCTTATTCTAGACTCTGATATCCTTGAAAGCAGAAAGTGTCTGGTACATAATAAATGTTCAATAAATATTGCTGGGCTGCATGATAAGTGAACAGATAATGTATACTTTGACTCTTCTGGCTTACGGTATACACAACTTTTACATGTTTACCTTTGCTTTTAAAAGATTCATTTATTATTTTACCAAAATATGAATTGAGCACATCTTATATGTTACATCCTGTGCTTGGCCCTTATTTCTATCTCGGTTTTGTCCATTTTATATATAATCTTTCTGTGGAGTTAGAGATATATCATTTTCCTAATGTTTTCCTGTTTATGATGACGGGATTTTTTTTTTGAAAGCCTTTGAACCTTCTCAGTCATATTTTTACATAATTTGGAGCCATTGAGTTATACCTACTGTTTCTGAACTTTTTAGAATCTACTGTTTCTGTAGTTCTGGCTATTACAAACCCTAAAGTAGCAAGGTAACTTTGCTCAGGGTATCCACTGTTTCGATCACAAATTCTTTCTGATCGGTTAGCATGGGATTTGAAACAAACTTCTCTTGTTATTGCCTTTCTATCTGAGCAAGACTTGTCGAGGATACTTTTCGCCAATGGGAACCCAGCGACTGAAGCTCAGGTCACTGCTCTGTGCTGCCTTTGTTTCAGTTGCAGAGTCTCGATCAGGAAAGCCACATCACTTTTCTCATTTTCGCCTGGAAGTTTGGAGTACACTCTAACAAGATCACTTATTTTCCTCTCTCCTTTCACCTTTGACACTAGATGGCTTTATACTAATTGAACAACAACTCTCCATTTCTTTCTCCCAGTTATGCAAGGATGAGTTAATTCTAAAGATCTGCTGTACAGCATAGTACCTGTAGCCAATTATACTGTATTGTGCACTTAAACATTTGTGAAGAGGGTAGATTTCACATTAAATGTCCTTACTACAAACACACAAAAAAGGGGACACAAGGAAACTTTGGAGGTGATGGATGTGTCTAGTTCCTTGATTGCGGTGATGGTTTCATAAGTGTGTGCATTTCCAAACTCATCAAATTATATATATTAAATATGTATAGTTCTTTGTACATCAATTATACTTCAATAAAGATGTTTTTAAAATGATATGACTTCATATACTTAACAGGTATTTAAAAAAGTAGAGGGCTTTAGCAGACTACTAACCCAAGTTGCATGTATTTCCACACAGGCATAAAGTTATTGATAACCTCCTACCTTCCTCTCACCACCGCCCTCCACCCCAAAACACACATAAAGCCAGTACTTTTATTTAAAAAAGCCAAGCCTTCTATCGCTATATTTGAATTATTGGTTCCATTCCAACAATACTCTGATGACTACATATTTAAATTTAACTCGTTGTGCTATAATTTATTGTTTATTGCCGACTCATTAATTGTGCTTGGGTATACCCCCGCACACACACATACAAACACATACACATGTATGGTTTAAATAGATATCCTATTTTTCCTGTCAGTCTTTCTCATCCTGAATTAGTTTTATCAGTTTTCTTCCAATTCCATAATGTTATCTGTGTCTGCTCTGTTATGCTTTCCTTCTCCAATTTCAATTTATAGTCCCCATATGGATTCATAGGTTTAATGCAATTTCTTGGAAATCCCAGCAAGTTTTTGTAGACATACATGATATTATTCTAAATGTATATGGAAAGGCACAGCCTTAAAATAGCTCACAGACTCTAAGCAAAGGAGAATAAAGTGGGAGGAATTCCTCTACCTGATATTAAGTTTTTACTATACAGCTGCAACAGTCAAGGCAGTGTGGCACTGGCAGGGAGATGGATATATAGATCAAAGGAACAGAACAGAGGCTCCAGACGTAGATCCGCACACATGCTTAGCTGTTTTTTGACAAAGGTACAAAACCAATTCAAGGGAGGAAGGATAGCCTTTTCAACAAATGGTGCCGTAGCAGTTTGACATTTATAGGCAAAAAACAAAACAAAACAAAAAAACCTTGAACCAGGTCTCAGACCATACACTAAAATCAACTCAAAATGGATAATAGTCAGATGGAAATAAAACTTGTTGAAAAACTAGTAGAAAATCTTTGGCACCTAGGGATCTAGGGCAGCATCCTTAGACTTGATGCCACAGTCATGAACCATAAAGGAAAAACTTTCAAACTGGATCTAACAAAATTAAAAGCATTTACTCTGTGAAAGCCCATGTGAAAAGGATAAAAACACAAGCTTCAGAATGGGAGAAAATGTTTGCATTGAAATATAAACATATCATAGAATTCTAGTCAGTAATAAAAATTAATGAACTATTGATTTATGTAACAACTTGGATGAATCTCCAGGGAATTATGCTCTGCAAAAAAATCCAAAAAACCCCAACAACAACAACAACAACAACAAAAATCCCTATGGTACATACGGTATGGTTCCACTTATGTAACATTTTGAAATAATAAAATTTATAAATGGAGGACAGGTTAGTAATTGTGTGGGGGGTAGGAATAGGAGGGGTTTGTGTATAGTTATCAAAGGGCAATAGGAAAGATTCTTGTGGTGTTGGAAATGTTCAGTATTTTGACTGTGGTGGTGAGTATATAAGCCTACACAGGTGACATAATTTTAAAGAACTTAATCCATACCCACCCACCCCCACACACAAAGAGTACAGGTAACACTGGGGAAATCTGAACAAGATGAGTGGATTCTATCATTGTCAATATTCTGATAGTATAGTTTTATAAAATGTTACTACAGGAGGAGGAAAGTTGACAAAATGTCCAAGGGATGTCTCTGTATTATCATAACTGCATGTGAATTTACAATTATCTCAAGAAAGATTTCAATTAAAGCTTATTTTAGGTAGTAGTATAGTATTATGTTGTGTGAACACACCATAATTTTGTCATTTTCTTTTTGTGAAACAGTTGAAATATACTCTGCTTGGGATAATCTACATCTCGTGTCTATACTTTCTTCTTTGTATACAATTTATTTGAATGTGTCATGATTTGGGAATAAAATATATTTAGAAGTAGAAAAATAGATAAAACCAATGTGGAATGAAGGCAGTAGGTTTTGTATCTTTTTTTACAGTGGTTAATTTTGAATTTATGAGGAAAGATAGTAAATACTTGTAGTTGTTGATGAAGTGAATTAATGAACATTGATTTTCAGCAGAGAAAGCTTAGGATAAAGTATTTTTTAGACCCTTTTATGTATTACAACAGATGAAAAAATAGAGCACAGGACCTTGGGAAATTGTCAACTAGTTGTAAAATATAGTTTAGACTTGTTACCTAATTCCATCTACATGGTTTGGTAATTATGTTGTCACCTCTGCTAGAAATAAGATGCCCATAAATAGTTTCCCATTTATAACTTATAATGCAAGTATAGCTATGTTTACAAAATTTTCAAGTTCAAAATCAAGTGTTGACAAGGAATAGATTCATTTAAGGAATGAGAATTTGAAGTACATTAATATTATGCTCTGAGTCACAGACAAGGTCATCGATTACCAGACAAGCAAAGTTGCTGTTTTTATGTCCTCGACTAGACGTTGCATTCAGATCACCATAGAGTTAAGAAAGAAAATATTTTCTACTTGGAAATAAAATTTTATTTGAATATGAGGATAAGGTGGACTCCCAACTGTCAATGGTAGGATTTACAAGTTTATCTTGTAAATTATATGATCATGGTTGTTCTAAATCACTAAATTTCAGGATGATTTGTTATTCTTCATTAGCTGACTGGAACACCTATGTTAGTATCTGATCTTTGTTATCACCTGATATCTATATCTATGTATCTGTGTATCTATGTACAATGTCTATCTATCTATCTATCTGTCTATCTCTATCTAGGTTTCTCTTTACATCTAAGATTTGAAAAGGTCTTTTCAATGGTCTGCTTAATGAGTTGGGTGGTGGCACAGGTTGTTCCATGAATAATCACTAGGACTTGTCTGGGTATACCCCTGGAATTCTAAACTGGGGCCTTCATCAGCTGAGATATTGACTATTTTGTGTTATTGAAGAAATTCTGCAAGGATGTCACTGCAGAAATAATAAATCAAGTACTTAAAAGTGCGCTAATAAAGTTTACCTTGCCCTTTACTCTCTAATCCCTGTATACAAAAGTTTATTGTTAACTGCAGTCTTTCAGGAATGTTTATTATATGTACTTTTGAAAATGGCAGGCATTTATATTTATCACCCTGTTTGGAAATATTTCTAGCCAAGGAAATAGTTGAGTTCAGGTGAGCACACAGGTGCTTGTATTACAGTTACAGGACACTGAATAACAGTGGTAGGTGAAGTGCGTTGTAGCAAATTGAAAAGTGGAGATATGCCAATGCTGAATTTCTTGGCAGTGATTCAGGCCCAGCAACATTGTGCACAGCTGGTGTGTAGGTGAGGCATGTTCTACCTGAACTGCTGATTTTCTGTGAATATATATGGTATTGCTTAAATGACCTCGTCATATTTTCTGTGTGTTTGTGTGTGTGTGTGCTTTAAAGAAATATTGCCAGTTTTATTGGAGACTTTTCTGAAGAAAAATGAGGATTTCAGTTATCTTTCTCTTACACTGTGGTAGTTTAAATGACACATGGGAAATTGGGGATAGATGAGCCGGACCCAAAGAACATACAGAAGTAAGCTACTTTCTTGAACTCTGTTGCCTTTTATCTGCATATTATGGCATTGAAGTGTAAGCTATCTGCTGCCCATTTTCCTACCAAGGTGCTTTTTCACAGAGGGAGGCAACAGGCTCAAGTTCTGTATTCTCAAACCTTAGCCTGGAATTGGCACCTTTACTCATAAATTCAGATGTGTTCTGCTGTAGCATTTCTTTATTTACAGAGTTCCTACAAGGAATGAGAAGCCTGTTGGTTAGAAGAACTAATATGTTTGGCACAGATTTTGAAGTGCTATTAACAATGAGACAATGGTGTTGACCTTTACAGTTTTGCCAGATGCAGTTTTAACTACTAAGACTCATTAATAATTCTAGGGTGAAGGTCCTGGATTCCACCACTTAAGCTTATCTTAAGGTATTTTCTCATTTTTCATCACAATTAAAAAGAGCAATGGGAGCATATTAAATATGTTTCAAGTAAAGCTATAAACTTCTCTGCAGTTTTCAAGTTTAAAAAAAAAATCTTTTTTTTTGTGCTGTACGCGGGCCTCTCACTGTTGTGGCCTCTCCCATTGCGGAGCACAGGCTCCGGACGCGCAGGCTCAGCGGCCATGGCTCACGGGCCCAGCCGCTCCGCGGCATGTGGGATCTTCCCGGACCGGGGCACGAACCTGTGTCCCCTGCATCGGCAGGCGGACTCCCAACCACTGCACCACCAGGGAAGCCCAAAAAAATGTGTTTTGAGAGATCAGATAACAAATAAGATAATCTACAGATATTCTTGTTATCGAGTGGTGCATAACAAATCATCCCCAAATGTAGTGACTTTAAACAACAACAATCATTTATTGTCTTTTTCGTTTTCTGTGGGTCAGAAGCAGTCACAAGCCCTTACTGAGATTCAAGGTGAGGGATCATAGACCCCACCCCTCCATACAAAGAATGATAGACTCATGTTTAGAAAAGCATGTGAGATGAGATATATATTAGTTTGGCCATCTTTAGAAAATACAGTGTGTCACGGCAGGCAAATTTGTTTTTCCATAAAGAATCTCCACACGGTTGGTGACTTCATCAAACATATAGGTGTATATATGTAATGGGATTTACATCTTTTTTTTTAATATATAAATTTATTTATTTATTTATTTTTGGCTGAGTTGGGTCTTTGCTGCTGCACGTGGGCTTTCTCTAGTTGTGGTGAGCGGGGGCTACTCTTTGTTGTGGTTGCGCGGGCTTCTCATTGCAGTGGCTTCTCTTGTTGTGGAGCACAGGCTCTAGAGTACAGGCTCAGTAGTTTTGGTGCATGGGCTTAGTTGCTCCGTGGCATGTGGGATCTTCCTGGACCAGGGCTCTAACCTGTGTCCCCTGCAATGGCAGGTGAATTCTTAAACCTCTGCACCATCAGGGAAGCCCCGGGATTTATATCTTTACACTTAATATGGCATCAAGAGTAATTCTCAACAACACGAAATCAGTCCTCAGAGGAATTACTTTAATGACTATAATTTTCATTCCTAAGGATGGGCCAAAATTTAGCATTTACAAAACTGTTCCATTTCTTTGTTGTTATAAATAACACTTGACTACACACATACATATATTTCTAGATAGAGTGATTCCTTAACTGTAACATTTAGGAGTTGCATTTGGCTACAAGTAACAACGAACTTTCAAAAGAGGGTTTTCTTCCCCACTTATCCAAAAGCTTAGGAGTTGATGATTGCTGGCATAAGTTCATTTACTCAGTGATGTTTTCAAACATCTGGGGTCTTTTCGGATGCCTGCTATGTTAGCTTTGATATTGCAGCCCTGTTGTTATCTTCTCTGTATCCAGGGTGGGAGCAAGACAAAAGGGAAAATGTCAAAGAAACGTTTCCTGGTGAATCTTGGTTATAAATGGAGGAAAAAACAATTATTCCCTGAGAAATTGTGCCTAATCTCATTGGCACATGGCCAAGCCGAACAACAAGGGAGAGAGAAAAAGTATTTTCTAAGTATTTTGGTTTTCTTAATTAGGTTCCCTGGAAATAGACTGTGATACAGAACATTGCATTCAGAAAGTTTATTGAGGTGTTATTTTGGGAGGTAAACGTATAAGGAAGGGAGGAAGGCAAGACTAGATAGAGAAGCTAGATTACAATGTGGTTGCAACTGAGATCTCACCTGATCTGTTGGGAGTCCTGGAACTCAGATGACTCTTGGGAATTGTCACAAATTGAGGCAAAGGGGCTGAACTTTGTATCTGGTTCATGCTGTTATTAACTGTGAATGCCTGCTGGGAAGGGGCATTACCTTGGGAAAGGTAGTTTCCTACAATCAAGGGCTGTTCCTAGTGAGGGACTAAGCTTTGGATGATCAATAACAGATATTCCCTGCAGCTGGAAGATAAGTGCATCCATTCTGACGAGGGGATCTGGCTAGAGGTCCACACTGTGCACTAGAGTGGTAGAAAGGCAAAAGCAAAGAGGAGTTGAGAGTAGGCACTGAGTGAGCCAACTTATTCACACTGACAGTGTGTGTTTATTCTTCTATATTCAACTGCGTTTCCCAAATAGTTTATACTAAGCACACAGTCATTTTAAAATCATTAAATTGTGACACTTTATATGTATGTGTTGTATATATAAATATATATATATATATGCAAAGGGTTCATTCATAGTGTGACAGATGTTACAGAAAAGAAGTCTTTCTTTGAATTATCCAGAAGTTTTATATGATCACAGTGATGAATTAAAGGTGACATATATGAAGTAGAATATTTGACTGGGTAAAGTTTATTAGGGTCACTTGTTTCTTTCACACATGTACTTATTTAACCATTAAGTGGCACACAATATTAGAATGATTCTTGTTCCAGATTATATCTTTTTAAACAATTATGAACCCCCGAACCAGTATATACAGAGTGAATTCTAAATAGATGCTTCAAAATTAATTTTTTGCTGCAGATTTAGAAAGAGTGGAGAGTTAGAAGGATTTGAATTTTTATTATTGAGTAATTCTCTAAGAGGTATGATGTGTTGCCACTAACTTAATGTAGGACATTACATCAGGTGGATAATGAGACCTTTGAGGTTAGTCATCTGCATGGTAGATGTTGTAAGTAAAATACAAGATAATAGCAGAGAGAGTTCAGTCTCTGGATCCCAGTATCCATACTGCCATGTCTTCTTTTCAAATCAGATTGCTTCATATTTTTATTAGAGCAACCTCCATTTCATCTGTACCTATTAACAGAGTGTAGGTAAATCTGATTACTGGACCTACTTAAAAAATGGCCACTGTCACTAGGATGCAAGTCTTGAAATAATAAAAGAGTTTTTTCAAAACTAGCTGAAACACTCAGTGTACCTCATAATATTAAACTATATAAGCAGTTACAATTAGTTACTTTTTCTGTGGTTTAACTAATCTACCACAGCATTTGAGTCTTGCCCCTCAGGATTTCATTGCTCCCAAAAGACTGATGCAGTAAGTGTGGTACACTTGCTGCATTATGACAAAATATTCTACCCAGTTTACTAAACACAGATGTAGAACTAACCCCTGACTCACAGACTCTATTAGCAAAACAACAGGAAATGAATGATTCACTAAAAGGGAAAGCAGATAAATATATTTTTAAAGTACAAAGAGAGAAGACTCCACATGGCTTATATATTATGCTTCACTTACCAGAGAGATGGTCAAGTCATAGAGTAGAATGAGGGAAAGTGTGAAGCAATCTTAGAATCTGGAAGATAGAAGAATTGGTGAGAGGGGGAAGACGTGTAGAGAGAATAGGAGTTAGAAAAAAAAAAGAAAGAAAAAAAGTGATAGGAGTCCAGAAATCAGTAAAGTAGCTCAACTGTGGCACCTGGAGATTGGTACCAGCTGTGATGTGGCAGTTTAGTTTAAGAAAAGGGGAGATGATAGGGTGGCATTGGAAAAAGAGGACTAGGTGTGGAAGGTGAATGGAGGGAGATAGCAGGGACTGGCATTAGTCTACTTATGGGGACAGAAAGAGCAAGAGATTCTGAGGTCCATTGCTGAAGGAAGAAAGGAGAAATCCTGCATCCATGTGAAATAAATAGGTTGAATAGAATGTACTGGAAGGGAGGAGATAAAGAATTGCACTGAGTTACCAATGACTCTTAGAGATGTCTGAAAAACAAGTTTAAAAGTAAGTCATTTGCAGAAACGATTTCTAGTTCTTTTTTTTTTTTTTTTTTTTTTTTTTTGCGGTACGCGGGCCTCTCACTGCTGTGGCCTCTCCCGTTGCGGAGCACAGGCTCTGGACGCACAGGCTCAGCGGCCATGGCTCACGGGCCCGGCTGCTCCGCTGCATGTGGGATCTTCCCGGACTGGGGCACAAACCCGTGTCCCCTGCATCGACAGGCAGACTCCCAACCACTGCACCACCAGGGAACCCCTAGTTCTTAATTATATAATTCACCGTTTAGGAAGAAATTATGGACAAAGATCACAGGAAGGATTTTGCTATTAGCTAAAAACCCCTGCTGAGGAAGCCTGTAATGGCATGACTTAGATGGAAGTTTTTTCTTGGAAATGTAGGAAGTGGTGCAGTTGACAGTCTTGTCTTGTTCCTCCGCTGGTGGAGGTGATAATGAGAAGTAAGGGTCCCAAGGGGAGGCTGCTGGAAGGAAGAGAGACACTGGGCCTGGACAGACAACGTAATTAGCCCTCAAGTAATCCAGCGATGGCTGTGGCTTTAGGAAGCGAGGACAGCTGTCCATTCGTGTTAATTAACCAGCAGGAGAGAGATACAAGGTGTGGATGTGCTTTCGGAAGCCTGACAGCCTAAGGCAGGATGAATCCACAGTAGTCTGAGGCTGAAGGTGAAGTAGCAGCAAAAGAACGGACGGAGCTTTTATTGGGCATTCTCTGTTTCTGGCTACTAAGCATTCAGGGCTCTGTACCCTCCTTTCAGTCCCATGAGGGAGGCCGTCATGAAGGTGACCATCTCATAGGCAAGAAAGCCCACCCTCTGCCCTAAGAGCCAGGACAGGAAGCAACCTGTCTCCTGATCTCTGAAACAAAACTGCCCACACTGGGCAAAGGCAGAACGTGGTGGGATTTCTTCCTTCAGAGGCTGAACCTGACAACATTTTGAAAGGCTCCAGATGCAGTACAAGCAAGCCAGCTTCCTGAAGCAGGGTCAAGAGATGGGCTAGATGTTGCAAAATGCCCTCCAATTCCCATGGCTCTGATTCGAGACCTTGAAGCAGTGCTGGTGAGGATCCGGCCTGGCCCGTGCAGCCATGTGGAGCCGTGTGGCTGATGTGCACACAGTTACCTTAGGTGAAGCACCACTTTCTTGAATTTGATTCAAGCTTCGTATTGCTTGATATGAAAATTGAAAACAACTAAATACATAGGAACTATTCCATTTCTATCTTTGTAACAATAACAAAATTTAACTTTAGGTTTTTGGAATAACATTAGTTTTCATTAGACCATTCACTAGTTATTCAAGAGAATTTTAAATTTTATCCAGAAATTTCTGATTTTTATTATCCAGAGATCTTCCAGTACTGAGATTTATTAAAATTTTTATGTTTTCTATTAACATGTACCTTTTAACAAAGTAGTCATATTTGTAGTTTAAAAAATTGTTTGTTTGATATATAGAAACTATCTTTCTTTTTTTTTTTTTTTTTTTTTTTTTGCAGTACACGGGCCTCTCGCTGTTGTGGCCTCTCCCGTTGTGGAGCACAGGCTCCAGACACGCAGCCTCAGCGGCCATGGCTCACAGGCCCAGCCACTCCACAGCATGTGGGATCTTCCCGGAATGGGGCACGAACCCGTGTCCCCTGCATCAGCAGGCGGACTCTCAACCACTGTGCCACCAGGGAAGCCTTCTTATTTTTCTTAAATTTTATTTTTTTGCCATGCCACACTGCATGTGGGATCTTAGTTCCCTGGCCAGGGATCCAACTCGCACCCCCTGCAGTAGAAGCGCGGAGACTTAACCACTGGACCTGTGGGGAAGTCCTGAAACTATCTTTCTTTAAGATTCTTTAAAATAATCCAACTACGTTTTTTAAGGCTTCATTGCATTATTTACTTACTCTGAAGACCATCAGCAATTAGTTTTTTACTCATGTAATATCTTGTTTTATGTATTTATATCTAAATCTTTCATTTCTTGAACCTTGGAAACTATTTGTCCCCATCTTCTGTTCTTTGAATGTTGTCGTTAGCCCTCTATAAACAGGTCAATCATGAACTTTGTAGCGAAGATGATGTGAAAACTATTTTATTTGCAATGTTGGCTTGAATTTATCCAATTTGATAGGAGTTTTATGAGTAACATTCCTTGCAAAGTCTTAGAACAATAAAGAGAGGTAAGATGATTTCTGTTGTCAAGGATTTCACAATTTAATCTTGTGCAGATAGAAATAACATATTGGTTTGCTCCAATTAAGGAAAGTTAGTAAAATAACATTTCTTTCTCCTTCTGTCTCCCTCCTCCATTCTAGACCTATTGGAAACTTAAGGGGTAGTTGAGATCAAACATATTATAACTCATATCTTTGTCAAATTTATAGGGGCCTAAATCTTTGATTTTCTTTTTGTATTATATCACATTATTTAGCTAACCCCACTATTTATCATGTGATTTAAATCCAGAACCCATTCAAGGAGCCCTCAAAGATTCAGGGAACCCAAGGATGAGGGGACATAGAAATCGTAGTGTTTAACACCAGTATACATTTGCATATTTCGCTGGGAACTTCATACTCATACACACAAACACAAACATGCTTACCCCACTCTCACTTCTCTGTAAACACACACTCTCTCACATACACTACGTGTTCTTTTGATTTGTCTGATTCACTATGGGCCATTTATGCTGAGAGATAAGAGTCTTTCTCCAGGTTTATATAATTCTCGTAATTTTAAAGCTTGTTTGCCTGTGTCTCTCAAAGTTAGAATTTAATCTTAAACGGATGCCTGCAAGACAAAAAAAAAAAAATAGTTGCACAGGTTATTGTTTTGATATCTTCCAAAATAAGTGAGAGGGGAGTCCAGAATGATACCCCAGGCTTCTGGCTCAGGAACTGGGTGGGTGGACGTGGAAACTGGTTCCTGAGATAGGAGACCGAGCAGAGGGCCAGGTTGTGGCGTGGGATTAGAAGTGGGTGAGTTCAACTGTGAGCGCGCTGGGGCAGAGCATCATGAAGGACATCCAAGAGCAGAGAATGCCAGACACCACACAGGCACCAGGGACTCAGGAGACCTCCAAGAGAAGGTTTCTGCCATAGGGAACTCTAGTCCACTGGGAGCTAGCAAATTAGAAAGCCATGAATTACAGAGAGACTGGGGAGTCGCAGAGCAGAGGTATGTGCCCCTCCCACCCTCCCTCCAGCACACTGGACCTCTGTGAGCATTGCAGATTCTTCACGCAGCATCCACCTCCCTGCATTTGCCCACACTGCTTTCTTCCTGGAAGGTGTCACTTCTCACCTGCCCCTCTCCCCAGGCTGAGCTAGAAGCCCTTCTCGTTTCCATAACATTCTGTAATTCTACCAGAGTCATTACGCTTTACTGTTTAACTCTTTTCTCAATAAACTATCAATCCCCTGAAGGCAATGCTGTCGACAATTGATTACCAAGTGTCACTCTGCTAAGAGACCCCTTCTTTCAAGAAAGCAGGGAATGCATCTGGGTGGGGATGTCTTGATTTGTCTGGGAATCAGAGAGTCTTGACATATCCTTGAAGTTTATACAATTCAATTAACTTTGCAGTGTATGACAACTTCTTTTTCCATGATGGCATTTGAATAGGGTGATATGTACAAAAGTTGGTTCAGAATTAAACTCACTGAAAAACTTTATATTGGCTATAGCATATCCTGTCTGTCTTTAAAAAAGCAGTTCTCTTTCTGCCACTTGAGAGGTCAGGTCACTGGCTATAAAACTGCCTTGAAGTTTGATGTCAGTTTCAGTGATACTGAAGGCCGATTAGAGTATTTTTTGACATGTGCCCTTTACACACTGATCCTATTAATAAGGACTTATTAGACCTGCATGCTTCACTTTGTACTTAATTTTCAGGAGACAACAAAGTATATCACTAGTTCAGGAAACGATACGTGATCTTGTTTTTAATTTATAGTTTAGTTTTGTTTTGTCTTTTGGGTAGTTAAATAGGTTTTATTTGATGCTGTTTATTATATTACATTAACTTGGCAGGTGGCACATTTATCCTTTGGGTCGTGATTCTGAGGTGAATAATAGCTTGATTTAGAGAGGGACTTGAGAACACTGTCTAGTTGGTTTTACCCTTATAATTTACATTGCATATCATTATGGTGTATGTATATTCATATACAGTTATATATTGTTCCAAAATAAAAGATGAGAAATGTGTTTGGTAAAATGGGACTTCTAGAGCAGTATACATTGCAGTCCTCAATTTGAGCTATGTAACGTATACTCCAGATAATTTATTAGAAGCAATACTCTAACAGCCAAACCTGTTTAAGTCCTGTGCGTGCGTGCATGTGTGTGTGTGTGTGTTTTCATCTCATTTGTTTCTTTTGTGATGACACATCCTGACACAGCATACTAATGACTGTTTTTTAGAATAACATTGACATATGTCCACTTAGACAAATGAATATTTTCATCTTTAATGAGTCATTGGAGAAGAACAAGAAGTTCAGATGCAAATTTGAGTTGAGCTGGAGAGCAAGGTTAAGATAAGAAAAAGAAAAGAAATGTAGGACTATGTTATAATCCCTTAATCACAAGAATCATCACCTCATATCTATTGCACACAGACACAGACACGCACACAGACACACACAAACACACATACACACATACCCCATGCGTGGAATGCCATTAACATTCCAAACAAATTGAATTTTTATTCGTTATTAAAATCACTTTTGGGTGCTCTGATGTTCTCATTGGCAGTGGGCTTTGATTCATTTGATATTTGCCATTATATTAAAGACAACATGAGGGAAAACCAATGTCTGGTCTTCCTATTGTGAATTAGCAATCATATTTGTGAATCACTTTAAATAAAACAGTTATGAAACAACCCAAGCTGTTTTCTGCCTAATAGCCCTTAAACGTTGTATCTGTGTTTTCTGGAAACCCTATTTGTAAGTGGTTCTGGATCCTCAGATTTTCCAGTAAGTGTCATGATTAAGTGTCAGGGAAGCCCTAATCTTGACTTTTGAGCAGTATTCTATAATTTTCTTTAATTTTCTGTAATTTGACCTGTCTCAGGTTAAGAATAATTTATGCTATTCACAGCTCACTAAGACTTTTGTTTGTTTTTGTTCTGTTTTAGTTTAGATTTGTTTTGTATTAATAAGAATATGGGGCTTCCCTGGTGGCGCAGTGGTTGAGAGTCCGCCTGCCGATGCAAGGGACGCGGGTTCGTGCCCCGCTCTGGGAAGATCCCACATGCCGCAGAGCGGCTGGGCCCGTGAGCCATGGCCGCTGAGCCTGCGCGTCCGGAGCCTGTGCTCCGCAACGGGAGAGGCCACAACAGTGAGAGGCCCGCGTACCGCAAAAAAAAAAAAAAAGAATAAATTAAAAAATAAGAATATGCATAAACCTTTATCAAATGCTTTCCTAAAATCTGTTAAAATATAGTAAAACAAGGAATTTCATTGGTAGTATTTCCCAATCACAAGCCACTGTTTTATTCCTAGGAGAAACTGCATTGTTTTGCTGTATTATTAGTCTTTAATTACATAGTTAGAGTTAATTTGCTAATATTTTATTTAGAAATGTGATGTTTAAATTAAAAACAAAATTGCCTGATAGTTCTGCCCCCTGCCTCCTTTCTGTCTAATTTTGTTATCAAGTTACACAATCAGTAAAATGTGATCATTTAAATGGAAGGGGGCTTAGAAGTCAAATAATTAATCTGCTCATCTTATAGATGGATAACCAAAGACAGAGAAGTAAATGGTTACATTAGCAAAACTAATATCAGAGACAGGATTGTGTGATTTAAGATTTATAACATTTGGGAGGCAAGTTGAGATGCAAAGTCTTAGAGGATATTAAGTTCCTTGGCAATAGTTTGTTTCCATGAAACAGCCTGACTACAGTCACCACTAAGAGGTTCACCTACCTCTAGCTTCCTATCCTACTTAGAAACTACAGTTTTATCCTCTCTTTCATGTGTCCCCTTAAATAGGTTATGTTTCTTGAGATTTGCTTGTGTTGTCTTTGAGTTCTCCGGCAGTTCCTAGCCCACATCATAGGTGCATAATCAATATTTGTTACTTGATGAAACTGTTTACCTGCACCTTGCTATGCACTTTTATAACACAATTCTATTAGTTAAATATTCTACAAAACTCATAATTCATGGTCATTTCTTGTTGCTGCAAGGGGCAGCGCAGCAGCATTGTCTGACCAGGAGGAACAGAAGAACTGGCTTGCTTAGCCAGAGGTCACTTGGACCCCAACACTGAGAGATCACAGAGCCCCTTCTACACTTCTCACATTCAGTCCCAGTGCTCTGAGCTAGGTTTACCTGGAAACAAAACATGTGTTACATTAGGTTCTGCTGGAGATACTAAAGCTCCTGGGTTTGTTCATGGGAGTTACCGCGCCTCTTTCCATCTGCCTTACTCACCAGCATTTGGCAGCCAGCCTCGGTCCTTTGAAGAGTTATTTTGCTTGATTAAAAGTAAATAAATTAAAAGCTAAATTGGGAGCTAATCAGTTGTTCCCAATTTGATATCTTAAGTGAAACTAAAACTCGAAAGAAGCTGCCTCCCAAGCTTTTTGTTAAGTACAATGACCAGACTAGAAGAAAAGTGTGTTACTTTTCTTTGAGGTCCAACTGTCTAAGCCTTTGTGGAATATTGCAAATGAATTTCAGAGGGAAATTTCATTTCCCTTTCTCGCTTGTCCTGAATTTCTGCTGCTGCCTCCTCCCTCTAAACTCAATTTTTCATCCTCTCTTTGGGGATGATACATTCGTACGCATACTAATCCATGCACTCATGCATTTATTCATCCACTGAAGGACTATTGTTTGGCTACCATATATCAGGTACTAGAAACTGAGGGTCCAGTGATGAACAAGTAAGGGCCCTGCTCTTATAAAGCAGAAGAAATGGTCACTAATCAAATAATCTTTTCAGTAAACGTATAATTACAAATCGAGAATTAGGCTCTGAAGGAAAAACCTGACTTGGTTAGAGAGGTCTCAGTGCTGGGTAGGGGATGCAGTATTGGTGAAAAACTTTCTAAAAATTCACTTGGGAGCAGAGACCTGCAGTTAACTCTGTCTAAGTGGTGTAAATGTGGCAATGAAGGAGGAGGAGCACATTCCAGGCTAAAGAAAACAGCATGTGCAAATGTCCTGTGGCAGAAGGAAGCATGGGTAGTTGAAAATAGGTTGACATAGCTGAAGTAAAGAGAGAAAAAGAACTATGGGTGATGAGTCTTGGACCAGACTATAGAGGACCTTGTAGGGAAGGGAATGTGGAGTGGGAATGGGAGATGATGATGGGGGAATCAAATTTTCATTTGAAAAAAATCGTCAGCTGCAGTGTGGTGAACATATTGTGGAGAAGGCACAGTGGCTGAGAATCAAAGCTAAGTCTGAATGAAAAAATAAAACTGACAGTAAACTTGACTAGGGTGGGGAGCAAGAAACATAGATGGTTCAGGAGATGTTTTGAGAGAGTAAATCAAAACAAATGGATTGATAAGGGAATGGGAGTGAGTATTGTCTAGGCAGCCTCTAGCTCTCTGCTTCGTGTCACAAGACACATGGGGCTACCTCACCACCTACACTGTCCTCTGTCCACACTACACTAGTCTGACCATTATCATTCTGCCTCAACCAACAATGGCCCTCTGTGTGGCTGAATCAGTGAATAATTTCAGGAATTACTTACTTGACTTCTTATTATTTGATACTTGAAACCACCTTCTTGAAACTTTCTCTTCTTCTATCCTCTATGACATCAGAGTATTGTGGGTAACCTTCTCTATCTCTGGCCACTTTTTCCGAGACTTATCATAGGTTTATCTTTTTCTATCTGCCTAATAAATATTGGTATCTTAGGTACTCTTCTAAGAATATTTACTCCCTACTCACACACATCCAATTGCTGTTGATAAGCTAGCAGCTTCCTAATTAATGTCCACTGTAGACCCTTCCTCTCTTTTCCTTCTTCACAGCTCTTCACAAGCTTTTGGGAATCTTTATTCTTTTCTAAATTCAGAAAGCAATCCAATCTTTTGTAAATGCCAGGTCACAAATAAAGAACTTGTTTTAGCTATACTGTTTCTGTATCCTTCCTTCAAGTGTTTATTTGTATCTTTGCTACAGATTTGTCAGATTTTGACTTTCCCAATATACAAACAGTCAGACTGAAATCAGCTCAAGGCAATTAAGTTTAATGACTCAAGGGCTTTCTTCCCTCAAGTATTTTCCTCCATAACTTAAAGTAATGATACTAACCTTTATACTCATGTAATAGATAATTAGAAACTTTTTTTTTGATGAGGAAGGGGCAGAGGAAGGACATAGTTTCCAATTAAGTTGTGCTAAGCCCTCTAAGATATACATTCATTGCATTTATTAAGACACAATAGAAGATATCTATTCATGATAATTCAATTTCCAGGTGAACAAAGATAAACTATTTTTTAATTTATTTACATAGACTAAATTCTGTTTTTAGGATACTTTGGCTGATAATTTTTTTTTTAAAAGAATACATAATTGTCTTTACCTTCTAGCAGTTTAGCATCTGAAAAATACATAAGTAAGTCTAGGAAGAATAAAGTAGGTGCTATACTTTATGTGGGAGTATGAATTATGATTCTGGGCGTCTGAGAAGGGTTTGTGGAGGAGATGTTATTTGATCCAGGCCTTAATGTATAGGTATGAATTTAAAAGAGCATGTGACAGGGCTTCCCTGGTGGCTCAGTGGTTGAGAGTCCGCCTGCCGATGCAGGGGACACGGGTTCGTGCCCAGGTCCGGGAAGATCGCACATGCTGCGGAGCGGCTGGGCCCGTGGGCCATGGCTGCTGAGCCTGCGCGTCCGGAGCCTGTGCTCCACAACGGGAGAGGCCACAACAGTGAGAGGCCCACGTACCACAAAAAAAAAAAATAAAAATAAAGAGCACATGACAAAGCGAGAGAGAGGCATGGACATATATATACTACCAAATGTAAGGTAGATAGCTAGTGGGAAGCAACCACATAGCACAGGGAGATCAGCTCGGTGCTTTGTGACCACCTGGAGGGGTGGGATAAGGAGGGTGGGAGGGAGGGAGACACAAGAGGGAAGAGATATGGGAACATATGTGTATATATAACTGATTCACTTTGTTATAAAGCAGAAACTAACACACCATTGTAAAGCAATTATACTCTAATAAAGATGTAAAAAAAAAGCACATGAAAGGATGGCTTTTAGATATAATAAACAGCTTACAAAAGGATAAACACAATTGCTAAATTATTTTCTTCAAGAATTAGATGTCCTTTTTTACCTGGTCTGTAAAATGTTCTAATAGATATCTAGGGATTAGATATTCAAAACAAGACAGGTAAAAACACATTTACCTATATGTTCAGGAACTGAAGTGAACATCTCCTTCTCTGCATTTGCCCCTGATACTAGGGTATCCAGGTTGCCTACATCCAGAGGCAGACATTCGACTAGAAAGTGCCTTCCACTGAAATGATTATGGTTCTGCATTGCCAGCCTTTAACTTTGCTGAGAGTAACCATCTGAAATTAGTGCATAAGTGGTGTGTAAATTTCTGGTTCAGTACTACATTCAGTTATAGTTGCATGCAAGATAGTATGAATTTGGGTTACTTAAGGAGAAAACAAAAGAGACTTCATTTGAAGATACAAGGTAGTGCACGTAAATACAGGCAAACTGAGAGAAGAGGGCTGAGATTGGGTAGGAACAGGAACTGCTCCAGGACTCCATGCAGGAAGTGATGGATATGCCCACACCAGGGTCAGGGTTGGACTACTAGGAGCTTTGATTAACTGTCATACCAAGATTTCACACCACTGGGTTAGAGGAGGAGACAGTAGTTCTCCAAAGGGAAATCAGAGTGTTATTGACAGAAAAAGGAATGGATACTGGGGAGAAGGCCAGAGATTTCTCGTACACTTGATTTTCTTCTTTCCTGAGTATTTTGATTTTTAAACTTTTCTCTATTTGTTATAGACTAAATGTTTGTGTCCCCCAAAATTCATATGTTGAAATCCTAACACCCAAGGTGATAGTATTGGGAGGTAGAACCTTTTGAAGGTGATTGGGTAATGAGGGAAGGACCCTCATATAAGTGATTAGTGCCCTTATTAAAAGAAGCCCCAGAGAGATCCCTCACCTCTTCTGCCATGTGAGGTTACAGCTAGAGGGTTTATTCTATGAATCAGAAAGCTGGTACTCACCAGACACTGAGTCTGCCAGCACCTTGATTCTAGGCTCCCCAGCCTCTAGCACTGCGAGAAATAAATTCCGTTTTTTGTAAGCTACCCAGTGTATTTACTTTTGTTATAGCAGCCCTAATAGACTAAGCCCTATTTCTCAGGTGGTAGTATAGGTTATTATTTCTTGTCTCTAATTTGTGAAGCCTTTTCTATGACTCCTAGCCTCTTCCATATATATTCAGTTCATACTTCTTGTAGACTTTCACCCCTTTACATTAATTTTCAGGAAGGAGTGTCTATCCAAACAAATGAAAATCAACCCAAAGTCTAAATATGTTTCTGTGTGTTGTGTGTGTGGACGGTGGTATATCAGAATCACCTGGGGAACTTTTAACAGTTGAATTAAACGTACGTTATACCTCTTCTAACGTCCACCCATAGACATACTTAATATGTCAGAATATCTTGGCAGAGGAACCTGGACTTTTCTCTTAATAGCTATACTGGTGATTCTATTATGCTAACCATCTAACTTAACCCACAAGTTGAGGACTACTAATGAAGATTTTCTATGAGCCCAACCTTATTTCTATTATTGAAGATATTTGACATTTTAGATTCTATAACCACTGTGAGAAAGTTGTTGAGAGAAAGATTTCACCTCATTATAAGGAAGAACTTCTTAACTCGTGTAACTTTGGGCTACCCTGCAACGGGAATAGGCTGCCCTGCAAAACAGTAAATTCTGTCTCTGAAAGTGTTTACACAGGAGTTGCATGACCATCTGCCAGAGAGGAAAATGAATGAAAATGAGACAGTGACCTTTCTTCCCCCTTGAGAGCTAAGATACACAGTGACATATTACAATTAACTATGTGAACTATATATAAACAATGAATATGCAAAAATGGAAATCTCACCAAACATCAAAGTTGGCTTCATGTTCTTGAGAAATCATATCGCAGGTAAATATCTGTGTGAGAGCTCCTTAGTGACAGAATGAGTGATGTATGATGAGCAGCTGTCCAAATAGTGAGCTTGTTCCTAGCAACGGTACCATTTCAGTTGTCTAAGATGACTTGAGAGGACAACTAGTGCACCTGAGATTTCAAATAACACTTGATATTAGAATGTTAAAATATAGCATGCTCTGGTATTCAGTACTTTTAAAATTCAATCTCTTGATCAGCTCAGAACAGAGTAATGATAAACAGCAGAGTTAAGCGTATAGCATGGTAGACTGATTTAAAGGTCATTGAAAATACTCCCGCTCTCCAAATATCTTTTTTATAGCGTTCCTTGGTACTGCCATTAGTGAGTCATTGGTGGTGAGGGGGTCAAGTATGGCCAACTCCCTGACCTTGATGGAACCGGCCTAGCTGGCAGGGTTTTATGAAGCCAGGTTCCGGAGCAGGGAATTTCTTACTTCAGAACATGAGTCAGGGAGCGAGAGGTACCATGTTCTATGCCAGGTGAAGGGGGAAAAGTCCAGCAAATAGAAAAGATGGCAGGGACATTCAAAATTGGTATACAGAAACTGAACTAGGAACCAGGAAGAGGAGAACAAACACCAACAAGATGGTAATAAATGTGAATTAGTTCAAGAATTGTCTGGTCAGGCTTTTTTGTGTACAACTTTTTTTTTTAATAGACCTGAAAGGGCAGTAAATTCAAGTTTAAAGCATTTAGAATGAGATATACATCTTAGAGGGCACAAGGACTGGTGAGAAGGAAAGAGGCTCACAAGTGAGGTGCTGATGTTAAAAAATCACTCCCCTCTGAGTAACATGAAAACATGTCCCTGTCTGAAATATTTTTAAAATTTGACTTTTGCAATTGTTTTAGTGATATAGCTTAATCTTTTGTAAAAATGAAAGAACGTTGTGTCCTGGCCTTCTCTTTTTTTTTTTTTTTTTGCGGTAAGTGGGCCTCTCACTGTTGTGGCCTCTCCCGTTGTGGAGCACAGGCTCCGGACGCGCAGGCTCAGCGGCCATGGCTCACGGGCCCAGCCGCTCCGCGGCATGTGGGATCCTCCCGGACTGGGGCACGAACCCGTGTCCCCTGCATCGGCAGGCGGACTCTCAACCACTGCGCCACCAGGGAAGCCCTGGCCTTGTCTTTTTAATAAACTTGTGAATTTACCTGAGTGTGCTTGGTCTCATTTATTTAGGATAATTTAGGCTCTGATTTTCTTGGTCTTGGCTAAGGATATAGCACAATATCAATAAAAAGTCTGGTCAGTCATTTCAATGCAGGAAACTTTTCATTGCTTTAATTCAGGATGGCATAAATAGCACACACATAGCCTTGATTAATAGTCTCCCTGTCCTTGGATAGTTTGAGTAAGTCTCTTTTCTCTGACTTTGTTTTCCTATTTATACAATAGAGAATTAGAGAATGAGGTCAGAGGTCACAAATTGGTGAACTATGAACTAAAGTAAGTCAACAGACTGTTAGCTTGGTTAAGGAATTGAGTTTTCCCTTGTATTTCAACTTGTTTTAATGAGGCCTTATGCCTTTAGGCAGGGCATACACACTCACGTTTGCCTGGGGCACCACCATGCACCCTAACCACTGTTATATCTAGACGCTATGTTTGTATTCCCTGCATGAGTGCTGTAAACATTTGAATTTGTGGCTCTTTGATTAGACATTTTGTCAAATTTCTTTAGACTCCTAAAGTTTTAATTCTATAAAACCTCTTGAGAAAGAGAATGTTCTTTCCTACCCCCCATTAATAGAAGGGAGATGAGCTGGAAGGAAATTGATACATGGTCAGGGCTACCTGGTATCAGGCTATCTTCACAAACTATCTCATTTAATCCTCAAAGTACTCCAGTGAGATTGATTCTATCATACCCGTTTTATAGGTGACAGAATGATCTCAGAGATGTCTTGCCCATGGTCAGAAATTTTATTAATTGTGGGAATTGAGTTAAAACCCACATCTATTTGTATCCAAAACCTCTCTGTGAACAGTTTTCCTTAGTGGGCAAAAATTTTTCACAAGGATCTCTTGAATAATGAAACTTTACACAGACTTTTGAAACACTGTCAAAGTTAGATGTATAAAAGCTGTCAGATGTCCAAATATCTCAAACTGTTTTATAAAATATTTTGTTTGCATGCTGTTTTCTTTGACCAATAGGGAGTTGCCTTCATGCTATGCTGGGGAACATACCTGACTGCCTAAAGAGCCACGCAGAACTTAGGAATATTGTTAGAAAAAATTTGGCTTTCATTTACACATTCATGTGACTTAGAAAATACGTCACAAATCACTCACATTAGAAATGTAAAGCGATTTTTATCACATAACTTTCTCTATTTGGTCGCAGAATACTAGCTATCCTATAAATTCTATTTGTTTGTATAAAATATCACTAAAACTCCATATGCCTTAATCTGGAAATAGTACTTGATTATCTAGAAAGTTTACCTGACATAGAACAGTTCTGGTAAGAAGTTTGGGTATGTCTGAATAAAGGGAGACAGAAAGAGTGTTAATATAATGATTAATTGAGTAGAAAACTTTGAGGTTTCTGTATTTTCAATTGAGAGTTTTGTAAGACTTAAGTCTTCTGATATAAACAGAAGCTTTGTGTTGAGGATGATTTTTATGTTAACATTAGTCACTGAATTGGCTACGATAAACATGGAGACCAGAAAATGTCCAGAAGAAGAATGTGTTTTTAAAAGGGAAAAAAGGTAAAGATGAAACATTAAAAATAAAGTAAAAGAGTGTCCCCACCCTTCCTCCTGGTAACCTCTAAGTCTGTGAGTCTGTTTTGTAAATAAGTTCATTTGTATCATTTTTTTTAGATTCCTCATATAAGCAATATCGTATGATGTTTGTCTTTCTCTGTCTGACTTCACTTAGTATGATAATCTTCAGGTCCATCCATATTGCTGCAAATGACATTATTTCATTTTTAATGGCTGAGTAATATTCCATTGTGTATATGTACCACATCTTCTTTATCCATTCCTCTGTTGATGGACATTTAAGTTGCTTCCATGTCTTGAATGTTATAAATAGCTCTGCAGTGAACATTGGGTGCATGTATGCTTTCGGATTATGGTTTTCTCTGGATATATGCCCAGGAGTGGGATTGCTAGATCATATAGTAGCTCTATTTTTAGTTTCTTAAGGAACCTCCATACTGTTCTCCATAGTGCCTGTACCAATTTACATTCCCACCAACAGTGAAGGAGAGTTCCCTTTTCTTAACACCCTCTCCAGCATTTATTGTTTGTAGATTTTTTGATGATGGCCATTCTGACTGGTGTGAGGTGATATCTCATTGTAGTTTCGATTTGCATTTCTGTAATAATTAGTGATGTTGAGCATCTTTTCATGTGCCTCTTGGCCATCTGTATGTCTGTTTCTTTGGAGAAATGTCTATTTAGGTCTTCTGCCCATTTTTTTGATTGGGTTGTTTGGGATAGATTGGGAGTTTGGGATTGACATCTACACACTACTATATTTAAAATATGTAACCAACAAGGACCTACTGTATAGCACAGGGAGCTCTGCTCAATGTCCTGTAATAACCTAAATGGGAAAAGAATTTGGAAAAGAATAGATACATATATAACTGAATCCTTTTGCTGTACAGCTAACACAGCATTGTTAATCAGCTATGGTCCAATATAAAATAACTTTTTTTAAAAAAAAGAGTGCCTATATAGAGTACCTTTCTGTGATTTTAAACTTTGGATTAACCAACATTCATCTGATTTAACCAAAAGATTGAGGCAATAATTTAAAATTTTTACTTAAAACAAAGAGTGCTCAAATTTACAGATAGCTGTTTTCTGCAAGTGCAGTGCATATTATTATGAGACATACTAAATCAGTTAGACTGCTACATTTTACTTTCTGTGAGTGGGGCTTTGGGAGTGGGGGAGAGGGGCAAAGAAACTGCTGCCCTTTTCAGACAATTCACAAATGTGCTAATTATGTGTCAGATATGAAAGCTGAGGCACTGTGACCTTCAAGCCAACAAAAGACCTTTTCAAGTAAGCCATTTCCATGTATATTAATAAAGTGAACAATGCCGTTCCCCAGTTAAATAATGTATGGCTGCTATTTCATTATATGTAAATGCAAACCATGGAGTTGTTTCACTGTTGACATATTTAAAGTAATGCTATAAAAAAAGAAAAGGCTGCAAATCCATGTAAGTAACAGTTTGTGGTACTCTACAAATAGTCATCCAAGGATATGTTTGTTGTTCGCTTCCACTGCATGCAGTTTAAGTGCGGTTTCTCTGCAACTGAATGCATTTTGGATTTGATCAGTAAAACTTGCCATGTGCTGAAGTATATAATAACTAACAGAGATATTCGGAAAGTGATTGTCAGAAAAGCAAGCTGTTTGCAGTGATGAAGACAACAACGTATTTTGTAGATTAGAGAAAACATTGCCTCTCTACATGAATACTCACCTGTTAGCAAGGGAAATGTTGAATAAGAGCGAGGTTCAGAGGAAAAGAAAGGAATTCCATGATCTTTCTCATCACTCATTCATGGTGTAAAGAAATTATTTGTAAACATTGGACTTAGGTAATGGATGTGAATGTAGTTATTTAAAAGGGCACCCATTTCCCTGGAAAAGAGTGTTAGTTTAAAAAGCAATAATGTATAAAAGAATATGGGTATTACTAAGGGCTTGAATCAAATTGACTCCTCGAATGTCAAATAGTGCCTACGAAGTTGTGGTAGAAAATCAAGAACAGGAAGAAGAATTCAATTATCTTGTATTTGTCCAGCTTTGCAGCATATTTGATGCTGAATAAAACATGAATAAAGATACAGTCATGCTTAATGCAACTTAAGTATGCATAATAGACCTCTGGGAAATAATAAACCAATTACAAACTTAAAATAAACCACAATCGTATGAGATTCCAAGAATCTATCAGCATTCAATCCATAAGTAAACTTTTTTTTCAGTCCCATAGGAAACCATAATAGTTAGCATCTTATTATGGGTTAGGTGTTGATACCAAGAGACTGTACAGGGTTTACTAATTCACTCACCAGTCTTCCTTTTGGCTTTAAATGATTTTCCATGGCCCTTTGTTGTTATTTAATATCAATAGATTATCTGAATGCTTCCATAAAGCAGATACCAGTGACATTTATGAAAATGCTGTTGTTTGTCATTGAGATTTTCAATGAACATATACATACTCTTACTTGTCTAGGATGACAAATGTTTCTTCATTTCCTTCATAATCTGAGATAATTTCCATTGTTTTATATTGTACTTAAGGTGGCAAATCTTGCTTGTTCCATGTCAACAAATGAAGATGGAATTAAGATTGTCAAAGTTGCAGCCAATCACCTGGAAACCTTGTGTCCACAGGTATGATAACTAAGTTACTGACTCTTTCAATAAACTAGCTATAAAAAAATTATATGTAATGCTTCAGACTTTCATACATATGGAAATATTTTAAAATATATGTTTTAAACACAGACAATGACTTATCCTAAGGTCATACTTAGTTGTTTGCTAAGCATCTCATTCTTTATTTAATACCTGGTTCTTGTAACATATCCTGAGGGACCATATTAGAATTTTGTGAAAGGTATAGTTTGAAATCAAAGCAGTGTTTTGTCTAACAGATCTGATTTATTTGTAGTCTTATTTATTTTGAAACCTCAAATTATAAAACATTAATGTTTTTTTTTCCCTCTTTTATCAAAATAAGGCATGAGTTTGAAAAAAGCCAAGAAATATTTTCTTGTCTGCAATTCAGGAATTTTTTAAAATCTGAAGAGCAACACGTTCATTAGGGAATTATTTTTAGATGACGGATTGTCTTGAAACCATGAATCAGGATACACATGAGGTCAATCTTAAACCTTCCTTGTCTTAGAATAAGCAATAAATAGTATGGATAATTACTTCATAATAAAAACCACACATGTTGTAAGGATGCGAAATATAATAATGATTAGAAACTTCCAGTCTCTGGACATCTTCTTAGATTCTGATTTTACTAAAAGTAGAGTGTGTGTTAAATTCTTGATTTGCCTTGCTGGTGACTTCATCTCTAAGAATATTGAGGAAACAGTAAGGGAGAGTGCTTCCTTAGACTTAATGTTGATTAACAAGTGAACGCGGGCTGAAGAAATGCAGTCTGAGGACCTGCACCTGAGATCTCGTAACCGATGTCAGTTTTCTGTGAGGTTCCACAAGGTACAGAACTCTGCAGTGAGGTCTCTGAAGTGGCAGAATCACTTACACTCCCCTCAAGAGTCTGAATTCTTATTTCTCCACATGGTGGATAACACTTGATGCTGTCATTTTTGAAATGTCTTTTGAATCCAAATAGTATTCAATGTATCTCATTGGTTTCAATTTATAATTTTCTGATTACTCAAGAAAACATTTTTTTAAAACACTTGTTAACCATTTGGCTTTCTAATTCTGAGTTGCCTTAACCCTTTGCCAAGTTTTAGTTTTGTTTTTTTTTTTATTGCATTGCTTAGGTTTATTAAAAATGTCTTCTGTTGACTATGGCTTTTCTTTTAACTTTGAAAACAATATTTTAATCATAAAATATTTTAAGAACTTTAATGTGAACATATGATCTATCTTTTAATTTCTTAAATAGATATTTGAGCACCTACCCAGTGCCATGGTTTGTTGGTTTGTGCTTTGTCAAGAAATTCTTGCAACAAAAATGTTATATAGTTCCCACATTTTCTTTTTAAAAGATTGAATTATTGTTATTTAACCTTTAGATCTTTTTTTCATCTGAAATTTATTTTTATGTCTAAATGAAGTGGGATTTTTTCTTTTTTTAACAGTGGTAACCATTGGGAAACCGTCATGTATTAAATAGTTGATCCTTTCCCAATTAATGTGAAATGTTACCATTTTTCACACATACACACACACTTTTTAAATGTTTCCATTGTTTTATATGTATACATATGTGCATAAACTATAACATAAGTAATGCATGCATATATATACATGTTTTAATACATTATACATGTATAATACATACATATCAAATCTGAATAGTTTCTTTACTCCTATTCTGTATGAAACATAAATTGATAGATAAATTGAAATATGTTCCAAAGTATACAATTTTCTGGGATCTCTGTTCTATTCCAGTGCCTCATTTCTTTATCCCTGCCACAGTATTATGGAACCTTTTTCCAGTTTTATTGAGATATAATTGACATATAGCACTGTATAATTTTAAGGTATACAGCATAATGATTTGACTTAGATACATCACAAAATGATTGCAACAGTAAGTTTAGTGAACATCCATCATCTCATATAGATACAAAATAAGAAAGAAAAAAAATTTGGGGGGGGATTTACCCTCTTAACAACTTTCATACGTAACATACAGCCGTGTTCATTATATTAACCATGTTATACATTACATCCCTAGTACATACCTTCTTATAACTAGAAGTTTGTAACTTTACCACTTTTATCCAACTCCCGCTCTTTCTACTTTCTACCTCTGAAAAGCACAAATATTGTCTCTTTTTCTATGAGGTTGTTTGTTTTTGAAGTATAATTGATGTACAACACTACGTGAGTTCCTTGTGCACAACACAGTGATTCAATATTTCCATATATTTCAAAATGACCATGATAAGTCTAATTACCATCTATCATCATATAAACATATGATGTCATGACTGACAAATTCCCCACACTGTATATTTCATACCTGTGACATTTATTTTATACATGGAAGTTTGTACCTCTTAATCTCCCTCACCTAGTTCTCTCATCACCCCATCCCCTCCCCTCTGTTCTTGGTATCTATAACTTTGTTTCTGTTTTGTTACATTTGTCCATTTGTGGTTTTTTTTAGATGTCATATGTAAGTGAAATCATATGGCATTTGTCTTTCTCTGTTTGACTTATTTCACTTAGCATATTCCCTCTAGGTCTCTCCATGTTGTCACAAATAGCAAGATTTAATTCTTTTTTATGGCAGAGTAATGTTCCATTGTGTGTTTATGTGTGTGTGTGTGTTTAGCACATCTTCTTTATCCGTTCATTTATTGATGAGCACATAGGTTGCTTTAGTATCTTTGCTATTGTACATAATACTGCAATGCATATATCTTTTCAAACTAGTGTTTTTGTTTTCTTTGAATAAAAAGCAAGGAGTGGAATTTCTGGGTCATATGGTAGTTCTATTTTTAATTTTTTTGAGTAATCTCCATACTGTTTTCCACAGTGACTGCACCAATTTACATTCCTGTAAACAATGCCTAAGCGTTCCCTTTTCTCTACATCCTTGCCAACATTTGGTATTTGTTATCTTTTGTATAATAGGCATTCTGGTGAAGTTGACAGCTCGTGGTTTTAATTTACATTTCCCTGATAATTAGTGATATTGAGCATCTTTTCATGTGCCTCTTGGCCATCTGTATATCTTCTTTGGAAAAATGTCTATTCAGGTTCTTTGCCCATTTTTAATTGGGTTGTTTCTTTTTTTGATGTTGAGTTGAATGAGCTCTTTGTATATTTTGGATCTTAACCCCTTAATGAATATTTTGTTTGCAAATATCTCCCATTCAGTATGAGGCCTTTTAATTTTGTTGACAGTTTCCTTCACTGTGCAAAAGCTTTTAAGTTTGATGTAGTCCCACTTGTTTATTTTTGTTTCCCTTTCCTAAGGAGATTTATCCCCCCAAAATATTGCTAAAACCGATGTCAAAGAGCATCCTACCTGAGTTTCTTTTTATTGTTTACTTAACATTGTAGTTACTTTATTGCTCTAGAAAACTTAGTTTTTAAAACCATCAGATTACATACATAGTGATAATAAGACTGCCCCCCACACAATCAACTGTATATTACGAGGCTTCTCTAACTTAGTAGATAAATATTACACAATTACAAAACTAGCTGGTTACAGTTGAGCTATCAAGGAGGTATCACATTTCTATAGATCAAAAAGTTGAATAAATGTCACTGATAAGTCACTGATGTCACTGATGTCACCGATAAGTCACCAAGTATGTTTGAGAAATCCAAGTTACATGCACATAGAAGGAAACTGGTTACAAAAACCATTACATTACTCTGTGTTAACATTTTGCAATGTTTTAAACATTTGCAATCATGCAACAATGAATAAAGATCAGAATTTTAAAAAGCAGTTAATGGAAGCTGAATGAATGTATTTAACATATTACACAACTCAAATCACAGTTGCATAATACATCCAATCCCCCCAAACGTATCTGTGCATTACGCCATTGAAACGCACACTATTTCCCCCACAACTCCTCTGGCTCCATTCCCAACCAATAACCTTTCCTATAAACCTTTCTATTTAATCTTTTAAGTCAGATATGATGGGTAAGTATGTATAATCTTCATTATTATTTCAGAACAGATACAAAGTTTAGTCATGTGCTCAATCTTCAGTTACATTACTTTCAAAAGGCATCTGAACTGCTGTAACCGTCTATGACAATTCAAGCCTAAGAAACCGAGAAAAGTGGCAGTCAAGAATCTGATCTAAATTACTGTGTAAACTATGATAATACTAAAACCCGTGTGTCCACATTTCTAAAAGAATGATTTCCTGTTTGAGAAGTGTTACTCAATGGATCTCTGAAAGGAAAACTGACTGACTACTGTACTGCTCTCTGATGTAAAACGCTTAGGTGACCACAAATATTTACCCAGTTGGTTAACAAGCTTTCATTTGGGCCTTTTAAAAAAATATTCAAAGCCACAAAAGTAATTATGAAAATAAAATTTTGGAAGGTCATAGTATAAGATACATATAGAATTCCTATTATAATGGTACATCCAAAATAAATCTGTCCTAACACAGCAGCACAAAATCAATTTAGAAATAATTTGAAATGACAGTGGGAAGTGTTTTTGTTAAAATCGTCGACCAAAATTACTGAATAGCAAAAGAATACTGTCTCAAAATATACTGAATTTACATGTTAATATTACCACAGTGCACTCATGCCAGATATAAATTCAGGTTACCAATTAGATGAAGACAAACTTTAGAGCTATTTTTACCAGAGAAATAAATGTACTTCATGATAAAGGCACAGCAGCATCTAAAGAATTTTTGATACATTTATCACAAGATTCAAACTTCCCTATTAACAACACATTACAATAAAGTTTCTCAGCAAGTGTTTAAAAGGCTTGATTTAACATGCCAGGAAAATGAATATTTTTCTTTCGAGATGCATTTATGTAAATTATGTAAATTGCATTGAGGTCACTTTTACATCTGGAATTAACCATCCCTAAGAGAAGTACCAGCAGCTAACAATGCTCATTTATATTATATATAACTTAGCTGAATGTTAAACTATGCAACTGTTGGTGCCAGTCTGCTTATAAAGGCAATGCTCTGGAGACAAAGTCTTCTCACAAACAGTGCGCAAGCAGGTTTCATTATCAGATGTTCAACAACAATCCTCGGTTCATTAAACAAAGTCCAACAATATGGATTTCTTCGAGAGGAGTATCAAAGAGGAAGGAATATAGCATATAAAAGGGTGGAGCAAACTTAATTGACCACTAAAAAGCATAAAAACTGTAGTAGGCATCAAGAATATTTCATTACAAGCAATGAATTTCAGAATATTCTGTTGATTAGCGCTTAATTTATCCAAGAGAGCTCTCAGCAGAGGTAAGCTATTTGAACGCTTTGCATCAAGGACCTTTTTCGTGTATGTGGCAGCATGAAGCAAATAAAATAACAGCACTGGGAAAATACTCATTGTAACAGGGTAGGGAATTGACAAAAATGAGTGAATAGAACAGGTAGTGGCAGCTGTCCTCCGACGAAGCGTGGGCCAGGAATGCTCTGCTTAACTGGAAGTGTGGTAATCTTTGGTGCAGCCTCAGAGCACTAGTCAGAGCATTTGCCAGCAAAGCACATTGGTAAAAGCTTGCTGCTTCGTGCAACCCAAGAAGAGGCAGAACAAAGCAGAGCCGTAAACTGTGAACAAGCGAGAAAGCCACATTGCCATGTCGTTTATTGGCCATCATTAATTACACTTCGCGTGCCCCTTGGGGGCTGTTCAGGACGTATCCGCCATGGGGGGCTCACACACGCATCTGGGACGCTGTCCACCACTGCCAAGAGCAAATCTGGGTTTCTAGAAAGACTGAAGTGAAGGCAGAGCTTCGGAACAAGGCCCAGCAGGGCCAACCTAACACCGGCTCCAGGTTATTGCTGAACCCGGAAGTGCTCACTTCACTTCTGTGGGGAAGAGGTGGTGATGCAGAGGGGAAACCCTCAGTGGTGCCCTGAGGCATGACAGGGAAGTGTCCCTGCCTATGTTTTTTCCTAGAAGTTTTATGGTTTCAGGTCTTACATTTAAGTCTTAATCCCTTTTGAATTTATTTTTGTACGTGGTATGAGAAAATAGTCCAGTTTCATTCTTTTGCATGTAGCTGTCCAGTTTTCCCAAAACCATTTATTGTAGAAGCTGTCTTTTTCCCATTTCATATTCTTGCCTCCTTTGCCGTAGATTCATTTCCGTATAAGTGTGTGTTCATTTTTCTGGTCTCCTTTTTATGTTCCACAGATCTATGTGTCTGTTTTTGTGCAGGTAGCATACTGTTTTGATTACTATGCTTTGTAGTATAGTTTGAAATCAGGGAGCATGATACCTCTGGCTTTGTTCTTCTTTCTCAAGATGATGTTGGCTATTTAGGATCTTTTGTGTTTCCATACAAATTTTAGAATTATTTGTTCTAGTTCTGTGAAAAATGCCATTGGTATTTTGATAGGGATGACATTAAATCTGTAGATTGCCTTGGGTAATATGGTCATTTTATCAATAATAATTCTTCCAATCCATCAACTTGATATATAAAGATGTTAGAAAGCCATCTGTTTGTGTCTTCTTCAATTTCTTTTATCAGTGTTTTATAGTTTTCCTAGTACAGGTCTTTTACCTCCTCAGTTAGATTTATTTCTAGGTATTTTATTCTTTTTGATGCAATTGTAAATTGGATTATTTTCTTAATTTCTCTTTCTGATAGTTTGTTAGTGTATAGAAACACTACTGATTTCTGTATATTAATTTTGTATACTGTAATTTTATTGAATTCATTGATGAGTTATAATAGTTTCTTGGTAACAGGTTTAGGATTTTCCATATATTGGATCTTGTTGTCTGCAAACAGTGACAGTTTTACTTTTTGCCTTACAAGTTAGCTTCCTTTCATTTCTTTTTCCTGTCTGAATACTGTGCCTATTACTTCCAGTACTATGTTAAATAAAAGTGGCAAGAGTGGGCATCTTTGTCTTATTCCTGATCTTAGAGGAAATGCTTTTGGCCTTTCATACATTGCATATGACGTTGTCTGTGGGCTTGTCATATATGGCCTTTATTATTTTGAGATATGTTACCTCTATACGCACTTCGTTGAACTTTTTTTTTTAATTATTATAAATGGATGTTGAATTGTCTCAAAAGCTTATATGATTTTTATTCAGTTTGTTAATGTGGTATACCACATTGATTGAGAATATTGAACCATCTTTCATCCCTGGGATAAATCCTACTTGTTTGTGGTGTATGATCCTTTCAATGTACTGTTGAATTTGGTTTGCTAATACTTTGTTGAGGATTTTTGCCTCTATGTTCATCAGTGGCATTGGCCTGTAATTTTTGTGTGTGTGTGTTGTGTCTTTGGTTTTGGTATGAGGGTGTCACAGTCTTAATTATGACTTTGTATTACATCTTGATATCTTCTAGGCAAATTCAGTTACTTCATTTTTTGCTTTAAAGTATTACTGTTCTACTCTTTGCTCTTTTATAACTTTCAGGATCTACTTGCAAAGTTCTATAAAAATACATATTAGAATTTTTATTGAAATTGTTAAAATGTTTTAGGTTTTAGATTATTTTATGGAATAATGACTCCTTCAAAATATTAACTATTTCCACTACTAAACATGTTTTTATGTATCTCCATAATCAGATCTCTTTTTAAATGTTGCCACATGCTGATGGCATCCAAATTTTTCTCTCCGGGCCAGCCCTCTTTCCTAAAGACTAAACTCACATACTTAGTTTGCCCTTGACATTTCCACATTGATACCTAGAAGACATCTAAAGCTTAAAATAGCCCAAATGGAACAAATGTTTGCTCTATCTCCACCTCATTCTGCTTCCTCTTCAGACTTTCTGATTTTAGTTAATGGCATGGCCTTTCACCTAGTAGTTGCTCTGGGGAAAAACCTAAAGATTTTACTTTTTTTATTCAGTAAATATTTATTGAATATATACTATGTGGTAGGCATTATTTATGCAACTGGGGAGTAAACAGTAAAGAAAACAAAAATTAGACAAAAATTCTTGCCCTTGTGAAGTTTATATTCTAATGATATCTAATGGCTGGTTTTCCTATTTAATCCATTAACAAGCCCTATCAACTTCACCAAAACTTAGTTATCTTGAATCTACATACTTTTCTCCATCTCGTTTGTCAACATCATAGCCTATGCCACCATCATCTATCTTTGACTACAGAAATATCATCCTATATGGTTTCCATTCTTACACTCATATCTCTCTAATCTACTTTCTGTGTAAAAGCCAAAGTAAAATTTTTAAAAATGTTTATCATAGCAATTGCTTTCCTTAGCCCCTTACAGTAAAATGCAAACTTCTTTTAATGGCTTATTCACACTTAATATGAAATTCCTACTGCTTAGCTTTCAGCCCTACTTAATATTATTTTCCTTTTCACTCATTAGATCTCTGCACATTGGCCTGTTTCTAGAATACAGTAAGCGCCTTCCAACCTGAGGGACTTCGCACTTGGTCATTTTCCAGTGTGCTTTTCTCATATGGCCATATGGACTGCTTCTGTTACGTTTAATTTGTGAGAACTGAGCTCAGATATCATCTTCTCAGACATCAATCTCCCTAAGTTACTTGTTCAGCTATAACCTATTATGTCACCATATTTGTTTCTTTTAAAGTCTCTTTTTTTACATTCCACATATAAGTAATATCATATGACATATGTCTTTCTGCATCTACTACAATCTGAAATTATATTTTATATTATTTTGTTACTTTTTATTATACATTGTACACACTCAAACATAAAGTTCATGAAGGCAATGATTTATAGTTCCTTGTTCACTACTTATGTCTCCCATACCTAGCAGAAATACAGCATATATTGTATGCTCAATAACTATTTGTCCAATATATAAGTGAATGATAGGGTTTCTAGAATGTTAAATCATTCTATATTCATAGAGGGCAGCAAGATTTTTTGTAACATCTTTTATGATACTTTTCCTAACAAGGCATGTCTTTTTTCTTTTTTTTTTGACAATGTAAAAAAAAATACCTTAGAATTAGTTTGAGTTGTAACTGATGAAAAACAAAATCCTTAAAATGATTGATTAATGTATAGTTGCTAACCAAGGGTGAGACCTCTACTGCTGGGCTACAGTCTGCTCTTGGCCTAGCTCATTTCAGTGTTTTACTAGTGATTTGGATAAAATTATAGAATTACGTTCTTAAATTTTTCAGTTAAAAATAAGAGTATAGGGCTTCCCTGGTGGCGCAGTGGTTGAGCGTCCACCTGCCGATGCAGGGGACATGGGTTCGTGCCCCGGTCCGGGAGGATCCCACAGGCCGCGGAGCGGCTGGGCCCGTGAGCCATGGCCACTGAGCCTGCGCGTCCGGAGCCTGTGCTCCGCAACGGGAGAGGCCACAACGGTGAGAGGCCCGTGTACCGCAAAAACAAAAAAAAACAAAAAAACAAAAAACAAACAAACAAAAAAGAGGATAAAGGAACTATATTAGCTGCAAGAGTCCAGTCTCAAAGAATTTGAATATTCAAAATATGGACTAAATATCAGTATCCAGATAAAATATAATAGTTGTAAATATTAAACCATGGATATTGAGCACTATAAAACAAATTTAAAAGTAGAGAATAGAGTAAATATAGCTTAGGAAAAATTTACTCTCCAAAAGGCTTAGAAATTTTAGTTGATAGTAATCTTGGTGTGAATCACCAGTGTGCTGTAGCTGTCAAAAAAGACTAGTATGATTTAACATTTTTTCATCAAAGAATAAGTTCTAAAACATTCTCAACCTCCTTTGTACTTCAAAATTATTTTTTCAAGCTGAGTATTTTTTATATGGTATGTCTCGAAATTCGGAATTAGTGGGTCTAGAGTGAACCCCAGTTGCCTGTGTATGTATGCATGTACATATGTATGTATGCACATGTGCATGTAAGCTCCATTTTGACAATATCTCTTAAAATAAAATATGTGCATAGGTCCACTAATTCCACTTCCAGCAATTTATAGTACAGATATATGTGTGCACGTGCACAAAAGTCTATGAGCAAGTTTTCTAAAATCTTTTTTTAATTGAATTAGCATTGACATAGAGTATTATTATATTAGTTTTAGGTATACATCATGTTGATTCGATATGTCTGTACATTATGAATTTATTACCACAAGTCTAGTTACCATCTCTCACCGTACAGAGTTATTACAGTATTATTGACTGTATTCCCTATGCTGTACATCCCGTCCCTGTGACTTATTTAGTTTTACAGCTGGACATTTGTACCTCTTAATCCCCTTCACCTGTTTTGCCTGTCCCCCCGCCACGTTCCCTCTGGCACCACCAGTTTGTTATGAGCACGGTTCTTATGCAGCTTTATCTGTAATGGCAAAAGCTAGAACCAACCTAAATATCGGGGAGCAGAGAATGTAAAAAGTCGTTGAAAGTAGTAAGTCAGCTCAATATGTGTTTTGGTATGGAAGATACCCAAGATAATTGAAAAAGGTGTATTTCACATGAGTATGTATATTATCCCACTTATGTGAAAAAAAGGAGACGATTGAGCCATATGTTTATGTACTCATAGGAAAATTTTTCAAAAAGGTTCGCATGAAAATTTTAATAGTGTTTACTTCCAAGAAGCGAAACAGGAGGAATACTTGCAGATCTCATTCTGTTTCTTTAAGGACTCTTAGTTTAACCAGAAATAGGTATTTTCTTAATTTCAAAACAAAACCTAACCAATTTAAAAAATTCTAGATTAATTCTCAAGTGAGTCAGCTTGAGAAAACACAGGGCAGAAGGAGCTAATGAGACTGCACTTAATTCCCCTTTGTTAAATGCCATTGAATTCACCTAGGTTTCAGTGAACTGGATCATCCTGTTCTTACTGTGTCTAGAGGGCTACAACTGTAATACTTTGCCCAGTTACAGGTGTCACACTTTTAAAAGATTGTCACTTGCAGCATATTTAGCAGAGAATATCTGAAGTAGTGACATGACTTGAAACTATGCCATATAAAAAACTCCTAAAAGCAACAGGGAATTTTTAGCCAGGAAAAAGTAAGACGTGGAGAAACATGATCACTATCATCAAATCTTCAAAGTGAAAGACTTGCTCTGAAGGTCCCTAAGGGGCAGAACTACAACCTATGAGCAAGAGCTAGAAAGATACAAATTTTATCTCAGTATAGAATGAATTTTCTAAAGGAGCTCTCCTGGAGGAAATTGGACTTTGTTGAGAGGGAGGGATTTGGAGTTTCTCAAGGCCACAGACATTTAAAGGTAAGGAGGGTGATCTTTAGACCAAGCTATTGTGTAGAGGGTAAGAAGTTGGCCTGCAAGCCTTTTAATGCCCAAATCCTGAGATCCTCTAATGGATGTGTCTTTTATTTAAAGGAGAGAAATGTGATCTGGATGATAGCATTGCTGGAGTACTATAGCTATTAGAACTCAACCTGGCAGAAGGATAAAACCATCACTATCTAGAGGGCCTAATCCTTGTTCCATTTTAACAAGTAACTTGGAAGGTTATTTTGAAAGTAAGCATTTTATATTTGCATATGGCACAAATAGGAGAAAGAATTCAAGGGTCTAAAATATGTTGGTAATCTGGACTAATGTTTGAAAACTCATAAGCTAAAATTTAAAATGGTAAATGTAAAGTCAGAGCCTTAGGTTAAATAAAATCTATTGCGCAAGAGGATAGGCAAAACATTGCTTATGAAAAGCGCCTGGAAAGACAGGAGTCGAGAGGGGCATTTGTTATCTAGTTCAGTGAATTCCAAACACTGGTCCATGAAAGCATTCTCATGCTCTATAGTGAAATTAGGTGAATAGAGTTAAAAATTTTTTTAAGTAAAATTTATTCAACTTTTTACTCAAAATTAATGTATTTTCTACTTTGATATTCATCAAAAACAGGTGACATTTGTATAGCTGACACAGCTTTATAAGTCAGTAGCATGACATGGGGACCATCTTACGGCTTTAAAGTGATTATGGGGCTTAGCTTGTAGAATATGGGAAACTTCCCACTGTACTTGGCACAGAAATGTCCACGTCTAGAATACCATGTGGGTTCAGGCCCTGCAATTTAAGGGCTCGGTAGAAGAGGAATGAGTTGTTTAAGCCAGAGTTAGTTATTACCTCATCACTGGAAGTGATTTTTAAACAGAAGTCAAATGGGCTATGCCTTGTCAAAGATGTTGGAAAGAGAATTTTGTGATTGGGTGGTAGAGGTATTAGATGGTCTTAAATAAGATTCTTTAATTAGTAAAAAGCATGGGAAAACTTTGGATATTTTCCCTTACGGTGAATACACTTACACTCAATTGGGCAGACTCTCACAGGTGCTTAGACTTTCCAAAATCAAGTCAAGTTTTCAAATCTCTGTCACATTTGCATCAATATCTCGTTCAGCTTCGTTTCATCTTCTTCTGTTTATCCCTTTCATCAAATGGTATCCAATGACCTGACAGATGCAGAGGCATCTAGTTTATTTTCAGTCATATGCTTGGGGATATATTTTCATAAATTGTTTATTGGAAATCTATAATTACTTTCTAAAAGGGTTGTATATTAGGTATGTTGAAAAGTAGGGAGGAAAGTCGAGGCTGCCCAGACATAGAAGTCTGTGAAGTATAAAAAGAACAAAGTACCTGGGGGAGGGTGTGCCCTGAAGATCACCTGAATTTATATTTAAACGTGGAAAAATAAAATTCCCATGAAGGTAGGTATTTTTGGTTCCCTGACATACCCTGAGAATAATGCCTGACCCATAGTAGGTACTCAGTACTTTTTTTTTTTTTTTTTTGCGGTACGCGGGCCTCTCACTGTTGGGGCCTCTCCCGTTGCGGAGCACAGGCTCCGGACGCGCAGGCTCAGTGGCCATGGCTCACGGGCCCAGCCGCTCCGCGGCATGTGGGATCTTCCCGGACCGGGGCACGAACCCGTGTCCCCTGAATCGGCAGGTGGACTCTCAACCACTGTGCCACCAGGGAAGCCCGAATCAGTACATTTTCATGGAGTGAATGATTATATCTGCATGAACTTATTTTGTGTGGCAGACATTGGCAGGGGCATGATGGTCAAAGCCGGCACTCTTCCTCATCCTTCTTTGTTCTCTAAGTGTAGAAACTTGCAGTTTCTAACCATTTCTAACCAAAGTGATAAAAGGTCCCAGTATAACACTTCACTTGAAGTACAAGTCATGTAAAGTGACTAGCATTATCTGTCTCTGCATAGACAGGATTGTTTTGTTATAATAACAGCTTGTTCTGATTACGTTATGATGTGTTACTGTATTTAGTTCACGCTTCAGTAAGGGCATTGGGCTATCACTTTCAAATGGGAAAGTATGTCCTGATTTGTATGAGTTTTTTGTTGTTGTTTTTGTGATCAAGGAGCTGTCATATCTATGAATTAAAAGTACTTAATTTTCTAAGTATCATACTCTGGGGAAGCAGATATGTTTTCTTTTCATCTTTTGTAGATGATAATGATGGATGTTTTGTTTGCAGCTAAACAGTGTAGGACTCAAATAATCAATTTAGAATAATCATATTCTTTAACAATCCCAGAGTGTACCTATGAGAGTTGTGACAGGCCTTTTACAATTATACCTAATCTATTTCTTTTCTCTTCAGAGAATGGGAAAAAAAAAAAAATCTAAGATTTTGGAAATCAAGAGTCATGCAAGACATAAAAAGGCTAAAATGAGGTGATCTTTTTTTTTTTTAAAGCTGATTATGATTGGCTTGTTGATCCTCAGGACTGTCTAGGATGATTTCAGACTGGAAGCCTAGGATCAGTCTCTTCTCTGCCACGCTGTGATATTTATATGGAGAGACAGTGCCTGAGAAAGCTATGAACACAGTTGCTTTCCAAGCCTGGAAATTAAGCTCTGTATTATTGTGGTATCATTGTTCTGAATCCTGTCCTGATTACACAGTTGGCCACTCCCTTCCCCTCAACCCAAGGATCTCTTTAATTTGACAAATATTTGGTGAACACCTATTAGGAGCATCTGTGAAACTAGGGCAAGCAAGGAGCAGGCAATAAAGATTCATGGGGTACCCACTAAAACAGTTCTCAGGAATGAGGTCTGGGTTCAATTAGGAGGGGCTTTATCTAAGAAATTATGAGGTTATGTGTCCTGGAAGAAGAGATGGAAGTTGTAGAAGAGAAGTCACAGCCATTAAATTTTAGTGGGGACGTGGGATCAAAGTTAGATAATGGCTTAAAAGTAAGTAGCCAGAACTAATTGTGATTCCAAATGAAGGCTGAGGCAGTAATTTCAGGATTATTCACAAACCAGAGGGTCTATGCTAGAGCCCTCATTTACACGCACGGTGTGCGCTATAATATTAAGCCTGTTAGCGTAAAGGATCTGTGCCAGCGTCTAGTTACAGAGGAAAATGTAAGACGGAGCTTTACTACATTATATTTCCAATGAGAAGGGAAAATATATTATCCAGGTATTGATAGAAACAAAGTGGTGTTATGGAAGAATACATGAAATGCAATGGAAGCTAGAGATACATGTCAGGGGATTCTGGGAGGACTCTGAGAAAAGTGACATTTTCTATAGGCCTTGAAGGATGAGCAAGATTTGGACATTTGGGAAAATGTAAAAAGGGCATTCTAAGCAGAGGAGATGGAAACGTATGTAACAGAAATTGCCAAAAAAAGTAAGTAATTTAATCTGTCTAAGCCACACTGTTTCCTAATAGGAGCTCCTGGCATTTGGGGTGGGACAGTTCTTTGTTGTATGGGACAACAACATCAAATGCCAGATGGGGTTCTACATGCCAGAAAACCCAGAATCTAGGGCACTAGATACACAGTCACCATCTCCCCCAGCACAATCTTTGTGATAACCAAAAATGCCTCCACACGTTTCCAAGTGCTTTCTAGGCGATATTGCCTCATTTGAGAGCAAGTTGGAGGGCATAGGCTGTGGAAAAGGGAGAGATTGGATCCACAATTGAAACAAAGGTTATAGCCCTTACTACCAAGTGAAAGAATTTACATTTGGAATTTAGTAAAGGACGGCGATTCATTACTGGTTTTGAGTAGGAGACTGACATCATCACAGCTTTGCTTCCTGGGTATTAATCTGGAAACTATGTGTCAACTGAGTGGAAAAAGGGATAGGCAGGACCAGTTAAGAGATTATTGAATATAATACACAGAAGTCAGAAATTGAATCAGAGACATGAGAATAAAAATTATAGATGGGATAAATTATAAATGGATGACATAAATTGGCCAGAAATTGAAAACAAATTAGATGATGGTGATGATGGAGGCAAAGAGGATAAATTTTGGATGGTTTTGGCTTATACCTGGGAGGATAGTGGTTCTATTAGGAGAAATTGGAAATATGATGAGGAAGGAGGAGTCACTTTAGGGCAGGAATTAATGTATTTAAAGTGCTTCCTCAACATCCAAGTAATACTTTAAATATATTTAAGGTATTCTCAAGATAAGGTTGAGATTATAGCAAACACATACAAGAACTTGAGGTATCACAGCTAGATATGGTAGCCATTCATATAGAGGCAATGGTTATAACCATACATGTAGGACCAGATTGCTAAAGAGCAAGAGAAAATAAAAGGATCAAAGGCAGAACCTTAAGAAAAGACACCTAGGAGAGAAGAAGAAGAATCTGAGAAAGAACAGTTACTGAAGTAAGAGGAAATTCAGGAACAGGTGGCTTGGTGGAAGCCTGGCAAGTTGAGCGTGTCAGCACAGTGGACAGCGCTGCCACGTGCTCCAGAGAGCTCCGGTGGGGTGCGTACTGACAAGTCTCTGGTGGAGCTGGAAATTAGGAAGTCAGCAGTGATCTTAACAAGAGAGGTTCTGGTGTCCTTGTGGGAAAGGAGGAGAGAATGGGGCTGGACGATATAATTGTAAATTTTTTTTCCCTTAGGCATTGAAAAGTAAACCTAACTGTGGAAAAGAAAAACACCGGGAATCCCCACTCTGCAGACTTTACTCTAGAGTCTTACCATACTTTTTACTTCCAGTTAATTTTTCAATATTGCTTTTCATCTCCAGTGTCTATACAGTACAGTAGGTCTTTAAGTAATTCGAGCTGTGTTCTCTAAATTATGTTTTAATTCAGTGAGCACAGCCTCATGGAGTTAAATATGAATAGGACCTATTGCAGATTTTTGATAAGCGGTAAATAAGACCAAGATTCCAAATTATAGTCCTATAACTGAAAGGCTCTGAGCTCTCATTTTATGTGTTGTTATTGACAATGCCACTGACCCCTACATCCCAATTTAGACTTAGAGGGATTTTCTGCATTCTTTTTCAAGAATAGGGTGTTCCACTTGCACATCCACACTGAATCAGAAACTTGGAACTATCAGATGACTCTCAGTCTCTTGGAATATACACTGAGTAGGGAAATGACCTGGGGAAGTCAGTTTTAAGAGAGCAATGGAATAGACTTAAGAATAAATGTGAAAAGAATATATGTAGACCAACAATCATTTTTTTTTTTTTTAACGTTATAGTTTCTGTTCTAAAGCTGCCTTTTCTGACAGTGTTCCATAAAATAAAGTACTCTGCCATTTTGGGTCACCCAGGGAGAACAGGACTAGGGGAATGGGAAACAATTTGAATAGACATACCGTTATCAGATGTGCTCCATATAAAAGGCAATGTGCAGATACCAGATCAAGGGGAGTGAAATAGAACTGTGTTGAGGTCCAGAAGCTATAAGGTCATTGCTCCATAAGACAGAATGAACTAGTTTGGGGAATTTATATGAGTCAAAATGGTGTTTCTAAGAAGTAGCAAGGTATCAATAACACATTGAACAGTTTATATTTTTAAAAGTAGATTTAATCTGTGTTTTGACCTACACTTTGAGAAATAACAGTCACTGTACTTATATCGTAATAAAATTCCATTCTTCATCGAATGAAAACAACGTGGGTTAAAAATCTGACAAAATAATCGTACCATCTGCTTTTGAACATATATACACCTTCTGAATATGTAACACTTGGTAACAAAGTACATTGAGGAAGAGATGGCCATCTGTCATGCAACTGGGATGTGGCAGTTGCATTCCCAGAGTTTTCATACTTTTGTGACAGTCTTGTGACATAGAGTCATTGGACTAATTTTATATGTATAAGGAAGAAGAATTTCTTCAGGATTTGGATACTAACATTCTTCTTGGTTTTAGGGGAATTATTTCAACAGAGTTTTTTATCTATTCATATTTGTGTAATTCTCCAAAGAACATACACTTTTTTTCTATTTCTCCTTTCTGTAAAACAGGTGATAAAGAAAATTTCCCAGAAGTCTTTACTTTCAAGATAGAGTCTGTAATGCCTTTTGACCCTCATGTATTTAGGGCTTGCTATTTCAGAATTCTAACCTTGGCTTCTTCACAAAGGGTAGCAGTACTATTTGATATTTATGTATCACTTTATTATTTAAACAGGCTTTGTAATTTCTTTAAGCTATCACACTGAGTAAGGTTCAATCCCAGAGAGGTTAAATGAGCTCTCTAAGATTACACAGCACACTTGGGGAAGAATTTAGAATATAATTCTTGTCCTCTAAAATCGCTTAATTAACATCTCTGTTTACTTAACAGGATGGGCAAAAAACAATAGATCAATGTGTTAATCATGTCTTTTTGCTATAGTATTTTCAAATATTTAATAGTCAAAGCTTTTGATTAAAAAAGCTTCTATGGGCAGGTAGCTGGGTATAAAAGTATATATTTAAGATAATAAAGCAATATTTGGTCCCTTTGAGCCCATACATGGATAATGCTAGAAAGAACAATTTGACTTTAAAAGATTGAATTGTTTCAAGCTGTGTATTCTCATTTTCTTGAAAAGTATTCTTTTATATTTAAATCCTCTGTTTAGGATTCAGGCAATATACTAAATTTTTTAAGAATTTACTCTAGGGCTTCCCTGGTGGCGCAGTGGTTGGGAGTCCGCCTGCCGATGCGCGGGACGCGGGTTCGTGCCCGGTCCGGTAGGATCCCGCATGCCGCAGAGCGGCTGGGCCCGTGGGCCATGGCCGCTGAGCCTGCGCGTCCGGAGCCTGTGCTCCGTGACGGGAGAGGCCACGTCAGTGAGGGGCCCGCATACCGCAAGAAACAAAAACAAAAACAAACAAAAAGAAGAATTTACTCTAAAACATCACACCCTTTTGAACATTGTCTCTTTTATCAGTTAAGGAAATTATGTAACTTCATGTATTTGTTTTGAGGTAATGATTATAGACGAGTTCATACTAAACTTAAGGTTCAATTTCAGTAACTATATTAGTCTTGGTATTTGTTGAATTTTCTTCTTTCTACTTTTTAGTATTATATATTTCTACATCAACAATGACTCTGTATGCCTGTCATTTTGAGCCATTTCAAATAATTTTTCTAATCTGGAAAGTTATTAATTACAAGTGAATGATTGAATAAGAACTAAATATTTCCCAAACACTTTAGCTCCATTCCTAGGTGAAATAGTGACCCAAGAAGTGTACACTTACTATCCCTCACATATAAGTGCTGTTGAATGTTTTTGGTGGTGATGTTGAAGATATTTAAATGATGTTGGCGGAGGGTGGAGGCCAGAGAAGTTACTTTAATATAATAACAGGCAGGGTGTAAGTAAGTCTGGAAGAAACTATGGCAAACTGGAAATGTTTGCTTGCCTTAAGCCCTTCGAATTTATTTCCCAAGACCTTTGAGGTCACTCCTCCCACCCCTTCCCCACCCTCCCAAAAAAGGGAAGACAAGAACAGAAAAGCCCCTGTAGCCAGTTTTTAGATCCTTATTCTAGTACAATATTTGATTGCTATTTAGAGTACACTTTGTTTGTTTGTTTTTCCTTCTCAACAATCCTGTCACTGGCTAAAGGTATTATTTCATTTTCCAAGAAATACTGTTGTGTAGATAGAGAGATTTCATGGATAATACAGTAGTGAGCTAAAACATTTTAAGGAAAGAGACTTTGGCCTCCAGATAGGTCTGGTACCAATCTGAGAGTAGGGGCCATCAGACAGGAAAGCAGACTATAGTGTGAGGCAGCTTAGGGGAAATGAGTCAGAAGTGTAAGGACCCATCACAGCTCATGAGTGCAAAACTCCCTGTCAGCATTCCAAGAAGAATCCATGGTTGTTCTCTCAAGCAAATACTTATGTCTGTGACCTGGGAGGCAAGTACCTGTTAGCCAAGCTTTACTGATAAGTGAATAAAGAGGTGACAGCCACCACCTTCCTGGTGAAACCCTTGCTTCTTTGTGCTTAGTACGCTGTCAGTGGCCAATAAATAATAATTATGGTTTTGCTTTTTGCCAGATGTTTCCTATAAATCACAAAATGCAAAGACAAAGATTTGAAATCTTTTCAGAACACAAGTATGAATAAAATGAGGTCATTTGTTGCAGTCGTGGGTAGTACTTCTCAAGACAGAGTTTTCATCACAAATAGTTTCTAGAAAGATCTCTTTGGAAGATATGGGATTTTTAACCTAGACTTTGCATGTAGGTCAATGGGTATTGTCTTTTGGGAGTCATGTCACTTAACACAGAAGATCCATTGATTTATTCTACAAATGTTTATTGAGGACCTGCTTCATACCCAGTACTTTTCTAGGCACTGAGGATACTATAGTAAATACAACAGTCAAATGCCTGTCCTATTGGAGCTTATACTCTATACGAGAGCTAGCAATAATAAGTCTGGAAACAAGGCCATAGGCAAGATAATTTTGGATAATAATAGCTAACACATAGCTTTTGTATGTGCCGGACCAGTTCTAAATACTTTTTTTATATATGAACTCATTTAATCCTCACAGTAAACCTAAGTGGCAGGTACTATCGTTTGCACATTCTTATAAATGAGGAAACTGGAGTCCAAAACATTCATGTAACTTGTCAAGTCAGAGGGGAAAGGAGCTGGGAGCTAGGATTCAAATCCGAACAGCTTGATCTTTGAACCCATACTGTTACCCACTGTGCTGCATGCTGCACTATGAGGGAAATCAGGTAAGCTGAGATAGAAAGGGACTATGGGCAAAAAATGCCTGGATGCAGAGGTGACATTTGAGTTGATAGTTTTACAGCAAGAAAAAACATACCCTGTGGAGTTTTGAAGAAAGGGCTTTTCAGGCAGAAGCAATTTGTGTAAAAGCGCCCAAATGGGAATGAATTCAACCTGTTTGAGTGAACAGACGTAGGGTTGAGTAGGAAGGAAAAGGAAAAGGCAGGGATTAGACCTTGTCAGACCATGTGAAGGAGGTAACTGCGGTTCTACTGGAGGAACTTAATCAGTATAGGGGCTGATGTCTGGCAAATGGATGATAGAGTTACAAGAGTGAAAGAAAGGTGATGACTTGGTTAGGAGGCTATCCAGTTGTCTAGGAAAGAATGATAATGGCTCAACCTGTGGTGGTGATTATGGAGATAGTGAAACCTATAACACTGAGAAAATATTTTGGAAATGGTGGTGATAGGGTTTATTGAATGTGGTAGGTGAGAAAAGAGCATGATTAGGCATTGACTCTGAAGTTTGGGATCTAAACATCAGAGTGAACAGTGGTGTCATTTACTGAACTGCAAAAGATTTGAGGAGATGCCATTTGGGGACGTGAAAAATGAGTTCTATTTAGACAATATTCTAGGAATGAGATAATCACGTGTAAATGTCAGGTGGAGGAGAGAGATCCAGTGTGAAGTTTAGGGAAGAGGTTTAGGCAGGAAAATTGAAAATTGTCAACATATAGATTATATTTAAAACCATTGGATGGGATGATATAACACCAAAGGAGAATTTAGTCTTCAGAAGAGGAAGGAAGGAGGGTTATAATTATGGGGCACTCCAATGTCAGCTAACAGCAGAGGAGAAACCCACGAAAAGCAACTGAGAAAAAATAACCAGAGAACAAGAAGAAAGCCATAAGAAGGTGGAATAGTGGAAAACTAGAGAATTAGTTTAGAAAACTAGAAACACTAGAAGGAGGTGTTTAACTTAGGTCACTTATTGCTTGAGACTCAGGGAAGGTGAGACCTGAAAAACTACTCTTTGGATTTTGGTTACAAACAGAATAGTAGACAAAACTTGATCTGATGGGGCGTTATTAATTAAGACTCATTCTGTATGCCAGTTAAATTTCTGAATAAGGTGACCCAAAGGACCCTTAGAGTGGTGATTCTCAAAGTGTGGTCCTGAGACCAACAGTATTAGTGTCACCTCGAAACTTATTAGATATGCAAGATTTAGGCCCACCCTAGACCATATAAATTAGAAACCCCAGTGATGTGGCCATGCTGTGTTTTGACAAGTATGTGAGTGATCCTGATACACGCTATAGCTTCACCTCAATAGTGTTGTGATGGAGTAGTCTAGTACAGGGTCTGGAGACCTGATTATGTGTATCTCTCACCAACTCCATGTCCCTTGTGCCTTGAAATTGACCATAGTAGGAGTATACATATCAGGGAAATCAGAAATCCCCAAATGCTACAAATCAGGGCTTCCCCCCACACATCCCCCCCCCTTTTTTTTTCTGAAGAGCTTATTGTTAAACCTTTACCGACAAATTGCTACTGGTAAATTCAGTAGATCTGGGGTGGAGCCTGAGAATTTGCTTTTCTAACAAGTTCTCAGGTGATGTCGATGCTACTGACCCTGGGTCCACACTTTGAGAATTATCAAAACTAAATTTGTTTTATTCTGTCATACTTCTCAAATGTTCTCCCATTCCTTTTTATGCATTTCTAATTGTATGATCTTCAGAATTCTCTTTCAATTTGTTTTCATCTTTATCTGAATTTGGAGTAAATTTTCACTCCAACATCATTACCATTATTTTAGTCTTCATTCTTCTGGCCCCCACTATTACCAGAGCTTGTCTCCATGACAGTCTCCTCTTATTTATCTGGCTAACATTGTTACCCTGCGCAGACTCTTTGATGTTTCCCTCTTCACTCCTCCCACCTTGGACATAAGGTCATCTGATGGCTGCTCTTGCTTCCTGCATCAATTTCAATTTCCTTTTGTGCTTGAAAACCAAGCACTTATTACCAGGTGTTTTCCACCTCACACCAACGTATATCCATCCCTTAATCTTTTGAATCAACCTACTTTATTCCTATGTCTAGGCTTTTGTTCATAACTGTGTGGACACCTGACCAGCACTAATTTCCTTCCATCCCTCTTTATCCTCTATATACATTCTACCTTTCCTACACACTCCAACTCAATGATATATTTTACCAACATGTATTTGACAAGATCTATAATTATATCTTTGTGTGCAAGACAGAAAACTTAAAGCTGAGTGTTGGTGTAATTAGGAAAAATTGTAGTAGGTTAACACAAAGGATTTCAGTAAAGAGATCAGTTTTATCTTGGAGGCTCTGTACTTCTTTATGTCCTTTTCAAATATTTATTTTGAAGAAAAGAAAAGATCTAACATTTATTGAACATCTATTTTCTAAATACTGTGGTAAGCATTTTCCCTACATTATCTCATTTGTATTCTCCCAGCAACTCTGTAAAGAGGTACTATTGCATGGGTCTCTTGAAAATACAGAAATCTCTTTATAAAGTCTGTTGTTAACATAAATCTGGTTGAAAAAACTAATGTTATGGATGATCAGGTCATGAGTCACCATATCTTGTCAAGCTAGAAGAATGAGTCAAAAGTCAACAGGGGACATTTAACAGCAATAACTATAAAATCTATATCCAAGTTAAATTCATCCTTCATATATATATAAGTTCTTACAGAACTTGCCTTACTGAAGTTGATGGGAGAGGTCAAAGGAGATTCCCTAAAGCTCGATATGAGCTGATAGGGTGATATAGGTGCTAATAAAGCTAATACACTCTTACTTTTGTAATTATCGAAGTATAGCATCCAGAAGGTCAAGGAAAGTTATGTTTCCTGTGTATTCTCATCAGCCAATACTCATTTGTAGTATTGTGTCATTTTTGGTTAATCTGTTTAAAGAGGATTTTGATAAATTACAAGAGTATAAAATGATGACTACTAGAATGGCACCTTTATCATAGTTGACAGACTAGAGAATACTGAGTGGTAATATTATATTATTATTTGCATTGAAATTCTGCCACATGGAAGGACTGGAGCAGCTGAGACTTGAAAATACGCAAATAGATGGAAGTTAAAAAGGGGTAGATTTCAGCTCAATGTAAAGAAACTTTTCTGGAGTCAGCCAGAACAGCCCAGCAGTCGAATGGACAGCCTCAAGAAACAGACGACATCCCATCATTGAATGAGATCAAGGAAAGCCTTTTCTATCTTTAAAGATTCTGGGATTTTATTCTCTCTTTCATTTGCCTTCAGGCTGCTCCTATTCAAAATGATCTCTCCCCCTTCTGATTTGTAATTGCACTGAAGGACCACATTTATTAATTAAAGCACTTAATTACTCTTCCTTCCATGGGCATTGATATTATTCTCCAATATCCCTTCTCCCTCATTGGGGGGAAAAAACTGCCATTATGTTTTCTAGCCCACTCTGTGAGCTGGGCTGGGATTCTGAACACATACCTGGGATTCAATAAGCACTTGTTGACTGACCAGTAATTTTCCAATGTACTGAGGTTGCTCTCTTTTGCAAGGGAAATTATAAACATTTCTAGGAGCCAACTCAAGTTCTTAAAATGATATGGATGATGTGCTATTCTCTCCCACTTGAGTAGCAATCACACTGCAGAAACCACTGTCAGCAAAATGGGACAAAACTGTTGTTTTGATTCCCTTAATAAGAGAAGACAAGAAAATAATTCATTTAAAACCACTCTCATTCAGTTATAGACTGTATTAAATTTTACTCGGATGCAGAACCAAGTCGTTGTGTTTCTAGCTTCCACAAACAACTTAAGTGTTTCAAATATATTAGCAATGCCATCTCTGCACATACGTAAGTCATTTTTCTCCCTTTCTGTATTAATCAAATGCATCATCAATCAATGGTATATTTTATAGCCTTTATAATTACTGTTTTTTAATACTGTTTTTCCTCTTTAGAAGTGTGGTGAACCGTATCTAATTTTAACATTATTCCTGTGTGTTGCATGACTATGTTAAAAATAAATGCAGTGGCAATTTTAATGTAATTCGTCTCACTGAATCAAATATGTCTTGCTTTCTGATTCATTTTCCTTGTTTTTCTCATTCCTATACATTTTCCTCATTTACTGTTTTTATTTTTTTTTTCTATTTTAACAGAATCCTAACCAGTAGGTTTTCTATTTTAATAGAATCATAACCAGTATTTGGATAAATGTATATAAATTTAGGTTTATGCCTTAACAAATGGTAGAATAATCTAGATTTCAGTTTTTTCTCAAAATGATATATGTAACATGTCTTTTGCTGGTATCCAGCTGTCCTGTACAGGTGATTTAATATTTCATGTATGTTGAAAGGAAGAAAAACAGTGGGTTTCTAGTCTGGAAATGGGCACTCTAGTCTTCTGCACTGATTAACTATGGGGCTTTAGACAAGTTATTTGAACCTTAAACTCTCAGGTTTGTTAATCTTTCCTTTGTAAGTTGGCGGATTTGAACTAGATTTCTAAGATCGCTTCTAGATCTAAACTTCTACAATTTCAGGAAGACTTTAACTTTAAAAATTTGTACCAGTATATCATATTTTCAACACATGACAAATATTTTATATTGTAATTTAACATATTGAAACAATATTTTGGAATCATCAGTTCATAATCTTCACTATTATTTAAACATTTTATACTACTAAATATTTTTCTTCAAAAACAGTACTGCTTTCAATATTTTTTGCATACTTTAAGAAGAAAGTAATTTTGTTCTACTTTATTGTTAAAAAAACATAGTTAGGGAAACATTTATTATGAGAGTCTCAAAAGCGGTTCATATAACATAGCACTCTAAGCCCACTTGTTTTATTCCCATTGAAACATGGAATGGTCCTTCTTTTAATCTGATGATGACTGTTTTTCCCTAAGTGTTCTCATCTAAAGGCAAAAGCAATGGAATCAAATGATGAGTCAGAGCATGTTAAGCCATCTGTTTTAGAATAAATAGCTGCTATTATTTCTGTTAATATTAACACATTTCAACTTGTATGCTATTTCTTAATTAGAAGCGCACATCCTACTCTTAAAAGTAGTAAAAAGGAATCTCTAATTTTTATGATTGACTGTTTAAACCCAGTCACACAAGTATTCTAGTTTCCCACCCTGAAGGAGGGGAAATTTCTGTCGATGTTGATGCATAATGATGTAGAGCAACAGCCATAGGTATTTATTGTAAAACAAAAAATGTTGATATAGAAGATAGTTGGTTTTCTCCCATACCCATTCCATCCCTTTCCTCGGTTCCATGGGGAGGTGGAGGTACTGATTAACTAAAACAAACAATTCCCTGTTTGGCATGTGATGTATATTGTCACAATCAAAGTGAAATAGAAAATTTTCATTAGGTAGCTGGGGGCGTCCCTCCTCTGCCTTCCTCCCCAGCCCCCTTCTCTCCCCTCCCTTCTTCTTCCCTCTCCTTCTCCTCTCTGTCTCTGAATGTGATGTGACCAAGGGTACTGAATAGACCTAAGAGCTACTGACATCTTTTTGGCAACCACAAAGAAAACCAACTTAAGGACAAAGTGAAATTCAGAAAACAAAGTGAAAATCAAGGGAAAAGAAAAAGCACATTTTCAGTGTCATTGTTGAGCTCTGCCAGATCACTTCTCACTTGAAAACCACTCACAGCTAGAATTTTTCAGCTACATGAGCTAACAAATTTATTTAGTTGCTAATCCACTTGAGTTGAATTTCTGCTTGCAACCCAAAGTAACTTCACTGATACAGCTTGCTTTAGACAAAGGTCTTTTTCATCTCCACTCCCCACTTATCCCAATCCTATAAATCAGTACATGTTAAAGCAGTTTTTGCCTTGTCCATCCTTGGAAGCAAACTCCCCCTTTGTGCCTTGGATTACCTAAGACTCATGCCCATAATATTTGATGCTCACAAGAGCTCTTTTTTCTTTCTTTTCCGTGGAAATATGCTAGCCCTCTTCCCCTTCTTGCATGTCTCTGATTTTGGGGATTATGAAACAATTAGAAGGTTAATGAGATACATGAAATAAGGCTAATATACTAGTTAATCTTCAAGGTCCTACCCCAATATCAATCTGCCCCCAAATAATGTAATGAAAAATGACGTCCAATTGCAGATATTTTAAGCATTGTATTAACAGAAGGGATCTGGCCTGTGGGTTTAGCTCCTTGGCTTAAAAGTTTCTCTTTCTGTCATTCCTTCATACTGCAAATATTTGTTGAAATCACACTGCATAAGGTGACATATTTGAGAATGATGCCACAAATGCAAGGTCTCTGCCCTCAAGAAACCTTCAACTTTTCAGAGAAGACAATAAAATGACATAGAATATATCGGGTTGGCCAGAAAGTTCATTTTTTTCCGCAAGATGGCTCCAGTAGTACTTAGATGCTTTTAACTTGATTCGAAACAATTTTGTTAGATTGTATTGTGACAGCTGTCATATCAGCGTGCATTTTAAAAAGGCTTATCAAAATTGGCGAATTTTTGTGTAACCATTTTAATATTGAAGATGAAAACAAAAGGAACATTTTCGGCATATTATGCTTTATTATTTCAAGAAAGGTAAAAACACAACCGAAACGTTAAAAAACATTGGTGCAGTTTGTGGAGAAGGTCCTGTGACTGATCGGACATGTCAAAAGTGGTTTGCGAAGTTTCTTGTTGGAGATTTCTCATTGGACGATGCTCCAGGGTCTGGTAGACCAGTTGAAGTTGATAGCGATCAAATCGAGATATTAATTGAGAACAATCAACGTTATACCACACAGGAGATAGCCAACATACTCAAAATATCCAAACCAAGAGCTGAAAATCATTTGCACCAGCTTGGTTATGTTAATCACTTTGGTGTTTGGGTTTCACATAAGTTAAGCGAAAAATACCTTCTTGACCATATTTCCACATGCGATTCTCTACTTAAACGTAAGGAAAATGTTCCGCTTTTTTTTTTTTTAATATTTATTTATTTATTTAGGCTGTGCAGGGCTCCTAGTTGCCGCATGCGCACTTTTAGTTGTGGCATGCATGTGGATCTAGTTCCCCGACCAGGGATCTAATCCGGCCCACCGGCATTGGGAGTGCAGAATTTTACCCACTGGCCTACCAGGGAAATCCCGAAAACATTCTGTTTTTATAACAAATTGTGACGAGCAACGCAAAGTGGGTACTGTACAATAATGTGGAATGGAAGAGATTGTGGGACAAGCGAAGTTAACCACCACCAACCACACTAATTGTGGATCTTCATGCAAAGAAGGTGATGTTGTGTATATGGTGGGATTGGAAGGGAGTCCTCTATTACGAGCTTTTTTCCAGAAAACCAAACGATTGATTCCAACAAGTACTGCTCCCATTTAGACCAACTGAAAGCAGCACTCGATGAAAAGCGTCTGGAATTAGTCAACAGAAAATGCATAATCTTCCATCAGGATAACGTGAGACTGCACGGTTCTTTGGTGACCAGGCAAAAACTGTTACAGCTTGGCTGGGAAGTTCTGATTCATCCGCCATATTCACCAGACATGGCACTTTCAGATTTCCATTTATTTAGGTCTTTACAAAATTCTCTTAATGGAAGAAATCTCAATTCCCTGGAAGACTGTAAAAGGCACCTGGAACAGTTCTTTGCTCAAAAAGATAAAAAAAATTCGGGAAGATGGAATTATGAAGCTGCCTGAAAAAATGGCAGAAGGTAGGGGAACAAAACAGTGAATACGTTGTTCAATAAAGTTCTTGGTGAAGATGAAAAATGTATCTTTTATTTTTACTTTAAAAACTAAAGGAATCTTTTGGCCAACCCAATAGTATGAAAACTCAGGGTACAATGGGCAGAAGAGCAGAGGACAGAGGCAAAGCATGACCCAGACAAGGAAGTTGGAGAGGTTTATTAGAGGAGGTTTATTATAAGCTTCATGAGTACGGAGAACACATGTTATTCAATTTTATATCCCTTATATTTAATTAAGACTCTTCACATGGTTCTCAATAAATGTTTATTGAATGAAAGAATGACAATGAAAGGAAAAATGAATTCACATATTAGAACCAATGACTGGGCTCCGTGTGCCAAGAAAGAAATTCCTGGGAAAGCCAGGACTTTGGGGGTTTCCTCCCTCTTTTATTTAAAAAATTTCCTTATTAACACATTAGAATAAAGTTATTTTTTCTAATTGACAAGTATTTTAATACAATTATTTACTTAATGCTTATGATATAATCAAAAGTTACACTTAGTAATAAAAAAATTAAAATATCTTTTTAAATCTCTTTAAAAAGAATCTTTAACTTTTCCCATATAGGTTATTACAGAATTTTGAGTAGAGTTCCCTGTGCTATACAGTAGGTCCTTGCTGATGATCTATTTTATATATAGTAGCGTGTATATGTCAATCCTAACCTCCTAATTTATCCCTCCCCCTGACCTTTCCCCTTTCTAACCATAATTTGTTTTTGAAGTCTGTGAGTCTGTTTCTGTTTTGCAAATAAGTTCATTTGTGTCATCTTTTTAGATTCCACATATAAGTGATATCATATGGTATTTATCTTTCTCTGTCTGACTTACTTCACTTAGTATGACAATCTCTGGGTTCATCCATGCTGCTGCAAATGACATTATTTCATTCTTTTTTATGGCTGAGTAATATTCCATTGTTTATATGTACCACATCTTCTTTATCCATTCCTCTGTCGGTGGACATTTATGTTGCTTCCATGTCTTGGCTATTGTAAATAGTGCTGCAGTGAACATTGGGGTGCATGTATCTTTTCGGATAATGGTTTTGTCCACATACATGCCCAGGAGTGGGGTTGCTGGATCATATGGTAGTTCTAGTTTTAGATTTTTAAAGAGCTTTCAAACTGTTCTCCCTAGTGGCTGTACCAATTTACACTCCCACCAGCAGTGCAGGAGGGTTCCCTTTTCTCCACACCCTCTCCAGCATTTATTGTTTGTAGGCTTTTTGATGATGGGTCTTCTGATGAGTGTGAGGTGTAGTTTTGATTTTCATTTCTCTGGTAATTAACGACATTGAGTATCTTTTCATGTGCCTGTTGGCCATCTGTATGTCTTCTTTGGAGAAATGTCTATTTAGATCTTCTGCCCATTTTTTGATTGGGTTGTTTGTTTTTTCCAATATTGAGCTGCATGAGCTGTTTGTATATTTTTGAGATTGATCCCTTGTTGGTTGCTTCATTTGCAAATGTTTTCTCCCATAGAATGAAGTTTAAAATCTGCTAATGTTTACTGATCAAGTACTGTCAGAGCCTGGAGTGGTATCCTCATTGATAATCATGGAACTGTGGGATAGAAACTGAAGTAATTCATTAAAATCACCCAGCTAGAACAGTTCCACTTCCAGGAAAGATGGAATAGACATACTTTCCCTATCAGTTACAATGTGTTCTAATAAACATATATATTTATGTATATATAAAGCAAATATAAGAAGACTCTGAAAGGTGGAGAGAAGAAGGCAGTCTGGCTAAGGACCCTGAGTCCAAAGAAATGACATGATGGTAAGATCCCTGGGTTTTCTTTTTACTTCACTTATCCCACAACTGGAGCTGAGGAAGCCAGCAACCCAGAAACTGGCAAATAAACACACAAACACAACTGCAATAAAAGCCTTCTCCTTTTAGCCAAAGGAACAGCAACAGGACAGCCTAGGAAGATAGAAAGCTTGTAAAGAAAGATAGAAAGCTTGTACTCTACTCCAGAGGGGAAAAAAAAAATACAGCATAAATGGGGTCTCCACTCCTCCTACAGCAGCAAAGGCCAAGTGGGGAGCCTAACCTTCCACCAAAAGAGAACCAAATAGAAGTATTAGAATACAATAATTGAAATAATATTTTAATACATTTATTTACTTATTTTATTTTTGTCTGCGTTGGGTCTTCGTTGCTGCGTGCGGGCTTTCTCTAGTTGCGGCTAGCGGGGGCTACTCTTCGTTGCGGTGCGCGTGCTTCTCACTGCAGTGGCTTCTCTTGTTGCAGAGCACAGGCTCTAGGCATGCAGGCTTCAGTGGTTGCAGCACCTGGGCTTAGTAGTTGTGGCTCACGGGATCTAGAGCGCAGGCTCAGGAGTTGTGGCGCACGGGCTTAGTTGTTCCGCGGCATGTGGGATCTTCCTGGACCAGGGCTTGAACCCATGTCCCCTGCATTGGCAGGCAGATTCTTAACCACCACACCACCAGGGAAGCTCTGAAATAATAAGTTTTTAAAAAGACCTCAATAAATGGGCTCAATAACTGAATGGAAAGGACAGAGGTAAGAATTAGTCAACTGAAAGATAAAACAATAGAAATTATCAAATCTGAACAATGGGGAGAAAATAGACTGAGAAAACACACAGGCACGTGGGCACATACACACAAACACAGTCATAGGAGTATGTGGGACTATAACAAAAAATCTAACATTTGTGTCCTTGGAATTGTAGAAGGATAGGAGAGAAAGGTCAGCTTAAAAAGCACTTAAAGAAATGCTGGCTGAAAACTTCCCAAATTTGACCAAATCCTCAAAACTTAGAGATACAAGAATCTGGGAAAACCCCAAACATAAGTCCAAAGAAATCCACACCAAGACCCATTAGCATCAAATTTCTGAAAACTAAAGACAAAGCAAAGAAACTTTAAACAGTCAGAAGCATTACATGTCATATAGAGGAAAAACAATTCAAACAACACTGAATTTCTCACCACAAGCCACGAAGGCCAACAGAAAATGATGCAATGTTTTTCAAGTGCTGAAAGAAAAGAATTGTCAGCTCAGAATCTCATATCCAGTAGAAGCCTCCTTCTGCAATGAAGGGGAAATCAAGACATTCTAATATGAAAGGAAACTAAAAGAATGTGTCACCAGTTGAATTACACTAGAACAATGACTATCTTGATCATCTTGGAATTTAACTAATAACTAATTCATTATGTTAGGTTTAACTTTTATCTTGTGTTGTTCTTCTGACCAGACTTAGCTTGATGCTGACAGCTTCACCCAAAGACTCCCTCGTCCACTAGATCAGGGTCCTCAGGATGAAGTCCACAGCCCATTCACACCAAAATCAGCTGTAATGTTTGTAAAACACGCAGATTCTTTCGCAGCACTCTAGACTTACTGGATCAGAATCTCAGACAAAGTGGCCCTAGAACTGTATTTTTAACAAGCCCTCACGTGATTCCTGTCCAGACTGGAAGGGACCTTTGTCAGAGCCACCCTCTGTGGGCAAAGGGGAGTGATTTCTTGATCAACACACACTCAGCTTTGTGCTGGGCTTCCTCTCACACCTCTCTGCCCTTTATAATGGAATTCCTTTGCTGTTCTGCCCACTGCAGCGTAGCACCTCCTAACAGGTGAGGCATCCAGCTGAACTTCGGGATACTCAGCAGCTGAACCCACCGTTATTTTCACAAGGGTATTTTCAGGCTGTGTATTCAGCCCGATTCAAGGCTCCCAAGCCCTGGATTCCACAGCTGTGGTGACAGGTTTTAAAGCGCAGGGCTGTTGCTTTGAGGGGCACCCATTTTTCATTCTTATTCATTGCCCTTGTCCACAGGATACAGTGGCAAGAGCCTCAGATGTCAGATTGGCCTGGGTTCGAATCCCTGCCTGGCCGTATTCTAGTTACCAATCCGCATTCTCTCTGAACCTATTCTCTCATTGAAAACAGAAGAAATTCCTGAACCCAAAAGGTTGTTAGAAGAACTTGTGGAGGGGAGGTGAAATGGAATAGTGAGGAAAAGCACAGTCTCTGGAGTTCAGAGACAGCTGGTATGAATTCCACCTCTGCCTCTTGCCAGATGTAGGATGTGGGGCGTGTTATTTTACCTCTCTAAGCCTCATCTTCAAAGTGAGGATAGTACTCCCTTGACCAAGATTAACTGAAATGACCCAGACAAATGGAATGTGCTCAGTAAACTGCAACTATTATCATTTTTAGTTTGGGGAAAGAACTTCTCAGGGATGCAGGAATTTTTGCCTATTATTATTAGTTAAATAATTTGAAAAAATATTTAAATTATTTACTTAAAAATTATTTAAATTTTCTGAGCAGAATTATCAGCTGTGCCACCGTGAAGTGGACTTCAGAGTCACTAAGACCTGGGGTGAATGCCTGCCTGAGAATTTCTTACCTCTGTGGCTTTGGCACGAGTTGCTTAATTTTTCTTAGCCTCGTATTTTCATAAAGGAAGGCATAGTAATATTTACCTCACAGGATTGGTGTAAGACTCTAAAAGAATTTAGTTCTCCTTTTTCCCTCCCTTCCTATCCCTTTCTGCCTCCCTGGTCCTCTCTCTCTGCAGTAAAAAAGACACTGGCTGGGACAGTCGCTGCATTTTCAATCAAATTCTGAATAAAAATACTGATATTTAATTTGTACTTAATCATGATTGCAGCTTTCAAATGATAGATATAGCCAGAGGACTCTAGTCCTCTTGACTAAAATCAAGATTGTGATTATTTGTTCTGGAAACCAGTTTGTCATGCTTTCTAGGTTCTTGAATTCACAATCACACATATAGTCAAGTGCCTTCCTGGGACATCGACCCATGCAATATTGTCAATATTAAAAGAAGGGATGTGGTTAATTTCAGACTCTAGTTGGGTCTGGAGTATAGACTAACATTCCTCTCTTGAGGATAAACTATGGCACGGGCATCCTTGAATCCATAAGTTGCATATCTGCTTTTTAGAGGAAAATTCATAATGAAAAAACTGTATTTGCGGAAAACTCAAAGTAACCATGGACAGTGATTTTTCTGAAGTGTCTTATACTTTGCCTAATGCTCAATAATTTGATTGCGTGAGGTAGTAGCTTGCCAGAAAGAAGATCAACTTGCTTTAGAGCCCTTTTCAATCTGTTTCTCTTCAGATGAACTGGGAAATATTTTTGGATGATAGATCTGTGATTTATATACTTCATAAACTGAAAATACTATCCAGATATAAGGAGCAAGATATTTTCTTTTTTTTCTGTTCTAATTTATTTTTTTTCTTTTATTTTTACATATTTCACTGGTCCTTTTGACTCTATTTCCCTCTAATATTTCAGAGGGCTCTTCCTTCTGTACAAAAACATAACAGAAACTTTGCTCTCATTCCGTACCTTACTGGAGTTTTCAGTGAACATTGACCAAAACAAAATAGTGATTACATTTTTTCTTTCCACCTGACTATCATGCATTATTGTTGTTTATCCTTTTCTTTTTTTCTTCCTTTCTATCCTGCTCCATTGCACCTTGGTTTATCACCATAGTATGGGGATATTTCTAAATTAAATTTTCCTCAGTAGGACAGCAACAGGAAAGATAATTAAATGGACATATGGGTACTAGTTTCGTCTGTATTCATCTTTCTGCACAGTTTTGATAACAGACATGATAGTCTTTTGAGGAAGCTATTGCTATTTGAAAAGTGTGGTATTTAATCTTGATAATTTCTCCAAAGTAAAAAATTCCTGAAATGTCATTAGTTTCTATTACGTTTTGTTTTGTTTTGTTTTTGCGGTACGCGGGCCTCTCACTGTGTGGCCTCTCCCGTTGCGGAGCACAGGCTCCGGATGCGCAGGCTCAGCGGCCATGGCTCACGGGCCCAGCCGCTCCGCGGCATGTGGGATCTTCCCAGACCGGGGCACAAACCCGTGTCCCCTGCATCGGCAGGTGGACTCTAAACCACTGCGCCATCAGGGAAGCCCCTCTATTATGTTTTAAGAGTACATTAAGCATTGTACTGTTACCAGCATAAAGTACATGAGTATTACAGTTCTTCAGAGAATGATGTTATTCTGTTGATATTGCTGATGGTGACCCACTGCCCAAAGTTGTCCAAAAAAGTATAACCTGAACTGGAATTAATGGTGTTGTCTATGGCTAAGCAAGTGGTTTGGATTAAATACAAGAATATACCTATTCACTGTAAGTGAGGAACATTCTAAGATATTAAATGACTAAACTGGTTTTTAAAACTGAGGGTAAGGGATATTAAAATAGAAAAGATATTTTTATTTCTGCTAATATTCATCTTGCTGAAAATTTTAGATTCTGGGCAGGTAAAAATGAATAGGCAATTCAGTAGAAAAAGTCTTTAACAAGAATTTCTCATCTGTATTTGTTAAGTAATGATTTTTGTTGAACTTCAGTAAAATTTTGTGAAGCACTTTGTGTGAAACACAGAATTTGTCCTGTAATCCTAGAGTGTTACAGTTATTAATTTTAAACAGAAAATGCTATCTCTTTTCTCGTTAATGGTGGGAGACAGATGCTTTACCTGAAGCTATGGGCTGTGAGCAACGCTAGTAGTCAATCACATCATTCATATTACGTTAGGATTGTATGTTTGGCCCTTGCTTATTCAGAAATAATGCATATGATTAGAATTTATTTTTACTGTGATTGCATTTTTAGTTGATGTACTCTGCTAGACCTAACATTGAAATACAATAACACAGAACATCAGCGGATCCTCCAAATTTTGAGACAGATATATACATATTGAACTAAGAGGTTTTATATTTCATGTGAACCTGAACCACAGAAAATATTTTCATCTTTTCTGTAAAAGACCAATGCACGACATAAGCCATTTCTCTTACATGCACTGTTTTTGTTACTTTATATGAGTATGTGGCATGTCAGCCCAGTACACGGATGCTTGTTATCAGAGCCCCGTCATTCCACTTGTCATTAGAAGAAACATTAGTTTCATGGGAAACTGTACAAATTGAATTCCAAACATCTGATAACCAGATGGTAAGTTAGCTTCAATGTAGTGCAAACATTTTCTGTTTGCAAGACTGATGTTTGCACACACATCTTTAGCAGATGATGGTAAAGCATTGCATAGAAGAAAGAATCATGTCTCCTGAGTCACACAGAAAGGAACATCTTCCTCAAATCTATTTTCTCTTCTCTTTTTGCAAAGGCTGATGGATTCTTTTAAATACAAAGATATTTTGAGAAATATTTTGAAAGTTAAATGTGGAGAAGTGTGTCTCCAATCTGGGAAGCTTTTCTTTCTTTTTCTTTTTTCCTCCCCATTTAAAGATAAGGCTTAGAAAATCTCACTCATCTAGGTTATTGTTTCTTTTGTTTTGCTTTGTTTTGTTTGGAATGGCCTAAATGGAATGATAACCATACACAATGAGATCATCCGTCATCTTCAAGTCCCAACATATAAAAGACATGTACATATAGATAGATAGATAGATAACTTATGTCTAGTCCGCATGCCTCTGTGTGCACGTGGGTTTTCACAGACATATTCATTTTTTATTCATGCTTCGCCATTGGAGGACATGAAGTATAATGAAAAGTTGTCCATAGGATTTGGAATCTCTAGAGACAGTGTGTATAATGGTTAAGAACATGGACTCTAAAGTCAAAGTTGCCTCTGTAATCTTGCACAAGTTAATGACATGGTCAACTTCCTCATTTGTAACATGACAATGACGATAGTGCTACCCCATAGGCTTCTTATGGGATTAAAGGAAATAAATCTATAAGGTTCTTGTAAAAGAACCTCTCAGGTAATAAGTACTGTGTATTAGCTTTCTTTTTATGTGTTAGTCTACCATCTGTACTCTACCTTGTACCCAAAAGACATAGAATTGTGATTTTGAAACACTCAACAAATAATGTGTTTTCCTGTACGGGGCCCAAGTATGAGTCAGAGATCTGCTCAGCCATGCAGCATTAAGTGAGCCGTGTTAACTCTCATAAGCCTGCCTCCTTATCCATGAAATGGAGTCTATAATTGCTGTCCTGGTTTTGTCACAGGGTTATAATGCAGACCAAAAGAGACAATTTATATGAAAGCATGTGTTTAGTTTGAAATGCAGGGCAGACAGTTGTACCACCTTTGGAGATAGTTTATCTACAGAAACGAAAGAGGTGACTGATTCAGGCTCACTTCTTACAGTCTAGCAGGTGTGATAAGACACCTATACATACAACTATAGTAAAGTAAGAATGTGTTAACACATCAGAAAGTTCCAGAACAAGTGCTTTGGTAAAACTCCAAATATGGAGAAATTATTTCTGACTCTGAGAATAATGGAAAGAGAATATTCATCAGGCAAGCCTGAGTACATGTTCTTAAGTAATTTTTAAGATTCTCAGTCACCTTGATTATTATCTCGCTTAAATAATGTTTTATTTAGAGCCAGGTCCATTGGAACATACACTAAGCTAAGATAATCTCAACATTTGGAGAGATTTTATTTCTTGGTGTATTAGGAGAACATCGGGATACTTTTTTTGAGAGCCCTTCCCTCAAAACTGTTTTTATCTGAGAAAGTTAAAAATGTATGTTCACAGACACTTTGCTCAAGGCATTTTTTTTTTTTTTTCAGCTAGGAAACATTTGGTTCTCTCTTCTTTTTAGGATAAAAGATGTTTCACTAACTCATGTGGTTTAGAAAATGTTTCCATCAGATAATATAAAATCTTATCTATAATTCAGGTGGGTTTTAAAAGTCATTAGGTAATCTACTCCGATATGTTTGGCCTTCTTAAATCCATAGTTTAGAAAGACTTACACGAAGAAATAACATCTATTGCCTTTAGTTTAAGGCAATGCTGGGTTTTCTCCAGGATCTAGGTCTCAGTGGTAATGTGGGGTGGGAGTGGGGCACCAAACCCACACATAGCTAAACCTTCTAACTAAAGGGTCTGTCTCAAGTCAGACTGCTTTTGTAATCATCTTTCCTGTCTATAACGGAGGGATTTCCTTTTATCCCATTTCGGAAAGGCAAGAAATAAGAGTCATTCTTAACATCTGCATGGATTGGTGCTAAACCAAAGAAAGGTAAAGGTTGTAGACAACTCCCCTGTCCTCACCTCGCTCTTCAAAGTTTTGCCCTTAAGAAGAAAGGGAACAGTTTTTGAGGTTTCTACCTATATTATTTTATTAGTAATGCCTCTGCATTGAATCGACACTTTGAACTCTGTTTTATTACTGAAATGACTTTCCTACCACCCACACCTGATATTGCTCATAATATCTTACCGAAGTGCTTTTGGACGTCACACTGGGCATGGGTGATTTGCAGCCATAAACAGTTGTCACTGTAGATAATAGCTGACCGCACAAGGCTGATTTGTTTGAGGTCTCTAAGCAATCAGGTTTAATATCCGGAAATGCATTCTCTGGAACTCAACAGGATGCTAACACCTACCATCCAAGTTCATGTTCTGAGAATAATGATGTCTTATTGTAATTTTCGAATAAATATGTCCTGCCTATTAATTAAAATTGTTCTGTGCACAAAACATATTATTACTGTGTTTCCTGTCAGCTAATGAGTCAGAGTACTGAGATGATTACTTTTGAGTAAATATTGCAAATTATACCTGCTTATTGTACTCCATCTAGAGACTTCTACTATATTTGAGTGAATTTTAGATAAAGTCCGTATAGAATATGATGCTATTTTTGCATGGCCATGATTATTTGTTAACTGTGATAGTTTTTGTCTCAGTGGAAGAAAGTAGGGGATGGTAAGGAAAAGAAAATTGCAAAGCAAAAGGCCGGTATGGCTAAGGAGTGTTGTACTGGATGTTCTCCACTTGCCCTTCTATATCCCCTGTCTACCCTCTTGTGGACCTAGGATAGCATAAGTGGGGCTCCTCTGCCTTCTGGCTTTTGGTTGGGCAAGGCCAATGGGAGGCACTAGTAGAGGACTGGAGGATGGGAGAAAAGTGAGGTCTGGGTTCTGTTCCCTGGTTTCCTCCTGACAGAGCTACAGTTTATCAGAGGCTGTGTTTCTTTCCATGGCCATGGTTACTGCAGGCCCTTTGCTATAGATGCAATTCTCCCCATTCTTTAGTCCTTCAGGTCATAGAGGTAGGAGGCAGAGCCTTCCTCTCCTGCCAGCTCTGGTGGACTCATCTCCTGTGTGGATTTCCCTTGCCTCTGCCCCATGTCTGTAAATTGTTCTGACATCCCTCTCTGTTTGGTCACCATTTCTGCGTGTTCCAGCTGTTCCTGCTAGTGTTTGACTGTTACAGGTAAAAGAGAGACCAAAAAAAGAGACCAAGTTTGCAGCAAACAGTAGCCGGCTTTAAGCTTGTTTTGCTGCTTCCGAGCTGTGTAACCTCAGGCAAATCTCTTATTCTTCCTGGGCTGCAATGTCTTCAACTGCGCAATGAAGGTCAGTTGAACCAGATTCTGAGTTCTAAAAATTCTATGTTCTGTATGCAGCTCAAGTTGTAGAAGTGGCCACCCCTATGGTGTGTCATTAATAAATTCTTTAGTCACTTCCAAAGGAGGGGAGAAAAACAGCCCTAGTGGAATTGATGTCAGCACTTAGTAATGTTGTCCATGAACTGAGGGGAAATAATTCATACATTGAAATTGCTGTATTTGGATGTTTCTCCAAGTGATTTCTTTTTTTGCATATAAACATTATCAAAATAGAGATATATTCCTCGTTATGTCTGTTGGAATGAATCTATCTACAGTCGGGTTAGTCTCTGATTGGTTTTAAGTGAAGCACTGTCAGCAATTACTTAGGCACCAATTTGGATGCAAAAGATCATTTTTAGGTCCCTGCTCTACTTCTGTTTGGAAAGAATGTTGTGTGAAGCATCACTTTTCTGACTAATATGCACATGCTCTTTCATTGGACCCTATCTATTACCTGCTTCTCCTTGATTACATCATTGCAAGATGAAAGACTATAGAGTGGCAAATGAAAGTAAAGCCACAATGAGTACGTACGTGGGAAGTACAGGCACATCTCATTTTATTGTTCTTTGCTTTATTGTGCTTCAAAGATACTGTGTTTTTACACTTTGAACGTTCCTGGCAACCTTACATCGAGCAAGTCTATTGATGCCATTTTCCAACAGCATTATTTTTTAATTAAAGTAGGTACATTTTTTAGACATAATGCTATCACACACTTAATAGACTACGGTGTAGTGTAAAAATAACTTTTATGTGCACTGGGAAACCAAAAATGGATATGACTCACTTTATTGGAATGTTAAATTTATTGTGGTGGTCTGGAATCACACCTGCAATATCTCCAAGGTATTGGAGATACCTGTATGAATGTTTGAAGAATCCCTATATTTTAGTGTGGTTATTTCAATGGATGGTGCTGCAGCTGTGTCACTTACAACATTTTCAGGGCCCAGATTTTTTGATCAGCAGAGCAAATGAAAACTTTACTGTTGTAACCTGGAGAATGGCTATGGTGGGGGCCCGAGTCTTTGAGCCAGAAACATGAATGATCAACCAAGGTGGAGAGAAGCCAGCTCAGAGATAAGGATAACAAAGTTGAATACAGTTGAGTGGCAATGACCTCAAAGAGAGATGCAAGAAAACAATATCTCAGTAAAATGCTAGGATGATAAATTTGTACAGAGTAGCTAGCTACCGTCTGGCGATAAGGGAAATAGTGTCTTACCCGCAGTATCACTGCTATTGTTTTCAGGTGCTATTTTCAAAATTCCCTTTCATTCAGGATGTTATTTTACTCTGATGTCAGGTAGTGGAGGATAGACCATTGGTTTCCGGAGGATGTGTAATACACAGTAACATCATCTCTTCTGTGTTGCTCTCTGGGACTTCATGCTGTCTATTTTATTCATAGGATTCCTTGTCCCTCAGCTGTCAGTGAGGTCCCTTGACGTGATTCAGCACAGCATTGAGCGATACTGAAAAATGAACCTCAAGCTTAAAAAGTTACCAAGGCATTTATTTTTTTCAGATTCAGAAGAAAGGTAAAGCAGAAAGCTATGATGCATTTGTAATTTAAAGTAATTTGCTAATATCTATTTTCACTGACAGTTTTCAGCTGTTTACTTCAAATCACTCTTCTGGAAATAAATTCACTTTGTTTTCTCTTTTGACCTTTTTGATGATTACTAATACTCAAGATTCACAGAAAAGTGATAACAGGGGTTGCCTCTAGGTAGAGCATATAGAGAAGTAAGAGACATGGGTGGGATGGGAATTGACTTTTTACTGTATACACTTGGTTATGGCCTATTTTTCTTTCTGTGGATTACCTATTCGAAAACATTTTTCATGCAACCCAAAAATAAAATAAATAATCCCACTCAGTTCATGAGAATTGTTTTTGAATTTGAATCATTTGAATATTTAAGATACAATGATTTCAACTCCATAAGTTAAGCTGCCTATGAATCTGAGTACACATTTATCGTCATAATGCTCCTATTGGAAAGAACCAGCCCTTTTCTTTACATTTCAAATTATTTTGTATTCACTGACGCGATCTAGGACGCTAGTGACAATCATAACTGACTCCTCCGTTTGCCACTCCTCCATCAGTCACCAAATCCTAATGATTTAAATATATGTCCCTCGTGTCCTTTCACTGTTTCACTCCAAGTCTAATCACTGTTCTAGTTTGGGACCTCATTATCTCTTAGTGAGAATCCTGAAACATTTGTTTAACTGGTCTTCTTGCCCCTAGGCTCTACTCTCAACAACCAGTCCTCCACATTGCAGCCAGAGTTAACCTTTAATGCAGCCTTGATCATGTTCTCCTCCTGCTGGAAAACTAAGTGGCTCCCACTGTCCACAAGACAACATCCATTACTCTCTTGGTATTCTGGCCTCTACCTGCTTCTCTCATCTTTGTGATTTCTTTCAACATTTATTTATTTGACTTTTTTTTTTTCTTTTGAGTGTCTGCTAATACGTTAGATGCTGTGCTAGGGATAAAATGAAGGATAATACCACATGAGGTTCCTCTTCTCATAATGTTTACTGCCTATTGGGTGCAGGGCATATAATCAAATTATACAAATGTCTGTACACAGTCAAAGATCAGTGCTATGAGAGGAAGGAGCGCAGAGCTAGGAAAACATATACTTGAGGGACCTGACCTAGTCTTGGTGATCAGAAAAAGTCTCCTGAATTGATGTTGCTAAAGCAGAAATTTGGAGAAAGAATTGCAGCGTCTTCAGGTGAGACCTCATGGTAACCTGCAACAGGCAGCCTGCCGTCCTTCAACCAGCTGTGAGTTTTCCTGGGCCTTTGCCCCAGACTTTCCCTACTTCACTTGATATTTGGTAAGACTTTCTGTTTAATTATCTTCCCCCTTTTCTTTCGCTTTATGGAGTATTCACTATTCCAGATCCAACTCAAGTATTAGTCATTCCTCTGTACCTGGGGGGAGATATTTTCCAGGATCCCAGCAGATACCAAACTCCTCAGATGCTCAAGTCCCTTATGTGAAATGATGTAGTGTATGCAAATAACTCACACATACCCTCCGTATACCTTAAATCATCTCTAGATCATTTATAATCCCTAATATAATGTAAGTGCTATGTGTAATAAATAGTTGCCAGTGTATGGCAAATTCAAGTTTTGCATTTTGGAACTTACTGGGTTTTTTTTCCGCAAATATTTTTGAACCTCTGTTGGTTGACTCCCTAGATCCTGAACCTATAGATACAGAGGTCTGATTATACTTCTAAGGACGATCTTCCCTAACATTACTTAAGGCCCTTGTTCTTAAACCCCATGGCCCAGAAGAATGAATAGCTGTCATCTCTCAACTCCCACAGCACTTTATATGGATTAGTTATTACTTGGCATTTTTCTCATTGTTATATATACATTTTCTAAATTTTTATTGTATTTTATTATTTTATACAGCAGGTTCCTATTAGTTATCTGTTGTATACATATTAGTGTATATATGTCAATCCCAACCTCCCAATTCATCCCACCTCCACCCCCACCATACTCCAGCTTTCCACCCTTGGTGTCCATATGTTTGCTGTCTACATCTGTGTCTCTATTTCTGCCTTGCAAACCGGTTCATCTGTACCATTTTTCTAGATTCCACATATATGCGTTAATACATGATATTTGTTTTTCTTTTTCTGACTTACTTCATTCTGTATGACAGTCTCTGGGTCCATCCACATCTCTACAAATAACCTAATTTCGTTCCTTTTATGGCTAACATTCCATTGTATATACCACATCTTCTTTATCTATTCATCTGTCGATGGGCATTTAGGTGGCTTCCATGACCTGGCTATTGTACATAGTGCTGCAATGAACATTGGGGTGCATGTGTCTTTTTGAATTATGGTTTTCTCTGGGTATATGCCCAGGAGTGGGATTGCTGGGTCGTATGGTAGTTCTATTTTTAGTTTTTTAAGGAACCTCCATACTGCTCTCCATAGTGGCTGTACCAATTTACATTCCCACCAACAGTGCAAGAGGGTTCCCTTTTCTCCACACCCTCTCCAGCATTTGTTGTTTGTAGATTTTCTGATGATGCCCATTCTAACTGGTGTGAGGTGATACCTCATTGTAGTTTTGATTTGCATTTCTCTAATAATTAGTGATGTTGAGAAGCTTTTCCTGTGCTTCTTGGCCATCTGTATGTCTTCTTTGGAGAAATGTCAATTTAGGTCTTCTGCCCATTTTTCGATTGGGTTGTTTGTTTTTTTAATATTGAGCTACATGAGCTGTTTATATATTTTGGAGATTAATCCTTTGTCCATTGACTCGTTTACAAATATTTTCTCCCATTCTGAGGGTTGTCTTTTCGTCTTGTTTATAGTTTCCTTTGCTGTGCAAAAGCTTTTAAGTTTTATTAGGTCCCACTTGTTTATTTTTGTTTTTATTTCCAATACTCAAAGAAGTGGGTCAGTAAAGATCTTGCTGTGATTTATGTCAGAGTGTTCTTCCTATGTTTTCCTCTAAGAGTTTTATAGTGTCCGGGCTTATATTTAGGTCTTTAATCCATTTTGAGTTTATTTTTGTGTATGGTGTTAGGGAGTGTTCTAATTTCATTCCTTTACATGTAGCTGTCCGGTTTTCCCACCACCACTTATTGAAGAGACTGTTTTTCTCCATTGTATATCCTTGTCTCCTTTGTCATAGATTAGTTGACCATAGGTGTGTGGGTTTATCTCTGGGCTTTCTATCCTGTTCCATTGATGTATATTTCTGTTTTTGTACCAGTACCATATTGTCTTGATTACTGTAGCTTTGTAGTATAGTTTGAAGTCAAGGAGTCTGATTCCTCCATCTCCGTTTTTTTTTTCCTCAAGATCGCTTGGCTATTCGGGGGTCTTATGTGTCTCCATACAAATTTTAAGATTTTGTGTTCTAGCTCTGTAAAAAGATGCCATTGGTAATTCGATAGGGGTTGCACTGAAACTGTAGATTGCTTTGGGTAGTACAGTCATTTTCACAATATTGATTATTCCAATCCAAGAACATGGTATAGCTCTCCATCTTTCTGTGTCATCTTTGATTTCTTTCATTAGTGTCTTAGAGTTTTCTGAGTACAGGTCTTTTACCTCCTTAGGTAGGTTTATTCCTAGGTATTTTATTCTTTTTGTTGCAGGGGTGAATGGGATTGTTTCCTTAATTTCTCTTTCTGATCTTTCATTGTTAGTGTATAGGAATGCAAGAGATTTCTGTGCATTAAGTTTCTGTGCTGCAACTTTACCAAATTCATTGATTAGCTCTAATAGGTTACTGGTGGCATCTTTAGGATTATCTATGGATAGTATCATGTCATCTGCAAACAGTGACACTTTTACTTCTTCTTTTCCAATTTGTATTCCTTTTATTTCTTTTTCTTCTCTGATTGCCATGACTAGGACTTCCAAAAGTATGTTGAATAATAGTGGCAAGAGTGGCCATACTTGTCTTTTTCCTGATCTTAGAGGAAATGCTTTCACTTTTTCACCATTGAGAATGTTGTTTGCTGTGGGTTTGTCATATATGGCCTTTATTATGTTGAGGCAGATTCCCTCTATGCCCACTTTCTGGAGAGTTTTTATCATAAATGGGTGTTGAATTTTGTCAGAAGCTTTTTCTGCATCTATTGAGATGCCCATATGGTTTTTATTCCTCAATTTGTTAATATGGTGTATCACATTGATTGATTTGCATATATTGAAGAATCCTTGCATCCCAGGGATATATCCCACTTGATCATGGTGTATGATCCTTTTAATGTGTTTTTGGATTCTGTTTGCTAGTGTTTTTTTGAGGATTTTTGCATCTATATTCATCTGTGATATTGGTCTGTAATTTTCTTTTTTTGTAGTATCTTTGTCTGGTTTTGGTATCAGGGTGATGGTGGCCTCATAGAATGAGTTTGGCAGAATTCCTTCCTCTTGCAGTTTTTTGGAAGAGTTTGAGAAGGATGGGTGTTTGCTCTTCTCTAAATGTTTGATAGAATTCACCTGTGAACCCATCTGGTCCTGTACTTTTGTTTGTTGGAAGATTTTAAATCACAGTTTCAACTTCATTCCTTGTGATTTGTCTGTCCATATTTTCTATTTCTTCCTGGTTCAGTCTTAGAAGCTTATACCTTTCTAATAATTTGTCCACTTCTTCCAGGTTGTCCATTTTATTGGCATAGAGTTGCTTGTAGTAGTCTCTTACGACACACAATGTGTGTCTGTTTCTGCGGTGTCTGTTGGAACATCTCCTTTTTCATTTCTAATTTTATTGATTAGAGTCCTCTCCCTCTCTTTTTCTTGATGAGTCTGGCTAAAGGTTTATCAGTTTTATTTATCTACTCAAAGAACCAGCTTTTAGTTGTATTGATCCTTGCTATTGTTTTCTTTGTTTCTATTTCATTTATTTCTGCTCTGATCTTTTCCTTCTACTAACTTTGGGTTTTGTTTATTCTACTTTCTCTAGTTTCATTAGGTGTAAGGTTAGATTGTTTATTTGAGATTTTTCTTATTTCTTGAAGTAGGATTGTATTGCTATAAACTTCCCTCTTAGAACTGCTTCTGCTGCATCCCATAGGTTTTGGATCATTGTGTTTTCATTGTCATTTGTCTCTAGGTGTTTTTTGATTCCTCTTTGGTTTCTTCAGTGATCTCTTCCTTATTTAGTAGTGTGTTGTGTAGCCTCCATGTGTTTGTGTTTTTTATGTTTTTTTCCCTGTAATTTATTTCTAGTCTCATAGCATTGTGGTTGGAAAAGATTCTTGATATGATTTCAGTTTCTTAAATTTACCGGGGCTTGATTTGTGACCCAAGATGTGATCTATCCTGGAGAATGTTCCATGTGCACTTGAGACGAAAGTAATCTGCTGTTTTTGGATGGAATGTCCTATAAATATCAATTAAATCTATCTGATCTATTGTGTCATTTAAAGCTTGTGTTTCCTTATTAATCTGCTGTCTGGATGATCTGTCCATTGGTGTAAGTGATGTGTTCAAGTCCCCCACTATTATTGTGTTACTGTCAATTTCCTGTTTTATAGCTGTTAGCATTTGCCTTATGTATTGAGGTGCTCCTATGTTGGGTGCCTGTATATTTATAATCGCTATATCTTCTTCTTGGATTGATCCCTTGATCAATATGTAGTGTCCTTCCTTGTCTCTGTAACATTCTTTATTTTAATGTCTATTTTATCTGATATGACTATTGCTACTCCAGCTTTCTTTTGATTTCCATTTGCATGGAATATCTTTTTCCATCCCCTCACTTTCAGTCTGTATGTGTCCCTGGGTCTGAAGTGGGTCTCTTGTAGACAGCATATATATGGGTCTTGTTTTTGTATCCATTCAGCAAGCCTGTGTCTTTTGGTTGGAGCATTTAATTCATTCACATTTAAGGTAATTATTGATATGTATGTTCCTATTATTATTTTCTTAATTGTTTGGGGTTGTTTTTGTAGGTCCTTTTCTTCTCTTGTGTTTCCCACTTAGAGAAGTTCCTTTAGCATTTGTTGTAGAGCTGTTTGGTGGTGCTGAATTCTCTTAGTTTTTGCTTGTCTGTAAAGCTTTTGATTTGTCCACGGAATCTGAATGAGATCCTTGCCGGGTAGCATAATCTTGGTTGTAGGTTCTTCCCTTTTATCACTTTAAATATATCGTGCCACTCCCTTCTGGCTTGTAGAGTGTCTGCTGAGAAACCAGGTGTGAACCTTATGGGAGTTCCCTTTTATGTTATTTGTCAATTTTCCCTTGTTGCTTTTAATAATTTTTCTTTGTCTTTAAGTTTTCTTCAATTTGATTATATGTGTCTCATTGTGTTTCTCTTTGGGTTTATCCTGCCTGGGACTCTGCGCTTCCTGGACTTCGGTGGCTATTTCCTTTCCCATGTTAGGGAAGTTTTCGACTATAATCTCTTTAAGTATTTTCTTGGGTCCTTTTTCTCTCTCTTCACCTTCTGGGACATTTGTATAATGTGAATGTTGTTGCATTTAATGTTGTCCCAGAGGTCTCTTAGGCTGTCTTCATTTATTTTCATTGTTTTTTTTCTTTATTCTGTTCCGCGGCAGTGAATTCCACCATTCTGTCTTCCAGGTCACTTATCCGTTCTTCTGCCGCAGTAATTCTGCTATTGATTCCTTCTAGTGTATTTTTCATTTCAGTTATTGTATTCTTCATCTCTGTTTGTTCTTTCATTCTTCTAGGTCTTTGTTAAACATTTCTTACATCTTCTTGATCTTTGCCTCCATTCTTTTTCCGAGGTCCTGGATCATCTTCACTATCATTTTTCTGAATTCTTTTTCTGGAAGTTTGCCTATCTCCACTTCATTTAGTTGTTTTTCTGGGGTTTTATCTTGTTCTTTCATCAGTCACATAGTCCTCTGCCTTTTCATTTTGTCTATGTTTCTGTGAATGTGGTTTTCATATCACAGGCTGCAGGGTTGTAGTTCTTCTTGGTTCTGCTGTCTGCCCTCTGGTGGATGAGGCTATCTGAGAGGCTTGTGCAAGCTTCCTCATGGGAGGGACTGGTGATGGGTAGAGCTGGGTGCTGCTCTGATGGGCTAAGCTCAGTAAAACTTTAATCCACTTGTCTGCTGTTGTGTGGGGCTAAGTTCCCTCCCTGTTGGTTGTTTGCCCTGAGGTGACTCAGCACTGTAGCCTACAGGCTCTTTGGTGGGGCTATGGTGAACTCCATAGGGCTCATGCCAAGGAGTACTTCGCACAGCTTCTGCTGCCTGTGTCCTTGTCCCCAGGGTGAGCCACAGCCACCCCCTTCCTCTGCAGGAGACCCTCCAACACTAGCAGGTAGGTCTGCTTCAGTCTCCTATAGGGTCAGTGCTCCTTCTCCCTGGGTCCTGATGTGAGGTGCTGCAATCTAATCCCACTGGCCTTCAAAGTCTGATTCTCTGGGAATTCCTCCTCCCATTGCCGGATCTCCTGGTTGGGAAGCCTGACGTGGGTCTCAGAAACTTCACTCCAGTGGGTGGACTTCTGTGGTATAATTGTTCTCCAATTTGTGAGTCACCACCCAGTGGTTATGGGATTTGATTTTATTGTGATTGATCCCCTCCTACCATCTCATTGCAGCTTCTCCTTTGTCTTTGGATGTGGGGTATCTTTTTTGGTGAGTTCCAGTGTCTTCCTGTTGATGATTGTTCTGCAGTTAGTTGTGATTCTGGTGCTCTTGCAAGAGGGAGTGAGCATATATCCTTCTCCTGCGCCATCTTGAACCAATCCTTATACATACATTTGACTGTATTTCTCTCTCCATCTCTTGTATCCTTTGTATTCAGGATGGGAAGAATCCAGTGTATCCATTGGATCAAGTAAACCTAACAGTAAATTGATAGAGTGATTGTTTTATTGGTGCTGTCAATTTTATTGGCTTTAGATAATAAATACTTACAGACAGTCTCTTTCTTTTTTTTACAGTATCATTAATACAAAAAGTTTCCTTTATAATGAAGCAAAGTATTTTAATTATTGCTCTATGACTAAATAGTTGCAAACTTGCAAAGCATTTCCGTAAAGAGAAAAAAAGGAGAATGTATTTGATTCTCGGATATGTATAGAAAAGTCAGAGCTGCCCAATGGAAATAGCCAAAGATACATGAGTTCTAATGCTGTTTCTAATTTTTATAATATTTGAGCAAATGCTTTCACTTAAGAGCAACTCATTTCTCTCACCTGAAAAAAAAAAGAAGATACAAGTATTTCCCTTGCTTGTTTATTGTAAGAATTGAATAAGTATCATATATAAGCTACCTATTTCAAACAATGCAAGTTCACTTTTATACGATAGCTCTCCTGCCTGTCCCTCCCTCTTCTCTTATGTCTTTCATGACATTGGCACTTTAGGCGACTTTGTCAGGTTATGTGTGCAAAGACAGGTTACTGAGAATGAGGGGTTCTATGCTTTATAAGCCCCTGGAAATCAGGAAGAGAAGACTTCATTCACATCGTGACAGCCACTCTTTGACTCTCTCAACGAATGTTGACTTAGCACTCTTTATATGCCAACTAGTAGTTGAGCAGTGGGACAGTCACACCCTAAGGGTATCCCCACTTTCCATTTCCAGAGGGGCTTGGAGAAGCTAAGTGCCACAGAATTGGATTCTGAGTGAAGAAGGCCCATGAGTGGGAATGGGGAAGTGTAGCCATGGAGGCTCCAGCCCAGCTGATTCTTGGATTACCCCGAGGCCTTTTCCTATAGTCTTGCTGGTTGTGCACCTGCTGGTTATGGGCTCTGGCTAGAGGCCTTGCCTGTGGCATATCGCAGGCACAGCAGTAAGGACCTTTCTCACCATTTAACTCTGAGCCAGTACAAGACTTGCAGCTCTGAAAACTTGAACACAGCAGACAACTTTTGGCAAAGTCTTTAAAGACAGGGGGATGGTTAGCCAAGGACCTCATTTTATATATATGTATGTAAAATGATACCAATTTTTGTGAGGAAGAATACAAAACAACTAGCAAAGTTATTATATAAGTAGGCCTTTACAAAATCTTTTTTTTTTCTGGAATGCAACAGTTTTTTCTTTCTTCATCTTTTTAAATGAATTCCAAAATGACAGCATATTTTCAGCATAGAAAACCAAATCAGGATTTGGAATGCCTGTATTCGTAGAGAAAAATAAAACTTTGGTAAGAAGAATTACTTTTAATTCTTCTGTAATTTTCAAAATAAAGGAGATGTGTTTATTTAATTTGATTTGCTCCTCTGTGTTTTTAAAACTGTGCTCTAGTCTAAACCAGCTGTGCTGCCTAATGCATTTATGGCTGATAAGGAGGGCTGGGACGTTTATTAATGACAGGGATTTGGAAGAAAAGAGTGGTAGTTATTCTATATTGTGTTATTTAATATAATTATGAACTCTGCAATTATAAAGCTCCTGTAAGCTACAGAACACAAAGGGATGTTGAGTGCTCTACGGTCACCTGCTGTGTTCCACTGCAGTGACAGTTCTGCACCAGCACATAAAAGGCAAAAGCAAGGGATAATGTATTCATGGAGCCATCCTCCCTTACAACATGTGAATATGGCTCAAGCTCATGTTTCCTATTTTCAAGAAAAGTTATTTTAATTTTTGAGAAATGTAGTAAAAATTCTCATTAATAGTAGTTATACTATGCTGCAGCTAGACTGAAATGTAACCGAGTATGAAAGATGAGATTATTGATCAAATAGTGTAAAGATATTTTCAGTGAAACACTTTAAGCTTTTTTGGAGAATAAAATACTTTTTATATTTAAAAATTACTATTTTTAATAAATAAAAATAGGGCAAGGTAGGGACCTAATTGCATTGATCTATTTTTGATAAAATAATAATTATAGCTATAGAATATTTTATAATCAGTAAACTAAAAGAGATAGCATAAAATGATCTCCATTCAGTACATATTCACAAAGTGCAATGAGAACAACACAAATAAGACCGAGTCTCTTGTATGTTCCAGCCACTAGGTAGGGCCACTATATGCCTGATGTTATTTAATGTACTCACATATTGTGGAGTGATTGAGTGTAGTAAAATTTGACGTGCTTTTGATAGTTATCCTTTAAAAATGTTCTTCAAATAATTGCACTATGGACTCTCAGAAGGGTAATGGATAAAGAGGACTCAACTATTTCTTAAGGAGGTGAAAATGTTGTGTAGGGAAAGTTACACTGGATTTGGAGTTAGAAATCCCAGCTGGGCTATTTACCTGCCTGAGTGAACTTCAGCCAGTTTCTTCTCAGTTCTTCTCTTTAAAACAGGAATACAAATATCTACATTTTAAGAGTGTAGTAAGGATTAAAAACAAAGTTTATAGAAGCAGTTTGTGAATTACCTTATATATGACGGCAAGACTGAGCTTTTAGCTAAAGCTCTTCTTGACCAATGAGATTTCAGTAAAATTGACATCAGTTTCCTTTCCAGCGCCAGCATTCTGTGAGATGTGCAATGTCCTGTCTCCTCACTAATATGTATCTACTTATATATGTATAAAATACACATACATACATACATATTTATCTATTTAAAAATACCAGGCCTTATGTTTTCATGGTAATTTCTGACCCATTTCTATACTATTTTCCCCACCTTTATTGAGATATAATTGACGTATAACACTGTGTAAGTTTAAGGTATGCAGTGTGATGATTTGATACACATATATTTTGAAATGCTTACCCAAATGAGGTTAGTTAGCACCTTCTTCGCCTCCCATAGTTATCATTTCGTTGTGGTGGTGGTAGCGGTGAGAACATTAAAGTGCTACTCTCATAGCTGCTTTCAAGTGTATGATACAATATGGTTAACTATAGTCAGCATGCTGTACATTAGGTCCCCAGAACGTATCCATCTTATAAATGAAAGTTTGTACCCTTTGACCAACATCTTCCCATCTCCCCTACCACTCAGCCCCTGGAAACCACTATTTTACTCTCTGTTTCTCTGAGTTTACTGTTCTTAGATTCCACACATAAGTAAGATCATATAGTATTTTTCTTTCTCTCTCTGACTCATTTCACTTAGCATAATGCCTTAAAAGTCCATCCATGTATCCATGTTGATGCAAATGTTAGGGTTTTCTTCTTTTTATGGCTGAATAATATATGTACATATATAGACATACATAAAATATATGTATGTACATATACATGTGATTTTATACACACACACACACACACACACACACACACACATATATATCTCACATTTTCTTGATCCATTCATCCATCAGTGGACACTTAGGTGTGTCCATGTACTGGCTAATGTGAATAATGCTACAATGAACATGGGGTGCAGATATCTCTTTGAGATAATGATTTCATCTTTTTTGGATATATACTCAGAAGTGGAATTGCTGGATCATATGATAGTTCTCTTTAATTTTGGGGGGGACCTCTGTACTGTTTTCCATAGTGACTATACCAATTTACATTCCCACCAACAGTGCACAGGAATCCCTTTCTCCACGTCCTTGCCAACACTTATTATTTGTTGTCTTTTGGATAATAGCCATTACAGTAAGTGAGAGATGATATCTTGTTGTGGTTTGATTAGATTTTACCTGATGATTAGTGATATTGAACACCTTTTTATGTACCTGTTGGCCATTTGTATGTCTTCTTTGGAAAAATGTTTATTCAGATTCTGGGTAAAATTCAGTTTACCCAGTTTAAATTGAATTGTTTCTGTTGAGATGATGAGTACCTTATAAATTTTGGACATTAATGCATATCAGATATATGGTTTGCAAATATTTTCTCCCATTCCGTTGGTTGCCTTTTCATTTTGATTGTTCCTTTTGCTCTGCAGAAGCTTTAGTTTGTGGTAGTCCTACTTGTTGATTTTTGCCTTTGTTGCTAGTGTTTTTGGTGTCATATCCAATAATGCATTACCAAAACCAAAGTCATGGAGTTTTTCTCTGTGTTTTCTTCTAGGAGTTTTATAGTTTCAGGTCTTATGTTTAAGTCCTTAATCCATTTTGTGTTAATTTTTGTGAGTTATGTATGATAGGGGTGTAATTTCATTCTTTTGCATGTGGATATTCAATTTTCCCAATACCGTTTATTGAAGAGATTATCCTTTCCCCATTGAGTAGTATTGACTTTCTTTTCAAATATTAGTTAACCATTTGTGAGTTTGTTTCTGGGCTTTCTGTTCTGTTCCATTGATCTGTATGTCATTTCTATACCAGTACCGTACTGTTTGATTACTTTGTAATATAGTTTGAGATCAGGGAGAGTGATGCCTCCAACGTTGTTCTTCCTTCTCAAGAGTGCCTTGGCTATTTGGGGTCTTTTATGGTTCCATACCAATTTTAGGATTATTTTTCCTATTTCTGGGAAAAATTGCCATTGGAATTTTGATAGGGACTGCATTGAATCTATAGATGGCTTTCAGATTCTGTTCATTGAACTCTTGTCTACACTTAGAGCTTTTCTCCTACCTCTCTTCTTTTCCTTCTTCTCTGACCCATTCCATATGTTGTACTCAATTTCTTGTCTTTGATCTCTGCCTCCCCACAAACCAAACTCACAAGGTATATAAACAGATTTGAGTAAAGGTTTTAGGCAAATTAGAGCAATGTAAACCATATAGGAATATACAAAATATAAGACAATGGAAACAACTAAACAACTAGAAATAACTAAATGCCTATTCTCATAAATCCTACAGCCACCCAAGCACTGAAAATTTCTCAAAAGTGCTCTTTCCATAAAATGTTCAAAGCCCTGTAGCATTGACGTATTCCATCTCTCTTAGAGGACAAAAGTAGCTATAGTCCATATTGTTTTGTTTATCCTATAAACGAAGGCACTATGAAAATCTGTCCTAACTCCCCATTAGATCTTTGCTATGACAAAGACATGTTTCTTTCTATTCCTAGTTATATTACATAGGTGAGGTTTTACAGAAGTGATTTTAAAAATATGCTTTTGATTTAAAAAGTCTGAGTTGACAACTTGGTTCTACCATGCACTAGCTAAATGACTTTGGGCAGGTTTATTCATGTACCTGTGATAAATAATATTCTCTTATGTCTTTCCCATAATGGTCAGTTAAGATAGTATATGTAAAGTATTGGGTACAATGCCTGGCACATTGTAATGATTGTTAGGTATAATGTAAATCCACTAATAAAGTGTTGCTAGTATGCATGGGCCTCTATCTTGCTCCCTTAATTATTTACACGTTATGTTAAAAGAAAAGATGATTTTTAAAAGTGAAGAAGAACATTGATATTTTTCAGGATTTTAACCCCCTTGGTTTTAGATTAAAAATCCTGTAAAACTGTTTCAGTTATAACTTGTTAATGTTTAATATATAATGCTGTCTCTATAATAATTATTTTCTTCTTGAGTTTAAATATTTTTTAAAGTGTTATCCCATGATAAATCATAACTTAGTACTTACTGGTCTCATTGAAATAATGAATTTATAAAAGGATATTGATTGAGCTTTACAAATAGCATAGGACATGCAGCTATAGATTCCAAAAGAATAAAGCACAAAAAGTCATGGTAATACTATAGCAGGGGTGTAGCAGTGTGCTCCCCATATGTATGCTATAACACCTACTGCAATAACCATGCATTGCAAAAATATAGAGACAATTATCTTTTTTTAGTTTTGAGGTCAGCATAATAATAGTTAGAAAACTACTTGTTATACATCTATTATGTGTTAAGTGTTTCGCAGGCAATTCAAATGACAGTAGTTATGGGAGATAAGTTATTGTTTTATAGATAAGAAAATGGTGGTTCAGAAAGTTAGGAAATTTGCTCAAGCTTCTATCCCAAAATGTAAAACCAGAACAATCAGACTCCAGAACCTAAAATGCTGCCACCATGCTTTGCTTAGAAGATGGAACAGAAGGAGGAAATTTTTATTATGGTCTGTTTAGCAGAAAAGAAATATTAGGGAATAATTTCCATTTGTTGAATTTAAACTTTTAAAAAGATGAAAAAAACACATTATGGTTTTTTTTTTCAATCAGACGTTTCTGAGAAGCCTCTGTGTGAGTCACAAAATCCCTTCTCTGCCTTCTTTGTACAAGTCTTTATTTTATGCCTATTGTGTGTCAGACACTGGATTAGGCACTATGACACAGTGAACAAAATAAGAGATTAAGCTGTAAAAGTAGAGATAGACAGTATCCAAGTATTAGTTCAATGAAAGTAAAATTGAATAATAGAAGCTCTAAAAATGAAATGCCACATGGTGTTATAAAAGCTTAAAAGGTAGGATGGGGGTAGGATTTTGTTCTAGTCAGAGAGAGTAGAAGGGGATTCATAGTTGTTTAAATTCGCTCTAAAAGATGATTACATGTTAACCAGATAAATGAGGACACAGCATTTCATACAGAAACATGAGCATGTATAAAGGTCACGAGACCTGAGATGGGGTGCATGGTGGCACAAAAAACTAAAAAAAAAATTGACATAGCAGACTGAATTCTCCAGGGAGCAGAATCCAATTAGAGCATAGAATATTTGTTAGGGAGTGTGCTTGGGGTTACCATCTGGGGATGGGAATGGAAAAGAAGCAGAATTAGGCAGAAAGAGAAGCCAGGCTGACCTTATGGGAACTATAGAGCTTAAATGGTCCACCTGAGGATGCTTCAGGCTGAGATGGCCAATCTTAAAACCCCTACTCCCATCAGTCATTGGATGCAGGGCCGTCCTGGGCAGGGTGCCGTCTTGTGTGAGGGAGTACTGTTCAGCGGACGCAATCAGTCTCTGACAGGACTGACAGATGAACCTATTTGACAGGCATTCCCAACAAGTCCTCTTTTGCAAGAGGATCTAAGCAAAGCACCATTATATCCATCTATCCATCACAGGCATTATGGCTAAAACCCGTAGGACATGGTTTCTCAATCTTGGAATTTTTGATGTTTTGAACAACTTCTTCTCCTTCCCTCTTCCTTATTATCATTATTACTGTTGTTGTTGTTAATAGTAGTAGTATTTGCTAGAGGCTTTCCTGTGCATTGTAGGATGTTTAGCACCGTCCTTGGCCTCTACTTCCTAGATGCCAGTAGTGGATGCCCCACCCCAGTTGTTACAATAATAATAAAAAAAAAAATCTCTAGACATTGCTAAACGTCCCCTGGAAGGAGTCAAGTCACCCCTCATTGAATAAAAAGGTGTAGGATAGTCTTGGAGGGGTAGGTAAGAACCAGATAATGCAAGGCTTGTAGGCCAAATCAAGATTTTTTTGTCCTTATTCTAAGAACCAGAGAAAGAGAATGAAGCGTTTTTAAGAAAGGAGACAAGAAGACCAGACTTACGTTGCAAGTATCGGTGTGGCTGCGGAGTAGAGAATAGAGTGGAGTAGGTGGCAGGAAAATCATTAGGAGGGAGCTAGTGGAGTAGTTAGTGATTGAGATCTGTAGGAAGGTTCTGGTTTAAATGCAAAACTGAAGATAGACTTGAGAAGTATTTGGGCCGGATATAGAGTCTGAAGGAAAAAGAGGTATCAAAGAGGACTCCTCGGGCTTCCCTGGTGGCGCAGTGGTTGGGAGTCCGCCTGCCGATGTAGGGGACGCGGGTTCGTGCCCCGGTCCGGGAGGATCCCGCATGCCGCGGAGCAGCTGGGCCCGTGAGCCATGGCCGCTGAGCCTGCGCGTCCGGAGCCTGTGCTCCGCAACGGGAGAGGCCACGACAGTGAGAGGCCCGCGTACCGCAAAAAAGAAAGAGGAATCCTCAGTTTTGCCTTGCACAAATGGGTAGAGAATATTGTCATTTACTGATGAACGAGACACAGAAAGAAAACCAGATGTGGAAGATGAAGACCATGTTGTCTTTGAATGACTTTTCTAAAATTTAAGTTGAACATCAGGGAGACATTTGGATATGGATCTAGAATTTAGAGGAGAAACTGAAATAGAAATGTTTTAGTGAGATTTTAATAGTTACTAATTAAAACTGTGGAAGTGAAATTGAATAGGAAACTTCTTCTATCCTCAAAGAGGTTGCAGTCATAACCAGTAACTTTCCCCATAGCAGTTTAAATTTCTTTCCAGACTCATGCTGTCAGGTTTGCCATACACCTTGATGAAGTTGTCAGATAAATATTTAAAATATTTACCCAAAGTTATTCATTATTTGAATAACACAAAGCATAGTGCATGCACTTGCACTATACCCACGCTCACATCCATACACACACATATATATATTTGGGATGTGAAAAATAAAAAAAGTAGAGATTAGCAAGATAAGTGAATTTTGTGTTTTATTACATGTGGAAATATATACCTAATGATTATCATAAAGTAGAATTATTGGCTATATTTTTCACCCAGAATTCTGCAGAATACTAGTGAATCTTGGAAAATTGTCAAAGATTTCCAATATTTAATATGCCTCTTTAAGCAGTAAAACAGTTATTTCTTCCCTTTCCCCAACAGAAAATTATAATATGAACAAAATCCTGGCAAGAGTAGGAAAGAAAGACAGATAAATTAAAAACATAACCCATATAGAAAAGCAGAAGCGTTTTGGCTTTTTGTAAAGGATTGTAGTTGGCAGAGAGTTGGCTGCTACTTGCAGAACTGAAGGCTTCAAGTCTGACAGCAGGACCTGGGAGGTCAATGCCGGAAACAGTGCTCTAGCCAAATGTATCCAAGCCTTATACAAATGATGGCATTTGCTTATCCATATGCCAGGGTTCCCCTGTGCTTATTTTCTCATTTTACACCTATTCTCAGCTCTGTGGCAGCCTGTAGTGTCTCTGACAATGTCATTCTCAAAGCTAAGGAGTATAATTGGCCTTGAAGGTCAAAATAATTTTATTTTTAATATATATAGTGGAAATACTTGAGCAGACTCAACCACTAGCCAGTTGTTAGCTAATGACTATTTCTCCATGGGTTTAATCACCAGAAGCAAATGAATAAAATAAAACCAACTCAAAATTAGTAACAGGAAAAAAGTGAAGTAAAAGAAATATTTTAAAATTGTGATCTGATAATCAGGATATTCTAAAGCTGAATGTTTTATAAAGATGAAAGACTAGGAATATTTCTTTCATAATCAGGAAAAGGAGTAAGTCAACAATTTTGAAAGCCAAGGGAAGAGATTAATACAGGAATTCCAGTTTTGACAGTACACTTTCATATGTGAACAGCCAGAAATAACTAAGGCCCATCTATTCCTTCACTTAGCCATTGGTGTCAATCAGATGGCATGTTGAGAGCAACAAAAACTTCACTGTTGCAGACAATTTCCTCATCATTCTATGCCTTTATCATCATATTAACAAACCCTTACTGTGAAGCATGTTTCACACATTCATGATGTGTTTGACGACCAGATACTAAACATAGAATATGTCAGTTTTTGTCCTCATCATATATCTTTGGGAATAAAGGCTGAAGGTTGGATAATGATCATATATGCAAGGGAATCACTTAGTCATCAACTCTGCTGGGTCCCATTTATGGTGCTTTATATTTAAGAGAACTTGTGACACACTGATTTGCTAGTATTAATGATGCATATTATTTTCTGTCACTTTGTAGTATGCACACCCTTTCACCCTATACGCACACCCAATATGCATATTGTTTAATCCAATGAAAAACAGAGAATATATATTCTTTTGGTAGATAAATTCTGAACTGAGCAAACCATAAAAGTTTAATAGGTACTTAGTAGGAATAAAAGTTATAATTATAAAAATGAAAATAATTGCAAAGTATTATGTTCATCATTTCTAACGTTAAAGCTTCTTGATGTAATCTTTGGTATATTCAGTGGATTTGGTGGATTTAACACCTAGAAAATGGGATATTAGCTTTCTGATTCTGCTCATGTTAGACTAGGTAATTTGGACTCAGCTTCTCACTGAAAATAACTAAAATAGTTGGACAAAATATTGCTTAAAATATCTTCTTAAAAGCATCAAAGTGTAATAAAATAATGAGATTAGAGTGGGCTTAATCTAGATGAAAATGGAAATCCAGGGAAGTGATTTAGTCATTCTGGTCACCTCTGACTTGGGGTAGGGTTATAACATCAAACACAGGATGCCCAGTTACACTGGAATTTCAGATAAACAGTGATTTTTTTGAAGTATAAGTACTCACACTAAAAAATATGCAATGTTGATCTGAAATGTAAAAGTAACCAGGAATTTCTTTTTTTTTTATTTTCTAAGCATGGAAACCCTAACCTAAAGGCATTTGTAGTTCTGGAAAGCAGTGAGAAGCTGAGCAGAATTTTTGAAAGCCCCTCAATAATATGGAACAAAAGTCAAAGTAAGGGACTGCCAAAGGGAGGAGAAACATCATCTCTTTTGGGCAGGGACCTTGAAGAACTATATGTAGGAGTAAAAGTGAAACAAAATTAAACCACCCTGTACATAGACTGGAGCCTATTTTAAAGTAATTTGGGTGGCCAAAAAAAAAAAAAAAAAAAAAATTCTCAAACCCTAAGATTGGACTAAGGCAGTCTGGATTGATCCTGCCCAGGATACCATGAAAATCCTTCAGATGGAATCATCATCCTGGCTCTCAAATTATTTAAACAAATATTGTTTTAATAAAGTTTCAACACATGTCAAAGAACAAAGCATACTGTAGGACCAAAATTACATAAATATAGCAGGGGAAAAATAATAAAGAAGTAGAAACACAAGTGTAACTGGACAAGGCCAGCATCAAACCCAAGTTCTGCTGCTTGCCACTTGAAAGGCCAATACTCGAGAGACAAGTGTTGGTGGAAAAGGAAAAGTTGCTTTATTCTGGAGCTCAGCAATGTGGGAAGATGGAGGAGTAATGTCTTAAGCCCATCTCCAAGTTGCTGGTTAGGTAACAGGTTTTAAAGGCAGTGTGAGGGAGGGGGCTGCAGGGTGCATGATCAATCATCTGGTTTCAACCGGTCTTGTGTCTACATGCTGGTGGTCAGCAGTTTTCATCTAGTGGGTGTCTGCTCTCTGTAAAAACAACTTAGGAATATGTGTCAGACCTTTATCTATATCTTTTAGGGAACTGGGAGTTTGGTGACTCTGCTGTGTGGCCGGTTTATAGTCTAAATTGTTACCAGTTTCCTGGCCCAGCAAATATTCTTTGTTTCTACATCTTCACATTTCCTAATCATTAATTCTTGAGCCAGCCCTTTGAGACTCAGGGGAGGCCTGGGATACTAAAGCAAAAGGGACACAGGGCCTTGTATGCAGTTTTGATCCCCCTCAGTCTTGAAGGTAACAGGTGTTGGACTAAAAAGGAATAACCTTTCGGGTAGAGAGTTTAATCATAAACTCGGCAGAGGAACTCAGTTTTAGGAGGACTTGGCCTCACAAGGATACCAGAAAAATGAAGAAAAAAAAAAAAGCAAGGAGGAAGGAAGAAAGGAGTCTGTGATTTCTATGTACAATGGGATTAAAAACAAGATTAAATATGAGAACTATAATTTTAGAAAGTGACATCCTACGTTTTTAAAATAGAAATGTTAGAAGTGAAAAAGAAAATAGCTGAAATTATGAGCTCAGTGAATGGGTTAAACAGCACATTATGTACAGATAAACAGAGGACTGGGAAATAGGCCACACAGTACCCCACAGAAAGCATACAAAGAGACAAAGGGTTGAAATGCAAAAGAAAGGGTAACAGCTGTTAAAAATAGAATGTGAATGGTCTAGACTTACCATTGAAGTCTCAGAAGGAGAGAAGAGAATGAATATTAAAAAAGATTTTGGCTGAGAATTATCCCAAACTGATAATAGATTCAAAAATTCGAATAAATTTAAAGATGGATAAATATAAATATATTCTTATCTAGATACTTATGCACTTAAATTATGTGTCCTCAAATCATACAAGTTAAAATTTACAGAACTATTAGAAGAAATAGAAAACTTTATAACCGTATTGTCAGATTTTTTTCTTCCAGTTTTATTGAGATATAATTGACGTACAGCACTGTATAAGTTTAAGGTATACAGTATAATGATTTGACTTACATACATCATGAAATTATTACAATTAGTTTAGTGAACATCCATCATTTCATGTAGATACAACATTAAAGAAATAGAAAAAAGTTTTTTCCTTGTGATGAGAACTCTTAGGATTTCCTCTCTTAACAACCTTCATATATAATGTACGGCAGTGTTAATTATATTTATCACATTGTACATTACATCCCTAGTACTTATTTGTCTTAGAACTGGAAGTTTGTACCTTTTGACTGCCTTCATCTAATTCCCTCTTCCCCCTTCCCCCGCCTCAGGTATCCACAAATCTGATCTCTTTTTCTATGAGTTTGTTTGTTTGTTTTTGAAGTATAACTGACCTACATCACTATGTCAGTTCCTGTTACACAGCACAGTAATTTGATATTTCTATGCATTTCAAAATGATCACCATGATAAGTCTAGTTACCATCTGTCATACAAAGGCATTACATAATTACTGACTGTATTCCCCACACTGTATATTTCATACTCATGACTCATTTATTTTGCACCTGGAAGTTTGTATCTCTTAATCTCCTTCACCTATCTCTCTCCTCCCCCTGACTCCCTCCACTCTGGCAACCATGTGTTTGTTCTCTGTATCTATGCTTTGTTTCTGTTTAGTTATGTTTCTTCATTTGTTTTTCAGATTCCACACATAAGTGAAATCATGCAGCATTTGTCTTTCTCTGTCTGACTTATTTTACCTAGCATAATAGTCTCTGGGTCCATCCATGTTGTTGTAAATGTCAAGATTCAATTCTTTTTTATGGCTGAGTAATATTCCATTATATCCAAGATATATCCCATATCTTGGCTATTGTAAATAATGCCGCAATGGGCATAGGGATACATATCTCTTTTTGAATTAGTGTTTTTGTTTTCTTTGGATAAATACCCAGGAGTGAAATTGCTACATTGCATAGTAGTTCTATTTTGAAATTTCTGAGTAACCTCCGTACTGTATTCTATAGTGGCTGCACCAATTTACATTCCCACCAACAGTGCATAAGGGTTCCCTTTTCTCCAAATCCTCACCAGCACTTGTTATTTGTTGTCTTTTGGATAGTAACCATTCTGATAGATGTGAGGTAATATCTCATTGTGGTTTTGATTTGCATTTCCCTGATGATTAGTAATGTTGAACATCTTCTCATGTGCCTGTTGGCTGTCTGTATGTCTTCTTTGGAAAAATGTCTATTCAGGTCCTCTGCCCATTTTCAAATCAAGTTGTTTGGGTTTATTTTTCTTCTGTTTTTTTTGGATGTTGAGTTTTATGCATTCTTTGTATATTTTGGATATTAACCCTTTATTGGTCATGTCATTTGCAAATATCTTCTCCCATTCAGAAGGTGGCCTTTTCATTTTGTTGACAGTTTTCTTCGCTGTGCAAAAGCTTTTTAGTTTCATGTAGTAACATTATTTTTGCTTGTATTTCCCCTGCCTAAGGAGACATATCCAAAAACAGTATTACCAAGACCAGTGTCAAACAGCATACTGCCTATGTTGTTTTCTAGCAGTTTTATGTTTTCAGGTATTACACTTAAGTCTTTAGTCCATTTTGAATTTATCTTTGTAAATGGTGTGAGAGAAATTATGAAGTAGAAGCAAGCATGAAATCAACAAAAATAGTTAGTTTTAAAGACTAGTAAAACTAATAAACCCTCAATGAAACTGATCCAGAATAATAGACTCAGAAATCACCAGTGTATCAGGAACATAAAGGAGACATCATTATAGGTCTTATAGATTAAAAATACAATAGGAGAATATTATGAACAATTTCATACTGATAAACTTAAAAGTTTAGATAATGTGGACGCATTTCAGGAAAAGTACAGCTTATTAAAGCTGAAACAAAAAGCAATTAAAAATATGAAATGTCCTGTAAGTATTAACAAAATTGAATCTGTAATTAACCAACCTTTCTGTAATGAAAACTCCACTCAGGTGGTTTTACTGGTGATTTCTTCCAACCATTTAAGAATGGTAAAACACCAGTCATACACAATTTCCACCAAAAATTAGAAGAAGAGAGGGAAGACTGTGCCCCCCAAACTTGTTCTGTGAGGACCAAAAACTAGACAGAGACCCTTCAAGAAGAAAAATTATAGGCCAACCTCTGAAATGAATGTATACATATTTCATCCCTACACAAATTATAAACTATTTGTGTTGAGAACCATAAAAAAATAATTTTGGTTTTGGCATGGTGGTGTAAGTGCACTATAGCCCGTACTTTTCCCGGATCACAGCTGAAAACTCTGAAGAAATGCAAAAACAGATCTCTAATTTTAAGTTGAAAAGTGAAAAAATAAAACAATAACAACAAGAAAGGTTAATGTTAGAAGACAGTCAAAACTTGAAGAAGCAATTGCACAGGATTGAGTTTCTGTGTGTGTGTGCACATGTGTGTGTTTAAAATTTTCTCCTATGGCCTTACCCCAAGGATGGGACCCAGTTGTGAAACACCACAGGGATGGTGGTAATGGTCTCTGTGGCTAAAACTCTGATAGGAAGCCCATGCTTCTGGCCAGGGGGACAACAACAACAAAAGCCCCCAGAGGCTATAGAGTGAGGGAGAAGTCCCAGAGTAGAGAAAAAAAGTCTGCAGAAGAACCCCTAATCCTATGAATGAAACTGTACAACTCAGAATAAGCTGAACTATGCCTATATGGACAATTCAGAAAGAGTAAACTATACATATTAATGAAGGTTATAATTTTGCAGATGCAAGAAGCTCAGCAAACCCCAAATAGGATAACCTCAAAGAAAACCAGGTATACTAGGCAAATTATAATCAAATTGCTGAAATCCAAAGATGAAGAAAAATCTTTAAAATAACTAGAGAAAAATGACATTATGTACTGGGACACAGCTGTTTGTTTGTTTTTGTTTAGTTTTTATTGAAGTATAGCTGATGTACAATTTTGTATTAGTTTCAGGTATACAATCTAGTGATTTAATATTTTTATAGTTGATACTCCATTTAAAGTTCTTATAAAATACTGGCTATATTCCCTGTGCTTATTTTATTTTATAGCTTATTTTATACATAACAATTTGTACCTCTTAATCCCCCGCCCCTGTCGTGCATCGTCCTCCTTCCCTCTCCCTGCTGGTAACCACTAGTTTGTTCTGTATATCTGTGAGTCTGTTTCTGTTTTGTTATATTCATTCGTTTGTTTTACATTTTAGATTCCACATATAAGCGATAACACACAGTGTGTGTCTTTCTCTGTCAAATTTATTTCGCTAACCATAATACCCTCCAGAAGACAGTGGAACATTTTAAAGTGGTTAAGGAACTGTCAAGCCATAATTTTATATCCACTGAAAATATTGTTCAGGAATGAAGGCAAAATTAAAGTTAAGAAAATTAATCACTAGACAGACCTGCTCAAAAAAGAACATAAAAGGCCAAAGGAAGGGGAATGATATGAAATTAATACTTAAGATCTTCAGGAATGAAGAAAGAACACAGAAATGGTAAATATTAGGATAAATGTAAACAATAAGAATAATAACTGTTTTTCTGCTTAAATTTATTTAAGAAAGTAAAAATTAATTGCTCAAGGGTTTTCAATGTATGTTAATGCAATAAATATAACCTAAAATTAAGTAGGGCAAAAGGACTTGTAGCAACATGTCTAAGTTTTAAGTGAAGTGATACAATAATAACTCTTAGTAGACCCTGAAAATTTAGGTAGGCATATTATTATCTCTGGAATAAACAATAACAACAACAACAATTATTATTATTATTCAAAGAGGTATAGCCAAAAAACCAACAGACACAAAAATCAGCCAATAGATACAAATTACAATGAGATACTAAAAAATATTTAAACAGTTCATAAGTAGACAGGGAAGTGAGAACAGGGGAACAACAGCAACAAAATAATAAAATAGTAGACCTAAAACAATTATAACAATAATTACATGCAATACTAACAGTCTAAACTAGTGATTGGCAAACTTTCTCTTAAAGACACAAATAGTAAATATTTTCTTCTTGAGAGCTATATTGTCTAGGTCTCAGCTGCTCAACTTTACTGTTGCAGCATAAACACAGCCATCAACAATAAGTAAATGAAAGGTCATGGCTGTGTCTGATTTAAAATTGTATTTACAAAATTAGATGGCTGGCCTGTGGGCCATTTTTTGCTGACTCCTTATATAAACACTCCAATTAAAGGATAGAGAATGTCAGAGCTGATACAACAAAGCAAGTTCTTACTGTATATTACTTAAAATATAAAAATGCAGATAGAATAAAAGTAAGCAAATGGAAAATAATAATAAACCATGTAATCTTTAAACATAAGAAGGGTTGAGGAAATATATTTAGTATCAATAAAGTGGACCTCAAGACAAAGTATATTATTAGAGATAAAGAGGAATGTTTCATAATAGTGAAAGGGACATTCATCAGGAAGACATAAGAATTATAAAGTATATGTGCCTAATACCAGTTTTCAAATACATGAAGCATAAATTGACAGAACTAAAGGGAAAAATAGACAATTCCATAGTTATAGTAGTAAATTATAATGCCACCATTTAACCAATTAATGGAACATTTAGACAAAAATCAACAAAGACATAAAAGATTTGAATTGTTAACAACACTTATTTTTTATTATTTTTTTTTTTGCGATACGCGGGCCTCTCACTGTTGTGACCTCTCCGGTTGCGGAGCACAGGCTCCGGACGCGCAGGCTCAGCGGCCATGGCTCACAGGCCCAGCCACTCCGCGGCATGTGGGATCTTCCCGGACCGGGGCACGAACCCATGTCCCCTGCATCGGCAGGCGGACTCTCAACCACTGCGCCACCAGGGAAGCCCAACAACCCTTATTTTATAAGTATCGAAAACTACATGCAACTAGAGAATACATATTCTTTTCCCATGTACATAGTACATTCACCAGATTAGACCCTATGCCACTCAATAGATGTCTCAATAAATTTAAAAGTGATCAACATCATATAAGTGAATTATCTGACCATAACATGATTACAACAGAAATCAATGACAATAAGTTATTGAAGAAAACTTCAAATATCTGGAAATTAAATAACACTTTGAAATGATTCATGGGGTTAAAACGTATGTACAACATAATAGAAAGTATTTTGAAATGAATGACGGGGAAAATACAGTATATCATAATTTGTGGGTTGAAGCTAAAGTCATACTTAGAGGAAAACTTATAGATTTAAATGCTTATATTAGAAAAGAAAAGCAATCTAAGACTAATGACTTAAGATTATGCTTTAATGTAGAAATAATTAAGAGGTAAGTAGATAAAAGAAAATAAAGATAAAATAAATCAATGAAATAGAAAACAGATGAAAAAAAAGCCAACAGCTCATTATTTGAAGCTGTTGAGTATAAACAAAATTAACAAACCTCTCTAGCTAGCCTGATCAAGAAAAAAGGAGAGAACACAGATCCTCAAAATTAGGAACAAAAAAGGGGTTATTAGTAAAAATCCATAAGGTCTAGATGGTTTCACAGGTAAATTCTATTAAATAGTCCAGGAAGAAATAACAAAAATAATATACAACGATTTTCAAAAAAACACAAACAAAAACTGAGATGGAGGAATCACTGCTCAAGTGAGGCCAGCATAATCCTAATACCAGAACCTTTTAAAAACATTATATGAAAAAGACAATTACAGAAAAACATCCTTCATGAATATGAATGCAAAAAAAATCCTTAAGAAATACTAGCAAACCAAATCCAATAATATATTAAAAGGGTAATGTATTTCCACCGACTAGAAACATTTAAAAAAAAAAGCATCACAAGAAAGATGTTTTTATTCCAGGAATACAAGATTGTATTAACACTCAGAAATTAATTACTGTAATTTACTACATTAACTAAATGAAAGAAAAAGCAAGATCTTTTTTGACCCACTTCTTACAGTATTGGAAATAAAAACAAAAATAAACAAATGGGACCTAATGAAACTTAAAAGCTTTTGCACAGCAAAGGAAACTATAAACAAAACCAAAAGACAACCCTCAGAATGGGAGAAGATATTTGTAAACAAATCACCAGACAAGGGATTAACCTCCAAAATATACAAGCAGCTCTTGCAGCTCAATATTAAAAAAACAAACAACCCAATCCAAAAATGGGCATAAGACCTAAATAGACATTTCACCAAAGAAGACATACAGATGGCCAAGAAGCACATGAAAAGCTGCTCAACATCACTAATCATTAGAGAAATGCAAATGAAAACTACAATGAGGTATCACCTCACACCAGTTAGAATATGCATCATCAGAAACTCTACAAACAACAAATGCTGGAGAGGGTGTGAAGAAAAGGGAACCCTATTGCACTGTTGGTGGGAATGTAAATTGATACAACCACTATGGAGAACAGTATGGAGGTTCCTTAAAAAACTAAAAATAAAATTACCATATGACCCAGCAATCCCACTACTGGTCATATACCCAGAGAAAACCATAATTCAAAAAGACACATGCACCCCAGTGTTCATTGCAGCACTATTTACAATAGCCAGGACATGGAAGCAACCTAAATGCCCCTCGACAGATGAATGGATAAAGAAATTGTGGTACATATATACAATGGAATATCACCCAGCCATAAAAAGGAACGAATTTGGGTCACTTGTATAGACGTGGATGGATCTAGAGACTGTCATACAGAATGAAGTCAGAAAGAGAAAAACAAATATCGTATATTAACGCATATATGTGGAACCTAGAAAAATGGTACAGATGAACCAGTTTTCAGGGCACAAATTGAGACACAGATGTAGAGAACAAACGTATGGACACCAAGGGGGGAAAGCAGCGGGGGGGTGGTGGTGGTGGTGTGATGAATTGGGCAATTGGGATTGACATGTATACACTGAAGTGTATAAAATTGATGACTAATAAGATGTATAAAATTGATGACTAATAAGATGTATAAGTGTATAAAATTGATGACTAATAAGAACCTGTAGCAATGTGAATATCACATTGCTACACTGAATTTTGAAAATAAATAATAAATAAATAAATTGGTATGGATGGATGCTAACTTGTTTGGCATTGTCTCTTAAAGTGGAAATGCGTACACTCTGTGACCCAATAATTTCACTCTCAGACATATACCCTGAAGAGATTCTTGCATATAAGCATGAGGAGATATATAGAAAATGTTTATGGCAGATTAGTTGTAATAGCTCCAAACTAGAAATAGAAAAGTGTTTGATAGTAGAATGGAGAATTAATTTGCTTTATATTTATATAATGGAAAAAGCTAACAAAATGAATGACATATTTACATATGATAACCTGGATGAATCTTAGAAGTATAATGTTGACTAAAGAGCCAGGCATAGAGTTGGCTGCTTTTATAAATTTCAGAAACAGATGAAACTAAGCTATAATGTTTAGAACTGCATATATATACAGTACAATTATAAAGGAAAAGAAAGATATAGGGATGTGTAAGTCATGGCAATATTTTTCTTTCTCAAATCAGGTGGTGGTGTGATGATTTTAAAACTATACATTCTGTTTTTATTTTGTTTTATTCCACTATATAAAGTCTTAAAAGAAGAAAATATCCTACCCATTCATCTCTAATATTTTTTCTCAGTATTTAAAATTCATATCTAAATGTATTTTGTTAAGTCACTGTGAGAAATTATAGGATTAATTATAGAAACTATACTATAATATGATTAATTATAAGAACAACTGCCCTCATCTTCTATGATTTCCAATTAGAAGATAATGCCTTGTTACATAAATCTTTTCCCAAACCAGTAGAAGGGCAATAGAAAACCTGGTTTATCTGGTCCTAGAAAATTTAAAATAATGAGAAGTACACAGTATATATTTCCTCTTTCCATGAAATGCAAGAAAGTTGTTGATACTATTTAACAGAATAGCTTGAGATATTTTATTAAATTTTCTTCTGATACCTTTGTATTTGTTAGACTGTGGACTTTAGATTAAAAGCAAACCAAACACGATTATCCCACAGATTGAAATTGAGTGTTGACTTCATTTTTCCTGAGATGATAGCTTATTCACTCATATGATGTGGTCATATAAGTTTAGTGTATTGAATATTCAAGAGATTTATTAGTTTGAACCTAGAATATATTACTAAAAATAAGATAGGTATTTTTTTTTCTAAAAAGCAATCCCAATTTATGTATATTAAAATGCTCCTCTGGCTTGGTTTTTGAATTACATACTCACAAAATCCTTGAAATAGAAAATGGACCAAAGTGACGTTTGCAGTCTCAGCAACTCAAACCTTGCTTGAAATGATTAGTTATCCTTTTCCACACCCCTAATACAGGGTCTTCTCAAGCATTAGAAAATGTTTAACATCAAGTCTTGAGTAAAGATTTCCTGCCTACACTAGAGGAGAAGGGATTTTATAGGTTAATAAACTACATGGTACAAAGAAGGAGAAGGAAATTTACTAGGAGGTTGGTCATTTACTGGGAAGCTGGCCATCCTGTATCTTTCATGGTTAGCATATTAAAATATTTAATACCAAAAGGGACATTATAGCAGATGAAACCTTGGGTCAATTTTCTGTGTGAAGTAAATCCTAAAGTATCATTAAACCTTTTGCATTAATTTGTTTCAAAGTCTGAAGCAGTAAATAAAACTACTGATGGAGCTGGTAAATAGAATAGGTTTTTCATTTAGCTCAAAAGTGGATAGAATAAAATCAAAATGCTGAAGAACAAATACATATCTCAAAAAGGTTTAGCTAAATTTTGAATAAGGATAATTCAAAAATTTTCATTGATTCCCTTATTTCACCATGAGAAGAAACTTTTTAAATCCTCTTATAGTTGCAAATTGGATGTTGTTACATGCTGCTCATAGCTTCTCTCATAATTGAAATGAGATTGTGAGATAAACAGATGCTAAATAGAAATATTCTGAATAACTCTAATAGAGCTTTACTCCTCCCATCTTAAGAAATGTAATTCATTTGTTTTTTTTTAAGAAACAAAAATAAATTTAAAAATAAAAAATTTCTTGTAATTCTTCTACCAGAAACAATAGAGTGATACTTTGGTGCACATCCTTTTTAGATTATTCAGTAATAGGTAGGTATCTCTACACATCAAACCAAACTGTATCATGCTCCTATTGTTAGCCTTTTCTTTCACTTAAGATGCTTTGAACACTTCTCCATGTTATTAAATCTTGTCCTGCAATGTAACTCTTTGTGGCTGTATAGTATTTCATTAAAAAGCTGTATTACAATTTACTTAACCAATCTCCATTTTGGTCATTTATTATGTACTATTTATTTATTAAACACTACTGTGGTGTTGTTAAGTTAAATTCCAATATACATCTTTGGTTATTTCATTAGAGTACATTTCTAAAAGTGAATTGCTATCTCAAAGTCTGCACATTTACAATTTTTAAAATATGCATTGCAAAATACTCTTCACACATAGAAATAGGAGTTTCTTAAATGAGTCTATAGCAGCCATTTGATAATCTGCCTCTCTTAAGCGTTGTAAAGTTAGAATCCACTGAGTAGCAAGGGAAAGAATAAAAAATCCTCTCCCCTAAGGATGAGCATGTGTTTTACAACCTAACAGTTTATCCATTAAAAAAAAAAAAGTCTTGACTTTGTACAATGTCAACATCACTTTTAAGTCTTAGAATCACAGAATACTGAAGGAAACATATGTTATGGAGGAAAGATGACTTCTGTAGAAGGACATTGTGCCTAATGATATGTTAGAATTTTTTCATGGGTTAATAGAAGACTGAGTGAGAGGTACATTCATTGTAAAAACATTTTTATAATATATGTAAGTATCTTAGATACAGGGAAGAAATTTACAACCAATCAGGACTTGATAGAAAAAAAAACTTACTGGAATTCTAATACACTAACATTTTTGCAAGGTACCTCGAAGTAGAAGTACAGAATAAAAACACCAAGGAGATGCCAAATTGGTGTGACTAAATTTGAGGAAGTAGTTATACTTTTGGAAGATTGAGCAGAAATGAAAGAGATCAGATTCTTTTGTGATAAATATGCTATAGATTTAAAAGGAAATAATTCAAGCCACACCTGTATGGTGATGAGATTCGGACAGGAAATAATAACAAGAGGAACCTGAGCATTACTGTAGATTATCTACTGAAATTGCTGGATTGATTTTTTAACAAGTGGGTTAAAAATGTTGGTAATTATTAAGATTTGTTTGAGAATAAAATCCCCAGAATGGGTTAGCATATGCCATAAATATGGAATGTAGGTCTAATTGTTATACTTTGATTAAAAAAAAATTGGATATGGAAAAGATCCAGGTAAAATTAAGGAAAATTAGAAGAATTTGTATGTGAGGATCATCCATTTTAAAAGATAAAGCCTGAAAGGGCATAATTTCTAATTTCACACAGTTTTGGAAGGTACCTAAAAGGTGAACACAGACTTATCAATTTATAACCTAGAACTTGGAATGTAGCTCTGTTCATCAATCAACATCCACCTAGACCCAAGTCTGGCTCTTCCAAATTCCAGATAACCTTAGATGAGGTAGTTTTGTCTCTATCGCTTTTTTTTGTTTTGTTTTTTTAAGACTTGCTTTAAAAGTAAAATACACCTAAAGATACTGCTATTCATGCTCACCTTCAGTAATTTATGTGAAAAATGGCTCAACCTCATTTTTTTTTTTTTTTTTTGCTGTACGCGGGCCTCTCACTGTTGTGGCCTCTCCTGTTGTGGAGCACAGGCTCCGGACGCGCAGGCTCAGCGGCCATGGCTCGCGGGCCCAGCCGCAGCCGCTCCGCGGCGTGTGTGATCTTCCCAGACCGGGGCACGAACTCTTCTCCCCTGCATCGGCAGGCGGACTCTCAACCACTGCGCCACCAGGGAAGCCCTCAACTTCATTTTTGCAATTTAGAACATCTGTACTAATGACTTTTGATCTGGGTTTTGTCCCAAAGACCATTTTTATTTTTTATGTCCAAAGTATAAGATACCTGTGGCATATCTCTCTCAATCAGTGGTCAAGTGATTCTTTTTCTTACATTGCATCTTTTTCTCCTGATCTCAGAAATGACCATTTAACTTTCTGGTTTGATCTCCTCTAAACCATAAGCTACCAAAGTGAATTTCATGTACAACAATTAACCTGTATTTCAAGTGAGACCATTCCAAAAGTACCAGCCACCTAGTCATTTTGCTTTGGTGATGCTACTCACAAACAGACAGAAATTAAATTTTATTTACACAGGTACCTCACATTTAAGTTTTCTAGATAATATTCTGTCATCCCAAACAGATCATACTTTCTAGTTCAGGGATCATGGCTTGCATTTGTATGTGTTTAAACCAGTAAAGATTTAATGTCTGGTTTTGTTATTGGTATTTGTGATGATAGTGGTTCTTTTTTGGTGTGTGTGATGTTAACAAATAGAGATAAAAGGAGAGATTGTTAAAATGAAATGAAAATGGGTTAATCCATTTTCTGAGTTAGTTAAGAAAGGGAAGGAAATATTTATTAAACATTAACCAGGAACTATTGTAGTTACTTTACCTAAGTAATTTTAATCCTTTACATTAGTGCTTTGAAATATTTCATGTGCCTATGAATAACCTGAGGGTCTTGTTAAAATGCAGGTTCTCTTTCAGTAGGTGTGATATGGGACCTGAGATACTGTATGTCTAACAATGCAGGTGATATTACTGATGGTGGTAGTTGCCCTATGACACTTTGAGCAACAATGTTTTACACAGTTCTATGAGGTAGTGTAATATAATGATAGTTCCAATGATGATGACAGTAGTAGTTTAGCATATATCATCTTGCTGGAACAAAAGTTCTGTAGGTTGGTAAGACACATCTAGTAAGCGAACAAAGAAAACTGATAAGTTGTGGAATAATAAAATAATCGAGCCACGAGAAAAAGAAAAACATAATGAAAGAAGGTTAAACCTGAAGAGTAAAGTGTATTAACAATCTCTAAAAATGTTCCTTTCCTACTCAGCTAAACTCTAGCTAGGATGGATTTTGTTTATATTAAGACAGAAAACATTTATATTTTCTTTTAATCCACAGTACCTCCTGTCATCAGAATGCTTAAAATCAGCAGTTTTCTTCATGTTTTCAGTGGTTAGCCTACCTGGTACAAGTGACCTTTTGATAACTATTTAAAAGGTTTATCAGTAAAGTTTCAAATGCCTGATTCAGGAAAGTTATGTTACTGCTCTAGAACCACTCAGGTTGAACCTTCCGAAAAGCAAGCACTTTCCTTTTGGTTATGTTGATTGCAACACTGCCCCATTCTTAAACTTTACCACAGGAAGGGCTGTTCAAGCTCAAAGTCGATACTTCCAAAGTCACTAAATATTTCAGCTCTAAACACAGCAGATTTATAAGAACTAAGCTCTGGAAACATCTTCCCAGAAATAGCAAGGCTGCTCTGCAAAGTCCAATAAGGCTAATTACCCTATCAACGCTAAGGCCATTACCTTGAAAGTGTTTGAATAAGGACTTCTGCCAACTTTTCTAACAAAAGATATTGTTTTGACCTCTGATCTGAGCTGCCCTAGTCTACCCAGTGAAAGAATTAAAATGTTGTGTTGCTACAGAGTAGCCAGGAAGGAACTGATCGCCTTAATGCAATGAGACCATGGGTGTGGTCCTCCCCATAGGGGATAATCTGTAGAAAGAGTGTGTTATCTCATGTAAAGACAATATCTATGATTGACTTACTGAGAAGGTGGTTATTACTCCTTGCCCTGGTAGTGGTGGGCATGGGGGCTTTGTGATATGCACTGAGGGCTGACTTACATCTTTTACTCTTTCCAGTACAGTGAAAGGATCTTAGAGAAACACGTGAGAAGATGGTGTTCCATTTTTTTTTTCCTGCTTTGAAGAGTATATTAACCCTTTTTGCTGATTTTAATAACATCGTAGTGAAGACCCCATTCTTAAAGGGAAATGAAAGGGGCCACGAAAGTTTGCCTTGAGTTTATCTCACGTAATGGTAGATAAACTAAGAAAAGTCTTACTTTCAGTGGTAGATTTTCCGAAGTTAATGAATGAAACCACTGTATGGGCTGTGTTCTGTGTTACCATCTATTTTGTCTTTGCATTCAAAAATACTGAACCTTGAATATAAGTGAAATTCCTGCCCTCTGACAGAAAGGTGTAGTCTGGTCTTTCTCACTGTGGCCCCAGTCCTGTTGTTCCTTTTGTTGTGCATCATTAGTTTCTGTGAATTAAGTTAATGATCAGGTTTCATCCAGGAACAGATTGCTATATATTCTTATGTGTTACAAACTTGTTTTTACAACCATTTGTCAAATTGAAGAAACCCCTCACATTATTTGAAAAGTGAAAACAATTTCTGAAAGAAAAAAAAATCTACTAAATTCAACTGAATGAGCCATCCATAGTTTTAAATTTTATGTAAGTCTTTCTTCGGTAAAAATTGTTTTCCACATAAAATGCTTCGCTTGTAATTTAATCTTGGGTTTTTGCAACTTAAAATTTTTCTCCCCCAAATGGTATCTTCCATATTTTTTTATTTGCATCACCGGAACCACCATTAACTGAGTAACTCAAGCCAGACACTTGGGAACTCTCCTTGACTCCTTCTTAATTCTCATCCCTCACATTCATCGGGTCATAATTCTGTGAATTTTGCATGTAAATTATCCCTCGAATCTTGCTTTCACTGCAGCTACAGCCTCAGCTGACTATGAAGAAATGTAGACCACTCCCTCCCTTTCCTCACCAGGAGGGCTGCAAATGAGGCTAGAAAATGGAAGGAAATATGTCTTTTATGTCAAGAAAACTCAGTCATCATAGAACTGATGCTTGGCCTGCATCATGGAGAGCATCCAGTTCTTCCCAAAATGCATTACATGAAATGACATTAGCACGTCAGATAGACCCTGCTAGCTGCTAAAAGCCATTGTAGGTTTGTCACCTATATTTCCCCAGAGAGAATTACCTCCTGTTCATAGTCTGTGCCCTACTACTCAATCTAATTTACATAGGTCCAACTCCCAGGAAGCAGTAGTACTTTATTCCTGAGTTCTATACATAGCCCAGTGTATTCAAGTCTGTAATTAAAAACCACAACCGTATTTATCTTTTACTGTGCATGTTACGGCTCAAGCCTGCTGAGCACAAAATAAATAGCACTTTAAAATTAAGAATTTCAAGTCTGCATTCAACAAAGAGGGGCTATTTTCCAGTGTATAGTATCATTGTATCTTCCTAGGGTAATATCTGTCAACCAACTCATTTGCAGCTGAGAATTCAGATTGTTTGTTTTACTTGAGAAGCATACTTTACAAACAATTCAGATTGTCTGTTTTACTGACAAAGAGAGTTCTCCTGAATGTAGGCCATTGCTTCTTCAATGTGTGGTTATTACAATAAGTAGTGCATCACTGTGGTATTTCACATGCACCAGTGAATATGCTTCAGCAATTAAGGACTCCAGGTCCCGGAGAGTGAAATAAACATCCAGAACTTTTACAAGCTATTGTGACCTAGAAGTAGTCTTCTCCAATATAGTAGTAAATTTTAAACAATAATGTTTATAATTATTTGTTGGGGAAACAAGATATTTTTTCTTCCATTTCCAGAATGAAAATGACTTTCTCCTCCAACTCTCACTCTTAATATCTTAAAAAACCAGGAATTTGAGGGGGCATGATAATACCTTAAGTTTATATAGTTTATTTATGTTTTCAAATCACTCCTAATGTACTTTACTATTTATCGATAGTTCTAAATAATTCTATAGGCTAGATATTATATTCCAAATTTGACAGATTAAAGAAAAAAGATACAAAGATTGAGTTGCCCAAACTATACACAACGCTTCTAATTTCAGAAAGGCAACTCTAATTCATTCTCAGGGAATTTCTCTCTCTCTCTGTCTCTCAAGAAGAATTTTATAAAATAGTAGCCGAGAAAAATTCAGTATTATTCCCTTTTATTGGTAGCATCTGACTTTTTAATTATAGTTGATTTACAGTATTATATTAGTTTCCGGTGTACAGTAAAGCGATTCAATATTTTACATTTGTTTGTTTTATTTTTTTTAGATTCCACAGATAAGTGATAATGTACAGTATTTGTCTTTGTCGGACTTATTTCACTAAGCAGAATACTCTCTAGATCCATCCAAGTTGTTGCAAATGGCAGAATTTCATTTTTTATGGTTAAGTAATATTCTGTGATATATATAATATATATATAATATTCTGTGATATATATAATAGAATATTGTATATATATATAATATATATATCACATCTTCTTTAGTCACTTACCTGCTGATGGACACTTGGGCTACTTCCATAACTTGGTGTTGCAAATAATGCTGCTATGAATATTTGGGTGCTCGTGTCTTTTAGAGTTAATATTTTCATGATTTTCAAATATATACCAGGAGTGGAATTGCTGGGTCATATGGTAATTCTATTTTTAGTTTTCTGAGGAACCTCCATAATGTTTTCCATAGTGACCACACCAATTTACATTCCCACCAACAGCGTACAAAGGTCCCCTTTTCTCCACTTCCTCTCCAGCATTTGTTATCTGTGGTCCTTTTGGTGACAGCCATTGACACGTGTGAGGTGATGTCTCATTGTGGTTTTGATTTGCATTTCTCTAATAATTAGCAATATTGAGCATCTTTTCATGTGCCTGTTAACCATCCCTGTTATGTCTTCTTTGGGAAAATGTGTGTGTGTGTGTGTGTGTGTGTGTGTGTGTGTGTGTGTGTGTGTGTATATATATAATTGTAGGTACTAGTATAAGAGTTTCTTGTAGGGATGGACTAATTCACTTGGGAAAAGGCTTTATTAAATGTGTAGACCTGCCAAGTAGAAAGAACCATAGCCTGGAGCCCTGGTTATATGAGAAGGGGATTCTGTTTGACCTCTCCACACTCCCTTGGGGAGATAACGTTAAAACATTAAAATTCCTGCTTTTCAGTAAAATGAGGGATGTGGATCATACATTTATCAAATGAACTCAAAAGTTCACTCTAATGAACATCACATTACCTAGTGAGATAAACACTCAAGAGGAAAAGGACATTGTTTTATGAGAATATATCACAAGAAACCTGACCTAGATTTGATAAAGCTATCCTGAGGAAGTGATTCTTGTTATGAGCTCTATTAGATGAATTAGAGTTACCTAGGAAAAGGTAGAAAGTTAGGGGGGCTGATGGTAAACGATGCTAGGGAAATAAACAGGTGTCAAATATTTCAGGGCTTTAGGCCAAGTGAAGTACTTTTGTATTTATCCTAAGATTAAAAAGGAAAATGGCAGCTTCGTGAGATTTGTAATTTGGAAATATTAATCTGTAGAGAGTGGCTGGGACCAGGGTTAAAGCTACCTCAGTTGTCCCATTGGCAGATCATGGTACCATAGAGTAGGTTTGTGGATGTGGACATAGTAGCCAAGAAGCCAAAATGCTAGGTCAAGGACATTAAGGTAATTTATCTTCTAGGAACCCATTAAAGGGAGGAAGAGTGAGAACAAAAGCAATGAGAAAAGGAGAGAGACCAAGTCATCCTTGACTATTTTAACCCAATTTATACCCTATACCCTATGTATATATCTTTTTAACATATCTTGGAAGCTCAGGGAAAATATTGCTTTACACGATCTGGGTTTTATATACCTGTTAGCCTTTACTAAATATTTGTGCATGGCTTTTCTCCCTTAACACCGTTAAAATATTTTCGGGGTTTGTCCTGTCTAATGTTTCTTTACTTTAGATACATAGTAGATAAAGAGCAAATATTCTTTGACAATTAAAAAAGTTAAATCTCCTAATGTTGCATGAACTTGTTTTAGTTCACAGTTTTTGATAAGACCAAGTTGAATCTTCAGAAATTCCAAATATATGGAGAGAATGTCCAATCCCAAGAATTCAGACATTGCAAATATATGCTGTTTTTCATTTAAAATTTTGCCAACTTCTTAGTATAAAACGCATTTTGGCAATTAATGAATAGCTTGTATTTTGCCTTTATGTTTATATGGAATTGGATGGTGCATTAAAAGGAACTTTGTAGTTGTTTCTGACATAGAATTCCTTTTTTAAAAAAAGGGAATTTATTAATTTAGCAAAGATGTCAAATTTATTTTTAATTCCTCCACTTGAACCCCAATGATTTGGAAGACAGTAGATATTTCCTCATCTCCAAATTCAAAACTTATTAGATACCTAAGTGGCAGATTATATTGGATCCAAAAATCTCTGTTGTTTCTGTTTTTTCATCATTAGAAATTAAAGTATTTCCCATTACCTTAAGTTGTAATTTACAATATTGTTTTCAGAATTTTTTTTCTTTTTTAAAGCAAATTTTCTCTTATTTTAGTTTTATATTACAGGTAAATCTCAACAGTATACTGTTTCTGTAGATTCAGTTTTCCTTAAATTCATATTTGTTTAACTGAGGGATATTTTTATAATTAGCATATGAAAATGATTGTTGAGCCTATCAGAACTGTAAATTCTGTATGTCTGTGTGTTTGTATATATAGTGTTTAAATTACCGAAGTATTCTTTGTATTTTTTCCCAAACTATCTTGCATTGAGGCAAACATTCATAAAATGTCTAACACTGTGCCGGGTGAGTATTAGTCGTTTTATTTAGTTAACCTAATTAAATTCTGCCAACAACCTTTGTAATAAGCATTATTTTCTAACCATTACAGATAAGGAATTGAGGCTCAGAATAGGAAATTTGTCTGAAATCACACAAAACTAATAAGTAATAGAGCTGGATTAAAATGTGGGATTATACCCCAAATTCCAACTTAATTTGTCTATAAAACATACTTAGTGTTATGTCATGCCAGATAATTCATTTGATGTTCTTTTCCTCCCTCACTTACCTATTGCATTTAATAGGTTGTCCTGTCTTAATAATTAGTATGGAAGACAGGATAATAGTAGTTTGATTTTCATGTAAATAATCGCCTTTTACAGACCTTCTAGGGAGCATTACATTTTCCATAACCTAAATAGTCCTAGGTCGAATTTTTCTCCTTTTCTCTAGCAGTATGGATTAAGAGATATGAACGTTTATACTAGAATAAATATAAAAGAAATGTATAGACTTTCATATAATGCCATATACTCCCAGAAATCAGCTTCGCCCCCGTCCCTTTTTAAAAATTACTTTTCACCCCTGGAGTGGGTTATCTCAGTTTTTTTATGTGTATCCAAAGTCAAGTGAAAGCCTCATGAGATGATTCATGTGAGTAATCCTATCATGCGTGGATCATCTCTTCTTGGAATAAGGAGATTACAACATTGTTAGGCCAAAGTTGAATGCAATCTAATTGTTTATAAACCTGTGAGGGTGCATGACAGGTTATATCTCCTCACCACCACCCCTCCCCAACCTCAAAATGCTTTTATCATTTAACAAAAGATGTGACTGTGGAGATTCTTGATGACAAATATCACATGGCTTAGTTTTAAAATGTAATGACGGTTTCCCATAAATGAAAGAAGACAAAAAGAAAAGGTTATCAAAACTAAGGAAATGTGGAAAAACCAACATAGAAAGTGAGAAACATTTGGTACTAGAATACTATTTCAGCAACTAAGAAAAGAATGCACAAAATTAGAGCATTGAATTTGATGTCATTACCATGGTTGCTACAATTCCAAAATTATTAGTGTTACCAGTTTACGTGGATGTCATATAAATTCCCCTCACATACTAGCTTAGATGTATTTGAGGTATCATATATCTAGTTATTTTAATTTTCTCTACATGCCATGACACTGAGGTAATCAGACCTATGGGTACTTACACATAACTCATCTTTTTAATCCACAAAGTGCTTTTGTTATATTAACTAAGATGTTTAAGATTATTTATATCAATGCCAATATTGAAATATCTCTGAGGAAAATTAAATTACGTGGACTTATTTTCACTTTTAAAGTAACTGTTTTCAGGAATCTTTTAAGAGAAGTATATACATCAGTTGATAGCATTAAATCTGCATGTTCAAATCCGAAGGAACTTGAGTGGGATGAGCTAATTCAAACACTGCCCCCTACCCCAGTGCAGACTTACCTATAACTCCTGGGAAAACGAGTCCTGGGAGAGTTAATATGACTCTTTTGTGTACATAAAATAGTTTGAAGCAAAGTAAAACTCTAATTTAAGCCTCTTGTTTTACAATCTAGAGCTCTCTATATATCTTTGCACAAATTATTCAATCTCTTTGTGTCTCCATTTCCTTACCAGAAAAATGGGAATACTGGTAGGACCTTCCTCTTTGGATTCAAAACATTAATTCAAATGAACTACTTAGAAACTGTTCCTGGAACACTGAAGTGGAGAAATTGGAACCTTTGTGTATTGCTAGTTAGACTGTAAAATGGTACAGCCACTGTGGAAAACAGTATGACATTTCCTCAAAAATAGAATTTAGAATTACCACATGACCCAGAAATTTCATTGGTGGTATATAAATGAAACATTTGAAAGCCAGGACTTGATGAGATATTTGTACACCAGTGTTCATAGGAGCATTATTCACAGTAGCCAGAAGGTGGAAACAACCTAAATATCCACCAACAGATAAATGAATGAGCAGAATATATGTACGTATAATGGAATATTATTCAGCTTTGAAAAGAAATAAAATTTTGACCTATGCTGCAACAGAGATGGACCTTGAAAACATTATTCTACATGAAAAAGCCACACACAAAATGTCAAATATTGTATGATTCCACTTCTACGAGGTACCTAGAATAGTCAAATTTGTAGAGACAGAAAGTAGAATGGTGGTTACCATGGCTGAAGGGGGGAGAGAATAAGAAGTTTTTGTTTGATAGGTATACAGTTTCATTTGGGGAAGATGAAAAAGTTCTGGAGGGCTTCCCTGGTGGCGCAGTGGTTGAGGGTCTGCCTGCCGATGCAGGGGACGCGGGTTCGTGCCCTGATCCGGGAGGATCCCACATGCCGCGGAGCGGCTGGGCCCGTGAGCCCTGGCTGTTGAGCCTGCGCGGCCGGAACCTGTGCCCCGCAACGGGAGAGGCCCGCGTACCGCAAAAAAAAAAAAAAAGTTCTGGAGGTGAATGCTGATAATTGTTGCGTAATAATGTAAATGTATTTTATGCCACAGAATTTTAAACTTATAAATGGGTAAAATGGTCAAATTTATGTTATATGCATTTTAGCACATGCACACACACCATTTTTTTCCCCCACACCAGGCATTGTAATGTTTTCTTCAGCGAGGCCCCTTTGGTTTTCAGGATCATAGACTCACTCTCGGTGTCCTAAATTATTGTAGAAATAATACAGCAGACACTAAGATGTGGCAGTGAGAATGAACTTGGGTCAGAGTCATGGCTTTTCTACTTAATAACTGGACGGTCTGAAAAATGGGGATGGTAGTACCTCACTGAGTTGTAAAAATTAGGTGAGTTAGTATAGAGAAAGTGCTTGGAACAGTGTTTGGCATAGAGCAGAGGCTTTGAGTATTAGTATTTATTATTATGGCTATTATTTTTTCTGTGGACTGTTAACCCCAAATACGAAGCTCTCAAAAAGAGTCAACTCCCAGCTCTTTTTTTTTCTGAGTATTTTCTCTCTGTTGGTGCTTTCAACTCTCTTTACGTATTTCCTCCATTTTTCTTTCAATCCACTGGCTTATTTTACTCTATGCTCATTCTTTTCTTTACATAATAACTTCAAACTCATAGTTTCTTTTTCCTTTCAACTTTGGTTTGCTCTACTTCCTCATGGACTTAACCCCATGAACCCCTCTGGTTCTGATTTTACTAGATGGCTTCTCTCTCTCTATATATATATTTTTTTTTTTTTTTCATCTTTCATTTCCATTGCTAGCTAACTCTTTCTCTGTAAGTTCTAGTTCAAATTTTCAAGAGAGATTTGACCAGCTCAACCTTTTACATCATGCCCATGACCAATCACTGGTCAGCCTACAGATTGGATGTCCTTGAAGTGGGTGCCAGCCTTTGATCTCAGCAGTTTTGAAGAGGGAAAAATGTGATACCAAACTTGGCTCCCTATGGAGCTAAGAGTAGACTAGGAGTAGAAAAATGTGTTTTAGGGACGGTTTATGAATATAGCAGTAACTATGATTAACATGCTTAGTATAGAAGCAAAGATGAATAAAACACAGCCCCTCCTATAAAAAGGCTCATATGGAGCAGATGTGTATAAACAATCATGTAATATGATAACTACTATTTAGTTATATGGACAAAGTACTTTTAAAACACTAAAGACAATTCAGGTTCCTGGGTATAAGGAAAGGGACAGGTTTCACAGTATGCAATGACATTTCAACAGGTTTGTTAAAGAAATGTTTCCTCAGAAGGACCAGAGCAGGGACAGGGATGGAGCAATGGTGTTGAAGCAGATTCAGTTGTAAGAACAAAGTCATGGAGGTGTGAAGATACATGATGTCAGAAAATGGAGCTGAAGACAGGATGGCTGGAACGTAGGCTAAAATGAGGGAGATTGTTACAGCAGACTGAAAATGGAGGTAAGGGCTAGCCTGTGGAGGCTTTTAGACTGTGAATTGGTGAAAAGGAATTTGGATTTTATCTTCAGTCAACTAGGATTCTATCAAAGGTTATCAGGCATGGTGGGACAGGATCCCTTGTGTATTTGAAAACTACATGTGTTTGTAGCAAGGAGAATAGCCTGGAGCAAATAGGGACTGGAATTAGGAAACTATTTGGAAGGCTATCAAAGTAGTCCTATTAAGATATAGTAAGTTCTTAAAGATACTATTTCAAAGTTGAACTAATTAGGTGATTCTCAGGGTCAAGGGTGATTCTGACATGTACACACCTCAGCCATAATCTAAAGAAAGATGCCTCAGAAAGCAACATCATTCGCTTCAGATTTAAGTCATCTTTAGTTACACATGAAGAGGATTTAAGAATGGTTCCCTCCCCACCTCTAGATATGTAGCTAAAATGTTAGGAGTATGACTCTGGGATGAAGATTTCTTCTGCCTTAAAGAGGGTTTGCACATCTTCTGAGTTTTGTCTGCTTTTAGATTTAAGCTAAATATCAGGAGAGTCAAGTAGGATACATTTTCTTATAGTGTGCATTGTTGAATCAGTAAATTGGATCAGCTGCAGAACTGGAAGTTTTCTTACAAAATATAGCCTGCCTTATATTCATGATTCCATATCTCCACTGAGGGATCTGCACAAGTATTTTAACACTATGCACAGAGTGTGAAGGCATAACTGTACACAACCACATGTGTACAGTTGTTCAACTTCAGGGCAATGAAACACCAGAGACCAGGACCTCTGCAGTGTACACAAACATACATTGTAAGTTAATAGGTTAATAAAACTGTAAAACTAAAGTCCAGGAATACTGTGGAGTTGTTATTTCTAAAGGTAGTGTGTGTTTCCTTAAAATTCAATGTGTTCCTCTTTCATAAAAAAGAAATGAGAATATCAACATAATATTTTCAAGCAACTAATTTCTCTCCTTCTGTACCTCCAATAATTTGTTGAAAGTCATGTATGTAAGGTGCAGCCTTTAGGTTACTGAGTGGAAAAAAATTATTTTTATTGTTGCCATTATATTTTGGTGAAATCTGAATTTTGTATCCAGTATTCTGCTACACCAGTTATTCCTGTTTTCCAAATTCAAAAGCCATTTTTAGTCCTCATTATTCTTGACGTTTCTATGGCATTTGACCCTTGAAAAGATTTTCTTCCTCGTCTTGACTCTTCAGTACCTTACTTTTCTACCTCCCCAACGATTCCTTCTCTCATCTTTATCACTTCCACTGTATCCTTTCCTCATACATACTGGTACTTTATATTGGAACGCAAAGGTGAGTTCTTTCCTCCCTTTTTCCATTGTCTTCTTTGATTTTCTTACAACTTTATTACTGTCTCCTCCCCTTCAGGAGGTGAGGTTTAGGCTCTACCTTGCTTCTAGGTCATCATCATTATTATCACATGTTATTGCCTCTTCCTAAATGGGTATCACCTTGTACTAATTTCCACTTATTTCTCAGATTTTATTCCTTTGAAACACCTTTCCTTATGGAGCTGAATACCTCTCCCATGTGTTATAAGGCATCTTCTGCTTGCCTTTACAATAACCCCTACATTATAGCACTTATATATTGCAGTCGTTCTCAAACTGCGAGCCCCAGACCAGTAGCATCACTATCACCTGGGAATTGGTTAGACGTGCACATTCTCAGGCTCCAAAGCACATTAACTGAGTCGGAAACTCTAGAGCACAGCTCAGGAATCTGTTTCAACAAGCCATCCAAGGGGATTCTGATAGAGGCTAACGTTTGAGAATCACCGGTATGTTGCAGTTGCCTGGCTTTTGGCTTATTCCCCTTCTAGATTATGGGCTGTTTTAGAAATTATGATGGAATCTTCTTCATTGTGATGTCTTTAGTATTCCATGTAGAATCTGATGGCACTAATTTGTTTCAACGCATGAACAAGCAAATGAGTAAATGAATGACAACTTTTTTATGAACTCCGATTTCACATCTGTGATTGGCCACTATGTAATTTGCAGGGAGAGACAAGAGTCACTTCAGAGTCAACCTCTGTATAGGAAAGTTGACATCTAATACCCTTCCTCAACAGTGTCCTCCAAACAGTTTCACACATCTCCTTCTACAACCCTGACTGTTTAACTCTCTGATCTCTCATTTTCTATCAATACTATAATCATTCTCTTCATTAATCATGGAAAAACCTTAGCAATCACTTCCTTTAGAGAATAACTTCATTTATTCTGAGTATACGACTAAAACATATTCACTGTAGAAAATCTGAAAAATTCAGTTACACACACAAAATCAAATAAAAAGCACTGGAAATTCCACCACTCTGAGAGAACCATTGTTATTTGTAGTATGGATTTATCTAACTTTTAGTTCTAGCATATTTGCTAGAAGCGACATTCTATGAAGCTTGATGTGTTTTGTAATCTGCTGTTAACTACACTTTGGTGGATATATTTCCATGTCTTTAAGCATTGTTTCTCACAGATGTGTTAATGTCTGCATGATATTTTTGGCAATAATTGATCTAGCCACATCCTCCTTTAAATTATTGTAAGTCCTGTCAAAACTTTTTCAGTACGTCCACCACTGCAGTCCAAACTCCTTCTTATTCCTGTAACCTATGACAGTAGCCTTGTTTGCCAAATAAAATTTTCTATAGTGTAGTTCTGAGCAGATCACTCAAAAGTTTAAATGACGCTCCAGTACCTTCCAAATAAGGTCACAGTCCTGAGCAAGACGGTCAAGGACTCCTTATGCATAGCCAGGGTCTAGGTGAGCCTGCTCACCATTCTCATAGCATTTAGCCTGCTTTCTCACTTTTTGAATATTGCTGCTTCTCTGTTCCACAATATTTTCTCACCCATGATGTCCACTTCAGTGTGAGGCCTTGCTAAAACTGCAGACTTCCTACCCTCACCACCATTCCACCCCTTATCCCCCTTCTCTGCTCTGTTTCTCTCCTTATTTCTTATAACCATCGAAGAGACCATATATATATTTTACTTATTTAACTTGCTATTTACCTGCCTCCCCTAACTGGAATATAAGCTCCATGAAGAAAATGATTTTTGTTTGTGTCTTGTTCACTGCCATATCCCTAAAATCAAGAACAGTGCTTGATACATTAAAAAAAAAAAAACACTCAGAATATATTCGAAATACTGAATGATGAGTGAATGCACAAACGAATGAATGAATGAATTAACAGGGAATATCTACTGGTAAAAATTTTCAAGTCCTCAAGGAAGTCAAGCTTTTATTCCCGTGATTTGCATATAATGGGCATTCACCACGTAGTTGTGCAATGTGAATCCAAGTGACCAGTTAAATGTAAGCATTTCCTGGCTTTTCAAATAAATCATCATTTCCCCACCCCCTTTGATATAGTTATATCTCTTCATTTTCCTGCACCTTTTTCACAGCCTTTTCTTAGAACTTCTGCTGAAGGTGATCTCTGCTTTCTAAAGACCGTCTATCATTTTTGTAATTGTGGCATGTATTGCATCCCAAACTGAGCTGGAGTTATATGGTGCCCTTCCCATTGAGTAGTATGCAAGCTTCTTATAGGCAGATACCAATTATCTTTGTATCTCTTGCAGTTCTTAGTGCATTGATGCTCAACAAACAGTTCTAAAATTAATTAAATTATTACCAAAAATAAAATTAAACTATTAGCAAAAGCAAAGAAGGAGTTACACATGAGGGCATAAACATATCTAATTTTTTTAAAAAAAGAATACCTGTCACAGGCACAATGGTAACTATTCTGAAAGAAATCACTATGTGAACATTCTACATCTTTACAGATTATTAATGCTGCACTTGCTTTGGCTGCAAGACCCAAAAGTCAAGTGGTCAAAAAAACCATGGAAATGTACAGATGCACGTGGGAGAATCATATCCATGTCCTCACTGAAGCTGTAGATGACATTACAAGCATTGATGACTTCCTTGCTGTATCTGGTATGGTTTTATCTTTTAATTTCTATATTTGCTCTTGTAATTTTATGAAATACCTCCGTTTTTCTCAAGATTGCTTTGGCTCTTCGGGGTCTTTTGTGTTTCCATACAAATTGTAATAGGATGATACTGAATGTAATGAATTTCATGAAATATTATGAGACTTTTTTCTAGTGATAGCCTCTCTGAAGCACAGTGCTGCTACATATGATCTACCCTAGGATAATAAGCCTCATGCCTTGTAATCCCTACACCTCAACAAGTTACACTCTCTAAAAGAAATTCCTATTCATGGGCAAAGCATAATTGAAAATAGCATGTGGAAAATTTAGGCATTTCCTGGCTTTACAAGTAAACCATCATCCCCCCCTCCTTTTAATATAGTTATATCTCTTCATTTTCCTGCACTTTTCTCCCAACCAGATTTTTCTCTACTCAGAAAAAAAAATGTATATTAATGGGAAAACTCTTCATTGATTTGAGATATAATATATACTTCAACTTCCACTATATGTATTTGAATAGTGGTGATCTAAAGAATAAAATAAACAAGACTAAACATCTAACTACATCAATAACAGACAGGCTTGAGATTCCACGTCAAATTCAGATAATTCTCTCATCATATATTAGAATAGCATCCCACAAGATTGTGAAATTACTCTCATAAAGCTATATTCTCAGAAGCGTAACTGAGGTTTTGATTATACTGTTGTAACAGCAAATAACTAAATATTTTTTAATTGTTTTATTCTCTTAAAAATTAAGCCTCTCACTAAAATAAATTACATATTTTTTCTGAGAGAGATTTTCTTGGAATGTGATGATTCTTTTTATAAAATGCAATTTCTTATGAGTTTCTAACATCATTTTATCTTTTTTAAAGTTTCCTGATTGTGTTTTATCTACCTTATCAGTTTGATTACTTTCATATATGTATGCTTTCTCATTGTGAACAATATCTTGAAACCTGGTGTATTTTCATAATATACTAATGAAAAGGAAATATGTGCTAATGAACTACTTTAGATTGTTTTATTTCTTTAGAGCTAAAACTTTGAAAATAATAGAAAATGAACAGGAGAAATATTAAAATCCCTTGATAACACTATTCAGAAATAACAACTACTAATATGTGATTTATTTCCAACCAGCATATATATGTGTGTGTGTGTGTGTGTGTGTGTGTGTGTGTTTTCAAATGTGTAATTATGTATTGCCTTTTTACAGGTAATAGTTGGCTGAATTTTCTCACATTGTTATATTTTCTTCAAAAAATCATTCATTTATCTTTTCTTTCATGAGCATTTAGATAAATTTTAACTACTATAAGCAATGCTCTGTTAAGCATATTTCTGTCTGTTTGGCTCTCCTCTTAGTATAGACTTTGCAGTGTGAATCCAATCAACATCTTATGTTGGGTCAGTCTTTTGTAATTTAGTTGTTAAATGCCAGGTTCTGATTTTTAGTTGGTTCTTTTGGTTACAAGGCAAATCTACTCACACTAGTCACTGTAGAGGCAGTTTATTATAATTAAGCTGATGGCAGAATAGGGAGAATCTCCTGAATGTGTAAGAATAAGAGCCATAACTGGCCAGGCCTTGTATGGTTAGAGCTGTGGGGAGCTTGGGATCTAAGCAACTCTGTGGGTCCTCAGAGCAGAAGCTCCTATTTTCCTTTCAGTGCTGGATTAACCTGAGTCTGTTACTTTCTGTGAAAAACCATAGTACTTAAGAGCCTGCATGTAACAGAAAACTCATATGAAGGTTGCTTAAATCACAAAAACCTTTAATTATCTCATGTAACTAGATGTTTAAGATAGTTGATTCTAGACTTACTGGCCCTAGCACACCAGAGGACTTGGATAGGAATAGTCCCTGTATGTGGGGAGGACTATCTTATCACTAACATTTTTTGGAATTGCCAGTACAGGGTAATAATAAAAAAGTGGATTCATATTTAATGTGTTTCATTATTGTTTTTAAATTCTCTATAAACAGTGCACTCCACTATTTTCTATACCTGGTGTGGACTGTTCTCACTTTCCTGCCCTTTGATTGCCAGTTTGGTTGTGGTTTGAGGTTATTAATGACCTATGTAGGCATCTCTGGATTTCTATTGACCTTCCCTCATTTTACATCTCAAAGTGCTACACAATATCACTTAAAGCAGGAAGGCAAGGTGGCTTGTTGGCTTTAACTTATCAAGGAGGAAGTCTTTCCCAGATGCCTTCCATCAGATTTTCTCTAATCATAAGTCAGAACTTGGTCCTGTACCTACTTCTGGACCAATTGATGGCAAAAGGAAATGGGGTTTCCATGATGGGCTTAGAGTGCTGGTAATGGTTAACAACTGACTCGAGCCAGAGAGAGTAGTAGTACTAATTTGCAGCACTTGCTGATTTCTGTGACATAAATACTCCCACACGGGTGAGTTTCCAGCTGCCACTGCGATATCTTTGAACTCTGCATTGGGAAGAGATGCATACAAATAGCTCTTGTGAACCTATTTTTATGTTAGGTATAAGCTTATCCTAACAGACCACTGGGCTTAGACCAGTCATAATTCAACCTTTCTGACTAGTCACTTACTATACAAACAAAATCAGAGGTTTTATCAGCAGAAACAAAGTGGAAGTGGCTAGAGAAAAAAAATGTGTTTGCCCCGAACACTTAGTGGCGTCCACTGCTTTCTCAAGTTTCTGTGTCTTTGTAAACTTACCCTGTGAGAGTTTAGCATGAGCTCCAGTGATGTTTCTTGTTACATGATAACTTTTGAACATCTGTTCCCAGAGATAATGGCTTCTCCTCTCTAAATCTTCCTAGTCAAATAAATGAGCAAGAATCTAGCTGCTCTATAATTATTTTTAGTACTGAGCCAGAAGTCCTAAGTCCAAGATCACAGACCAACCAATGGATGGGTTACCTTTCTTCCGATGGCTAATCTTGGTGACAATCTGGCAGCTTTTGTGTGGGACAGATTTTCTTTTTCTCATCGTCATCATCAGTGATGGACGACTTCTCTGGTACTACTTTGCAATGATCTTTATGCTGTTTGTATTCACAGACTTTGCTTCCTCTGTTTTGCCAGGTAGAATGACTGACAGGTTAGTTCATAGGATATCATAATTATGAATTACCTTGAGAATATTATGTTTTCCATTTTTTATAGACATTTCATCTTTTTCTTGGACTTTCTTCCAGTAGTTGATAGCAATGCTCAATTATTTTGATCTTTTTTTATAAGAAAAAGAATAGGGGTCCTGAAAAGATTTTTACTTTCTCCCAAGTCAGTTGTAAAAAGTTGGATTTGATGATGTTGGATTCTCAGAACATCATCTCTCCACATTAAAATATAAACAAAAATTAAACCCTAAAATCAGTGAGAAAAGATTCTTGGACTTTATTACTTTATTGTCATTAGCAAAGGTAGGGATCACAGTAGTAAAATGTTTGCCCTATATAATGTTTTAACATGATCAGATCATCCAATATTGACTAGTAGCTCTTGGAATAATGACATTTTTAATACCAAATGTCTTTTATTTATTTCATTTCTAAACATAGAAATATCATTATTTTAAAATAATATGTTTATATAATCACCAGTTTCTCATGATACAGAAGTTGAAATACCAATTTTCAAAAGCCATTTTTGTTTCCTGCTATACATAGAAAATTCCAAACATAAGTGCAATCAGTCCTTTTTTAAAAATCATAAGGAATATAGTTATCTCACAAATGCATTATATATTTTAAAATTTTTATGTGTAAAAATAAAATGAAACAGTAAACCAAACCCCCTTCCAAAAGCAAAGTGTTTGTTTGGCAAACTAAGTTCTCTGACATTCAGTTGTCCAAAAGAGCCTCTTTTTATTAATTTATTTTATTTATTTTTTTGCTGTGTTGGGTCTTCGTTTCTGTGTGAGGGCTTTCTCTAGTTGTGGCAAGTGGGGGCCACTCTTCATCGCGGTGCGCGGGCCTCTCACTATCGCGGCCTCTCTTGTTGCAGAGCACAGGCTCCAGACGCGCAGGCTCAGTAGTTGTGGCTCACGGGCCCAGTTGCTCTGCGGCATGTGGGATCCTCCCAGACCAGGGCTTGAACCCGTGTCCCCCTGCATTGGCAGGCAGATTCTCAACCACTGCGCCACCAGGGAAGCCCAAGAGCCTCTTTCTAGTTTAATGTTATTTATGTAATACTGTCATCTTACAGGTAATTAGAAAAAGTCTTCAAAATGCATTGGTCCCCAAACGTTGTCTTATCACTGACTACAGGGCTTATCCCCTCACCATTCACAGTGCTTTCTGTCACTCTCTGAAAACACATATAACAAAACACCTGTCAGAAAGTAGCTGGTCTAAAGATTCTTTGACCACATCAACGACTCTCTTTTGTATAGACAGAAGATGTGTCCATGTGATAAGATTTGAGAAACTCCATCTTTCCAGCCTGCCATGGTTCCTGAAATTCCGAGTATTAGTTATCTGTGTGAGAGTAAAAAAAATATTTAAGATCTCTGTCTAAGATACAAATTTGAAAGAGGAAGCATATTAATGCATGAATCATCTTTTTGAACTATTGCATTAATTGACTCATAGTGAGCTATAATCCCAAGGAATTGAATTTAGAAGAAGTAAACTTTGATAGAAGAGGGGATGCCTTGGACCTGTTTAACAATCACTAAGAACTGATTAAGTGTGAGGGTTTGTGAAGATATGACCTTTGTTTCACTTAGTCTTTCATTCATTCATTAAATATTTATTTCATAATTTTAAATGCTAAACCCTACAAAAGGTACTGGAGATTAAATAATGAGTAAAAATTAGTACAAAGGATAACTTTATGAGAGTTATGACAATGGAGATTATTGGAGAGAGGGGACCACATGAGCAATGGAGGAAGCAACGGACAATGGTTTGGAATTTTCTAAAAGACAGATTGACCACTTATTGATTAGAATTAGCACTGCTCTTCCTTTATTGTAAAAGGTTTTCTCATTTTAAAGGTAACATCATATTGATTCTTTGTGAATTATAGTATTGGAGGATGCTTAAAGATTTTCTTTATTCCATGTCCTACATTTCTCTTTAATGTCCATGTCCATTGCTATCACTCTAGTTCAAGCCACTATCTCTTAGTTGAATTATCATGTAATCTTTTTAATTGAACCTCCTGCTTCCAGAGTTTTGCTTGAAGGTTCTCAATAGGTATTTGCTGAATGAAAAAAAAAAAAAAAGTATTTATTCCCCTTCTCAATTCTGCAAGATTAATTTGGGGGATTTACATCTTACACTTTCATTAAAGGTGTTCAGCCTTGGAATTAATATTTTTTAAAATATTCAAATAATGAAAAATAACTTTAAGCATTAATCATCACAGTGTTCTGTGACCTTGACTTAGTGACACAAGTATAACTCTGATACTGCCATCAAAAACGCACTAACAAAGTCCTTTGTGTTCATGAAATTGTAGTGAATGTGATCTGTGGCTGCTGTGAAGGAAAATGAAAATAGAATCATTTGACAAATGAAAATAGATTTTCTTTTTCTTCATAAGTTAATAATAAATACATAATAGTAGCAAGATACAAATGTTAATTGCACACAAACTAAGCACTATTAAATCTCATACAATGTTTATGGGTTAGGTGTTGGGGTAAAAAAATGACCCATAGTACATATCTATGCAAAGATAAATTATATAATATAATTATAACCAATTATCATCATACATTCTCTTATGTATCTCTTCAACATATACCTATTTGAAATTTTAATTGATTAAAGGCGTCAAGGCATGAGATCTATTCTTTTAAAGTTGATATTTGAAATCATATTCTACAAAAATGAATTTTTTTTTTTTTTGCGGTACGCGGGCTTCTCAGTGTTGTGGCCTCTCCCGTTGCGGAGCGCAGGCTCCGGATGCACAGGCTCAGCGGCCATGGCTCACGGGCCCAGCCGCTCCGTGCCATGTGGGATCTTCCCGGACCGGGGCATGAACCCACGTCCCCTGCATCGCCAGGCGGACTCCCAACCACTGTGCCACCAGGGAAGGCCTACAAAAATCAATTTTGATAAAAGTGTATTGAATATCAACTATGTACAAGGCAGTATGTTGGGAAGTGGAGGAGGATGCAAAGAAGAAAAACGCACAATGTTTGCTTCCAGGGAACTCAAATGTGTGCAGTTAATGCTGCTGGAGCGTCAGGGTATTGAGGGGAGCATTGTTAAGGAGATACTGGTTGAACTGAATTATTGAAATATCATTTTTTTACATGTTTAAATGAGTGGGTGATGGTCTTTTTATTGCCTTTAAGTTTGCTAGAGTATGTTAGAAAATGAGACAGTGTGAAGAATATAGAAACACTGAAGGAAAGGAACAAAAAATAAGTAAAAACCCTCCATAAGGAATGATTCTGGGTTAGTATATGTACTTGCCATATACTATACTGGAATAGTCTTTAATAAATCTGCTATGCTGGACTGTCTTTGATAAAGTCCTGAATTTTTTTCTATGTTCCACTGCACTTAGAAACATTAAGAGATTATTTTTTTTTCGGGGGAATAGATGACAATTATGAATTATATGTAGAGTCTTCCAAGTTGCTACATAGCTTCCAAAATAGAGATGAATACTCAAATTATGCATAATAGAATTTTAAGAGTAAATCTGGTTTGGACCAAAAGTTCTTGGTATGTTTCAATATCAAATCAGCCCAGTATTTCCCTGAGGGACACATTCTATTAGCAATGCTTAAGTTATCTGTAGTTCCAAGACAGTGGTGACCCCTCAGTCTACATCTAACACTGATGTAGTGGCGTGAACCACCAAGTCAAATACTGAAAGAGAGAAAAGCATGTGAAAGTGCATGGTGGGTTTGAGGGACAGCAAGTTGGCCAGTATTACAGGAACAGAGGGTACATCTGGATTGGTACTGGACTCAGAAAGTCAACAGATAACACTATATAAAGGCCTGAGCATTTTTAAGAAAATATAAGCTGTCTAAAATTTTAAATGGTCGTGTCATCAGTACTTCAGAAAAGTAACTCCAGATGCTGAAAAACATTCTTATAGAAGTAGAGTGAGTGCTACATAATGCTTTAATTGCTCTTAGAAGTGAAAAGAAAGTAATCCCAATATAAAGCAGGCGTTCCCTCACTCCCTCCACCCCTCCTCCAAGAAATTAAAACATAAGACTGACACACACATACAAGATATAACAATAGGAAGGTGAGGTGAGAGCCAGTTGGATGACTTAAACCTAGCTTAGGCTGAAAAACCCAGGTGTGCATTTAGGAAGAAACGAAGGTCCTCATCAGAATAGTTCAGTGATGACTTGCAGCCAGGATATTCTATGCCAGTGGCTAAAATCAGGAGAGAGTCTTGTTGCGGTTGTAGGTTTTTTCCTCTGAGTCCTCTGCGATTATATTTTCATGTGATGGTATATGGCTCAGTCATTGTAGAGACTCCAGAAAAATTATACACACAGCTTTTCATAAGTCATGGAACAACAGGGAGAAAGCGTGCATTCAAAAGTAACTGAGTAAGCTCCCCCAAAGTAATCCATTATTGCTCTATTGATAGTTATGTTTTGAATTACTGCCTGTACTTACATGACTGAAAAGTACTTTGGGCATATGAACTGGAATTTAACATGCATCATTCCATGTACTAACAGGCAAGTTCACTCAAGATGCTCTTATCTGAATGAACAGTAAATACACAGCAGGACTGTTGTTCAAATATTATGAATTAGATCTTCAGAAAAGCTATAATTAGAAGTTCTTTTTTGACTTTGTCAAAATCAGTCAGATTTGAGAATTTTTACCAGAACTTTAAGGTAGAGCTGTAGTAATCATCAATAATCTTACTGACATAATAAATAGCACTAATAAATAGATAGATCTTTAATAAAGGATTTCCTTAAAATTGTTTCAGTGAGTGTATGAAGTTATTAATAGCCATACTATTTGCCATAGTCAGATATATTGACAGAAACTTTTAACAAAAACAGAGAGTCAAAGTGAGTCTCATAATTTCATTCGTTCTTAGTTATTTCTGGGCAGTGTTTCAACTCCAAGCACATGCATTTCATCAGTGTAATATGGATGACTTAAAATCCTAATGTGGTGAATCCTGTGGACACTTTATAGGTCAGACAAAGGATTAGCTGGAAAGTTTATTTTTGTCATGTGATACCCACTCTCCCCACCCCTGGCCCCCCACACCTGCTAATGAGTCCAAGAGGTGCTCTTGAGCATTCTGAAAAACCAAAGACTTCAGCTAGAGATGAAGGGGTTTTAGGCGGGAAAAGCAGGCTGATCCTTCCCTATATGCTCTCCAAAGGTCTTCCTCTGGACCTAGAACGAAGCATGCCTCCTGCCACCCAGGTGGGTGCAGATACAAGATTGGAAAATATGAAGTCATGTATCTGAGCTTTCAAATTTGTGTTGGCATAGACGTATGGACTTTGATAGCATCCTAGGGGATTTTTTAACAAAGCAGTAAAATCTTCCACTTACAGAGTGGTTCCAGAGCCTGTGCTGGGAACAATTTATGTATATTGGAGAAAAGCAGCCAAGAATTCCGTTTTCACAAAGCATATATCATGATCACTAAAATGTCACCACGAAAAGAACTCTTATAGATTAGACATGAAGACGATAGATTTTATCTCTAGAATCTATGGAAAGCATAGAAAGAGAAGAGTCTGTTAGGAGGAGGCTAACTAACTATGCTTAAGATTGACAAGTCTGCCAGATCCTACCAGATCTATGATCTTCAGGAAATAAATTAACCTCTGACTCATTAAATGCCCTCCTGTAAAATGCTAATAATTATATCATTTTGCTATGGTCTGAATGTGTCTCCCCAAAATTCATATCCAATGTGAAAATATTAGAAGGTGGGGCCTTTGGGAGGTCCTTAGGTCATGAGAGTGGAGTCCTCATGAATTAAATTAGTGTTCTCATGAAAGAGGCCCTACAGAGTTCCCAAGCCCCTTCCACGAGGTTACAGTGAAAGGCACTGGATGTGAAGCAGGAATAAGACTTTTACCAGCATGTGACCATTCTGGTGCCTTGATTTTAGACTTCCCAGCCTCCAGAAGAGTGAGCAATAAATTTCTGTTGTTTTTGAGCTACCCAGTCTATGTTATTTTGTTATAGTAGCCCAAATGAAGTGATACATTTTTTAATTTATTTAAGAAATACTTACTGAACACGTATTAAGTGATAGAATGTTTTAAATCCTGGAAATAGAATAGTCAATAGAACAGACAAAACTCCCTGCCTTCTTAGAGTACATATTCTTGCATGATTAAAAAAAATAAAATAATATATTTTAAATGATTTGAAGAGTGTCTGAGACATAGTAAGTTGCCCATTAAAAGATAACCGTTATCACTAATACCATTGGCAGACCATTGTTAAAATTTAAACCAGATACGAGAAAGAAAAATCTTTTTAAAGGAGCTATCTTTGTTAAACCTATCCCCAAAGTTAGTACTTTATAGTTTATCAGAATAACTGAAGAATTATCTTAAAATCTATGGTGTATAACTATCAGATGTTAAGACAGTAAAAATTTACGATAATGTCAAATATGAGACAAGCTGTAGTAAAATGAGAATTCTCATATACTGCTTCTGGGAAGTAAATTGTTATAATCTCTTTGAAGAACAAAACCATAATATGTGGACCTGGATTATTTTGCCACAAATACCTTTCTATATTTATTGGAGAACTTGTACACATATTCATAAAGAAGACTTGTATAAGTATGATCATTATGGATTTTTTAAAATAAAACCTGAAAGTAATATAAACACCCATCAGTAGAAGAATGAATAAATAGCAGCAAACGTAGTAGTTAAAACAAATAAACTTGTTTCACATGCGAATAGGACAGCTTTTAAAAAGCAATGTTAAGTAATTAGCAAGTTTTAGGCAATAGGAACAGTAGGACTAGCCATAGAAGTCATACAAAACAAATACTTAAGAGTGAATAACTCTGCAGAAAGAGGAGTTGGATGGCACTGAAAAAGAGTACCTATGGGACTTTGATTATATTTGTAATGCTTTATTCTTAAAGATAATATCAACAAAATCTGATGAAGAAATAGCCTCTATTATTATTGAAGTAGATAGATTATTTTCTGTATTTTATTATGACTTCTACTATTCTTAAATTAAAAAAAAATATTGGAGTATAGTCGATGTACAATGTTGTCTTAGTTTCAGGTGTACAGCAAAGTGAATCGGTTATACATGGTCATGTAACTCTTTTTTAGATTTTTTTCCCATATAGGTCATTACAGAGTATTGAGTAGAGTTCCCTGTGCTATACAGTAGGTCCTTATAAGTTATCTGTTTTGTACATAGTAGTGCGTATATGTCAATCCCGATCTCCCAATTTACCTCTCCCCCCTTTCCCCCTGGTAACCATAAGTTTATTTTCTACATCTGTGACTCTATTTCTGTTTTGTAAATAAGTTCATTTGTACCATTTTTTTAGATGCCACATATAAGTGATATCATGATAGTTGTCTTTCTCTGTCTGACTTCACTCAGTATGACAATTTCTAGGTCCATCCATGTTGCTACAAATGGCATTATTTCATTCTTTTTAATGGCTGAGTCATATTCCATTGTATATATGTATCAGATCTTCTTTATCCACTCCTATGTTGATGGACATTTATGTTGCTTCCCTGTCTTGGCTATTGTAAATAGTGCTGCAGTGAACATTGGGATGCATGTATATTTTAGAATTATGGTTTTCTCAGGACATATGCCCAGGAGTGGGATTGCTGGATCATATGGTAGTTCTGTATTTAGTTTTATAAGGAACATTTATGTTCCTTAAACCATAATGTTCTCCATAATAGTTGTACCAATTTACATTCCCACCAACAGTGTAGGAGGGTTCTGTTTTCTCCACACCCTCTCCAGCATTTATAGTTTGTAGATTTTTGTTCTGATGGGTGTGAGGTGATACCTCATTGTAGTTTTGATTTGCATTTCTCTAATAATTAGTCATGTTGAGCATCTTTTCATGTGTTTTTGGCCATCTGTATGTCTTCTTTAGAGAAATGTCTATTTAGATCTTCTTCCTATTTTTTGATTGGGTTGTTTATATTTTGATATTGAGCTACATGAACTGTTTGTATATTTTAGAGATAATCACCTGTCAGTTGCTTCATTTGAAAATATTTTCTCCCATTCTGTGGGTTGTCTTTTCATTTTGTTGATGGTTTTCTTTGCTGTGCAAAAGCTTTGAAATCTTTTGCATTTCTATACACTAACAATGAAAGATCAGAAAGTGAAATTAAGGAAACAATTCTATTTACCATCGCATCAAAAAGAATAAAATACCTAAGAATTAACATACCTAAGGAGGCAAAAGACCTGTACTCTGAAAGCTATAAAATGCTGATGAAAGAAATCAAAGATGACATGAACAGACTGATATTCCATGTTCTTGGATTGGAGGAATCAATACTCAAAATGACTATACTACAGAAAGCAATCTACAGATTCAATGCAATACCTATCAAATTACCAATGGCATTTTTCACAGGATTAGAATAAAAAATGTTACAGTTTGTATAGAAACACAAAAGACCCCAAATAGCCAGAGCAATCTTGAGAAAGAAAAATGGAGCTGGAGGAATCAGGCTCCCTGACTTCAGACTATACTACAAAGCTACAATACTCAAAACAGTATGATACTGGCACAAAAACAAAAATCTAGATCAATGGAACAGGATAGAAGGTCCAGAGATAAACCCATGCACCTGTGGTCAACTAATCTATGACACAGGAGGCAAGAATATACAATGGAGAAAAGACAGTCCCTTCAATAAGTGGTGCTGGGAAAACTGACAGCTACATGTAAAAGAATGAAATTAGAACACTCACTAACACCATACACAAAAATAAACTCAAAATGGATTAAAGACCCAAATCTAAGGCCAGAAACTATCAAACTCTTAGAGGAAAACATAGGCAGAACACTCTCTGACATAAATCACAGTAATAGCTTTTTTGATCCACATCCTAGTGTAATGAAAATAAAACAAAAATAAACAAATAGGACCTAATTGAAATCTTAAACTTTTATGGTAAAAGAGAGCAAACAGGAGAAGTAAATATCAATGTGCAAAAACAGTTGGCATGGTGGATTGTGTGCCTGGTGTAACAGAGAAATCTTCCCAGGCCACCCATATCAGCACCTGAAACTCACCAAATAGTGCTGATCGTCCAGTATTATGGAACTTGATTGTGAATCTCTGTAATACCTTTTAAGAAAATGCTTTGTGAATGTGAAAAATACCTAAAACTTCATCAACCAGGGTCAATCTCTGATGGAATAATATTTTGTGAGATTTTACGTTATTTTTTACCTTATTTTGTGGATAAGGGGGGGGAAAGGATGGCTAGATTTTTAAAAATATTTTTATTGTGAAACATTTCAAGCATCCATAAAAGACTAGAATATGTAGAATGATAAACAATGTAATCATACTGTAAAGCTTTACAAACTTTAACCCTTGTCACATTTGTTATTACATGCATAATTAAAGCCCCCTGTGTAACTTTCCTAAGATTTTATAATTTTCCCTTTGCTAAGGATTTTGATGAAAGCGCTTGCCTCTTAATAAGCATATCTGCATGACAGACAGTTTCCTTCCATTGGATTACAAGATCTGAGGCATCAAAATAACCAAAACCTGCCTCAGGCAATAGAATTTTCTCACTTTGGGTATATAAAACTCAAAGCTAAAGCTGAAAAGTTTCCCACAGGGACATGTCAACAAGTTTTAAATGATATTCTGTGCTACCATCTTATTAGCAATCTTGATGGTAAGTAATGGAGGAATGAATTTTCTTGAAGCAAGCACCCAATTAACACTTTGGTATTGGTAAGTTAATCATTTCTTGTGTCAGTTAACAACTACTTATTGATCAATTTCTATTCACCAAAGAGATACAGTGGTATCATCGGACTTATTCACAGAGGATCTGTAGTCTAATAGAGGAAACAAGCCCTCAGATGCCAATTACAGTGTGGTAAAATTGTTGGGAAAAACGCCAAGGCTATCTTTCTATAAGGAAAGGAACCATATGACAGCCAGACTTTGAAACCTCATCCTTTTTTATTGTTACTTGAATATGTGATCACTCTTTCATATTGGCATTTAGTAGCTTATTATAAGGACTTACAGGATTTAATTCAAAGAAGATTCAGAGCATAATCCAAGTTCACTATAATGTTATTTCATTCATCTCTATAAATTACGGATGTACAGTAACCAATTTTCAACCTGGTTCTCTATAACAATTTTTAAAACATATAATTAGCAGGAATTTACAAATAAATTAAGAGTTTGCATCCATTTATAGATAATTTTACAAGTGCTTGTTTCCTTTCTATATCGTAGATTTTCTTGTAGGGAATCAGTTGCTCTGATATTTCAAGTTTTCGTGATACTAGTACAGTACCTGTTAAATAATAATTTTAGATGATGACTATTTTTTTAAATTTTATTGGAGTATAGTTGGTTTACAATGTTGTGTTAGTTTCAGGTGTACAGAAAAGTTATTCAGTTATACATATACATATATTCATTCTTTTTCAGATTCTACACGCGTATAGGTTATTACAGAATATTGAGTAGAGTTCCCTGTGCTGTCCTTGTTGTTTATCTATTCCATATGTAGTAGTGTGTATATGTTAATCCCAAGCTCCCAATTCATCCCTCTCCACCATGTTTCCCCTGTGGTAACTACAAATTTGTTTTCGAAATCTGTGAGTCTGTTTCTGTTTTGTAAATAAGTTCATTTGTTCATTTAAAAAATTATATTCCACATATGAGTGATATCATATGGTATTTGTCTTTCTCTGTCTGACTTAACTTCATTTAGTATGACAATCTCTAGGTCCATCCATGGTGCTGCAACTGGCATTAGTTCATTCTTTTTTATGGCTGAGGAATATTCCATTGTATATATGTACCACAGCTTCTTTATCCACTCCTCTGTCAATGGACATTTAGTTTGCCTCCACGTCTTGGCTATTGTAAATAGTGCTGTAATGAACATTGGGGTGCATGTATCTTTTTGAAGTATGGTTTTCTCTGGATATATACCCAGGTGTGGTATTCCTGGATCATATGGTAGTTCTATTTTTAGTTCCTTTTAAGGAACCTCCATACTGTTCTCCATAGTGGCTGTATCAATTTACATTCCCACCAACAATGTAGGAGGGTTCCCTTTTCTCCACACCCTCTCCAGCATTTAATGTTTGTAGACTTTTTGATCATGGTCATTCTGACTGATGTGAGGTGATACCTCACTGTAGTTTTGATTTGCATTTCTCTAATAATTAGTGATGTTGAGCAGCTTTTCATGTGTTTTTTGGCCATCAGATTAGGACTATTAAAAATCTAAATGAACAACAACAAAAAACATTGATAAGACTTGAAATCACCAGAACTCTAACACTTAATTATAATATATTATTTTTAAATATTCAGTGCCATGCAAACCAACTGCCACACAACTTCCCATAGCCTTTTCAATTTAGTCAATTTCAGGAACTTTCATATGTAGATTAAATTTTGTTTTTTGGATACAGTACTAATACTGTATAATGATCATTGGAGTAATGAAAAACGTGCTTTTTTGTGTATCTAAATAATTCAGTATATTATAGCCACATTTAAATTCCCATGGCATTATTCAATGTCTTCTTGAAAATTTGCATCCACCATCTTGATGGTGATTTATGTACTTTATGTTTTCATAATAAATTGCATATAAATTCTCTCCACCTAACTATTCAGCTTTGTGACTCTACTCTTCTTTGTGAACTGGGTTATAAAATCTAGTTATTTGAAAATTTTAAGTTATCATAAACCATTGCATTTTTAGTTAACATCATTTTCAAAGTATAAAAACCTGCTAAGGAACAATGGTGACTTCTTCTAAAACTATAGATTTATGATGGTTTCATTAGTTTTTGTCTATCATATTTAACAAAAATAAGTGTGGTGGCTGTATTAATTAAAAGTACTTTTATTAAGGCATGATATACATTTACACTGTCACTGTTTAAATAAATGAATTTATAATTTTTTGCATTAATATTTATATGGTTTAAATAGCTGTTCCATAGTGTGTGTGCATGTGCTTATTTTGGTGCATATTTTTTTTAACTTCTATTTTTCTTAAGAAATGCTGTTATTAATATGTGTGTGATCATTTAGGCCAAGAACTCTAAGAGTTCCGTAGATATTTCTATTTATTGCTCCCCCTAGAATGAATTTGGCTAGTATAATCAAATTTAATGTATAGAGACCTGTCACAGAGAATTCCTGAATTGCTCAAATTCTCTAATACAATAAATAATAATAATGTTACATTTAGTTACCTTTTAATCACGTCAGATTGTCTCCTATTAAAAATTATTTTTGCGGGCTTCCCTGGTGGCGCAGTGGTTGAGAGTCCACCTGCCAATGCAGGGGACACGGGTTCGTGCCCCAGTCTGGGAAGATCCCACATGCCGCGGAGCGGCTGCGCCCGTGAGCCATGGCCGCTGAGCCTGCGCGTCCGGAGCCTGTGCTCCGCAACGGGAGAGGCCACAACAGTGAGAGGCCCGCGTACCGCAAAAAAAAAAAAAAATATTTTTGCAAAATAGCTTTTGGCTATTTTTTTAAATGTTAAAATATGAAGGTCATGTTTAGGCCATAATTCAGAGTTTCTCCATCTGGAACTTTCTTGAATCAAGGAGATAGATGTACCTAACTCTTAAGCCTAACTTTCGATTTGTTACTCATTCAGCTTTTGAGTTAAATAATTAACAAAAGCTCAAGTCCCTTCCTCTATAAATCTTTGGTTGTCCATGTGGACACAGCTGGGCAATTTTGTATGATCATGATAATGCAAAATAAATATCCCTTTGAGCTAGACTAAATATGGTTTGGCTGGGAATATGAGACTTTTTCTTCCCACATCAGAATTTAGTGAGATTCTGAAGAATTTAAAGGTAAGCGAAAACATCCAAAAACACCACCACTCAAAACATCAGATTAGTAAAAAATTAAGTCAAAGAAAGAGAAGCAACCGCGCACCATGGATGTGTGCAGATTGTTAGGTTTTCCTTCATTGCCGTGTCTTACACAGTGTTTGATATACAGGAGGTACTTAACAAACATTAGTTTAACCAAATCTGTTTTACTTAATAAACTCTCATTTGATTTCTACAGAAGTAATTTCCCAGTGATCTGGGGCAGATTTTACTCTGTTTACGTTTCAGAGCCTCCCAACACAGGCTTTAGAGCAAAGCCAGATTGTATAAGTAGCATAACTACTTTAGGCAACTGCAAAAATTAAGCATAGCTATGCAAAATGAGTTTTTGGGTTTTTTTGGTATAGTACTGTATCCAAATCAAGGCTCTGCCTCGCTATATAATTGTACAGAATGATCGCTCTGTACCTTTCACCAGTGTGAAAAATGAAGCTCATTTCCTGCAGTGCTAAAGGTTTATGGGCCAAGATCTTTACTTCCTAATGTAAAATCTGAGTACTTTAATTTTGTTTGTGTAATTCACTGAACTTAAATTTTTTTCTGCTTATTTAGGGACTAACAAGTGATATGAAATGCGGAATTCATATGTCTTCCAAACATTTTCCGACACTAACCTAAATAATTGCCGTGATAATAGACAAGAGAACTTTAATATGCCTTTGGAAAAATATCCGGAAACAAAATGAAAATCCTGTACTTTACCACATTTTTAATGTCACATGGCTGAGTGCTATTGAATTGTAATTTTAAGTAGTAAGTAAAAATTCATTTTATCTGCCAGTGACATATGTAAGAAGTTATAAGGAAGCACAGATTTAGTATGAATTTCATTGAAAGTTCAGCATTTTTCTCCTCTGATAATATAAAAGGGTATTTTGTGAGGTTCCTTACTACTCTCTTCTACTTTTTAAATAAAATCAATTAAAATTGAGAATATTTCTTTGTTATTGTCAGAAATATTACTTATTTTGCAAACAGGACTAAGAGTAGTGTGTTGGGCAGATGAACATAGGTTGTGCTCACTGGTAATAAAATATCACAAATCTACTTTTTTTTTTTTTACTCAGATAGTGACACTTTATAACAGGAAAGAATTTAAAATACTGTTGCATCACATAAATTTGTGAAATGACCCTCAGGAAAAAAGAGCTACTATAGGCATAGTTTTTTGATATATAGATTTCTTACAAGGATAATCCAATTGCTGTTGGACTTTTATTATCCATATCTACTTCTGGTGTACGGCGGGTACAATTCCACTTCTCTCTGTATTCTATTTCTTTTCAAAAATGCCCACAAGTGCAAATGATATGTTGGGAATTAAAATGATATGTTTAATTTGCCTGTGATATATTTTACATAGAACGCTGAAGAAAATATGATTTCATATTGCCGCTTTTGCTATCAGCAACCAAATGGCCTTTATCATCTTAAACACATAATATATGTCAATCAGAGTAAGGTTTGATTATTAAAAGAAAAATTAGCCCTACACAGTGCCTATTCTGATCATGTCATTTTCTGCCCTTTTCACGACATTCATCTCAAGTCTGCTGAAATCCTGTCCTTAGAAAACCTTCTAAATCCTTTAAACTTTTTCCTCCTTTAAGCCTTTCTATGCTCCTTCATAATTTTGAATTCCTGCTGTAACTTTCGCCACTTTCTGCCTTATGTTACTGTTACTTTTATGTTTTTCTCTATTATTTTAAAAGTCCCAGAGGGCGGGAATGCTACTGTTGGGTGAGTTGAGTTCCCCAAAATTTACACATTGAAGCCATAACCCCCAGTACCTCAGAATGTGACTATATATGGAGACAGGGTCTTTAAAGATGTAAATAAGTTAAAATGAGGTCATTAGGATGAGCCGTAATCCAGTATGACCAGTGTCTTTATAAGAAGAGGAAATTAGGACATAGGCATGTACAGAGGGAGAAGACCAGGTGAAGACATAGGGAGAAGGCAGCTATCTACAAGCCAAGGAGAGGCATTAGAAGGAGCAAACCCTGGCCACACCTTGATCTTGGTCTTGCAGCCTTCAGACTGAGAAAATAAATCTCTGTTGCTGAAGCCACCTAGTCTGTGATATTGTGTTACAGCAGCCCTAAAAAATAATACACCTGTTATTTATGTATGTTTCCAGACCATTTAGCACAGTATCTTGTATCCAGTAGTATCTCGATAAAGGTCATTAAAGTGATTTCTTACATAGTTTATTCACTGTGAGCTAAAGTTTTGTTTCAGTGAAGTAGAGAAGCACTGAGGCAATTTCCTCTTTGACCCCTAACATTGAAGAAATAAATGGAAACCGTGCTTCAGTGATCTAGCCTTACTTTCCAATATTTTTCTTTATTGTCCAAAACTGAATTTACTTTTGGCAGTCGAGGACCTCTGAAATTCTGTAAGGATCTTCTGATTTGTCCAATGGCCTACTTAATTAAATTCTGGTATTGATCATATGATAACGTTTTTGCCTTTGTTTCTTAATTATTAAAGTAAGAAAAATAGTGATTATGACATTTAATCAAATTAGAAATCACTTCATTATCATACTTTATGTAGATGTACCATTTTAAAATACAGCTTTATTAGTGTATTTTTATTTTGAACACTAGACGGTAAAATAATTTCTTTATGACTCACCCACCATATTATTCCATGGATTGAAAAGAATCAAGGTTCGTCTTTTGGTTTTAGCATAATTGTCACAGTAGATATGGTGATGCTAAAAACTGTTTCCTTAGGAGTTTAGTGAAAGGTTTTCATTATGACATATATGACACATGACATATATGACTTAGCTAAGTGTCCAGTTAACTGAAGGAGAATGTGAAAATGATACAGAAAATAAAGGGAAAAAATCAAAAAAATTCTTTTTATGTATCAGTGTGTGCTATCTACTTGTTAGGAAATTTTCTTAGATTGCTGTCATTACTGCCTGGTGGAAATAGTTTTAATACATGAGCTAAACAAAAATGACTTCTAGTGTATTTTTCCTTTTATAATGAAGCTTAGCTGAATTTCCCAATTATATACACACTTTTATATCCTGTTAATGATTAATAAGTTGTAAGGAATCACAGCTATGTCATTAATTACTGCATTGATCTCTGTATCTCCAGATACTAATGAAATATTATGTCAACAGAAGCTTTTTGTTTTTATCCTTAACTATAGTCTCTTTAAACTTGTCCCATTGATCACATCACATTCAAGTTTAAATCATGGCTTTTTAGAATACATTCTAATATCAGCTTTCCTCATAGTCACTAATCGTATTTTTAACATAATTTGGTTTCTCTTTTATCCTCATGGGAAGTGATCCTCCAGTGTGATGGTTAAGGTGGTGGGGTGGAAAAAGAGCTCTGAGAGTTTATGGGCAGGCCAGGAATCATTTTTATCATCCTGAGTTATAGTGATATATGCATGTGCTATCCTATTGTGGTCAACATGTTAATATACCAAAAAGTAGACATAGTTTAATTGGAAGCTAATGGGGTATGGCCTGGCAAATATTTGCTACAGATTGGTGAATGGAAGCACCATTCACGCCTTCTCCTCTGCTTTTGTCATTCAGCACACAACCGGGGATAGCCCCCTCATCCCTCATCTTGCAGAGAACATCACTGTTTTTCATGAGCCCTCCCTCACTTACCAGTTACGTAGATTTGGGCAAGTTGCTTAATATCCTTTGTTTCCTTATTCTGTAAAATGACAATAATAATTCCTACCTCATGGGTAATTTTTGAAGCTAAATAGACAATGGCTGTGAAAGTGTATAGCAGAGTAATGTGGCATAGAGTCCTCTCAACAATATTGGTTGACTCTAAATTAAAGTTACTTAAAAATGAATGTCTTGAGCCTTCCTCCCTTCTGTAAATAAGATTTGTTACATTTCCTGTTTCTTAACCTTCCAATCTCTCAACAATTCTATGTCTGACAGGATAATTTATTTTTTTTTCCACCACCTATTCCATTGCTTCTACCTGTCTTTAAGAAAGAATTTGGGAAAACATCAATATTACTCTAGGTGACCTGTTACCCAGGGTCACAGTTCTTTGTTGATTTAAGTGTAAGCCATAGAAATAAGCTCGTGACTATTTTCAATATGAATAGAGGGAAAATGAATCATAAATTTTAAAAAGATATTTATGATACTGAAGTTTTTAGCATGTCCCCCACACTCTGGAAGTGAATGGAATAACCAGTATCAGATACCCTGAAATGCCATATGGCAGTATCTGCTTCATACTGCTTTATTGTCCAGTTGGTTAATTGGAACTAGTTTTCCTTTTCTTTCATTTTTAAATGCTGATTTAATTTAATATTTAGAGATTGTATTGGGCATTGTATTGTGTTTCCAGCTCTCTGTGGAAGAATTTCTCGCATTAATAATAGTGTAGTGTTTATAGCCAAAACCTCATACAGAGTGAAGTAAGTCAGAAAGAGAAAAACAAATACCATATGCAAACACATATATATGGAATCTAAAAAAAAAAAAAAAAAAAAACAGAGGTCATGAAGAACCTAGGGGTAAGACAGGAATAAAGACAGAGACCTACTAGAGAATGGACTTGAGGATATGGGGAGGGGGAAGGTAAGCTGTGACAAAGTGAGAGAGTGGCATGGACGTATATACACTACCAAATGTAAAATAGATAGCTAGTGGGAAGCAGCTGCATAACACAGGGAGATCAGCTGGGTGCTTTGTGACCACCTAGAGGGGTGGGACAGGGAGTGTGGGAGGGAGATGCAAGAGGGAAGAGATATGGGGACATATGTATACGTATAACTGATTCACTTTGTTATAAAGCAGAAACTAACACAGCACTGTAAAGAAATTATACTCCAATAAAGATGTTAAAAAAGAAAATCACTGAAAGTAGTTCTACGTCAACATCTGCCAGTTCCCTCAGAATTCTGGGATATGATTTGTCTAGCCTAGAGGCTTGATACAATTTAGAGCAGCCAGGTACTTTTATTATACCACCAATTGGGTGGGAGAGCTCTTGCCAATTGATATTACATGGGGCCGGGAGGTCTTTGGTGGTCCAATGTCCTGATCTCGGCTCTCCCACCTCAGAGGCTCAGGCCTGACAGCAGGTTGGAGCACCAAAGCCCTGTCAGCCACATGGCTCAGAAAAAATGGGAGGAAAAAATAATAATGAATTTTTTAAAATTATTAAAATAAAAAATTAAAAATAAATAAAATAGAAAAAAAGAGAGAGCAATCAAACCAATAAACAAATCCACCAATGTTAGCAAGCAGTATAAACTAAACTAAGATAAACATAAAAATCAGAAACAAATCAGTCACAGCAAACCCCAAGTCTACAGTTGTTCCCCAAGTCTGCCACCTCAGTTTTGGGATGATTCGTTGTCTCTTCAGGTATTCCACAGATGCAGGGTACATCAAGTTGATTGTGAGGTTTTAATCCACTGCTCCTGAGACTGCACAGAGAAATTTCCCTTTCTCTTCTTTGTTTGCAGAACTCAGGGGGTTCAGCTTTGGTTTGGCCCCACCTCTGCATGTAGGTTGCCCTCAGGCATCTGTTCCCTGCCCAGACAGGATGAGATTAAAGCAGCAGCTGATTAGGGGGCTCTTGGCCATTCAAGCCAGGGGGAGGGAGAGCTACAGTAGTTATAATTCGAATGAGGGGTGAGCCTGTGGCGGCAGAGGCTAGCATGACTTTGCAGTGGCCTGTGGTACACCGTGTGTTCTCCTGGGGAAGTTGTCCCTGGATCACCGGACCCTGGGAGGGGAGGTGTGGATAGTGACCCGCGCTTGCTCACAGGATTCTTGGTGGCTGCAGCAGTAGCATTAGCGTTTCATGCCCGTCTCTGGGGTCTGAGCTCAGAGCCGCGGCTCACGCCCATCTCTGGAGCTTGTTTAGGTGGTGCTCTGCCTTCTCTGGGCAGACAGGGAAGAAATCCTCTCTCCTCCTGCACCTCGAAACAATGGTCTCTTGCCTCTTCGGCAGGTCCAGACTTTTCCCGGACTCCCTCCCGGCTAGCTGTGGCGCACTAGTCCCTTCAGGCTGTGTTCACGCAGCCAGCCCCAGTCCCCTCCCTGGTATCCGACCTCCGAAGCCGGAGCCTCAGCTTCCAGTCCCACCCACCCCTGCTGGTGAGCAGACAAGCCTCTCGGGCTGGTGAGTGCCGGTCGACACCGATCCTCTGTGCAGAATCTCACCGCTTTGCCCTCTGCACCCCTGTTGCTGTGCTCTCCTCCGTGGCTCCGAAGCTTCCCCCCTCCGCCACCCGCAGTCTCCGCCTGCGAAGGGGCTTCCTAGTGTGTGGAAACCTTTCCTCCTTCACAGCTCCCTCCCAGAGGTGCCGGTCCTGTCCCTATTCTTTTGTGTCTGTTTTTTCTTTTGCCCTACCCAGGTACATGGGGAGTTTCTTGTCTTTTGGGAAGTCTGAGGTCTTCTGCCAGCGTTCAGTAGGTGTTCTGTAGGAGTTGTTCCACATGTAGATGTATTTTTGATGTATTTGTTGGGAGGAGGATGATCTCCATGTCTACTTCCCCGCCATCTTGAAGGTTCCCCGCCCCCCCCCCCCACTTTCAGTAATTTTTGCAGAACCACAGGCAATAACAATAGTGCTAGAGAACTGAAGAGGGGGAAAGTGCTCTTCCAGTTATCAAAAATGAGGAAAACAGGGCTTCCCTGGTGGCGCAGTGGTTGAGAGTCCGCCTGCCGATGCAGGGGACACGGGTTCGTGCCCCGGTCCGGGAAGATCCCACATGCCGCGGAGCGGCTGGGCCTGTGAGCCATGGCCGCTGAGCCTGCACGTCCGGAGCCTGTGCTCCACAATGGGAGAGGCCACAACAGTGAGAGGCCCACATACCACAAAAAAAAAAAAAAAAAAAAAAAAGAGGAAAACATAGGTGTTTACTATCATTAATTGCTGAACTTTGACAATTTTCCAAAACAGAATTTTAAGCAAATTACAATTATCTACAACAAAGAAGATGGTAAATTCATAAGAATTACCCAGCTTCCTACTTTATGGGTATAGTCTTCTATTAGTGTTGCTAGAGTACATGAAGGGATTATGCAGAAATGGATGGTGCACAGGGGTTACAGGATACTTAGTATATACTCATTATTTCCTTGTGGGTCATGTTGAGAAAGGTAGGAATGGGGTTTGCAATTTCATAGTCAATGCTAATTAACAAGTCAGTTCCTGTCTGGGGAGAGGAGGCTAATACGTGTGCAACAACTGGTGAACCATTGAAGACTAAATGCATCATAGTGAGGGCAACATGACCAGAGAGAGGATGCAGGTGATTCCTGGTGGGTTGATTAGGAAATAGTTCAAAAAAAGAAATAGAGTTTGAAGTGGGCCTTGGTGGCTAGAAGCCACTCAAAAGACTAAAATGGGGAAGAGGAGAAAAATGTATTCAGAATAAAAAGAATGGCATCGTGGTCACTCATGGTACTTATTACACACTGCCTTGTATTTATTTGTATTCATCACTTATTTAGGTGGTGGTAAAATTAGGAATCTCTTTCCTTTGGGATCAGACCATACTGGGATTATTTTTATTGCAGTTTCTCATATGCCTTTTATTTTCTATGGTCTCTATCACATGCATTATTCAGAGATTATCGATACTGTTTTTAGCCCTTTGCCTGAAGGCAAGAATTTTCAGTTGTCTAGCAGCCCCAGAACTGCTCCTGTGGTGGCTAGGGATGGAAGGCAAAGGGTTATCTGTAAGCCTCTGTAGTTCATGCAGACTATCTGTCTAAAAAAGGGGAGAACTTTTTCTAATCCTTTTAATTACTCTACTTATAACAAAATTAGGCTACCATTTGAAATCCTATTGTAACTCTTTTTGAATTTTGGGGATACAAAGAGACAAGTTTTGTCCTAAAATTCATTTAAGGTTGTCTATTTATCAAAAAGTTAAATGGATTCCTAAAACAAAAGAGATTAAAGCAAGGGATCAGAGATGATACTTATTTCTCACAGGCAGATATCTCACAGGTAGCTACTCACAGGTAGCTTTCTTTCACAGCAGATGCATTTTAAAAAATTAAATGGTTATTATACTTAATTCTATGCATTCTCTTTAAAATAAATAAATACGTCAAAAAAGTGTTAACAGGCTTCTCCCACCCCATTTGGAGAAAATTTTAAAGAAATTTTATAACTTTTATAGCTAGACTATATCGTTCTGGAGAACGAGAAATGCAACCTTCTATTTCTTAAATCTTCCACAAAGCCCTATAACCCATCTTTGTATGTGATAGGTTCTTATCAAATATGTGTGGAATGAAACATGAAGCTATTACAGGGCAAGCCTGTGGAGTGTAATTTAGTATTTGACTAAAATAGGAATTTAAGAGTTACCCATGGCAATAGTGGTGTACTATTTTTTCTTTTTTTTTTGGTGAGGGGGAGCAGATTGAGAGCAACAGAACTATATATAAAATAGTTAAAAGCAGAGTAGCTCTGATTGACATCTCTAAATGTCTAAGGTCCTGCAATAGTTTCTTAATCCCACCTTTTTTCTATTACCTATAGCCCTTTGTTTTAGGACCTTGAGGACTTTGAGAAATTACAAAATATCAACATCATAAGATTTGCAGAATTGTATCAGGCATGACAAACTAGATTATACACTGGTAGCAAACAGTGAAGCAAGTCAGCAGCTCAAAATGAAAGGCTTATTTCTCACAACATTATGGGTTCATTGCATGTCAGCAAGGGGGTCTCTGCATGGACTCAGAGATCCATACTGATAGGGGCTCTATCTTCATACAAGCTTCCTTGTATGCAAAGGGACAAGGAAAAGAGAATGTGGAAACTATATACCTGCTTCCGGGAAAGGAGAGTGTGGGAACAACACACATACTTCTACTAAGAAATGCTGTTTTGCTTACATTTCATGACTATGCTGCCTGAATTCAAATGGGCAGAGAAATTTAATCTTTGTGACAGAACTGACCTTTGAGAATTGCCCTAATGATACCATGGATATATTCTAAAAATTTTCTGTTTCCTCAATAATAATTTACTCATCTATGGTTCATGAATTTATATAAATTCCTCCTTAGGTTTACATTTTTAACCTGTATTAGATCATAGAAAAATAAGCTTATATATAGATTACACTGTATTTAAATAGATGGTGATTGATGGGAAAAAATTGACTTCTAACAAATTCATGGATTTAAAAATTGGTCTCAAAGCATGCACAGTGAATAAAGAAGGAAGAACACAAAAATTAGAAGATTAAAAAATTATA